>NC_063445.1:5001333-5620891 GCF_020379485.1 Brassica napus | reverse complement strand
TGTGGAGACATGTCATAGCGACATATCCATAGTGACATTGCTCAAGTCGCCTACAGTCACAAGGTAAGTACTCTAATCCGGTTTAAATTCTCTCCACATCTCTAGTAATTTTTATTTTACTTATCATGTAAACCACTCCAATTCAAAGTCACACAAGAGACTGTGTGATTCGAGTGTGGGGGGGTACTATAAAAACTGATCATTTTGCTTGTTTTTATTTGGATGATTTGCATTTGACATATCAAGCACTTTGCATCTGTGTGGATTTTAATGATTTGCATTTTGGATTTTCTTGTGATTGTTAAAAAAAAAAAAAAAAAAAAAAAAAAAAAAAAAAAAGAGTTGTGAGTTTTGAATTATGCATAGGGAGCCATGATTGAAATTGCCATGAAAAGAACATATCTACAAGCATCTCTTGAGCCTTGAAAACTCTTTTTGAAACATGTTGCTCATATGATATTGACATTGTTCTTGAAACCAATTACAAACTGAACTTGATCATAAAGAATTTAATCTCTCTTGCATATGGGCACTTGCATACTTGATCATGGATTTCATACACATTTGGGTTATCTTATTCCCATTTCTTATCCTTTCACCCCAATAGCACTCCCTTACCCTTGAACCCTTGCCATTCTTTGAAACCAATATTGATTTGTTGAGTGAGGTCTCTTATTGATAGCTTGTCATGTGCAAAATCTTGAGAGTATTGGGAGCGACATATGTTTGTTCTCATCTATTGCTAGCATAAGATCCTCATTTGAACTAGCATCTAGGATGGTGAGTGAGTTTGTGTGTTTTTAAGTTGTTATATCTTGGGTTTGAGAGAAGAGAAAAGATCAAAGAATGTCAATAAGAAAAGAAAACCAATAGGAACCAAGAAAATAAAAGAAGAAAAACTCTTAAGTGTGTCAATTAGAATTCCCCAAAGTAAAAAAAAAAAAAAATTAATGAAAGATCATAATGGGGAAAGAAAAAGAGTGTCAAGTTCTTAGTTGGTTGATCATGTAAATAAAAAAAAAAAAGAGAGAGTTCACTTGGTGAGAAATGTGAGTGAAGTGTATATACTTGGGTTTTGAAATATAAAAGATGGGTAGAATTTGTAATCACTTAGGAAGAAGAGTAGAATGATGAGAATGAGCTATGTATGCATGAATTGCTCCTAGTCTTAGATAAATTTTGCATAATGATCATGCTCCTTGTTCTTGAGTGATTGCCACCATTAAAAAGATTGTATTTGAACCTTTCTTTTCATTCATAAAAGACCATTAATCTACCAAGCCAAGTGATTGAGATCATGTGCCCATTTGTGAGAATCCACCTTGTGTGTGTGTGTGTGAATGAATGTGAGAATTGGTTGAAGTTACTTGTTGATTGATGAACATTGCACTTTGTATAAAGAAATAAAAAGAGTTTGATAGGCATTGAGAAGCTAGACTGATAGAAAAATGACCAATGATTGTTTGCTATGATCATTTGGAATGTTGTAGAAGAGCTAGGATGTGTGTCTTTTGGCTAAGAGCTCCCTTTTTCAAACTTCTTCCTTCTTAGACTTGAAACTTTACTTGAGGACAAGTAAAAGACTAGTGTGGGGGAGTTGATATCTTGTGAATTTACATGTTTTTAACTTCTTATTCTTGCATGGTTTGGTCATTTGGAGCATCATTTAGGCACATTTAGGTTGCATATCATTGCATTTGTACATATCAGGTGTTGGAGAGCACCATGGATGAGTTAGAGGACCATTGGTGGGATTTTGAGTGCAATTGGAGTCCAAAAGAAGTGTTAAAAGTGATCATTGAGCGATCTCCCTATCAGAGCGACCTCACGCAGCGAGGTAGCGTACCCGCTCCATATGTAGAGCGACCTGGTGGAGCGGGGTCTGTAGCTCGCGCGTGTTATGAAGAAACGAAGCAAAACATTTGGAGCGGGGTTTGGCAGCGAGGTGGCGTACCCGCTCTGAAGCCAGAGCGTGAAAGATGAACACGGATGAAGGCCTTAAAAATCTCTTCTGAAGCTCAAATTTGTGGAGACACTGGAAATTGAGTTAGCTTTCCAATAGAAGTGGTTTCAAGTCATTTGAAGCTGTATTGGATAAGTTATGATCGATTTACTATAGGTGTATCAATCCTTGCCGGGGACCACTTGAAAGTTGATGGGATTAACCAACTTCCCACTTTCTTCCACCCACCTTTCCTTTGCACGATTTTTCCTACTTTTCTGTATAATATTTCTTTCTTATTATCAAAAGGGTGGGCAAGAAACATCATTATCCAACTTTGTAATAATTTAACTTGTCAAAACTCTCTCTCTTTGAAATATCATTGTTCTTAGTGTTCTTGAGCTGTTCTTCAATTGTTCATCATCTGTTCTTGAGTTTTAATTTCGTTTTGCTTGTTTAATCCTTGTTTATCTTTATTCTCTGTTGTATCTACTTGAATATGCTTCAATCTATTATGAGATTAAGTGTTTTCATGGAGATTAGTGAGTAGTTTCCTTAAGAATTCATGGGTTAGGGAGATTAGAGTAACTTAGTGAAGATCTATGGTGTTATTGTATTAGATCCTTGTATGAACTTGCTTGTTGAGTATTTTTAATGCTTGTTTAGTCTTGATCACTCTAAACCTGATTTCTAAACACTTCTCATCAGACATGATTAGATGAAGTGTTTGAATCAACTCAACTAAGCTCTAGTGAGATTAGCCAAGGACACTTGATGTTAAAATTGCTAGATAGTTATTGAACTTGAACTTAAAGATTGCTTGATTGAATTAAGCCAAAGACATTTGATGTTTAATGATTTCTAAGCAAATGGGCATTTACCTAGACATAGGACTTGTCTAAGATTGTGTTTAGACTTAAGAGATTACTTTGATTGAAAGCTTGTCACCTAGATTGGATCTTAGTTACTTGAAGTCAATTCCCTTAGCCCATGGATTCACTTGTTTATATTTCTAGGATATTAGTTTGTTACAAATCATCTATCTTCTTGTTTGCTTAGATTAGGAAGGTTTGTGTATTCTTGGTGTTATAAGTCTCTAGTTCTCTGTGGATTCGATCCTAAAATGCTACAATGACATACCATTCGATTGTGGTATTGTTGGCACATTAGGTTAATTGGTGTGTGCTTAAACGCGTAATCAATTTGGCGCCGTTGCCGGGGAACTAAGTAGATTTGTCATTAAGATTTCAAACTTTCTTGAGATTAAGCTTTATTTTCTTATGCTTTGTTTTGCTTTTGTATAGCTACTAACCTCTTCTTCTAGCTTTTGTTATTTGTAGAGATGGCTTCAAGCTACTCTGAGAAGCCACAAGAAGAGGAAGAGACATTTGAAGATCGCATTGAAGATCAGCCATATGTGAAGCCACCACCCTTTGATATACGCATACTCACACCAGACCAAAGGGATGAGTTGCATCGGCTTCAGAAAATGAAAAAGAATCGGGACAAGACAAAGAGAAACCTAGCACAACTTATCCGGATACACCTCATTAGGGACCGAGCAGAGTTTGAAGAAAGGGAGGTTACCCAGTATGAGTTAGATGCTGCTTGTGCCCTTAATGAGGTAATGTATTGGGCTCCACCACTCCAACTGGAAGGTATAGAAATTTCCACTTTAAAACTTCAACTCGAGGAAATATGCTTGCCTTGTGGTGAGAATAATATCTCTGGTCTTAATTCTCTTGTGCTCATGAATGAATGTCTTGATCTGATATGTGAAACTAAGAAACTAGATGAGTTGAGAATAGAAAAGCTTGTTAGAGATCATATTGAAGTTTGTTTTGACAAGAGCTATCTATGTGCTTCATTTGATCTTGAATCTGAGTTTTTCATTCTTGATGAACCTAGACCTCTTCTTGAACTTCCTGATTTAGGGGATGAACTTGATGTGGATAAGCTCTTGCTTGAGATAGAAAACCCCCATGCTGAAAACTATCATGAGAATGTGAACATTGTGTATTATTTGATTGATGGAGATAGAGTTGACTACTTTGTTAAAACCTCATTTGAACATGTAGTTGATTTTGTGTTTCCACCTAATGCTTTTGATTCTCATGATCATCTGAACCTCAAGGAGCATTTCATAACTCATGTCATATCTTTAGTGAAGCTCTTTGAGGAAAAATATGTCTATTTTCTATGGACAGTAGTGTGCTCCTTTGCATACTTGGTTCCTTGTTCTTGGAGGAGAGGGACCAAAGGTGCATTGGCTCAACCTTTTGATACTTATGATTAGCAAGCACACAAAGTCAAGCTAGAGACTTAAAACAAGCTCACTTGGGAGGAAATCTCAAGAGTATCCTTTGTATATATGTGTGAATGTTTTTAATAAATTGTGTGAACCATCCTTGTTTGTGTGTTTGTTTGTGTGAATTGTGTGTCATTTCAGTTTGGAAGGTGTTCAGGAAAAGGAAAGGATTCAAAAGAGGCTAGGAAAGAAACACAAGTGCTGTGGAGACATGCTCATAGCGACATATCCATAGTGACATGCTCAAGTCGCTACAGTCACAAGGTAAGTACTCTAATCCGGTTTAAATTCTCTCCACATCTCTAGTAATTTTTATTTTACTTATCATGTAAACCACTCCAAATTCAAAGTCACACAAGAGACTGTGTGATTCGAGTGTGGTGGGGGTACTATAAAAACTGATCATTTTGCTTGTTTTTATTTGGATGATTTGCATTTGACATATCAAGCACTTTGCATCTGTGTGGATTTTAATGATTTGCATTTTGGATTTTCTTGTGATTGTTAAAAAAAAAAAAAAAAAAAAAAAAAAAAAAAAAAAAAAAGAGTTGTGAGTTTTGAATTATGCATAGGGAGCCATGATTGAAATTGCCATGAAAAGAACATATCTACAAGCATCTCTTGAGCCTTGAAAACTCTTTTTGAAACATGTTGCTCATATGATATTGACATTGTTCTTGAAACCAATTACAAACTGAACTTGATCATAAAGAATTTAATCTCTCTTGCATATGGGCACTTGCATACTTGATCATGGATTTCATACACATTTGGGTTATCTTATTCCATGTCTTATCCTTTCATTAACCCAAATAGCACTCCCTTACCCTTGAACCCTTGCCATTCTTTGAAACCAATATTGATTTGTTGAGTGAGGTCTCTTATTGATAGCTTGTCATGTGCAAAATCTTGAGAGTATTGGGAGCGACATATGTTTGTTCTCATCTATTGCTAGCATAAGATCCTCATTTGAACTAGCATCTAGGATGGTGAGTGAGTTTGTGTGTTTTTAAGTTGTTATATCTTGGGTTTGAGAGAAGAGAAAAAGATCAAAGAATGTCAATAAGAAAAGAAAACCAATAGGAACCAAGAAAATAAAAGAAGAAAAACTCTTAAGTGTGTCAATTAGAATTCCCCAAAGTAAAAAAAAAAAAAAATTAATGAAAGATCATAATGGGGAAAGAAAAAGAGTGTCAAGTTCTTAGTTGGTTGATCATGTAAATAAAAAAAAAAAAGAGAGAGTTCACTTGGTGAGAAATGTGAGTGAAGTGTATATACTTGGGTTTTGAAATATAAAAGATGGGTAGAATTTGTAATCACTTAGGAAGAAGAGTAGAATGATGAGAATGAGCTATGTATGCATGAATTGCTCCTAGTCTTAGATAAATTTTGCATAATGATCATGCTCCTTGTTCTTGAGTGATTGCCACCATTAAAAAGATTGTATTTGAACCTTTCTTTTCATTCATAAAAGACCATTAATCTACCAAGCCAAGTGATTGAGATCATGTGCCCATTTGTGAGAATCCACCTTGTGTGTGTGTGTGAATGAATGTGAGAATTGGTTGAAGTTACTTGTTGATTGATGAACATTGCACTTTGTATAAAGAAATAAAAAGAGTTTGATAGGCATTGAGAAGCTAGACTGATAGAAAAATGACCAATGATTGTTTGCTATGATCATTTGGAATGTTGTAGAAGAGCTAGGATGTGTGTCTTTTGGCTAAGAGCTCCCTTTTTCAAACTTCTTCCTTCTTAGGACTTGAAACTTTACTTGAGGACAAGTAAAAGACTAGTGTGGGGGAGTTGATATCTTGTGAATTTACATGTTTTTAACTTCTTATTCTTGCATGGTTTGGTCATTTGGAGCATCATTTAGGCACATTTAGGTTGCATATCATTGCATTTGTACATATCAGGTGTTGGAGAGCACCATGGATGAGTTAGAGGACCATTGGTGGGATTTTGAGTGCAATTGGAGTCCAAAAGAAGTGTTAAAAGTGATCATTGAGCGATCTCCCTATCAGAGCGACCTCACGCAGCGAGGTAGCGTACCCGCTCCATATGTAGAGCGACCTGGTGGAGCGGGTCTGTAGCTCGCGCGTGTTATGAAGAAACGAAGCAAAACATTTGGAGCGGGGTTTGGCAGCGAGGTGGCGTACCCGCTCTGAAGCCAGAGCGTGAAAGATGAACACGGATGAAGGCCTTAAAAATCTCTTCTGAAGCTCAAAATTTGTGGAGACACTGGAAATTGAGTTAGCTTTCCAATAGAAGTGGTTTCAAGTCATTTGAAGCTGTATTGGATAAGTTATGATCGATTTACTATAGGTGTATCAATCCTTGCCGGGGACCACTTGAAAGTTGATGGGATTAACCAACTTCCCACTTTCTTCCACCCACCTTTCCTTTGCACGATTTTTCCTACTTTTCTGTATAATATTTTCTTTCTTATTATCAAAAGGGTGGGCAAGAAACATCATTATCCAACTTTGTAATAATTTAACTTGTCAAAACTCTCTCTCTTTGAAATATCATTGTTCTTAGTGTTCTTGAGCTGTTCTTCAATTGTTCATCATCTGTTCTTGAGTTTTAATTTCGTTTTGCTTGTTTAATCCTTGTTTATCTTTATTCTCTGTTGTATCTACTTGAATATGCTTCAATCTATTATGAGATTAAGTGTTTTCATGGAGATTAGTGAGTAGTTTCCTTAAGAATTCATGGGTTAGGGAGATTAGAGTAACTTAGTGAAGATCTATGGTGTTATTGTATTAGATCCTTGTATGAACTTGCTTGTTGAGTATTTTTAATGCTTGTTTAGTCTTGATCACTCTAAACCTGATTTCTAAACACTTCTCATCAGACATGATTAGATGAAGTGTTTGAATCAACTCAACTAAGCTCTAGTGAGATTAGCCAAGGACACTTGATGTTAAAATTGCTAGATAGTTATTGAACTTGAACTTAAAGATTGCTTGATTGAATTAAGCCAAAGACATTTGATGTTTAATGATTTCTAAGCAAATGGGCATTTACCTAGACATAGGACTTGTCTAAGATTGTGTTTAGACTTAAGAGATTACTTTGATTGAAAGCTTGTCACCTAGATTGGATCTTAGTTACTTGAAGTCAATTCCCTTAGCCCATGGATTCACTTGTTTATATTTCTAGGATATTAGTTTGTTACAAATCATCTATCTTCTTGTTTGCTTAGATTAGGAAGGTTTGTGTATTCTTGGTGTTATAAGTCTCTAGTTCTCTGTGGATTCGATCCTAAAATGCTACAATGACATACCATTCGATTGTGGTATTGTTGGCACATTAGGTTAATTGGTGTGTGCTTAAACGCGTAATCAATTTGGCGCCGTTGCCGGGGAACTAAGTAGATTTGTCATTAAGATTTCAAACTTTCTTGAGATTAAGCTTTATTTTCTTATGCTTTGTTTTGCTTTTGTATAGCTACTAACCTCTTCTTCTAGCTTTTGTTATTTGTAGAGATGGCTTCAAGCTACTCTGAGAAGCCACAAGAAGAGGAAGAGACATTTGAAGATCGCATTGAAGATCAGCCATATGTGAAGCCACCACCCTTTGATATACGCATACTCACACCAGACCAAAGGGATGAGTTGCATCGGCTTCAGAAAATGAAAGAGAATCGGGACAAGACAAAGAGAAACCTAGCACAACTTATCCGGATACACCTCATTAGGGACCGAGCAGAGTTTGAAGAAAGGGAGGTTACCCAGTATGAGTTAGATGCTGCTTGTGCCCTTAATGAGGTAATGTATTGGGCTCCACCACTCCAACTGGAAGGTATAGAAATTTCCACTTTAAAACTTCAACTCGAGGAAATATGCTTGCCTTGTGGTGAGAATAATATCTCTGGTCTTAATTCTCTTGTGCTCATGAATGAATGTCTTGATCTGATATGTGAAACTAAGAAACTAGATGAGTTGAGAATAGAAAAGCTTGTTAGAGATCATATTGAAGTTTGTTTTGACAAGAGCTATCTATGTGCTTCATTTGATCTTGAATCTGAGTTTTTCATTCTTGATGAACCTAGACCTCTTCTTGAACTTCCTGATTTAGGGGATGAACTTGATGTGGATAAGCTCTTGCTTGAGATAGAAAACCCCCATGCTGAAAACTATCATGAGAATGTGAACATTGTGTATTATTTGATTGATGGAGATAGAGTTGACTACTTTGTTAAAACCTCATTTGAACATGTAGTTGATTTTGTGTTTCCACCTAATGCTTTTGATTCTCATGATCATCTGAACCTCAAGGAGCATTTCATAACTCATGTCATATCTTTAGTGAAGCTCTTTGAGGAAAAATATGTCTATTTTCTATGGACAGTAGTGTGCTCCTTTGCATACTTGGTTCCTTGTTCTTGGAGGAGAGGGACCAAAGGTGCATTGGCTCAACCTTTTGATACTTATGATTAGCAAGCACACAAAGTCAAGCTAGAGACTTAAAACAAGCTCACTTGGGAGGAAATCTCAAGAGTATCCTTTGTATATATGTGTGAATGTTTTTAATAAATTGTGTGAACCATCCTTGTTTGTGTGTTTGTTTGTGTGAATTGTGTGTCATTTCAGTTTGGAAGGTGCTCAGGAAAAGGAAAGGATTCAAAAGAGGCTAGGAAAGAAACACAAGTGCTGTGGAGACATGCTCATAGCGACATATCCATAGTGACATGCTCAAGTCGCTACAGTCACAAGGTAAGTACTCTAATCCGGTTTAAATTCTCTCCACATCTCTAGTAATTTTTATTTTACTTATCATGTAAACCACTCCAAATTCAAAGTCACACAAGAGACTGTGTGATTCGAGTGTGGTGGGGGTACTATAAAAACTGATCATTTTGCTTGTTTTTATTTGGATGATTTGCATTTGACATATCTAGCACTTTGCATCTGTGTGGATTTTAATGATTTGCATTTTGGATTTTCTTGTGATTTTAAAAAAAAAAAAAAAAAAAAAAAAAAAAAAAAAAAAAAGAGTTGTGAGTTTTGAATTATGCATAGGGAGCCATGATTGAAATTGCCATGAAAAGAACATATCTACAAGCATCTCTTGAGCCTTGAAAACTCTTTTTGAAACATGTTGCTCATATGATATTGACATTGTTCTTGAAACCAATTACAAACTGAACTTGATCATAATGAATTTAATCTCTCTTGCATATGGGCACTTGCATACTTGATCATGGATTTCATACACATTTGGGTTATCTTATTCCATGTCTTATCCTTTGATTAACCCAAATAGCACTCCCTTACCCTTGAACCCTTGCCATTCTTTGAAACCAATATTGATTTGTTGAGTGAGGTCTCTTATTGATAGCTTGTCATGTGCAAAATCTTGAGAGTATTGGGAGCGACATATGTTTGTTCTCATCTATTGCTAGCATAAGATCCTCATTTGAACTAGCATCTAGGATGGTGAGTGAGTTTGTGTGTTTTTAAGTTGTTATATCTTGGGTTTGAGAGAAGAGAAAAAGATCAAAGAGTGTCAATAAGAAAAGAAAACCAATAGGAACCAAGAAAATAAAAGAAGAAAAACTCTTAAGTGTGTCAATTAGAATTCCCCAAAGTAAAAAAAAAAAAAAAAATGAAAGATCATAATGGGGAAAGAAAAAGAGTGTCAAGTTCTTAGTTGGTTGATCATGTAAATAAAAAAAAAAAAGAGAGAGTTCACTTGGTGAGAAATGTGAGTGAAGTGTATATACTTGGGTTTTGAAATATAAAAGATGGGTAGAATTTGTAATCACTTAGGAAGAAGAGTAGAATGATGAGAATGAGCTATGTATGCATGAATTGCTCCTAGTCTTAGATAAATTTTGCATAATGATCATGCTCCTTGTTCTTGAGTGATTGCCACCATTAAAAAGATTGTATTTGAACCTTTCTTTTCATTCATAAAAGACCATTAATCTACCAAGCCAAGTGATTGAGATCATGTGCCCATTTGTGAGAATCCACCTTGTGTGTGTGTGTGTGAATGAATGTGAGAATTGGTTGAAGTTACTTGTTGATTGATGAACATTGCACTTTGTATAAAGAAATAAAAAGAGTTTGATAGGCATTGAGAAGCTAGACTGATAGAAAAATGACCAATGATTGTTTGCTATGATCATTTGGAATGTTGTAGAAGAGCTAGGATGTGTGTCTTTTGGCTATGAGCTCCCTTTTTCAAACTTCTTCCTTCTTAGGACTTGAAACTTTACTTGAGGACAAGTAAAGGACTAGTGTGGGGGAGTTGATATCTTGTGAATTTACATGTTTTTAACTTCTTATTCTTGCATGGTTTGGTCATTTGGAGCATCATTTAGGCACATTTAGGTTGCATATCATTGCATTTGTACATATCAGGTGTTGGAGAGCACCATGGATGAGTTAGAGGACCATTGGTGGGATTTTGAGTGCAATTGGAGTCCAAAAGAAGTGTTAAAAGTGATCATTGAGCGATCTCCCTATCAGAGCGACCTCACGCAGCGAGGTAGCGTACCCGCTCCATATGTAGAGCGACCTGGTGGAGCGGGGTCTGTAGCTCGCGCGTGTTATGAAGAAACGAAGCAAAACATTTGGAGCGGGGTTTGGCAGCGAGGTGGCGTACCCGCTCTGAAGCCAGAGCGTGAAAGATGAACACGGATGAAGGCCTTAAAAATCTCTTCTGAAGCTCAAAATTTGTGGAGACACTGGAAATTGAGTTAGCTTTCCAATAGAAGTGGTTTCAAGTCATTTGAAGCTGTATTGGATAAGTTATGATCGATTTACTATAGGTGTATCAATCCTTGCCGGGGACCACTTGAAAGTTGATGGGATTAACCAACTTCCCACTTTCTTCCACCCACCTTTCCTTTGCACGATTTTTCCTACTTTTCTGTATAATATTTTCTTTCTTATTATCAAAAGGGTGGGCAAGAAACATCATTATCCAACTTTGTAATAATTTAACTTGTCAAAACTCTCTCTCTTTGAAATATCATTGTTCTTAGTGTTCTTGAGCTGTTCTTCAATTGTTCATCATCTGTTCTTGAGTTTTAATTTCGTTTTGCTTGTTTAATCCTTGTTTATCTTTATTCTCTGTTGTATCTACTTGAATATGCTTCAATCTATTATGAGATTAAGTGTTTTCATGGAGATTAGTGAGTAGTTTCCTTAAGAATTCATGGGTTAGGGAGATTAGAGTAACTTAGTGAAGATCTATGGTGTTATTGTATTAGATCCTTGTATGAACTTGCTTGTTGAGTATTTTTAATGCTTGTTTAGTCTTGATCACTCTAAACCTGATTTCTAAACACTTCTCATCAGACATGATTAGATGAAGTGTTTGAATCAACTCAACTAAGCTCTAGTGAGATTAGCCAAGGACACTTGATGTTAAAATTGCTAGATAGTTATTGAACTTGAACTTAAAGATTGCTTGATTGAATTAAGCCAAAGACATTTGATGTTTAATGATTTCTAAGCAAATGGGCATTTACCTAGACATAGGACTTGTCTAAGATTGTGTTTAGACTTAAGAGATTACTTTGATTGAAAGCTTGTCACCTAGATTGGATCTTAGTTACTTGAAGTCAATTCCCTTAGCCCATGGATTCACTTGTTTATATTTCTAGGATATTAGTTTGTTACAAATCATCTATCTTCTTGTTTGCTTAGATTAGGAAGGTTTGTGTATTCTTGGTGTTATAAGTCTCTAGTTCTCTGTGGATTCGATCCTAAAATGCTACAATGACATACCATTCGATTGTGGTATTGTTGGCACATTAGGTTAATTGGTGTGTGCTTAAACGCGTAATCAATTTGGCGCCGTTGCCGGGGAACTAAGTAGATTTGTCATTAAGATTTCAAACTTTCTTGAGATTAAGCTTTATTTTCTTATGCTTTGTTTTGCTTTTGTATAGCTACTAACCTCTTCTTCTAGCTTTTGTTATTTGTAGAGATGGCTTCAAGCTACTCTGAGAAGCCACAAGAAGAGGAAGAGACATTTGAAGATCGCATTGAAGATCAGCCATATGTGAAGCCACCACCCTTTGATATACGCATACTCACACCAGACCAAAGGGATGAGTTGCATCGGCTTCAGAAAATGAAAAAGAATCGGGACAAGACAAAGAGAAACCTAGCACAACTTATCCGGATACACCTCATTAGGGACCGAGCAGAGTTTGAAGAAAGGGAGGTTACCCAGTATGAGTTAGATGCTGCTTGTGCCCTTAATGAGGTAATGTATTGGGCTCCACCACTCCAACTGGAAGGTATAGAAATTTCCACTTTAAAACTTCAACTCGAGGAAATATGCTTGCCTTGTGGTGAGAATAATATCTCTGGTCTTAATTCTCTTGTGCTCATGAATGAATGTCTTGATCTGATATGTGAAACTAAGAAACTAGATGAGTTGAGAATAGAAAAGCTTGTTAGAGATCATATTGAAGTTTGTTTTGACAAGAGCTATCTATGTGCTTCATTTGATCTTGAATCTGAGTTTTTCATTCTTGATGAACCTAGACCTCTTCTTGAACTTCCTGATTTAGGGGATGAACTTGATGTGGATAAGCTCTTGCTTGAGATAGAAAACCCCCATGCTGAAAACTATCATGAGAATGTGAACATTGTGTATTATTTGATTGATGGAGATAGAGTTGACTACTTTGTTAAAACCTCATTTGAACATGTAGTTGATTTTGTGTTTCCACCTAATGCTTTTGATTCTCATGATCATCTGAACCTCAAGGAGCATTTCATAACTCATGTCATATCTTTAGTGAAGCTCTTTGAGGAAAAATATGTCTATTTTCTATGGACAGTAGTGTGCTCCTTTGCATACTTGGTTCCTTGTTCTTGGAGGAGAGGGACCAAAGGTGCATTGGCTCAACCTTTTGATACTTATGATTAGCAAGCACACAAAGTCAAGCTAGAGACTTAAAACAAGCTCACTTGGGAGGAAATCTCAAGAGTATCCTTTGTATATATGTGTGAATGTTTTTAATAAATTGTGTGAACCATCCTTGTTTGTGTGTTTGTTTGTGTGAATTGTGTGTCATTTCAGTTTGGAAGGTGTTCAGGAAAAGGAAAGGATTCAAAAGAGGCTAGGAAAGAAACACAAGTGCTGTGGAGACATGCTCATAGCGACATATCCATAGTGACATGCTCAAGTCGCTACAGTCACAAGGTAAGTACTCTAATCCGGTTTAAATTCTCTCCACATCTCTAGTAATTTTTATTTTACTTATCATGTAAACCACTCCAAATTCAAAGTCACACAAGAGACTGTGTGATTCGAGTGTGGTGGGGGTACTATAAAAACTGATCATTTTGCTTGTTTTTATTTGGATGATTTGCATTTGACATATCAAGCACTTTGCATCTGTGTGGATTTTAATGATTTGCATTTTGGATTTTCTTGTGATTGTTAAAAAAAAAAAAAAAAAAAAAAAAAAAAAAAAAAAAAAGAGTTGTGAGTTTTGAATTATGCATAGGGAGCCATGATTGAAATTGCCATGAAAAGAACATATCTACAAGCATCTCTTGAGCCTTGAAAACTCTTTTTGAAACATGTTGCTCATATGATATTGACATTGTTCTTGAAACCAATTACAAACTGAACTTGATCATAAAGAATTTAATCTCTCTTGCATATGGGCACTTGCATACTTGATCATGGATTTCATACACATTTGGGTTATCTTATTCCATGTCTTATCCTTTCATTAACCCAAATAGCACTCCCTTACCCTTGAACCCTTGCCATTCTTTGAAACCAATATTGATTTGTTGAGTGAGGTCTCTTATTGATAGCTTGTCATGTGCAAAATCTTGAGAGTATTGGGAGCGACATATGTTTGTTCTCATCTATTGCTAGCATAAGATCCTCATTTGAACTAGCATCTAGGATGGTGAGAATTGGTTGAAGTTACTTGTTGATTGATGAACATTGCACTTTGTATAAAGAAATAAAAAGAGTTTGATAGGCATTGAGAAGCTAGACTGATAGAAAAATGACCAATGATTGTTTGCTATGATCATTTGGAATGTTGTAGAAGAGCTAGGATGTGTGTCTTTTGGCTAAGAGCTCCCTTTTTCAAACTTCTTCCTTCTTAGGACTTGAAACTTTACTTGAGGACAAGTAAAAGACTAGTGTGGGGGAGTTGATATCTTGTGAATTTACATGTTTTTAACTTCTTATTCTTGCATGGTTTGGTCATTTGGAGCATCATTTAGGCACATTTAGGTTGCATATCATTGCATTTGTACATATCAGGTGTTGGAGAGCACCATGGATGAGTTAGAGGACCATTGGTGGGATTTTGAGTGCAATTGGAGTCCAAAAGAAGTGTTAAAAGTGATCATTGAGCGATCTCCCTATCAGAGCGACCTCACGCAGCGAGGTAGCGTACCCGCTCCATATGTAGAGCGACCTGGTGGAGCGGGGTCTGTAGCTCGCGCGTGTTATGAAGAAACGAAGCAAAACATTTGGAGCGGGGTTTGGCAGCGAGGTGGCGTACCCGCTCTGAAGCCAGAGCGTGAAAGATGAACACGGATGAAGGCCTTAAAAATCTCTTCTGAAGCTCAAAATTTGTGGAGACACTGGAAATTGAGTTAGCTTTCCAATAGAAGTGGTTTCAAGTCATTTGAAGCTGTATTGGATAAGTTATGATCGATTTACTATAGGTGTATCAATCCTTGCCGGGGACCACTTGAAAGTTGATGGGATTAACCAACTTCCCACTTTCTTCCACCCACCTTTCCTTTGCACGATTTTTCCTACTTTTCTGTATAATATTTTCTTTCTTATTATCAAAAGGGTGGGCAAGAAACATCATTATCCAACTTTGTAATAATTTAACTTGTCAAAACTCTCTCTCTTTGAAATATCATTGTTCTTAGTGTTCTTGAGCTGTTCTTCAATTGTTCATCATCTGTTCTTGAGTTTTAATTTCGTTTTGCTTGTTTAATCCTTGTTTATCTTTATTCTCTGTTGTATCTACTTGAATATGCTTCAATCTATTATGAGATTAAGTGTTTTCATGGAGATTAGTGAGTAGTTTCCTTAAGAATTCATGGGTTAGGGAGATTAGAGTAACTTAGTGAAGATCTATGGTGTTATTGTATTAGATCCTTGTATGAACTTGCTTGTTGAGTATTTTTAATGCTTGTTTAGTCTTGATCACTCTAAACCTGATTTCTAAACACTTCTCATCAGACATGATTAGATGAAGTGTTTGAATCAACTCAACTAAGCTCTAGTGAGATTAGCCAAGGACACTTGATGTTAAAATTGCTAGATAGTTATTGAACTTGAACTTAAAGATTGCTTGATTGAATTAAGCCAAAGACATTTGATGTTTAATGATTTCTAAGCAAATGGGCATTTACCTAGACATAGGACTTGTCTAAGATTGTGTTTAGACTTAAGAGATTACTTTGATTGAAAGCTTGTCACCTAGATTGGATCTTAGTTACTTGAAGTCAATTCCCTTAGCCCATGGATTCACTTGTTTATATTTCTAGGATATTAGTTTGTTACAAATCATCTATCTTCTTGTTTGCTTAGATTAGGAAGGTTTGTGTATTCTTGGTGTTATAAGTCTCTAGTTCTCTGTGGATTCGATCCTAAAATGCTACAATGACATACCATTCGATTGTGGTATTGTTGGCACATTAGGTTAATTGGTGTGTGCTTAAACGCGTAATCAATGAGCAGCCTCTGGTGATAGTCTCTGACCGGCACGCGGCCATTAAAAGTGCGTGTGATAAGGTGTTTCCTTGGGCAACCTGAGGAATATGTTATTATCACCTTCAAGATAACATTGTCAAAAAGTTTAAAGGGAAACATCTCTTGTACTTGGTGAAAGGTGATGCTTATGCTCATACGGTTTCAGATTTTGACCGGTACATGGCTGAGATACGGAGTGCAAACCCGGACCTTGCAACGTATTTGGAGAATGCCGACGTCAGCCTATGGTCAAGGGTTTATTGTCAGGGGGACATGTACAACATAAAGACAAGCAACATCGCTGAATCTATTAATTCCGCTCTGAAGCGAGCTAGAGGATTTCCGGTTCAGTTCCTGTTGGAGTTCATAAGGGAGAAGCTAGGAAAGTGGTTTTGGAAAAGGAGAGAAGATGCTTTGAGTCTCCCAACTCAACATAGTCGAGGTGTTGAATACTTGCTTGCTGTTCGATCGGAGATAGCGGATACGATGACGGTACAACCAATTGATGGATGGCGATTCTTTGTGAAAGGTGGGAAAATGGACTGTGTGATTGATTTGGAACATGGAAAGTGTGATTGTGGTGTCTATGCAGTGGAGAAAATACCTTGCTCTCATGCTATAGCTGCTGGAACATCTGTTGGTTTGCATATCACCACACTTGTATGTCCAGTGTACTCAAAGGATTTTCTGTTTGCAGGATACTCAGAGAATATATATCCTTGTGTTGGACAACAAGTTGAGGAACACACATGCTTTCCTCCGGAAGTAAACGTGGTCCGGGAAGACAGAAGAAATCAAGATGGCAATCTTGGTTGGAGCTATCCAGGATGAGAGGACGCAAACCCCGGAAGCAACACAGGGTTTATAGATGCTCAAAATGCAAGGAAACTGGCCATACGAAACCACATTGTAAGTCGTCCAGTGATTAGTCTTCCAGAAAACTTTCCATTAAGTCGTCCATAAGGTCGTCCAGTTAGTCGTCCAGGTTTTTTTTCTTCCAGAAGACCTTCAAGTTAGTCGTCCAGTGATTAGTCTTCCAGAAGACCTTCAATTAAGTCGTCCAGAAGGTCGTCCAGTTAGTCGTCCAGGGTTTTTTCTTCCAGAAGACCTTCAAGTTAGTCGTCCAGTGATTAGTCTTCCAGAAGACTTTCCATTAAGTCGTCCATAAGGTCGTCCAGTTAGTCGTCCAGGGTTTTTTCTTCCAGAAGACCTTCAAGTTAGTCGTCCAGTGATTAGTCTTCCAGAAGACCTTCAATTAAGTCGTCCAGAAGGTCGTCCAGTTAGTCGTCCAGGGTTTTTTCTTCTAGAAGACCTTCAAGTTAGTCGTCCAGTGATTAGTCTTCCAGAAGACCTTCAATTAAGTCGTCCAGAAGGTCATCCAGTTAGTCGTCCAGGTTTTTTTCTTCCAGAAGACCTTCAAGTTAATCGTCCAGTGATTAGTCTTCCAGAAGACCTTCAATTAAGTCGTCCAGAAGGTCGTCCAGTTAGTCGTCCAGAGTTTTTTCTTCCAGAAGACCTTCAAGTTAGTCATCCAGTGTAAAATTTGTGTTATGAACTTGTGTTATGAACTTATCTGTACTAAAAATTTGTGTTATGAACTTGTGTTATGAACTATGTACTAAAAATTTGTGTTATGAACTTATCTGTGTCAACTTCTTTGTTCGAAATGGTCTTGCCCTTTATATTATCCAAAATATAGTTACAAAAGGTCACTGCTTAGAAGACTTTCCAGACTACTTATAGTTAAGTCGTCCAACATTCCAGACGACTTAACTGTAAGTCTTCTGCGCAGAATATAGTTACAAAATAGGGATCAAGTTCAAATACAAAATAGGGATCAAGTTCAAATACAAAATAGGGATCAAGTTCAAATACACACATCAGCCTAATCTATCATACAAAATAATCTAAAGTGGCCTGTTTATCACCCGTCATACGTACCCAGGATGGCATCCATGTCCTTGTTTTCGAACTCATGCACGTCAGGAAGCTCTTGAAATATATCCACTGCCATCTTATCCCTCATACTCTTCCCGTTGGGCTTAGCAAAGTCTTTTTTACTAAACTCTATCCCAAGAGCATGACATTCAATGTACTTTAGAGTGTACACGCCACAATCTCCAGCTCGGGCCGGAGGTATATTGGTCAGTCTCTCATATGTGAATGGCTCCATGCTGTATTGGGCACGTACTTCGTCTGAGACTGCGCACTCAACAAGCAGATAAGGGACCATGTAGAGAAAAGGCTCCATTACCACATCGAGTTCTTCTGGGGAGATACTGGAACAAATGCTGTCAAAGACGACTATGTGCCTCTTAGGGATCGATATCCACATAGCAATCCAATGACTGTCGGCGAAGTTTACTGGCGCATAGATATCATCAATATCCGTCCCCCAAACCTTGTTTGATTGGCAAAATGATGGTATAGTGCCTGCATAATAATTCCACGCCCCACCAAGGAGTCTTCTTCCTAAACCGTTGTGATCGGGCTTCGAGTCCTTAAAATCCTTGAAGTTGAATCTCCATTGCTGAGCAAAGAGATGATCAAGGAAGCACATTCTCTCGCTCCTGAAATGTTGTGGGTTAGCGTCGTACCTCTTCCTCATCACATTAATCCAAGCATCAATATGCTGCATATAAAATAGAGTACAAGTCAGAAGATATCAGACGACTTAGTGGTAAGTCTTCTACGTAGACGACTTACCAGACGACTTACAAGTAAGTCGTAGACGAATTAAGTCATCTGATAAGTCGTCTACGTAGACGACTTACCAGATGACTTACAAGTAAGTCGTCTACGTCATAGCAGAAGACTTACACAGTCCTCCAGCCACTCTAGGGAGGTTCGGAGGATTTGATACCACCAAGTTCTACTTTTACGTGGTTTTTTATCGAGAGCTGTTCTATAATGACTGCAAACACAAAATGTTGAAAAGCAATCAGGTTTTATGGGAAAAGCAAGCTATTATATGAAAAGCAAGCTATTATGGGAAAGGCAAACACTTACGGACAAGATTTCAACCAATCAGCGAGCTCCTTCAACTTCGTCTTGTCAATTGGTGCAAAAAGATTATAGCCTGGATAAAGCTTTTTGTTTGAAATGATCACTCTGGCCGTGCTGTTTGCCGTATAAGGAGATTTCTGTGAGGCAGCAAGTTTCCTTGTTCGATCACTCTTTGCACGGCAAAGTGCCAAAGCAGCATCCCTCTTTTCTAGATATCTAGCATCCTCCTTCTGTAAATCTGAAACAGTGGATTGATTTTTGTCCAATAGAACAAGGCTCGGTTCTGGAGCTTTATCTTCCGAGGAACTAGCATCTGCGGGCACATCTGCGGGCACATCTGGACCTTTATCCTCCGCCAAGCTCTTCCTTCCCGCGTTCGTCCCATTGACACATGCACTCTGCAATATACAAGATGGGTTTATACAATAATAGTCAATATCTTGTTGTGAGAGGATTCATTACTAACCCCGAGTTCGAGCGTCGGTTTAGGTGGAGAGGTAGTGTTTTGAGATGATGTCCCTTTCCGTTTTGTGGTGATACCAACCTTCTTCTCCACAGCTTCCACCCTTTCCGACAGATACTTGATCTCCTTAAGGCACGTCCCAAATCCTTCCCTCATGGCATCAGCTATGTCCTTGAACATGGTTTTAATATCCTCTTTGGTCAACCCACCAACAGTCGTAGTCACCTCTTCACTAGCCTCTGCAGCTGCCTCTTCACTAGCCTCTGCAGCTGCCTCTTCACTAGCTTCAGCAGGTGCCTCTTTACGAGCTTTCTTCCGAGGTCTTGGACTGTCTTCCTTCACTGCCTTTTTTTTCGCTGGACTCACAACCGCCGGCTTTGTATTGACCCAAGTACCAGTGACTTCCCAGCAATCCATGGTCCACTTCCACGGTTTCTTCACAAACATGAGTTTAATTATGTTCTCTGCGAGCGGGTCCTCAACATCAAACTCCCATTTTGGAAACATTTCACCAGTGTCCTTTCGAACAAAGTTGATCACCCTAGTCTGCAGTAAATAGAAGATATGAACTTAGATATTTGACGGATTAAGAAAGATGGAAAGAAAAGACTTCACAGACGACTTATAATTAAGTCGTCTGGAAAGTCTTCCAGCTGGACGACTTAGTAGACGACTTATAATCAAGTCGTCTGGAAAGTCTTCCAGCTGGAAGACTTAGTAGAAGACTTATAATTAAGTAGTCTGGATAGTCTTCCCAGACGACGTAATTATAAGGCTTCTACTAAGTCATCCAGCTGGAAGACTTTCCAGACGACTTAATTATAAGTCTTCTACTAAGTCGTCTAATTGGAAGACTTATCAGACGACTTAATTATAAGTTTTCTGCGAAGTCGTCCAGATTGAAGTAAATACCTGACTGAGGATAGCCTCTTTAAACTGTCTGCGTCCTTTGCGACCCTTGTAAGCCAGTATCGGTGGAGACGGATTGTTTGGGAGAGGATTACCAAAAGTAGCACCCAATTCCAGAAGAGCTGTGTACACCCAGACCTGGAGAGCTTGCGCAAATCCATTAATAGTGTAACAACCCAAAATATCTCTGCCCTTCACAGAGTCCATCAGCACCTTAAATGCGACTCTCCCCCATGGATAATTCTCAAACCGTTCTAGCTCCATCACTAGCCTTGCCAGACTAACCCGTGTAGGGGTTGAATACTTTCTCCCTTCAATGTATCCAGTGAAGATGACAAGGTACGCGAGCCGCTTGCGATCATCCCGAGACCACCCTTCGCATCTCTCAAGTGCTGCTATTATCTCCTGAGTAGATGGCCCAGCTTCGACATGAACTCCCAGCATCTCCCAAAAAGAAGTCAACTCCTTTGTAACAGCAGAGTGAGGTCTCTCAAGGTCCTCGATGTACTCGCAGTTTAGACCAGTGAGGTTTTCAAACTCTAACAGTGAAAACCTCACAGGTTCTGGACCAACGAGACTCCACAGCTCATACTTCTTCTTTATGTCCAGCTGGAAACCGAGCATGTAGTGAACCAGCCTTGAAGCCCAATCAAATCCCAGCTCTTGGAACTTGATGAAAACTCCCAACTTCGACTCCTTCAGCTCTTCATATTCGTCATCATGAAGAGCTTTCTTTAAAGCAGCATGCAACGTCCAACAAGTATGATACGAAATGCTATGCACTGCGGGGGGCTCTTCCCCTAATATATATATCCTACGGGGGAGTTCTGGCATCTCCATTTTTTTTTGCCTGCAAAACAATCAAAGACAACCATCTCAAACAATCAAAGACTTATAATTAAGTCGTCTGGCAAGTTTTCCAGCTGAAAGACTTATAATTAAGTCGTCTGGAAAGTCTTCCAGATGCTTGAGCGCCTCAGAGACTGTTTTTGGCACAGGAAAGACTGCTTTCTGCGTGAGAAGAGCATAGCGAGGGTTGGGTTTAGTAATTCCTGATTTTGATCTAGTGATAATGGGATGAACATATTGCTGTGGACTTGAAGGAGAGCTAGACATGATAGTAGGTGAGCTGGAAGACTTTCCAGACGACTTAATTATAAGTCTTTCAAGACTTCCAGTTTTATGTTCACCTTTTCCTCAATCAATCACTCGACAGTAAGAGATATAACTTACCGGCAGCGGAGTTCAACGAGACGCCTCTGAGAGAATGCGCGCTAGGGTTTCCTCTCGGATCTTAAATAAAGGAAGCGGCTGTGAGAACGGTGGTGATAACGACGGTGATAACGGCGGAGAGATAACGGGCGGAGAGATAACCGGCGGTGAGAACGATGGATTAGAGAGAATCGACGGAAATCGCCTTCGAAATCGCCTTTGAGAGAAACGGCTTTAGGGTTTTCTGATTTTCGATAAACAGTGAAAAAAAAACACCTTATATATGGCTGGTAAATAATCTGGTTAGGTTTAAAAGTACATTGTAAAATTAAAGGTTTGGTCCGGTTTGGACGACTTACTAGTAAGTCGTCTGTTGAATACTGTACATCAGACGACTTATTAGTAAGTCGTCCCAGACCCTAAATTTAACCCCTAAACTAAATTGACTAAATTAACTAACTAACCACGTTATAAACCCGTAGTTATACTTAAATAGTGTTTACTATACACATAAATAAAAACACTTAGGTAAATTTTAAAGTTTTCAAAAAACATTTATGCATTCCAAAATCTATCCCTAAAAACACATACAATACTACAACATATGTTGGCAAAACCTAAACCAAAGAATATCATGACTCACTACTTTCACTCATCTATGTTGAAAACAATTAAATTTTGTTATATCTTAATTTATATCTCTTAAAACATATGTTAATTACATAATTTCAATTTTTCACTTATCAAAATATTTTTTACAAAAATTTTAAATTATTTCTAAGTAAAACTAGTCCAGACAACTTTCCAGTAAGTCCTCTGGACGACTTTACGGAGGGCAGAAACGTAAAAAAATTTCGGTTTTTTGCTTGTTCACAAGGGGTTGGTTGTAAATTCAATAGCTTTTTAGGTTACTTTTGCATTTGATTCAAGTTTGGGTTTACCTTTGGGTTTGAAATCAAGTTGTGAATCATATTTGACAATTTTCCCTAAAATGTAATTCAGATATTTGGTTGTTGACCTGTACCTCCCGCATGGGTATTTACTTCATTTTTATGGGTCAAATATAAGATTAGTTATCTTTTAAATTATTTTTCATATGGTGTCGGTTAACACATATTGATTGTCGATAGACATTCAAGCATAGGCCTGTCCAATATGGTAAAACCGAACCGAACCGAACCGAAATAGACAATATGGTATGGTTTTGGTATATACCATATAAACCGAATGAATATAATTTTATAAAAACCATAGGATTTGGATATGGTTTGGTTTATAACCGGAACAAAACCGACCAAAAGTAAAAACAAGTAAATATGTACATATTTTATAACGTCACATGAAAAATATATTTGTTATATAAGTTATTCTTTTGTTAATAATTATTACCATATTTTTATAGTAATAAAAAATCATAATTTGAAAAACACTTAAAATATAATTAAATAACAATTCATCGTAACTGAGGCTTTTTATTTTCTTAGTCTTCTTCTTTTAATCATTTTGTTTTCTTTTATCATTGATTAAATTGAAGTGAAGGTTGTACTTTTGATGGATAATAACTAGAAAAAATTCTTCACAATTTTTTTCTTATTTATAAACGAACAGAGTTTCACTCGACGAAGCATGACTTTGATGAACACTGAATATGGAAGAGTGGAAACATTTTGTTTCATACTTCTCTTTTGCTTTTTATTTTTATTTTCAAAATTTCGAGCTTTGATTTTAATTCTAGATTTGATTATTTCATTTGAAGGTATAAGCGTTTTTATTTTTTTGTTCTATTATTTGAAAATATAATATATTTTTAATAAATGACTGCGATGAAAATATGACTCTAAAATTTATATAATATGATCCCAAAATAAATAATTATGTTTTGGTATAAAACCGAATAAACCGAAAACCGGCGGTATATAAACCGAACCGAACCGAAGTAAATATGGATTTAGAACGGTAGTTATATTTTACTAACCGAAATACCGAAAAACCGAAAAAACCAAACCGATATCCGGATTGAACACCCAAGCAAGTAAAATAATATTGCATGTAACTCATATTTTATTTGATGGTATTTTAGTTGTTTCGAATAGTTAGTTTAATTTTATATATGTCTACCTTTTATTTTAAATAATTATTTTAAATAAAAATTTAACTTCTGATATTATCCCCTATATATTAATTCTAGAGCATTACAACATTTTTGTAGTCATGTGTCACTATGAGAATGATTTTTAGAATTCTTGGAGAAATATGTTGGTTCATCTTATCATATATTATAGTTTTTATTAAACTAACCATCAAATTAATTAATAGTGTACAAAAGAATATTCTCTATTATTTCTTTAAATAAAAGCTATGGAATTACCTAATATGATTGATATATATCGCAATTATTTATTATGAATAAAATATATTTAATAACAATTTTTTTTATCTTCCATACTTTTAGTTCAATTTTATATTATTAAAAGAAACTAAACTATCACATTAATCAAAGAATAAAAAAAAATAGATTTTTTCTTATATGTTATCTTTTGAATTTTTTTAAACGACTATAAATTATTAAAATCTAAATTTAATTGTTTTGACTAATGTGATAGTTTATTGTTATTATACGGGAGATTTTGGTATAGTTACCAGTTTTCTTATACGTGAGATTTTGGTATAGTTGAAATCATTTGTTTAAATCATGGATTTTATTGTTATTAAAAGATTTTGTTGTTACTAAACGAATGGATTTAAATTTGGTTTAATGGATTTATTTATATATTTTGTTCAAATATTTTTGCCTTTTGGTTTGCAATGTTTGGTTCGTGCCGACTTGAAATTTCCCGGTTTAGCTAAATTGGATTATTGCAAGTGTCTTTTTTTATATTAGTCAATGACATTAGTTTTATAAAATAACTTATAATTTTATAGTATCGAAAAATTTTAAATGGGGCAAAATTTTATACCCACTAAAAGAAGATAACACTGATAATGAAAGATAATGTGTTATAAGAAGAAGAAGGGATGGTGTGTTACAATCGATCGAAATGATCGATTTATATAGAAGTTAAAAAATATGATTTACTGTGCGTGCATAGTGACGCGGGCTCCACATAATATATGTACACACGAAAATGTCAATTTTTGGTGCATGTATTCTTGACATTCATTCTTCACGTTTATAACACTCCCCCTTGGAGACCGGTGTCACTATCGTCTCTTGCTTAACGTCCTTATTGCCTCGTTAAAAACCTTTCCAGAAAAACCCAATGGAGAAACCGTAAGGTAAAAAGAGTACAACTATGTAAGCTCCCCCTCGAATGAACAGTCATAGATCCTTCTGATGACGCATTCCAATGTGATGGATATGTTTTCTGAATACCAAAGTCGGAAGTGATTTTGTGAAGAGGTCAGCTGCATTATCGCATGATCGGACATATCTTACTTCAGTCTCTTTCTTCTTCACGAGCTCTTGAGTGTATGAGAAGAACTTCGGATGAATATGCTTCGTTCTATCACTTTTGATATATCTGTCCTTTGTTTGAGCAACACATGCTGCATTATCTTCATATGGAATAGTTGGCTCCGTATTTTCGTCAATCCCGCTGCTTGAACAGATGTGTCGGCTTATTGATCTTAGCCATACACATTCTCTACTTGCTTCATGGAGTGCAATGATCTTAGCATAATTTGAAGAAGTAGCCACGAGCGTTTGTTTCTGAGAACGCCAAGATATAGCAGTGCCTCCGATCGTGAAAACGTATCCTGTTTGTGATCGAGCTTTGTGTGGATCTGAAAGATATCCCGCATCTGCAAAACCAACCATTTGACATTTTGAACTTTTAGGATAAAACAAGCCTAAATCAATGGTTCCTTGGAGGTAAGGAAAAACATGTTTAATCCCATTCCAATGTCTTCGAGTTGGAGATGAGCTGAATCTTGCCAAAAGATTCACAGCAAATGATATATCAGGCCGTGTACAATTTGCAAGGTACATCAGCGCTCCAATTGCGCTTAGATATGGTACTTCCGGACTAGGTATCTCTTCTTTCTCCTCAGGTGGTCGAAATGGATCACTTTCAATATTAAGTGACCTAACGGCCATAGGGGTGCTAAGAGGAGTTGATTTATCCATGTTAAATCATTTCAACACTCTTTTAGTGTACGTGGATTGATGCACAAATATACCATTTTGTGAACGTTCTATTTGTAGGCCAAGGCAATACTGTGTCTCTCCAAGATCTTTCATCTCAAATTCTCCTTTGAGATAATCTGATGCCTTTTGTATTTGCTTTTGAGTTCCGATAATGTTAAGATCATCAACATATACCGCGATTATTACAAATCCGGATATTGTTTTCTTGATAAAAACACATGGGCATATAGGATCATTCACATATCCTTCTTTTGTTAAATAAACATTGAGACGATTATACCACATACGTCGAGATTGCTTTAACCCATATAGTGATCTTTGTAATTTTATTGCACATAACTCTTTAGGTTTGGAACTTAATGCTTCTTGGATTTTAAATCCATCAGGAACTTTCATGTAGATATCAGTATCTAATGATGCATATAGATAAGCTGTAACAGCATCCATGAGACGCATCTCTAGATTTTTATCAGCTGCTAGGCTCATCAGGAATTTAAACGTGATTGCATCCATAACTGGAGAATATGTTTCTTCATAATCGATTCCAGGTCTTTGATAAAAAACTTGAGCCACTAGACGAGCTTTGTATCTCGTAACCTCATTTTTCTCATTTCGCTTTCGAACGAAAACCCATTTGTACCCAACTGGTCTCACATCTGCAGGTGTGAGTACAATAGATCCAAATACGTCTCGTTTATTAAGCGAATCAAGTTCGGCTTGTATTGCATCTTTCCATTGTTCCCAATCATGTCTCTTTTGACATTCATAGACAGATTTTGGTTCTGGATCATCGATTTCTTCATTTATTTCACTTGACATAATATATGAAAAAACATCATCAAGATCAGCTGCAAGCGTTTTTTAGATTCTCGTGTATCATCTGCTTTTCCTTGCTCATTTGATATTTTGATACAAGCAGGAGAATTCATGGCTGGTATATGAGATTTAGTTACCGTCTTGGTATCCGCAAATGCATCAGGTACCTGATTAGCTATACTCTGTAAATGCATGATTCCTTGAACATCTAGTTCAGACTCTTTAGTAGGAGGATCAAGATATAATAATGAAGGTACACTCCATTTGATATCATTTTCTACATTTTTGTTTTCTCCCCCTAGAACTGGGAATACTTTCTCATCAAAATGACAATCGGCGAAACGTGCCGTGAAGACGTCACCAGTCTGTGGTTCTAGATATCGTATAATTGATGGAGAATCGCAACCAACATATATTTCCAATCTTCTTTGTGGTCCCATCTTTGTACGTTGTGGTGGTGCTACAGGCACATATACCGCACAACCAAAGATTCTAAAGTGGGAAATGTTTGGTTCTCGACCAAACGCTAACTGTAGTGGGGAATACTTATGGTATGCACTCGGTCTGATCCGAATGAGTGCTTCTGCATGCAAAATGGCATGTCCCCATATAGAGGTTGGAAGTTTTGATCTCATGATCAATGGTCTTGCAATCAATTGCAGACGCTTAATTAAAGATTCGGCCAAACCATTTTGCGTATGAACATGAGCAACCGAATTTTCAACTTCAATTCTCATTACCATACAATAGTCATTGAATGCTTGGGATGTGAATTCACCAGCGTTGTCTAGTCTAACTCTTTTAATAGTATAATCAGGAAACTGTGCTCGCAGTTTGACTATCTGAGTCAGAAATCTTGCAAATGCCACATTTCGAGATGATAATTGACAAACGTGTGACCATCTACTGGATGCGTCAATTATACCATAAAATAGTGGAATGGTCCACAAGGTGGGTGTATAGGTCCACATATATCGTCTTGAATTCTTTCAAGGAACTTTGGTGATTCTTTATCTATTTTGGTTGGCGATGGCCTTATGATCAATTTTCCTAGAGAACATGCAACACATGTCATTTTATTCCCTTGAGAAATCTCCTGGATTTTCAGTGAATAACCATCTGAACTTTCTTTGATTTTACGCATCATTGTAGTGCATGGATGGCCGAGGCGATCATGCCATAATGTGAACTCTTATGGGTTCCGTTTTACTACAAGATTTGATTCGATATCATAGATATAAGTATGGTGTAGCCCCGAAGAAAGTTCTGGAAACTTTTCCAATATGTGTTTTCTACCACATTTCTCAGAAGTTACATACATGTATTTCTTTTTATCCTCAGTTGCAGACTGAGTATCATATCCGTGAAGATATATGTCTTTAAAACTCAACAAATTTCTTTTAGAACTCGGAGAATATAGAGCATTATTTATGGAAAATTTTGTTCCATTCGGCAACGTAAAGTTTGCTTTACCAGTTCCTTCAATCACGTCTGCAGGACCTGATATTGTATTGACGATAATTCTTGTCTGTTTTATATCGGAGAAATATCTCTTTTATCTCAGAATAGTGTGCGTTGTTCCACTATCTGGTATGCATATTTCACGAATCCGTTTTTTGGATTTTGCTTCATTAGCATTTTGATCCATTTCTGAAATTTTCATAAATATTAATAAAAGAAAACATAAAATTCATTCATATAATAATCATATAAGGAAACACACAATAATTATACATTAAAGTGATGTTAAAACATCATTATTTGTTTAAAACAGGAAATGTAATAATTATACATGACAATATTGAAAACTATTCAATAGTCTTATTATAGGCATTTCAGTTCTCTTCAGGAGTAATTTAGTCCAGCTCATTAGCGAAATCGGACGCATCGAGGTACGATGTCCCTTCAAAGTTTTCAGTGAGGTTCACTTCTTTAGCTTTGCCTTTCGTGGACTCTTGATGTAACTTACAGAGATGTGGAGGAGTACGACAGGTACGGGACCAATGTCCTTTACAGTCACATCTGTAACACACTGTCCCACGCTTCTGGGTGGTATCCTCTTGAGTTTTTTTACCCTTAGAAACTTGTTCGGATCTAACCCACTTGTTAGATCCCTTCCATTTGGGATTGTAAGTTTTTCTACGTTTGTTGTTGAAGCGGCGACCATGACCTCGGTTGGTCTGGTTTCTCCTTTCCGAATTTTCAACCGCCGTAGCATTCACTTCAGGAAATGCTTTGGCTCCCGTAGGTTGGGAATTGTGGTTTTTGATCAGGAGCTCATTGTTCTTTTCAGCCAACATGAGCGCAACTATCAATACAGAAAATCTCGTGTACCCGCATTTTCTGTAAATTTCGGGCAAGAAGTGAAACTGTTTGTGGAAAGTATTGTATGTTTTATTTATCATTTCTGCCTCAGAGACAGGGTTACCACAATACTTCAGGAGTGAAACTATCCTCAGGACAGCGGAATTGTAATCCTCAACCTTTTGAAAATCTTGGAATCTCAAATTTTCCTCTCTTCTAGAGCGTGAGGGAGGTTGACTTGTCTCTGGTTATCGAACCTTTCTTTTAAAGCTTACCACAGTTCAGCTGGGTCTTCTATGCTTGCATAGTCGTGCGTTAGATTTTCTTCTAAATGCTTCTTCAGGAAGATTATCGCTTCGGCAATATGCTCGGGTGGTGATTTGTTACCGATTACAATTGTTTCGGTTATCTTTTTCATCACCAGATATGGTTTCACGTTTGTGACTCATCCGACGTAATTTTCGCCAGTTATTTTCAGAACCGGGAACTAGAGTTTCTCGATGTTTGCCATTTGTATTTTGAATCGCAGAGTGATCGTGCTGATAACGTGTTATAAAATAACTTATAATTTTATAGTATCGAGAAATTTTAAATAGGGCAAAATTTTATACCCGCTGGAAGAAGATAACACTGATAATGAAAGAGAATGTGTTATAAGAAGAAGAAAGGATAATGTGTTACAATCAATCGAAATGATCGATTTATATAGAAGTTAAAAAGTAAGATTGTGCGTGCATAGTGACGCGGGCTCCACATAATATACATACACACGAAAATGTCAATTTTCAGTGCGTGTATTCTTGACATTCATTCTTCGCGTTTATAACAATTGGTACAAGTTCCTTTTTGAGAGTAAAAAGACAAAAGATCCACACATCGACAGAAGAACAATAGAACACACAATCCGAACCTACGTAAGTCCTCCAAGCTTTTTCTATGTTCATCACTTGGTGCGCTTCAAGTAGGAACAAGATGAGGAGGCATCATCATCATCATATCATCTCGCAGATGCACCCACATGAAGGAAGCAAGCCCTGCAACTACAACAGAGAAGAAACTCAAACCCCATCTCAACACACTCTTCTTGCTTCTTGTTACAATCTCTTCTCTCTTTACTTTGGCCTCTGAGTTTAGTTTCTCACACACGTCTTCTATTGGAGTAGTAGTACCAGATCTATCATGTATCGATGACGACGACGAGCTTTCACTGTACTGCCTTAGCTGCTCTCTGTTCTCTAGTAGTACAGTGAACAGCTACAGCCTTTGAGCAAGCCTGTTGGACACTTAACGCCCCTCCACAAGAGCTCAGCGTCCGTACGATAACCGGCATGATGGTTTCCACGTGGGGAGCGATTTTGACTCCGTGGGAACGTGTAAGGTCTTCGAAGAGAGAGACTGTGTAGCCACCAGAGTCAGAACCGATCTCTTTGGTTTCAGAAATTTGAGTGAGGAACACATGTAGAGCTTTTGAATCTAAATCTTTCAGAATGGTTCTCAAGTTGCTCATCGCAGTCTTGTTAGTATCTGGATCTTTGTCAAGATCAGCCAACTCTTGCCTAAACGCTGAACCGAGGTTTCTCCCCATTTTTGTTTCCCTCCTTGGCCCCTCTTAAAATAAAAGCCACAACGAAGTCAACAGCAAAATAAAAGCCACAACGAAATGATCACACTCAAATGATTCTAAACCATATTCTTAAAACTTAGAGATGTATATAGAATCATTTGAGTATAAGATAGGTTCGTTTATATCCTAACAACTTAACCGATGATTCTAGTCAATGATCCTAAACCATTTCCTAATCCGGAAACTAAAAAAAGCAACCTTTCCATAAGACGATTATACCAAAACTAATGTTCAGTTCCTAAAAAATCAGAACTTTTAATCGAATTTCTTTGGTAAAAACCGAAAGAAAGTATCATTCTTCTACTGATGAATTTTAAAATGCCTGTAGATAGTTGAGCAAATCGATTCTTAAAAAGTTTGCACCTTTAATAATGATCTGTGAACATAAAATCAATACCCATCGAAATGACTGATGAATAACGAAGCGTACCAGTGTCTGTTGTATAGCGAAAGATTGACCCAAGAATCCGAAAATTAAAGAAAAAACCGCAAGAGTCTGAAAGTCTCTAGATTGCAAGAGAGAGAGCTGGATCTTTCTTCTCCTCTTACGATACGAAGCGAAGAAGAACCAGAAAATTTATTTATATATTTGGTTCAAATATTTTTGCCTTTTGGTTTGCAATGTTTGGTTCGTCCAGACTTGAAATTTTCCGGTTTAGCTAAATTTGATTATTGTAAATGTTGTTTTTATATTAGTCAACTAAGATAAGACATGCGCCTTGGTAAATTTATATGAAAATTATTTAAGAAATATCATATAGAAAATAAAATTTATATTATTGATCGAATTAATATTTTTAGCCCAGAAAAAAAATTTTAAAAAACTTTTTTTTGTTAATTACATAATTTATTTACTAATGAACTAATCCAATTTTTTAAAATATTTTAGGTCAAAAAATTATTTATCACATAAAAACCTAACGTTTGCCGAAAAATTTCATGCCTACTATTTGGTAACAATGAAACTATGTCAGCTCGGTTTTATATCATGATTTAGCAATTTAAAAATTAATTATGGTTATTATAAGTTTATGTTCACGTGCCAATCCTATCTATCTTCGACATTTTTCTCTTTTTGTATCATTTTGGTTATTACTCAATATAAATATTAATTTTTGAGTTTATTCTAATTTTTTTTTTTATTTTGGCATGAGATTTAGAAAATGTTTAAGATTCAAAATTATTAAAGAGATATATACTTAGGTTAAGATCTGCGTTTTTTGCATAATAAATATTTTATATTTATTACTTATTTTATATTTTTCTGCCTATTATGAAATAATAAAATAATAATTATATATTAAATAACTAAGAAATCGGTTACTATTATGTAATAAATTGGCTTGCACATATAAATCAAATGACCGCTCTTGTTTATTTGCAATCATTTTAGGATAAATAAATCAAAACAATCAATCTTATCTATCGTATATGATATATAATTAAATTTAAACGATATGAAGTATATATATATATATTAACATAAACACCTATTAAAATAAAATTATTTATTTATATGATTTTATTACATTGTATCTTATTATAGAAAAAAATTTAAACATTGATCACATAAGTTTATATAAGACTTTTAACAGTTTTATTAATTTATACTTGTTTTGAAAAATTCAAAATACAACATATACAAAAAATCTAAAATTTTAATATATGATTAATTAATTGTGTAATTTATTTTAATAATAAAGAATTACACAAAAATGATAAAAAAATACATATTATTAGCAAATCTTCATTATTTAAAATCATTAATTACTATATATATATCATAATCACATTAGGTAATTCCGTATGTTTTATTTAAGGAAATAATATATAATAAATTTTAATTTGATAAATGAATGGTCCATAATAGACATACTATATAATATAACATTTTCTAGCAATTTAATTTTGGATTAACAAAATTCTCAATTGATTTTCAAGCCGCCACGTAAACAAATTAACATTCCAATTAAGTGACAATTTAGCATGACACTTTTTTAATTAGTACAAACTACAGGTTCCAAACTTTTTAAATGTTTCTCTATTAATATATAGAGAATGTTAAACTATTGATCATTAATTTTTAACATAATAATTTTAACAGTTTTAGTAATTTTGTCATTTATAAAAAGTCAAAATATAACATATACGAAAAAAATCTATATTTTAATTTTATAGCTAATTTGATTGTTTAATTATTTTAATAATATAAAATTAAACAAAAACGATGGATGATATATAAATTGTTATCAAATCTTTATTAATAGAATCATTAATTGTCATATATATATTAGTCATATTTGGTAATTCCGTAGCTTTTATTTAAGGAAAGAAAAGAAAATAGTAATTGTACGTACTTTTCATTAATTTTATGATTAGTTTAATAAAAAGTATAATGTTCCCGATTAATTTATAAGGGATGACATTGGCAGTTGGCACCAGTTCTTTTTGATCCACACATTGACAGAAGAACAATAAAACACACAATCCGAACCTACTAAGTTCTAAGCTTTTTCTATGTTCATCACTTGGTGCGCTTCAAGTAGGAACAAGATGAGGAGGCATCATCATCATATCATCTCGCAGATGCACCCAGATGAAGGAGTAAGCAAACCCTGCAACCACAACAGAGAAGAAACTCAAAACTCATCTCAACACACTCTTCTTGCTTCTTGTTACAGTCTCTTCTGTCTTAACTTTGGCCTCTGACTTTGGTTTCTCACAGATGTCTTCTGTTGGAGTAGTAGTACCAGACCTATCATGTATCGATGACGATGATGAGCTTTCACTGTACTGCCTTAGCTGCTCTCTGTTCTCTAGCAGTACACTGAACGAATCTTGTCTGAAACCGTGCCTGCTACGTTCTGCCGTCTCTTCTTCTTGTTTCGTCTTGACCTTCTCGAGTGATTGCTCACAGAGCAAACGGAGTCGTTGAACTCAGAGCTTCTGCTCCTCTGATAGAAGCAAACCGACTCCATATTATCACCTTCTCCACCAGAGAACTGAATCTTGCAGTTCTCTCCATCAGCCTCTCTTATCAATCTCTCTGCTGTACCCAAGGTCTCATGAACAGCCACTCTAACAAAATACACCTCATCATCCACGTGTTTCTCCATCTCATGCAACACAAGCTCCACCTCAGAAGACAAACTCTTGGGGTTCAGATACTTCATCAGGAAGTTAAGCATCTGCACAGCCAAAACCCGTTTCTGAGCATCACCCTCCACAACGCCCAACTCCAAAATCCTCAGCCCCGACTTCACAAAAAGCCTCGCGTACGCCTCAACTGTAAAAGCATTGCGCTTAGCGAGAGCTATCACAAGCGCCATGTGAGACTCAGAAGCGGCTTCGAGAGAAACAGCTAAGCTCTGTCAAAGGGTATTAACCATTTCGCTAGAAGCAAAACGCCAGCTGTCGCAGTCCACAAGTGACTTCAAGCAGAGAGAAGCTCCCAAACCAAGATGCTGAGAATCTAAAAGAGAATCAGAGAGAGGTTTACAAAGAGAATGGATCACGTTCCTTTTCTTGTCTTCCGCCATTGCGGGGTCGATTCCGTATCTAGCAATAGCAGCAACCGCCTTTGAGCAAGCCTGTTGGACACTTAACGCCCCTCCACAAGAGCTCAGCGTCCTTACGATAACCGGCATGATTGTTTCCACATGGGGAGAGATTTTGACTCCGTGTGCACGTGCAAGGTCTTCAAAGAGAGAGACCGTGTAGCCACCGCCAGAGTCAGAACCGATCTCTTTGGTTTCAGAAAGTTGAGCGAGAAACACATGTAGAGCTTTTGCGTCCAAATCTTTCACAATGGTTCTCAAGTTGCTCATTGCAGTCTTGTTGAACCGAGGTTTCTCCCCATTTTTGTTTCCCTCCTTTGATCCCTCTGAGAATAAAATCCACAACGAAGTCACCAACAAGCTAGATCATAACCTAAAAGACCTTTGACCTTTTGATCAAAATACATACAAATCATTTGAGTATAAGATTAGATTCTCTAATCCTAACAACTCTACCGAATGATCTGTAACGACCGTAACCCGGTCTATTGGTCTAATTGAATTTTCCTTTAGACTAAACCAGATGGTTTGGTTTTCTTCTAATTATTTAATTATTGTTAATCCCGTACTCCACCCATTTGCCCTAACCTATACGTGTGTGTGTTATCATACCTAGTATATATATATAAGAAAGCATGAGCCGCCATTGCACCTTTTTTTTTTTTATCAATCCTCCATCTCCACACACGTGCTCTCCCTTCCGCCATCGCTCATGTTCTCCTTCTATGATTGACGATCATTAGCGGCGTGGAGGAAGAGATGATTAACGTCGAAGCCGCCGCATCTCATCGCTTATGTCCGTTCTTCACCACCGGAGTAGTAGCCATGCCACCACACGCTTCGTTCTGTGCCGCCGCGTCCATGATGGTGAAGTTATGTATCGGATCCGTTAGATGGTGAACATGACCGAGATGAGGAGATAACTTGAAGGCGGAGCCACCATCTCATCACCACCGTCAACCACTGATTCGCGCCGGCACGAGCCACAAGCCACCACCTGAGAGCCATGTCCTCGTCAATGGAGTTATCGCAAGCCATCATTGTCGAGATCCGAGCAAGTGAGATCATGGTCTCACACTTTCTTGTGTAGCAAGCTTATTCTCCTCCACCTTTGATTGATCTCTAGTCATCAGCTCCGGTCTGGTCTTCCCGTTGACGTCGTCATAGCCATGTCATCAATGCCATCAAGCGCTTCATGTTTGTGTCCGTTTCATCTCATGTTGCAAATCGTATATATATGATCATGTGATGTACGTAATACCATGTGACGTTCACGTTACGTAAAGATCTCAACACGTGCTCTTTGGTCAAGCTAAACCAAGGTTAGGGTTGTCTACCTAAATACTTGATTCTTACGTCAAGTTCTATAAAGTATAGACCATAATCTAATCACTTTTTTTTTTCCTTTGTATAATAATGTTTTATGTTCCAATTGGCCGGAGGTGCCACTTTCTCAAGCCAAGGCGAAAGGCATTATTATATTAAGACGTTTCCTTGTTCCACAAGTCAACCTGTTTTGCTTCTTGGTTGATTTCTTTATCTCTAAGCTTGGCTAAGGTGAGGGTATTTTCTCGAATTCCTCTTACACGGCTTAGGACCTTGAATAAGTATAATTTATTTCTAATGTGTTTCCATCTGTGTGAAATCGAGTCTGTTATTGCTTGTTTAGTTTTTAGGTTCTTTGCTTAAACCGGAACTGGGTGTTAGAGGATTCAACAATGATTGTTTCATTTAAAATTGGTAAATAAAAATAGTTCTTTTATTAGAAGTCATGTGATTGTTTGAGACGGATACAGAGACGGACTTCTGTATGCCGGATTGTGTGGAGGTTATGGTCAGCTATAGTCGACCGGTTGACGCGTAACCCAGGAGGTCGATAAATCGTCTACGGGCGTGTGTTACCGAGCACTTGTTCAGTGTGTGTATGAACCGAGCACCTTTTCGGTAGTGTTTTGGCCTGTTAGTGGGCAGCGAGTGTGCACCTCGCTAGGACTGTTGTGTGATCTTTGGGTACTTTAGGTACCGTGTTTGCAACGTGTTAGGATTAAATTATATTTATTCGGAGTGCTCTGTCCGGGTCCATGGACTTCGGGATTAGTATCCCATACCTCACTGAGTGACTTCCCCGTTACTCACCCCTCATTTGCCCCTTGCAGGTGAGACAGATGAGTATATGATATTTGGACGTATTGGTGCTACTGGACTTTTTATTCGGATTTTTATTTAGGCTTTGGGTGAGTGTAATTGGGTATATGGGCTTTTATTATACGAGATATTGTTGGTGGCCCGCTGTTCTCCGGATTGGAGGTGACGGGTGTCACAATTTGGTATCAGAGCCAGGTTCCGTCCCGGCCTCGACCCGGGATGGCGATTAGGGGATTCGGTTTTCTACGTTTAAAAAAAAGTATAAAATAATTTATATATATATATATATATATATATATAATAAAAAAAATGTTTGCAAAGTTTTTTTAGCACCATTCTGTCGAGTAACTACTAACTCAATTGTCTTTTTTTTTTAATGACGATGAGTAAAATCATCGTCATTCATCCTTCGACTAACATGGTTCTAGCCAGATGTTCAGTAGCAGATGTGTGATGTCTCAGTTCATCAGTTTTCTCAGGAGTTATCAGTTTCTTCGGTCATGATTCCGAGATTATCCATGAGTGGATATGTGCCGTTTCTGCTTCCACCCTACTTCAAGCAATCGTTCCACGAGTTTTGTTACTGGAGATTACATGGTGTGACGTATGAGCCATTGGTTGGCATGTGTTGTTTTGTGTACGAGTATATTGACAATTTTGGAGGTATATTTGGTTTGTGAACTCGTGGAGATCGCTATTGAATTGGGGTGCAGCAGCTTGCGTTGTGTTGATATTGGAGTTACGCTTGGTTTTGTTGCCTAGTTTTTGGCAGTGTTGATCATTTCAGAGTTGTTTCAGTTCAGACAGCTGACATATGACATTGGGAGTTATTTATATTCGAGTTGTACCAGTTATGTGTGGATGAATCGAGTTATTCAGAGATTCGTCAAAGATTGAGCTGAGATTATGCAATGTCATCTTTGGGAGGGATTGGCTGTCACGACAATTAGTAGTGCTGGATTGCCTGAGGGCAAGAGTTGATATTCCTAGAGCAGACGAGAGTTTTATTGCCTCCATGCTTTATGATGAGGAGTTACTGGATACATGAGCAAATGGATTTTTGGCGACCATTTCGATGGTTAAAGATGATGTACAACACGAGATGAAGGACCTTCCAGTTATTGTAGAGTATGGGAATGTATTTGAGGCATGTGGAAGGGTTTTTACCAGACAGAGGAGACATTCTTATGATCGAGTTGGACTCATGGACAGAACCGGTTTCACGAAGCGCGAGCGGAGATGGCTGAGCTGAAAGGGCATATAGAAAATTTAGCGGCTAAGGATTTTATCAGACCGAGTATTTCACCATAGAGACCACCAGTGTTGTTACAACGATGAGAGATGGGAGCTTAAGACTTTGTATCGACTACAGAGGTTTGAACAAGTGGCCATTAAGGATAAGTGCCGTTTCCGCATATTGGTGATTTGTTGTATTAGTTGCATGGAGGTTCATGGTACTTGAAGATTGACTTGGCATCAGTATACCATCAGATTGCTATAGCTGAGGAGTATTTACGGATGTGGATTTTGTATATGTTATGGATATTATGAGTTGTAGTGATACCACTAGCTCAATGAAGGCACCGTTAGCATTCGTGAAGCTTATGAATGACGTTTTCGTAAACACTTGGATAAGTGCGCAATTGTATTCATCGACGACATCCTGATTTATTCTTGGAGCAGAGAGGAGCATGTTGAGCAGTTACGGATTGTGTTAGGTAAGCTTGGAGAGCATAAATTGGTTGCTAACGAAGTAGGTGTAGTTTCTGGAAAAGGGTAAAAAAAATTTTGGATTTTGTGGGTCACGTGTTTCAGAAGCAGGAGTTGCTGCATATTCAGAAAAGAGTTATAAGTTCAGAGTGGCCGACACGTAAGAGGTACATATATATGAAGTGTTACTATCATTGGCCTAGAGTGAAAAAAAAAATGTAGCTACATTGTATCTCCATGTCAGACTTGTCAGATGGTTAAAACAGTACATTAGCTATTTAAGGGATTATTACACAATTTACTTTTTCCAGATTGGAAATGAGATATGTTGATTATGGGTTTACTTATTGGACTACCGGAGTCAAGTTTCATAAAGAATAATATATGAGCAATCATGGACCGTATCGCTGAGCTAAAATCTAGAGGACATGTCCAGGACTTGTGCTTAAGCTCGCGAGGAAAAAAAAAAAATTCAGGAAAATATCTACCATTGAAATAGTTCATGTATAGTAACAGTTATTACTCGAGCATTCAGATATCACCTTATGAAGCCTCTTTATGGAAGATCATTCGCACACATACTATGATAGACCAAAGTGGGGAAGCACTCTAATGTATAGCAACCAATGGTTTAAGGGACGTTGAAGCAAATAGAAATGCTCAAGAACAACCTAAAAAAAAAATGTTTACACCTATTCAGCCAGAGAAGATCCGGGAGACCGAGATCCAAAGAATATTGCCTATCATTTTCTTTTAGGATGTTATTGGACAGTCGACTAAACATTTGGGAAGAATTCCGATTAAGTAGGAAAGAATTGTAACGACCGTAACCCGGTCTATTGGTCTAATTGAATTTTCCTTTAGACTAAACCAGATGGTTTGGTTTTCTTCTAATTATTTAATTATTGTTAATCCCGTACTCCACCCATTTGCCCTAACCTATACGTGTGTGTGTTATCATACCTAGTATATATATATAAGAAAGCATGAGCCGCCATTGCACCTTTTTTTTTTATCAATCCTCCATCTCCACACACGTGCTCTCCCTTCCGCCATCGCTCATGTTCTCCTTCTATGATTGACGATCATTAGCGGCGTGGAGGAAGAGATGATTAACGTCGAAGCCGCCGCATCTCATCGCTTATGTCCGTTCTTCACCACCGGAGTAGTAGCCATGCCACCACACGCTTCGTTCTGTGCCGCCGCGTCCATGATGGTGAAGTTATGTATCGGATCCGTTAGATGGTGAACATGACCGAGATGAGGAGATAACTTGAAGGCGGAGCCACCATCTCATCACCACCGTCAACCACTGATTCGCGCCGGCACGAGCCACAAGCCACCACCTGAGAGCCATGTCCTCGTCAATGGAGTTATCGCAAGCCATCATTGTCGAGATCCGAGCAAGTGAGATCATGGTCTCACACTTTCTTGTGTAGCAAGCTTATTCTCCTCCACCTTTGATTGATCTCTAGTCATCAGCTCCGGTCTGGTCTTCCCGTTGACGTCGTCATAGCCATGTCATCAATGCCATCAAGCGCTTCATGTTTGTGTCCGTTTCATCTCATGTTGCAAATCGTATATATATGATCATGTGATGTACGTAATACCATGTGACGTTCACGTTACGTAAAGATCTCAACACGTGCTCTTTGGTCAAGCTAAACCAAGGTTAGGGTTGTCTACCTAAATACTTGATTATTACGTCAAGTTCTATAAAGTATAGACCATAATCTAATCACTTTTTTTTTCCTTTGTATAATAATGTTTTATGTTCCAATTGGCCGGAGGTGCCACTTTCTCAAGCCAAGGCGAAAGGCATTATTATATTAAGACGTTTCCTTGTTCCACAAGTCAACCTGTTTTGCTTCTTGGTTGATTTCTTTATCTCTAAGCATGGCTAAGGTGAGGGTATTTTCTCGAATTCCTCTTACACGGCTTAGGACCTTGAATAAGTATAATTTATTTCTAATGTATTTTCGTCTGTGTGAAATCGAGTCTGTTATTGCTTGTTTAGTTTTTAGGTTCTTTGCTTAAACCGGAACTAGGGTGTTAGAGGATTCAACAATGATTGTTTCATTTAAAATTGGTAAATAAAAATAGTTCTTTTATTAGAAGTTATGTGATTGTTTGAGACGGATACAGAGACGGACTTCTGTATGCCGGATTGTGTGGAGGTTATGGTCAGCTATAGTCGACCGGTTGACGCGTAACCCAGGAGGTCGATAAATCGTCTACGGGCGTGTGTTACCGAGCACTTGTTCGGTGTGTGTATGAACCGAGCACCTTTTCGGTAGTGTTTTGGCCTGTTAGTGGGCAGCGAGTGTGCACCTCGCTAGGACTGTTGTGTGATCTTTGGGTACTTTAGGTACCGTGTTTGCAACGTGTTAGGATTAAATTATATTTATTCGGAGTGCTCTGTCCGGGTCCATGGACTTCGGGATTAGTATCCCATACCTCACTGAGTGACTTCCCCGTTACTCACCTCTCATTTGCCCTTTGCAGGTGAGACAGATGAGTATATGATATTTGGACGGATTGGTGCTACTGGACTTTTTATTCGGATTTTTATTTAGGCTTTGGGTGAGTGTAATTGGGTATATGGGCTTTTATTATACGAGATATTGTTGGTGGCCCGCTGTTCTCTGGATTGGAGGTGACGGGTGTCACATGATCATTACTCAAATGATTCTAAACCATATCTTAAACAAGATATACACAACTTAGAGATGTATGTATATACAATCATTTGAGTATAAGATGGATTCTTTTATATCCTAACAACTTAACCGAAATGATCAGTCATAGTCAATGATTCTAAACCATATCCTAATCAGGAAACTAAAAAAAAAGGCAATATTTTCATAAGAGGATTACGCCATAACTAATGTTTAGTTCCTAAAAAATCAGAACTTTTAATCGAATTTCTTTGGTAAAAACCGAAAGAAAGAATCATTCTTCTACTGATGAATTTTAAAATGCCTGTAGATAGTTGAGCAAATCGATTCTTAAAAAGTTTGCACCTTTAATAATGATCTGTGAACATAACATCAATACCCATCGAAATGACTGATGAATAACGAAGAATCTGAAAATTAAAGAAAAAACCGCAAGAGTCTGAAAGTCTCTAGATTGCAAGAGAGAGAGATGGATCTTTCTTCTCCTCTTACGATACGACGCGAAGAAAACCAGAAAAAAAAAAAGGATTCAACTTTGATTTTTGAACTTTGAGAGCGTTTGGGTGCGATGAGCGCGGGTTTAATTATGGCAACTCTCCGTAACTTTTGCGTCTTAAAGCAAATCAAATCTACCCCCCTTAACTTCTCTGTTTTTACTTTATTAGTACTTATGTTTCGAAATTATCATTTTCATCCTATGTGATTTAGTGTAATTTTTGGCCCTGGTAAAATTCACCATTTTTTAATGGCCAATTTTGGTCAGTTTGCATTTAAGTTCAGGAAAATCTTAGTATCATTTGATTTCTATTTCCTTATTTCTTTCATAATCATTCCTTTGTTTTGGTCTAAATATAATTTTATGATTTCGAGTAGGCAACACAAGATCTTTTAACTATCATTTTCCAAATGACTTCTTTACTGTTCTTTAGGCTTAATGTTGCTTTAAGTTGCTAACAATGAGATTCAGTACGAAAAATAAGTAAATAACCATGATTTGTGATTTCAAGACCAAGCTAGTGTTGCGAGTCTTGTGACATTGTCCAGTCACGTTGAGAACAAACATGGTTAACATTTTAAAACAAACAAAAAAAGTCAAAGATACTCAATTAACTATGTCAAGATCAGATTAAATAACAAAAGATTCTAGTTTAAGAAATAGTTAGCTAGCTTCATTTCTGATGATCTTAGGTTCTCACATGTCTTTGGGACAACAGTTTGTTTGACTAAAAAAAACTGTAAAAATAGACAGTGGACTCTGATCTTGATCCACACCTTGCTTGCACTCTTGTTCCTTCTTTACTCAGGTTTTGCTTACCAGGGAGCAGATGAAGTTGCTTTGAACTCAGACTCCAGATTGTCAAGCTCTACCCCACGATCTCTTGCACATGACTCCATCTGACATATCTTCTCTTTCAGATCCACTTGTTGCTTCTCCAGCTCAAGAATCTTGTGTTCCATCTCACCAAACTCTTCTTTAAGAGCCATTACCTCTTTGTCTAGACCATTTTTCTCATCTCTATTGCCTTTTGTTGTCTATCTTTGAGAGCCAAGAGTTCGTTGATCCGTGTCAGAGGCGCTGCAACGTCGAAACCGTGTTTCTTCAGCTTGGCAAAAGACACTTCGAGGCTATCTAGCTGGCTAGCAAAGACACGTCTATGTTGGACCAATATTCTCTTTGTGCTTAGGTTCGAGATGAGCTTGCAAGACCGGTTTAGGTGGGTTGCAAAGACCGGTTCGATTCCAAAATTATTACCGTTAGGAGAAACGCATGCGTTTTGTGGCGATCGAAACCGACTCAAACCTTTAAGAGAAATATAGCCGTTACGAAGGCGCTAGCTTCTCTATAAATATACAATACCCCAACTCAAAAACACTACACTTTTATAATCAGACAACAAACCAAACTCATAAACACTATAATCAGACAAAAAACCAAACCATTGTTTCTCCTTCTTTCTTCTCCAATGATATTGATGTCCGAAGAAGACCGCTGAATATCAAAATACAAACCTCCAACCTCCTTCTACTAAAACTCTCTCTCTCTCTGTAGTAATCTTTTAATCAAGTTTCTGTGCAATGGAGAAACCACCGGAGGCCCAAAGACCAAACCGGTATCGAAATCGATCAGTGCCCGTCCGGAGGATCACTCGTTTCCTGAAGAAAGGCTCAAAGACTCAGTGGTGGAGCTTCATGTTTACATGGCGCCGTCGTCCTCCTCGAGTACCTCACTGCTGAATTAAGTATCTCGATTCAGATCTGATTTTTGATTAGCCAAAATCATTGTCTGATTTCTAAGATCTGTGGTGATTCAGGTGTTAGAGAGCTTGCTGCCAGAGACAACAAGAAGTCCGTCGATAGTTCCAAGCCCATCTTCTTCTTTTGCAGATTAGGAACTATCAACCTTTTACCAAATTTTTCTTTTATTTTTGTCAAACTTTTTTTAGAGTAATTTTATTTTATTATTATATATATAATTTAGATAGGGGGAGAGTGAGAGAGAGTGGGAAGAGAGGGAGAGAGAGAGTGGGGAGAGAGAGGGGGAGAGCCAGGCCGGGAGAGAGAGGTGCGGCCAGGGAGGGAGAGGGAGGCGCGGCGAGGGAGGGAGGCACGGCCGTGGAAAGGCAGGAAGAGGCGTGCCCGGGAAGGGAGCCCGGGGAGAGGGGAGTGGCGCCCCGCTCCCCGGGGAGTGGCGGCGCCCCGGGGAGCAGGGGATTGGCGCCCTGGGGAATGGCGTCTCGGGGATTGGCGCCCCGGGGATTGTCGCCCCGGGGATTGGCGCCCTGGAGATTGGCGAGATTGGCGCCCTGGGGATTGGCGCCCTGGGGATTGGCGCCCCGGTGTGAGAGGCGAGTGGCGCCCCGGTGTGAGAGGCGAGAGGCGCCCCCGGTGTGAGAGGCGAGAGGCGCCCCAGGGTGAGAGGCGAGAGGCGCCCCTGGCACCGGGGAGAGGCGCCCCCGGGGAGAGGTGCAGGGAGAGGCGCGGGTGCATGGGGAGAGGTGCATGAGAACAGGGAGAGGTGCACGAGGAACGGGGAGAGCACGGGGAGAGGTGCATGGGGAGAGGTTCCCTGGGGAACCTCAGGGAACCTCTCCCCATGCACCTCTCCCCGTGCTCTCCCCGTTCCTCGTGCACCTCTCCCTGTTCTCATGCACCTCTCCCCATGCACCCGCGGGAGAGGCACGGGGAGAGGTGCCCCGGGGAGAGGCTCGCCCGGGCGGAGAGAGGAGGAGGAGGAGAGGTGCGGGGAGAGGCGCCCGGCCGGAGAGGTGCATGAGAACAGGGAGAGGTGCACGAGGAACGGGGAGAGCACGGGGAGAGGTGCATGGGGAGAGGTTCCCCAGGGAGAGGTGCCCCGGGGAGAGGCTCGCCCGGGCGGAGAGAGGAGGAGGAGGAGAGGTGCGGGGAGAGGCGCCCGGCCGGAGAGAGGAGGAGGAGGAGAGGCGCGGGGAGGGGAGAGCCCGGGGAGAGGTCCGGGGAGAGGGTGAAGAACCCTAAGATAGGGAGGATCACTTTAGCTGGGTGTTGGATATGATCCGAGAAGGCAAACAACACTTTTGGAACTGAGATGGATTGAAAGGATCGTCAAGAGATGCGGAATGACTCTTGATATACCCACGATCTAAGGCTAACCACCTAAGAAAGAATGAATGTGTTGGCTAACCACCAAACAACACACAAAGATGAATTGGCTGACCACCAAATCAACAAGCCGGTTCACACCAATGAACTAGCTAAAGAACTCTCTCTCTCTCACTCAGAGAAGAAACAAAATAAACAACCAAAACTCAACTGATTTTATTGATGAAATGGACTACATATTTATAGTGTTTTGTAGTCAAAGACAATTAAAGAAAATGTGGGAAAACAATGCATAGAAAATATAAATTTGACTAGATCTAGTCAAGGCACGGAAAATGGAGAAGACTAGATCTGGTCAAGGCACGAAAAATGGAGAAAACTAGTCAAGATGTCCAGGTTCATCCGAACCAGATGGATGCACGGGATAACGATAAGGACGCTTGCGGGACTGTCCGGATGGTCCGCCGGATGATAATGCATGTCCGTCTTCGGTTTCTTCACCACCCAAGTCAAGTCTGGCATGATCCAAGTCAAGTCTGGCATGATCCTCATCAAGTCTGGCATGATCCACGTCAAGTCTGGCATGATCTTTCTCAAGTCTGGCATGATCTTTCTCAAGTCTGGCATGATCTTTCTCAAGTCTGGCATGATCTTTCTCAAGTCTGGCATGATCCAAGTCAAGTCTGGTACGGTGAAAAACATGAACCTCAGTTGAAATGTTCAGAACGTCCTGAACTCCATGCTGAGCTGGTTCCTTGTAATGATCTGTGGACTGCGGCACATCATTCCCTTCCTCTTCAAAAAGATTTGTTCTCAAATCTGAAACATTAAAAGAAAAGGATTATAAGCAAAAGAACCATAATCAGAACGTTGCTCACCTTGAGTTCGGTCCGGTTTGTGAATGGAAGAAAATCCTTCTTTATGACCACAGTTTTGCTCTCCACCTGACCCTTCCTTCGGTTCATGTGCATAGTCATCGAAAATTGGTAAATGGTCTTCCTTTTCAGGCTCGGTTTCAATTTTCTCCAAAGTCACCAACGATTTCTGTTTTTGGCACTTGTTGGCATAATGACCGACCCTATGGCATTTGAAGCACCTGGTAGAAAGAGTCTTGCTTGTGGTTTTCACAGCCTTGCTTTTATCAGAAGACAACACATTAGTTTTCAAATCAGAATTTGAAGGAGAAGAAGAATTACTTTGTTGTTTTGGTGCAGAAGAAGTGTTGGTGGTTCCCTTCTTTTTGAGTTGCCGGACAACATGAATCGCCTTATGCAACATCTTTTCCAAGCTGGCATAAGTCTGAAGCTCGTTCTGATCAGACACATCACGGTTGCTTTTCTTGGCTTTGGTGAAGGGACAATCACCACTCCTGATCCACTTCTCATCATCATCGAACTTGTTTTGTCTCTTCCTTTGGTTTCTTTGTTTCTGCACAAAATCAAACCCATTAGAAGCAAATTGTTTCTTATTTCCAAAAATCATTTGCTCTTTTTCTAACACGGTTTTAAAAGGAAAGTAAACGTCTTGTTGTAGTTTTGATTTCTTGAGAAGTCCAAACATCCTGAAAACACTTAACAAAAGAGTTAGCAAATAAAAATCTTCACACTCTCAAAGTGTTTAGCTCACGATTTTTAGGTGATCACTCAGAGTTCTTTCCACTGGTTCAAAGGATGATAGGCAATCAAAATTCAGCAATCAAAATCCAAAACAAACTTTTGTGGGAAAAAGAAAAGAGAAAGAAAAATGAAGAGAATTTTGATATGGATCCGCCTTAACTGTCCTAAGGCTGGGTTTCTCTTCAGCCAGCAGGGTTTTATAGAATCACAGGCTCAAGAACACAAAGTAATGTCTCAAACTCAAACTCTTTATTAATCTCAATGCTTAAGAAACTCTCTCAAAACTTAAGCTCTCAAACTCTCACAACTCATAAGTTATGCAACACTTTGCATCTCCTTATATATAACTCAAACTTTCCTAAACTCATTAGGAATCACAAATAGATATTTTCCTAGTCTATAACTCAATAAAATTAGGTAACTTGTATCTCAAGCTACTTCAAGCTTATCTCAACATTCTCCCCCTTAAGCTTGAACTCCTCATTTGACAAATCCTCAATGCCTATCAAATCTCTTAGCTCCTTGAATTTGATTCTACCAAGTGACTTCGTTAGTATATCAGCTTTCTGCTCATTTCCCGGAACATGCTCTACTTCAACTTGCTCGTTCTCAACACACTCTCGGATGAAGTGGAACCTTCTATGTATGTGTTTACTATGTCCATGAAACACAGGGTTCTTCGTAAGTGCGATTGCAGATTTGTTGTCCACTCGAATTGTTACTTTCCTGCACGTTTCTCCAATGATCTCTCCCAAGCACTCTTGAAGCCAGATGGCTTGTTTTGCTGCTTCTGTGGCTGCCATGAACTCCGCTTCACACGACGAGAGTGCAACGATCTCTTGCTTCTGAGAACACCATGTTATGGGATTCTTCTCGAGATAAAACACATGGCCCGTGGTGCTCCTCCCATCATCTTCATCAACATTATGAGACGCGTCGCTGTAACCACTCATATGGTTACTCGCGCCGTTATCAAGGTACCAGACGTTCTTGGTGTCGGAATCGGCCTCGAATTCACTTGGTTTTACCTTTTGCTCATTCAAGTAAACCACCTCATGCATCATCAACTCATCAGCTTCTTGAGTATCTTCATCTTTCTTTTCAACAGTTTCCTGGAGTTTAAGTAGCCTATCTGGACAATCAGCTACAAAGTGTCCAAGTTTATCACATCGGTAACAGGTGATGTGGGAAGCATCACGTTCTTGATTATATGAACCGTATTGGTAGGATCCAAAACGGCCACGTCCTCTCCCTCTCCAGTTAGAACGGCCTCCCCTTCCAAGGAAACGACCTCCATAGTTACCCTCACGGCCTCTGCCTCTGCCACCGTAGCCTTCTTGTTGATTCTCCATATTTGCATACATTAATTTGCTTTGGTCATTGTTTTGCTCATCTTCTTCCTCGCAAATCCTCTCCTCATAGGCTTTCAACCTTCCAATGATATCTTCGAAGCTTGTAGTATTTAGGTTAAGAACTTGTTCCAGTGAAGCTACAATGTGAATGTATTTTCTCTGGGGCAAGCTCTTCAAGAACTTCTTTACTAGCTTCGATTCCTCAATTATCTCACCGAGAGATGCGGATTTAGACGAAATCTCTGATAACTTTCCGACAAAGGTATCTATTGTGTCTTCTTCCTTCATTTTTAACCTATCAAACTCAGCCATTAACGTTTGCAGCCTTGCCTCTCTTACTCTTTCAGCTCCGACGTGTCTTGTTTTGATCGCATCCCATACTGCTTTTGCTGTGTCAAGATCCCCGACCTGTAGTGTCAACACCTCGGGGATGGATTGAAACAAGAGTGCAATGGCTACATCGTTTTTCTCTTCATCCTTATTGCCGGGATCTATAGACTCCCATACCTTATTCACCTTTAGAGCAATCTTCATCCGCATCGCCCAAACCGTATAATTTGTAGAGGTAAGCATTGGGAATTTAATAGAGGACGACCCATTCTTCTTGTTACTAGTCTCGGATTCTTCTTTGATGTCTCCCATTGTTCTCGTGCTGGCTCTGATACCAAATATAGAATCACAGGCTCAAGAACACAAAGTAATGTCTCAAACTCAAACTCTTTATTAATCTCAATGCTTAAGAAACTCTCTCAAAACTTAAGCTCTCAAACTCTCACAACTCATAAGTTATGCAACACTTTGCATCTCCTTATATATAACTCAAACTTTCCTAAACTCATTAGGAATCACAAATAGATATTTTCCTAATCTATAACTCAATAGAATTAGGTAACTTGTATCTCAAGCTACTTCAAGCTTATCTCAACAGGTTTCTGTTCCACCACTCCCCCTGGATTTCTCTTCAGAAGTGATTCAAGCCAAAACTTTTACTCTTTTTTTTTTTTTCTTGATAGATTTTTTTTTTCTCTCTTTTTTTTTTTAATAACTGGCGATCACAAGGGAGTAAAGGAACAGCCCGGATCCAACAAGAAATAAAAATAAAATCGTGGAGAGATGAGAAGATGAAAAGATGAATTGAAAACAAACCAGCCAAAGTGGCTCTGATACCAACTGAAGAACCCTAAGATAGGGAGGATCACTTTAGCTGGGTGTTGGATATAATCCGAGAAGGCAAACGGCACTTCTGAAACTGAGATGGATTGAAAGGATCGTCAAGAGATGCGGAATGACTCTTGATATACCCACGATCTAAGGCTAACCACCTAAGAACGAATGTAGTGTGTTGGTTAACCACCAAACGACACACAAAGATGAATGGCTGACCACCAAATCAACAAGCCGGTTCACACCAATGAACTAGCTAAAGAACTCTCTCTCTCACTCAGAGAAGAAACAAAATAAACAACCAAAACTCAACTGATTTTATTGATGAAATGGACTACATATTTATAGTGTTTTGTAGTCAAAGACAATTAAAGAAAATGTGAGAAAACAATGCATAGAAAATATAAATTTGATCTGGTCAAGGCACGGAAAATGGAGAAGACTAGATCTGGTTGTCCAGGTTCATCCGAACCAGATGGATGCACGGGATAACGATAAGGACGCTTGCGGGACTGTCTGGATGGTCCGTCGGATGATAATGCATGTCCGTCTTCGGTTTCTTCACCACCCAAGTCAAGTCTGGCATGATCCAAGTCGAGTCTGGCATGATCCAAGTCGAGTCTGGCATGATCCAAGTCAAGTCTGGCATGATCCTCATCAAGTCTAGCATGATCCACGTCAAGTCTGGCATGATCTTTCTCAAGTCTGGCATGATCTTTCTCAAGTCTGACATGATCTTTCTCAAGTCTAGCATGATCCAAGTCAAGTCTGGTACGGTGAAAAACATGAACCTCGGTTGAAATGTTCAGAACGTCCTGAACTCCATGCTGAGCTGGTTCCATGTAATGATATGTGGACTGCGGCACATCAGATGGAGAGGTCCGGGGAGAGGGAGAGGTGCAGGGGGGAGGCGCCCGGAGAGAGGAGGAGAGGCGCGGGGAGGGGAGAGGTGCACGGGGAATGCACGGGGAGGTGCCCGGGGAGAGAGAGAGAGAGAGCCTCCCGAGTAGAGAGACCAGGGAAAGAGAGAGGCCGGGAAAAGAGATAGGCCGGGGCCGGGGAGAGAGAGAGAGAGGCCGCCGGGGAGAGAGGGAGAAGCCGGGGAGCCGGGGGAGGGGATAGAAGCATATTATAAATAATTGATGTAATGACGTATTGTAATTGATGTAATCTTGCTAGCAGGTGCAGACCAGAATGAACATTATATATAAAAATTATTTTATGTATGAAATATTTTTACATACTATGAAATAATAAATATATATTGAATAATTAAAATTCAGTAACTATTCTATATATAATTAAATTGGTGTGAACATATAAATCAATTTTATTAATCCAAAAAATATTTTTTTTATATTTGATAGGATATGTAATTAAATTTAAATGATACTAACATACATAGTATATTTTAGTATATTTTTAATATTAATGTCTACTAAATGATGATTTCTACTCATATATTTTTTTTGATCATTTGTATCTTTTACAGAAAAATGTTTAAATTACTGATAACAAAATTTTCATTGTGGGATTAATAGTTTTAGTAATTTATATTTTTTTAAAAATAATTTGTCAATGTTCGTTTAAAAATTTTATCAAAAAAAATTGTTCAAAGTAAATTTTGAAACTAAAATATTTATGTATTTTATATGGTTTATAGTTTAATTTAAAACGATATATATATATATATATATATTAATATTAATAATTAATTAAATTATACTTTTTACTTATATAATTTTGTAATCATTTGTATTTTTTCATAACAAAAATTTTAAACCATGAATCACAAAATTTGAATGTTAGGCTTTTAACAGTTTTAGTTATTTATAGTCGTTTTTAAAAATTCAAAATATAACATATACAGAAAAATCTAAATTTTTATTATATGGTTATTGTGCTTGTTTAATTTATTTAATAATTTTAAATTAAACAAATATGATAGAAGATACACTAATGTTTTATCAAATATTTATTATTCAAAATCATTAATTGTCATATATACTTTAGCCACATTAGATAATTCCGTAAATTTTATTTAAGAAAATAATAAAGTACATTGATAATGAATTTATTGTTAGTTTAATAAAAAACTTATTATATAATTAGATGGACCAACATATTTATCTAATGATTCTAAGAATCATCTTAGTGATGACATGTGGCTACAAAAAGAAGTTGTAATGCTTCTCAAATAATATAGGGTTGACGTCGATTGGCCCCCTGAACTACTCAAACCAACAATTTTTCCACCCCGACTTTCGACCTCTTCAATTATCCCCACAGACTAACAATTGCATCAATTTTCCACAATTTTGGTCAATTAAAGCAAATCACGTTTTCACTAATAAAACGCGTTTAAGAAATCTGATTGCCCATTTACAGACCCGATTAACACTTAACCCGACCCAAATCCTCTAACCCGAATTCCCAACTAACTTAAAATTGTCGCGTTCTCTTCTTCTCTCTTAAAAATTAGGGTTCATCCTACGATTTGGAGGAAAAGAGAATTGGGGCTAGAGTTCATCGAAAAAATCCCAAATTGAGGAGAGTGAGAGAAATCTAGAGTTTGTGAACGATTCATGGAGGACGACGAAGGAAATGGAGATGGTCAGGTACATGTTCATTCCTCTGCGACAATGGAGAAAGACGACGCATATGGAGAAAATTTGGTCGATGTTTCTGTAACGACAACAACGATTGATCAAGACGAAGCAACTCAAGAGTGGAGCATTCCGGTTACTCATCTCAGTGAAGAAGAGGCAGAAAGATTGACTGCGGTTCTTGTCCAGAATGAAGATGAAGAGGAGGAGTACTGGGAGTATGAACTGGGAGAAAAGCCGAGCAAAGCCAACAAAAAAGAGAAAGAATCTGAGAATGATGCAATTGGTAATGGCGAAGAAGATGAAGAAGAGCTTGAGGATAGGTACGAGCATGAAATCGAACAATCAGTGGCTGAGTTTGAGGATGAGGAGGTCATTAGGAGGAATACTATTCCAGATAGCTCGGATGAAGATGAAGACTACTTCGATGTTAGAAATAGGAAACGCAAAAGATCTGAGGATAAACTAGAAGTGGGAACAGCTTTCTGGTCTAGGTTTGAGTTCAAAGAAGCTGTCTTGGATTATGCTCTTACGAAAGGTCGAAACATTGAACAGAGCAGATGGGATAAGACGAAGCTTAGCTTCAAGTGTGGGATTAGAGGTAAATGCAAATGGAGAGTTTACTGTGCCTTTGATGTGCCTACTCAGAAGTGGTTAGTGAAAACAAGGTAAAAATATCATATTTGTACACCCAATGGGAAATGTAAACTCTTGCGAAGCCCGGTTATAGCTAGGTTGTTTCTGGATAAACTGAGAGAAGACAGTGGGTTAATGCCTGAGAAGATTCAAGAGCAGATAAAGGAGACCTGGAAACTCATATCATCACGGAATCAATGTCAACGAGGAAGAACATTGGCGCTAAAATGGCTGGAGAAAGAGTATGCTGACTGATATTCCGTGTTTTTAACGGTTTTAAACTCGTTTTGGAGCAATTAAATGGTCGGTTTTAATTAATGTTTTGGTCTATTTGATGCGTTTTGGTGTTCTTAAGTGTAATATGCAGGTTACTAGATAGCTTGAAAGAAAAGAACGCATTCGGGATTTATTCAGAAGCAAGATGGACCGAACAATGGACCGAATGAAGTATTGATCGCACAGAGCACTAGATCGACCGATCCGGGATATGTGGATCGACCGATCCTAGGCTTTCATACACGAGATCGACCGATCCGGGCCATGTGGATCGACCGATCTCAGGCGCTACGGGCTCCACACGCACACACGAGCTTTTCACTCCTTTTTACCCACTCCCCTCAATAATTCACAAAAGAACTCGACCTTTGAGACTCAGAAAAGACCAGGGGCGACCAAGAAGGAGATTTACAAGTTCTAGAGAGAGATTTGAGAGTTTTTGTTCATGTTTTGTGTGATTTGTGAAGATTTGTGAAGGAGTTCATCTCAAAACCATTTGGAGAAGATCTTCTGAACCTTTACTCTGTTTTAATACAATCTTATCATGTTTTCTTCATCAAAATCGTTTTGTTCTTGCTTAGTTATGTGTGAGTAGTCATCTAGTTGGGTTTAGGGGTTCTCATAGGGGATTTCTTGATGTTTTGATTCATAAAACGTGTGTAGACTAAGGGATTACGTTTTGGTTCTTCATCTAATGGATTTCTTACTGCTTGAACTGAATTGATCACTTAGTTCATGATTTCAGATTGTTTGATGCACCGAAAGTGATTGTTTGAACTTCCGAAAATACTTTAGATGAGCAAAGTGTCCTTAACCCTCGGAAGTTGATGTTATTGCGCTTTGTGAACATATTGAACCTGTTCTTAATGCTTGTTTAGAAATTGAAACTCAGCGGAAGTTAGTGTGGAGATTTCTATAACATAGAGAATTAGCGCTACGGAAGTAGGTTAATTCTAATATCGTGTTTGAGTTCTAGACGGTTCTTAATATATCCCTGTGTCTGCCATTAATTGTATCTTGATTAAAAAGAAATCCCTGAGAATTCCCAATGCCCAACGTTTGTTTTAAAATAGTTTTCAAATCGTTTAAATCATCTTTTTACAGCTTGTTTATGTTTTGTGACACTAAGAAAATTAAATAAAAACCATCAAAAATATATCTTGATTCGCTGTAGCTATTAACTTGTCTGCAACTCTACGTGTGATCATCGGTCCCTGTGGATTCGATCCCGCATTACTACTGCGTACTTTACTGTGCACTTGCAGTTAGATAATCGGGTTAAAACTCGAGACATCAAGTTTTTGGCGCCGTTGCCGGGGACCATTTGGTCACCCTAGAGTTAATGATCAGTTTAAGACTATAGCATTTTCTTTATTTTGTCTAATGTTTCTGTCTTTCTCTTTCTGTTTGTGTTTTCAGGTGAATGAGCGGATTTCATACTAGAAGCAAAGGATCATCGAATTTAATACCTTTGGAGTTAGAGCTCGGCCGCCTAGAGAGACAAGTGAAAAAGAAAAGACTTGAGTCCGCTGAAGAGGTTGAAATGGCTGAACACCAAGAAGACCAATTTCAGGACAACCCGCAAAATCCAATTCCTGTAAATGAACGAGAAGGCAACAATGCTGGTGATAATCAGCAGGCTGGTGTAGCTGCAAGACAACAGGCTGGAGACTATGGCATGCCTAGGATGACGCTTGCACATTATGATACACCAGATGCATTCTATGCCGATCGTTCTGGGATTCGCCCACCTCCCATTGAGAGAAGAGACTTTGAGATCAAGACTGGTCTCATTAATTTGGTGGAGAAAAATCCGTTTCATGGAAACCCGTCTGAGGACCCGATGTATCACTTGGAGCATTTTGAGCGAGTCTGTGACACCAGCAGACATAATGGAGTTCCTCAAGGCGCTTTGAAATGCAGGTTGTTCCCGTTTTCCTTAGCTGATAAAGCTATCAGATGGTTAAAGTCCATCCCTCCAGGATCTCTTACTACATGGGAAGAGACAAGAGCTGCTTTTCTACAGCATTTCTTCACCAAGTCAAGGTCCACATATCTGAGAAGCAGAATTGGAAGCTTTCAGCAGCTTGATTCAGAAAGCTTTCATGAGGCTTGGGAGCGTTTCAAGGAGTACACACAGGACTGCCCTCACCATGGCTACACTGATGTGAGTTTGCTGAACATTTTCTATAATGGAGTTCATGAAGAGAGTCAAGATGCCATGGACACAGCAAGTAATGGTGATTTCATGACCAAGACTGTTGAAGAAGCTTACACCTTGCTGAACAACCTGTCATCCAGCAAAGCAAACCGCAAGTCAAGGTTTGACACCAGCCAGAAGGGTGTTGGTTATGAATCCAAGAAGATAGATGAGCTGAATGCCAAGATTGAGATGCTTCTCAAGAGAGATCAGAAATCTGTGAAATTTGTGGAGGAGCAAGGCTATCGTTCCTCACAAGAAACTGTTGGTGATGATTCAGATGATATGCAAGCTGATGTGAACTACATTGGTGGTCAAGGAAACTACAACAGAGCTACAATCAGAACCTTGGATGGAATCAAAATCAGCAAAATAATCTGTCTTACCGAAGCAACAATGTGGAGAATCCACAACATCAGTCCTACCCTCAGGCAGGAAACAGGCAGAACCAGAATCAGAACCAGAGTGTGTTCAACCAAGGATTTCAGAACAGAAATCAATATCAGGGGAACAACTCGGGCAACTCAGGATTTCAGCAAAGGCAGCAGTACAACAACTATCAGAATCAAGGAAATGCCTCTTCGTCACAGCCTTCTCAGGATAACGAAATTAAGAAGATGCTGCAAATGGTGCTAGAAGGTCAGAAGAATAGCACTGCAGAGATAAACACCAAGGTGGATAACATGTATGGAGAGCTTAATGGGAAGTTCGAAGCTTTGAACACCCATTTGAAAGTTTTGGAAAAGCAAGTTGCTCAAACCGCCTCCAGCAGCAGAACAGCACCTGGATTTCTACCAGGGAAGTCAGAGACGAATCCCAAGGAGTTTGTGAATGCTATAACACTTAGGAGTGGAAAAACGATTGAGGAATCGAAAGAGAAAGAGATCGACCGATCTCAAGAACAGATCGACCGATCCAAGGGAAAGGAGATCGACCGATCCGGTCCATCTGGATCGACCGATCCCGTGTCGACGAAGCCAAATTCCTCTGAACCTGAAGAGGTGTATGTGGCGCCTCCTGCTTATGTTCCTAAGGCTCCATACCCATCCAGACCAAGGCAGAAGATCAAAGAACGTGAGTACGAGAAGCTAAAGAACCTTGTTGGGGAGTTACATGTGAGATTGCCATTTGTTGAAGCGGTGAAGATGGTACCTTCTCTTAAAAGGTACATGAAGGAGATTCTTACCGATAAGATGAGCCTAGAGCGGGGTGTGTTGATGCTCAATGAGGAGTGTAGCGCAGTTCTACAAAATGTCATGCCTAAAAAGCGTGAAGATCCCGGAGCATTTGTTCTACCATGCCGCATTGGATCACTTACTTTTGAGAAGAGTCTCTGCGATCTGGGTTCAGGAGTGAGCCTAATGCCTTTCTCTGTCTCTGAGAGGCTAGGCATGACGAACTACAAACCTACAAGGATCTCCTTGGTCCTTGCTGACCGATCAGTGCGAAGACCAGTCGGTGTACTAGAGAACATCCCTGTTGGTGTTGGAAAGGGATACGTGCTTACCGATTTTGTAGTTCTGGAGCTGGAAGAGGAACCTAAAGATCCTCTCATTTTGGGCAGACCGTTTTTAGCTACTGCTGGAGCCATGATTGATGTACAGAATGGGCATATAGACTTACGTCTAGGAGACATGGCGATGAGATACAATGTGGAGAAGGTGCTGAAAAATCCGACTATTGATGGACAGACTTTCTGGGTTGATACATTGACTGAACTGGTGGAGGAAATGGATGAAGAGTTGCACACTGATGATCCTCTACAAGTCGCATTGACCCAAAAGGAGAGTGAGTTCGGGTTCATGAACCAAGAAGTGGTTGGATTTTCTGAGATTTTGGATTCAGCCTCACCGATTGAGAAGCATGTCGCCTATGTCAGCCTTGAAGACTCAGGCACCGATAAAACCGTCAAACCGTCATCCTCCCAACCAGATTGGAGTGAGGAGAATGCTCCAAAGGTGGAACTTAAAGCCCTCCCAGCTGGGCTGAGGTATGCATTCTTGGGACCGAATTCCACATATCCTGTTATTATTTGTGCTAACCTGAATAATGTGGAGACCGCTTTGCTTCTTTCAAAATTGCGAAAGTATAGAAAAGCATTGGGGTACTCTTTGGATGATATTACAGGTATTTCTCCAGATCTTTGCATGCACAAGATTCACTTGGAGGATGAGTCAAAGACGTCCATAGAGCACCAGCGAAGACTGAATCCCAAACTGATGGAAGTTGTGAAAAAGGAGATTCTAAAGCTGTTGAGTGCAGGGGTGATCTACCCAATTTCAGACAGCACTTGGGTGAGCCCGGTTCATGTGGTTCCTAAGAAGGGTGGCATCACTGTCATCACAAATGAGAAGGATGAGCTGATTCCTACCAGAACAGTCACAGGGCATAGGATGTGCATTGACTACAGGAAGCTAAACTCAGCCACAAGGAAGGACCACTTCCCACTTCCTTTCATTGACCAGATGCTGGAAAGACTAGCCAACCACCCCTACTACTGTTTTCTCGATGGCTACTCCGGGTTCTTTCAGATACCCATTCATCCAGACGACCAAGAGAAGACAACATTCACCTGCCCATACGGTACTTTTGCCTACAGGAGAATGCCCTTCGGATTGTGCAATGCTCCTGCAACTTTCCAGAGATGCATGATGTCGATCTTTACTGATCTTATTGAGGACATTATGGAGGTTTTTATGGACGATTTCTCAGTCTACGGTTCTTCATTTAGCGACTGCCTTGCTAATCTGTGCAAGGTGCTGGAAAGATGTGAGGAGAAGAACTTGGTGTTAAATTGGGAGAAGTGTCATTTCATGGTGAAAGATGGCATTGTTTTGGGTCACAGGATATCAGAGCAGGGTATCGAGGTTGACAAAGCAAAGATTGAAGTTATGACCAGCCTACAGCCTCCCAGGACAGTGAGGGATATTCGGAGTTTTCTGGGACATGCCGGTTTCTACAGGAGGTTTATCAAAGACTTCTCTATGATAGCGAGGCCACTCACCCGTCTGCTGTGCAAAGAAGCGAAGTTTGTTTTTGATGCTGACTGCCTCGCTGCGTTTCAGATTCTCAAGAAGTCTCTAGTCAGTGCTCCCATTGTGCAGCCACCAGATTGGGACTTGCCATTTGAAATAATGTGTGACGCAAGTGATTACGCGATTGGAGCTGTTTTGGGGCAGAGAAAAGACAAGAAACTCCATGTGATCTATTATGCCAGCCGAACGCTTGATGATGCTCAAATCAAGTATGCTACCACTGAGAAGGAGTTGCTGGCAGTAGTTTATGCTTTCGAGAAGTTCAGGTCCTATTTGGTGGGCTCGAAAGTAATTGTGCACACAGATCATGCAGCCTTGAAGTACCTGATGACGAAAAAAGATGCTAAACCGAGACTCTTAAGGTGGATCTTACTCCTACAGGAGTTTGATATTGAGATCAGAGACAAGAGAGGAGCAGAAAATGGAGTGGCAGATCATCTTTCCCGAATGAGAGTGGAAGCTGAAACACCACTGGATGATACATTACCCGAGGAGAATGTCTATGTGATCACCTTGCTGGAGGATGAGTATTTGGATCAGGCTGATTGCTGTGCCATGAGACAAATTCAGGATGATCTCCCATGGTTTGCAGACTTTGCAAACTACCTATGTGCTGGAATTGAACCACCGAACCTGAAGGGATATGAGAGGAAGAAGTTCATGAGAGATGTGAACCACTATTACTGGGATGATCCCTTCCTCTACAAGAGATGCTCAGATGGTTTATTCAGGAGATGCGTTCTGGAGAATGAGATGCAAGGGATTCTTTTCCACTGCCACAGCTCAGAATACGCAGGCCATTTTGCAACATTCAAGACGGTTTCTAAGGTCCTGCAGGCTGGTTACTGGTGGCCTACACTTTTCAGAGACGCCCATGAGTTTGTCTCAAAGTGTGATGCATGTCAGCGGAAGGGTAACATCAGTAAGAGAAATGAGATGCCCCAAAATTTCATCCTTGAAGTTGAAGTTTTTGATGTATGGGGAATTGATTTTATGGGCCCTTTCCCATCTTCTTATGGAAATGAGTACATCTTGGTTGCGGTTGATTATGTCTCCAAGTGGGTGGAAGCAGTAGCCAGCAAGACAAATGACTCTAGTGTTGTCAAGAAAATGTTCAAGACAGTCATTTTTCCAAGATTCGGGATCCCGAGAGTGGTTATTAGTGATGGAGGCTCTCACTTCATCAACAAGACGTTCGATAAACTGCTGAAGAAACATGGAGTAAAGCATAAGGTAGCTACACCTTATCATCCTCAGACAAGTGGGCAGGTTGAAATATCGAACCGAGAAATCAAGGGGATTTTGGAGAAGGCTGTAGGCAAAACAAGGAAAGACTGGGCTGTGAAGCTTGATGACGCCTTATGGGCGTATAGAACCGCCTACAAGACTCCCTTGGGCACCACTCCTTTTAATCTGGTCTATGGAAAGTCTTGTCACCTACCTGTGGAATTGGAGTACAGTGGTTTTTGGGCAACGAAGTTGATGAACTTCGACATTAAAACCGCAGCAGAAAGGAGGATGGTTCAGTTGAACGAGCTGGACGAGATTCGGTTGAACGCCTATGAGAACACCAAAATCTACAAGGAAAGAACTAAGGCATGGCATGACAGAAAGATAATCCCGAGAGACTTCGCTGCTGGAGAAAAAGTCCTTCTGTTCAACTCTAGACTCAAGCTATTTCCTGGAAAGCTTAAGTCTCGTTGGTCCGGACCCTTCACCATCACAGAGGTTAGACCTTATGGAGCTGTTGTCTTGGAAGACAATGGGAGGAAATTCACCGTCAATGGGCAGAGGCTAAAACCTTACTTCACAGATGCAAAACCCGAAGAAGGAACCAATATTCCTTTATCGGAACCTGATCTCGCCTAAGGACAACAAAATAGTCAGGCTCGCGACTTTAAACAAGCGCTGAGTGGGAGGCAACCCACATGGTTTGATTTTCTTTCTCTTTTGTGATTATGTTTTTTTTTTTTTTTTTTTTTTTTTTTTTTTTTTTGGTGTGAATTGATTTTTGGATGTGTTTTTTAGATGATTTTCAGGCATGTATCACGATCAGGCAGAGATCGGTCGATCCAACGCCTATGGATCGGTCGATCTAAGGCGCCCACGGCACCGCTGCTGGACCTGAGGCAGCGGAGGACTCTGATGATGATGGAGCCTTGGAGAGGCGCTCCAAGAGGCGTACTGACCGCAACGCCTGATCGGTAATCTCTCTTGGAATTATTTTCACACCGAGACGGTGTGAAGTAAGCCTGGGGAGGATGCTACTTATGTACCATATTGCTTTTATTTCTTTTATTTTCTTTGTGTTTTAAAAACTCTCTACGTATTTTTCTCAGACCCTGTGATGATTATTAGACTACTTCCTTGTGTGTTGTGCTTTACATTTCATATTGACCATTTTTCAGGACTGTTAGCGCAGACAAACCGAGGAACCACTTGACCAAACAACCTCTCCTTAAATCTTTTATCAAGTCTCGGTGAATTGTAGTCGACTCAACTATTTTTGACCATTAATGAATTTAATTTCTTTTGACCAGGAATCAACATCAGGAAACGGTACACCATATACACATTCAGGATTTTCTTTACCACATTCTACCACTCTTTAATAATCCTGAATGGCCAGACTCATCAATAGTTTGGTACCTCACCTACACCTTACCCTTTTATTTCATCTCCATGCATTCTTACACACTGATCATATGTGCATACATGTGCAAAAACAATGGAGAGATTAGGGTAGACATGGTTCATCCGACTGCTTAGGTAGGATCGGAACATTTAGGTGGTTAGACACGGACCTGTGTGTCTAGAGGTGTAAATAGAAAAATTGGGTGTTGTAAGTGTGTGATTGCATCGCAGTGTATATATTCGATTCCGGTTTGTATAAGTTTTCCTAAAAAAAAAAAAAAAAAAAAAAAGATATGATTCGATCGATTACCACAAAACATTTGCAAGTAATCGGTCCAAAAAAAAAAAAAAAAAAAAAAAAAAAAAAAAAAAAAAAAAATTTATTCATGTTTATATCTCATTCAGTATATTTGATTTAGACATTTTATTTTTATTTTATGTACTAGAGATGATGCTTTGTTTAAATTTGGGGTTAGAGTTTGAGATTTGTTGGTTTTTGATCATTTGAGACTTGAGCAGTTCGAAAACATGGTTATCAATATACTCGGTCTCTCCAGCGATTTTGCATAATGTTTTGCATTTTTTTTGTTATCGCTGATACCCACAAACACTTGAGCCTCACCTAATTAAACACTAAAACAGCCTCCCAAACACCAAGCCCGTTATACCTGATGGAGATATCTTTGGTGGAAAGGTCACGCCCTTTTTAATGAATGTAAAGAGTTGATTACTTGAAACTGAGACTTGCAGGTCTGAAATATGGAAAGGTTTGCGCGGTCTTGGTGGGGATTTGGAATGAAAGCCTTGACAGTCTCTGATTTAAGTGGTTAGCGAAATCACAAGGTAAGGTCTACTGAGGGTTAGTGAGCTCCCAAATTTTAATCCGCTTTACTTGAGGACAAGCAAAGATTCAAGTCTGGGGGAGTTGATATTCCGTGTTTTTAACGGTTTTAAACTCGTTTTGGAGCAATTAAATGGTCGGTTTTAATTAATGTTTTGGTCTATTTGATGCGTTTTGGTGTTCTTAAGTGTAATATGCAGGTTACTAGATAGCTTGAAAGAAAAGAACGCATTCGGGATTTATTCAGAAGCAAGATGGACCGAACAATGGACCGAATGAAGTATTGATCGCACAGAGCACTAGATCGACCGATCCGGGATATGTGGATCGACCGATCCTAGGCTTTCATACACGAGATCGACCGATCCGGGCCATGTGGATCGACCGATCTCAGGCGCTACGGGCTCCACACGCACACACGAGCTTTTCACTCCTTTTTACCCACTCCCCTCAATAATTCACAAAAGAACTCGACCTTTGAGACTCAGAAAAGACCAGGGGCGACCAAGAAGGAGATTTACAAGTTCTAGAGAGAGATTTGAGAGTTTTTGTTCATCTTTTGTGTGATTTGTGAAGATTTGTGAAGGAGTTCATCTCAAAACCATTTGGAGAAGATCTTCTGAACCTTTACTCTGTTTTAATACAATCTTATCATGTTTTCTTCATCAAAATCGTTTTGTTCTTATTTAGTTATGTGTGAGTAGTCATCTAGTTGGGTTTAGGGGTTCTCATAGGGGATTTCTTGATGTTTTGATTCATAAAACGTGTGTAGACTAAGGGATTACGTTTTGGTTCTTCATCTAATGGGTTTCTTACTGCTTGAACTGAATTGATCACTTAGTTCATGATTTCAGATTGTTTGATGCACCGAAAGTGATTGTTTGAACTTCCGAAAATACTTTAGATGAGCAAAGTGTCCTTAACCCTCGGAAGTTGATGTTATTGCGCTTTGTGAACATATTGAACCTGTTCTTAATGCTTGTTTAGAAATTGAAACTCAGCGGAAGTTAGTGTGGAGATTTCTATAACATAGAGAATTAGCGCTACGGAAGTAGGTTAATTCTAATATCGTGTTTGAGTTCTAGACGGTTCTTAATATATCCCTGTGTCTGCCATTAATTGTATCTTGATTAAAAAGAAATCCCTGAGAATTCCCAATGCCCAACGTTTGTTTTAAAATAGTTTTCAAATCGTTTAAATCATCTTTTTACAGCTTGTTTATGTTTTGTGACACCTAAGAAAATTAAATAAAAACCATCAAAAATATATCTTGATTCGCTGTAGCTATTAACTTGTCTACAACTCTACGTGTGATCATCGGTCCCTGTGGATTCGATCCCGCATTACTACTGCGTACTTTACTGTGCACTTGCAGTTAGATAATCGGGTTAAAACTCGAGACATCACTGACCAGTTTGCTCACCTACGAGGTTATGTGAGAGAGATTGAGAAGACCAATCCGGGTTCGAGCGTGGTACTTGATACTATAAGTAATGCAGCCAAAGAAGATGTATTTGATCGGTTCTATGTATGCTTTGAGAAGCTTAGGAGCTCGTGGAGAGGGACATGTAGGCCAATAATAGAGTGTGGAATCTTGCTTGGAGCTACAACAAGACACAGTTCAAGGAAGAACTTACAAAGTTACAGGATTATAGCATGTCCTTGTATGATGATGTGATGAAGGAAGAACCAAAAACTTGGTCATTGGCGTACTACAGACTAGGGAGCTTTTGCGAGGACGTTGATAACAATGCGACTGAGTCTTTCAACTCCACTATTACCGGAGCTCGAGCTAAGGCTATTGTACCCATGTTGGAAACAATAAGAAGGCAAGCAATGGTCAGAATTGCAAAGAGACACAAGAAATCTGAGAGGCGGCAAGAGAAGTTTACAAAATATGTGGTCGAGATTCTCAAAGCTGAGAAGGAAGATGCCGACAAATGCATAACAACTCCTTGTACGCATGGTGTGTTCGAGGTACGTCTCGGTAATTCTGGTTACAACGTTAACACTTCTAGGAGAACTTGTACTTGTGGGAAGTGGCAGATCACAGGAATACCGTGTGAGCACGCATATGGTGTTATGATAGATGCTGGGTTAGATGTGGAGGATTATATATCTGAGTTCTTTTCCACTAGTCTATGGAAGATGACTTATAACCAGTCCATAAACACGGTTAGAGGGCCTCGGTTTTGGATGAAAAAGGGTAGATATAGATTAGTTGTAGAACCACCAGAACCTACACTTCCTGGGAGGAAAAAAAAGAGTAAGAAAAAGAAATTCCCGAGATTCAAAGGGAAAAATGAATCACCAAAGAAGAAAAAAAAGAAGGTTGTTGAAACACTTGGAAGAGAGGGACGAATCATGCATTGTTCCAAGTGTGGGGAAGCCGGCCACAATGCTCGAAAATGCAAAATCCACCCAAAGAAGAAGATCAAGATTGAAGCAGAGGACCCAAAGAAGAAGAACAAGACTGAAGCAAAGGACCCAAAGAAGAAGATCAAGACGGAAGCAAAGGACCCAAAGAAGAAGATCAAGACTAAAGCAAAGGTATTTGGGTTGTATCTAGTTTATTCAATGTTCAGGTCTTTATTTGACATTGTTTTTGGCTTCACATGACGTTGGAAGCTCTGGAGGAGAAGTCATTTCACTCACACAGCCATCTCAAACAAGCACTTGAAGAAGTCTAGTTTCTGTGTCACGGTTTTAAGAACTCTAGATTGTGTTTTGTGTTTCACGGTTTTAAGAACTCTAGTTTTGTGTTTCACGGCTTATGTGTCTCTATTTTCTGCTTCACGGCTTGATTATGTTTTTCTCTGTTTGATCTTGATTGTAAGAAATGAATGTTGGTTATGAATGTTATGAAACAGCTTATTTTCTTATGTATGTTAGTTATGAAACAGCTTATGCTCTTATGCTTTTCTTGTTTGTTCATGTTCTTGATGATGGTATTGTCTTTAGGATGAAACAAATGACATAAAAGGTCTCTAAAACAACACACAAATTGCTTACACTTGACACTTAAGGTGTTCACTATACCAAAAACAACACAGTGACAAACAACACATTGACAAACAATACAACAGAGACAGTTACCAAAGCTTACAACAAAGCCATGTAATGACAGCTAGACAACCATTCTTCTGCAAAGCCACATCCTCTTCACTTTTCTCAGTCTTCCTCATATCTTCTAAATCTTCTTCAACTGTTCTTTGTCTTGCTTCAACTAAAGAAATCTCTTCAGCTAAAGCTTCATCAACCCACTTGAAAATATGGTCTTCCCCTTTTCTCTGCAATAAAAAATCGAATTCACTTGTACATTGTAGATAACTCAAGCCAACAACATATGATGAAGGAAGACGGGTTCACGTACCTGCATCGCCATTTCACAACGATAGAATCTCCGAAAAGGATTCTTATTTGTCTTTGAAACAAATGTTGCAATCCCTTCTCCGCACCAGCAGTGTGTTGGAACACCATGAACTCCGCTGTTTCGCCATGAACAAGCGCCTCTGATATGCCCAGAAACACATTGACCAACCCGTAAGAAACAAATAGAAGAAAAGAAATTGAGAGAAGATTTGATAAAATACCCAGATTTCGTTATGTATGATGCACTCCTACTTTTCTCCATCGTCCCAATTCTCTTTTCCCCCAAATCGTAGGATGAACCCTAATTTTTAAGAGAGAAGAAGAGAACGCGACAATTTTAAGTTAGTTGAGAATTCGGTTAGAGGATTTGGGTCGGGTTAAGTGTTAATCGGGTCTGCAAATGGGCAATCAGATTTCTTAAACGCGTTTTATTAGTGAAAACGTGATTTGGTTTAATTAACCAAAATTGTGGAAAATTGATGCAATTGTTAGTCTGTGGAGATAATTGAAGAGGCCAAAAGTCGGGGTGGAACAATTGTTGGTTTGAGTAGTTTAGGGGGCCATCAACCTATAGGGGATTTTCAACACATAATGCGGCCTTGTGTGACTGACGAAGAAGTCCAAAAAATATTATTGTCTTTGATATTTTAACATGTCCAAGTGATTACTAAAATAATTTTATATCATGGTACATATACATTATGATTGATACACATGAGATAAGATTGACACAAAAAATTTAAAGGTGTTGCTTACAAAATTTATAGTATTTTGTTTCTCAAAATTGTGATATTATTATAAAAATTTATGCAATCTCTGTGTATTATGATATTTAATTAGTTCTAAAAATTGCATGTATCTATTCTATTAAAATAGAGTTTCATAATGTTACTATTTTTATTAAGTTATATTATCATTTCATTAATTATAAAATATAACATAATAATAAATAAGGATATTAATAATAAACGAGTTTTAACAATAAATTTGAGTTTCATTTTTAATTATAACAAAATTTGTTAAGAAAAATCTAACAAAAATCTATTAAAAATTTTAAATATTTTTATGATATAATGCATAAATTAATTCTCTAATTAGTAACATAATATTATTATAAATTAATATTAGTCAAATTGTATTATAATTAAAAAATGAAAAAAATTCTATGCTATTTTTTTAAAAAAAATATATAATTATATTCTATTATATTATTTTAAAATTGAAGTATTATGTAAATTAAATATGACAAAACTAGGTTCAATTGGTAAATTAACCTATGTATTTTAAAATATTTTCATTTAAATTTTATTATTATTTACCATTAAAACAGGTTAAAATTTTGTAAACTAATATTTTCATTTTATATATTTTCAAAAATCATATTTTGAAGAAAATTCTCTATTTTATTATTTCAGATTACGAATTCTTGTACCAAACTCAAAAACGTAATAACAATAAATAAAAATTTTAATATATATAAAATAAATCACTGTATATTAATAATGAATTAAGAAACCTAAACAATAAAACTAAAGACTCACACAATATATAATACTAAAATATATAAAATAAATCATTGTATATTAATAATAAATTAAGAAACCTAAACAATAAATTAAAGACTCATACAATATATATAATACTAAAATATAAATCATATATTTAAAATGTTCATGATAATATCAATGTTAAACATTTATAAAATGAAGAATATCCACATATTGAAAATATTTGCTCGAATGTGCAGATCAAACTTTAGTATCTAATTAAATTATGGTGGGAGGACCATTGTCAAATATACTTGATCAATTTGCATTAACTAAAAGAAAATTCTTACTATTGTTTGATTTGTATTTCCTTATTTTTTTCATAATCATTCTTTTATTTTCGTCTAAATACAATGTATCATTCCAATGCAATCAAATGGCAAAATTTCACTTAATGGATCAATTGTTCAAATCATTCGTGTTAATGGTGGATTATGTAATTTTAAAATAAAATTATCATTTGAAAATAAAAAAAAATCTACAAAACAAGATTGAAAGCAAGAAATTTATAAACTAAAATTTGAAAACTAAAAGTTAAAATCTACGGTATATAAATAATCAAGGCTTAAGTATAAACAGAAGAGTGGTTAACAAATTTTGATTATTTTTTTCATTTTTGGAGCCATTTTAAATAAGCTAATAGGCCTTGGTTAACAACAAAAATTTGATTTGGCTTCTTCTTCTTCGTTCTTCTTAAATAATTGTTGCAAAAGAAAAATAAGTAAATTAAGAGTCGAATTCGTATTTTTCTTCTCTTCATCGTAATGGCTGCACAATCGCCTCCTCTCGCCGGGAGAGTCGCCATTGTCACCGGCTCTTCTCGTGGTATCGGTAGAGCGATAGCGATCCACCTCGCTGAACTCGGTGCTAGAGTCGTTGTCAATTACACAACTAAATCGTCTGACGCCGACCTTGTCGCAGCGGAGATCAACGGTCTTCCAGGCGTTACCGGAAACGGACCAAGAGCGATCGTGGTTCAGGCTAACGTTTCAGAGCCAAGGTCACGGGCCACTATGAGAAAAGGATGGGGAGTTGGTAGACTGCAAGAAAAGAGAAAAGGAGAAAGCAAATTGAGTTGGAGTAGGTTGTGTTATTGTCTTGTCTAGCTGTTACACACCTCTGTTCTCTTGACTTTCTTAAGATGTCTATGGATATATAACCAAGCTTGTATACAAACGTAAATTAAGCAATCAAATTATAACTTTCAGTCACATATCCTTTCTCTTTTCTCTCTTTGTTCATAGAGAGGGCCTTCGAGTCGCCGGTTCATATTCTGGTTAACTCGGCGGGAGTACTCGATCCCAAGTACCCTTCGATCGCAAACACATCAGTCGAAGATTTCGATCGCACGTTCAGGTACGCTGCAGATTGTTCATTGATTAGAATCTTTGTCTTCACGATAAATAGTCGAAATGTAAGCAAACTAGTTAGAATCTTTGTCTTCACGCTCCGGGACCCATAGCCACTGAGATGTTCTTTGAAGGAAAGAGCTCGGAGGTTGTGGAGAAGATAGCCGCAGAGAATCCTTTTGGGAGAGTCGGCGAAGTCAGAGACGTGGTGCCTCTCGTTGGGTTCTTGGCTGGCGATGGTGGTGAATGGATCAATGGTCAGATCATTCCTGTTAATGGTGGATACGTGTAAAAGGATTGGTCTTTAGTAGCCTTCTTGCTGTTCTTTTGAGGCTCACTGATGATATGTTTGCAAATGTGTTGTTAGGTTGTTGGTTATCCAGATGATTTTTTTTTTTGTTTGAAACACAAAACAACTTTCATTCACTCAATACACTAGGTCTTGTTAGGTGAGTTCATAGACACAAGTTCATCTGCCAAGCACTGCTTAGCCATTACATCTGCTTCCTTGTTCTTCTCACGCGAAATCCAAGCAAAATAAATAAACTCAAAAGACAGACTAATAGTCTTGATGTCTGCAACAATTCCATAAAGCTCAGCGTAGACATGGTCAGAAGACAGGGCCTTGATCAATTGGGCACACTCAGATTCACACCGTAGCTTTGAGATGTCATGATCTCTACACTTCATCAGTGCCTCACGTAAATCCAACCCCTCCGCTGCCAGTGGAGAACCTACGAAGTGAGCTGGAGCAGAGAACTTCATTACTCTGTTTTGCGCTTCAACAACCCATCCAATTCCTGCCGTAGTATTTGCCTCGTTCCACGCTGCGTCTGTTCTGACCAGGGTGAAATCTTCCGGAGAAGGGGTCTTGGCCTGTGGGGGTTGTCTCTTTACCGAATCTGGTGATTGACAAGCGCTCGATTCTCTCGCTGCTGCTGTCCAGATGATTATATAACAATAATAACCAGATAATAATTCTGATTTTATGCTCGGTTAAAAGGATAATTATGAGAGAATTGGTTCCTCGTATAAGTAACTACTCATAAGTCATAACCCACCACAACAGGATGATTGATAATCAATACACAAAAAATACAACATTACATGTATCAACCTTTCAACTTGTATTAAGGTAATGCACTCCACATTCTTTTATCATCCATTCGTCTCTGTCGACCTTAAACTCAAAGCAAAGTTCGTCTGAAGTCACGTCTGCTTCGAGTTCAAAGATGTACAGATGTTCCGTTAAAGGAAAAAACAGAGTGCGGTTTCCTGGACTGCACCGGACATCGAGGCTATTCTGTTTGATCCCATGATGTACATACACCGTTTTTCCTATACCAGCTTCACCGTTTAGCAATATGCAAGCCTTCCATATCATTGGTGAAGGTGAAGGCCTCTCGTTCAACTTTATTACTAGGGAACCTCCATTAGCTTGATAATTGAAGTAGTCAGGCATTTCATTACCTGGTAAGATCGTTATATAATTAGTCGACGTCTGGATGATGACATCTCTCGCTTCTTTATTCAGTTTGAAGCAGTTGGCGAAGTTGAGATCAATCTTTTGATTAACAAAGGAGCAGTCTAGTCTCTCCAGAGACTCACAATCTTTTGCGTCTAGCTCTGATAATGAACTTGGAAGCTGTGGGAGTGACAAAAGCTTCTTGCATCCGTCGAGTACAAGTCGACGAAGACGAGAGATTCTCTTGATCCAAGGAGAAATCTCTTGTATTTCTGTGTTGCTCATAACCAAAACTGTCATGGTGTCAAGAACATGAGGGAAATCCTTGAGGTTCTCGCTGTATGACATATGCAAGTCAAATAGACGAGGCCACAAGCTGATCGATGAAGGCACTTGTTTAATCGCAGTTCCAGTGAGATACATAGATTCGATGTTTGTCGAGATCTCAGGAAAACCTTGCATCAAGGAGCAATCAGTGAGATCAAGTTCACTCAGAGATTTCAAGTTGATGTTGACTGGAAGAACCTCCAGCTTGCAACATTCTCTCAAAATCAAAGAGTGTAGTTTATGGAGGTTTCCAATAGAGGCAGGAAGCTCCACAAGACTTGAGCATCTTCTAAAATCCAAACGCTTGAGATTAGTGGCGTTTCCAATAGAGGAAGGGACTATCACTAAACTTGAGCAATCACTAAAATCCAAATCCTCGAGGTTTCTTATTGCATTCCCAATAGAGGAAGGAAGCTCTACCAAACTTGAACATCCACTGAGATCCAACTTTTTGAGATGAATGGCATTCCCAATAGAAGATGGAAGCTCCACTAAACTTGAACATCCTGTGAGATTTAATTCCTCTAGACTAGTGGCAGTTGAGAGATTAGAAACATCCTTCAAATTTTCTGAATACCTCAAATCCACCCACTTGAGATTAGTAAGCGGCTGACGGAGAAAATCAATAAGAACACATTTGTACAAATTTAATCAATTAATAATGATAACAACTTTGTTAAAAACATATGATAATTCTTATGTTACTTACTTTAGTTCCTTCCCACAACTTCTCAAGTTTGCTGCGATACATGATTAGTTCCACGAGGAGCTCTGGGTTGGGAATACAATGCAAACATGTCATCGGAAAATAGCTCCAATCTAGTAATCTAAGTTTACGAGATAAATAGTTTGGAAATGTATCTCCTCCACCATCACGTTCCACTTCCCATCTTAAGAACTGGAGATTAGACATTCCTTCAAAGGCTCTCTCACTCACATTTATTTCGTCTCCATCAAACTTTATGCCAATAACATTTCCACTACCCTGAAAACAGAACCAAAAATAAGGTAGAGATGATTGCAGTTTATCAAACAGACTCAGTTTGTAACGAGAAGTAATGCAATAAAACACTAATACCAAAAATTACCGCTGCATCATCAGCCAGTACTTCACAAGTCTCTCTTTTATCGACCAGAAACCGGCGTTGTCCAGGCTCACTGGACTGTTTGCGGACAATATCTCTACCCAGCTGGACTAGCAGATCATGCATAATCACATCTCCCCGTTTCAAAGATATGAGAGACTTATCGGCTAAGACGTTAAGCCGTTGCCTCATATTAGAAAATCTCGTTGAAAGATGCTCTACCACTTTCTCTTTCCACTCATTGTTGAAAAAGCAGGCTATGTGAAGAAACAAATCTTTATTTTCATAAGATAATGCGTTATAACCGAACATCAAAATGCTCTCAATTTCTCCATCAAGGCATCTCCATAGCTCTGGTAGTTCATTCTCCCACTCCTGCTTGGACATTCCACGAAAATGAGATCCCATAACCCTTAGTCCCAAAGGGAGTTTACCGACGAGTCTTGTTACTTCCCATACAAGGTTCTCAAAACCAACTTCAGGGGACTTTTGACCAAAAGCATACATACAAAACATCTGAATAGCCTCACGATTTGATGGAAAATCAACCTTGTAAATATCAGTGATCCCATGTGCCTTCAGAATCTTTCTATCTTGCGTTGTAACGATAATCCGACTTCCATGACCAAACCACCCAGTTTCTTTGGCCATGGCTTCTAGTTGTACTAACCGGTCAACGTTATCAAGAACAACAAGAACTTTCTTGTCATTCAGTCTTTCTTGTGCAACTCCCAAGTGAGAAATCTTGAGATCCTCATTCTGGTTGAGTAGCTGAGAGAGAAACTTTTGCTGCAAAAGCAACTTCACATTGTAGTCGTCCGAACAAACCGGTGGCGTATACATTGCTTTGACATTCATCAGAAAGACACTGTATTGAAACGAATGGGATAGTTGATTGAACAGACACCTAGCAATGGTGGTCTTGCCAATCCCAGCCGGCCCCCAAATCCCTATCATCCTCACTTCATCCAAATCTGTGCGTAAAACACGCGAAATCTTGTTCATATGAGCTTCCATCCCAATGAATTCGTCGAAATCTCTTGACGGCGTGGAGTTAAACAACTTGTTTGCAACATCAGTGGCAACATCTTCGATCATGTTTGCCTCATTATCCCTTATACAACATATTCAATATATATCAAAGTCAATTTAAATTGTTCAAAAGACATTCATACATAGTTTGATTTGTGTTTGGAAAGATTTGACGAACCAGTTCTTTGAATGGTAACCAGCGAGGGTGGCCACTTTTGCTAGAGCTTCACTCCATTTCCTAGTAACCTCATTTCTTTTACCTTTACAAGTTTTTTTAAAGACTTTCCCAAAGTCACCGGTCTGCTTCTTGACATCACTTGGATCCACTTCATAGAAAACTGGCATCACCGTTTGACCTAAATCTTCCTTACACTTCATAATCTCCACTAACTCGTCAAGACACCAGGATGAAGAAGCGTATCTTTTCGAGAGCAACACAATCGCAATTCTTGATCCTTGGATTGCCTTCTTGAGCTCAGGGCCGATGAACTCTCCTCTAGTGATCTCGTTATCGATGAACAGGTTGATTCCTTTGATCCCACACTCCTTGAGAAGATGACTGAGAAAAGATTTACGGACATCCGCTCCGTGGAAGCTCGGGAAGACATCGTGTATAGGCAAAGACGACTGGGGAGATGGTGGAGATGATGAAGAAGAAGATTCTTGAACTCTGAACTTTCCATAAACAATAGAAAAGATTCTACTACACAAAAGCGTAAAGATGGTAGTAGAAGTAACTGTCGCAAAGAGATTCATTACTACGCTTGAGAGAAGATGTATAGATCACAGAGATTTAAGAGAGGGTAATGATTTACAAAGAGTTTTGTGTATATAATGAGAAAACGTTGACGATATTGACTGACAATGTTCACACTTAGAAGAGAGAAACTAATGGAAATAAAGTTATCTTTTCATAGAAAATACAGAGAAAGCTATCATGTAGGTTCCCACCATTCTTGCTAGTTGTATATACAGAAGTTCTTGGATATTTCCTGTGATTTGGAAATGAAATTTCCTTTTTAAATCGATTTGACCAGTCCGGTTTAAAATTAGGTTTTTTTTTTTCAAATTGTGACTTGAAGAAGCTACGGTATGGTCTATTTCATTATTTTTCATTTCATTATCTATCTATCTCGTGCGAAACGATTTTGTCACATGCCCTCTCTACAATCAATTTCACAAAACAAATATGACATGGCTACTAAAATTGATGACATGGTTTCCGGAAAAATATGACATGGATAATTTCATTTAATTTTGATATATATTTTTGGCAAACTTATTAGAATATGGTAATAATTCATATATTACATTTAATATTGATATTTCTTTTTGGTAAACTTTTTTTTTAAAATATGGTAATAGCTCATACATCATCTATAAAATAAATATATTCATATATAACATTTCAAATTTCGAAATATTATTATTTTTGTATAATTATACAATTTGTATTACTAAAGCTTTAAAATTTCTACAATTTTTAAAAAAATTAAATATCTAAACGTAAAAACATTAGTTTCTTATATATCTAAAATTTTTATAAATATTGTTTAGGCTAAATTTTTGATAATTATACAATTTTTATTACTTTAATGCAAGTGATTTAATATATATCAAATCTATATTAAATATTAGTAAGAAAATAGTAAAATATATAATATTTAATAAATTTATTTTAAATATAAATTAGATTTAAAGAATTTTTTACTGCACATGGTGGAGGAAAACACCTAGTCTATATATATAAAGAAGGGTTTCCTTCACTCCTAAGCCATCCACGTCAGATTCCAAGTCACTAATTTGGAGTCTGTGGTGACGACACGTGTCATGGTCAATCAAAAGTCAATGTTTTATTAATTATTGAATTTAATGGGTTTTATGTGTTTACTACGGTCCAAATACATCTTCTCTAAAAAAACTGTATACGAAACTTAGGGAAAGTGGCTGTCGAACAACAATTCTCGTTCAGTCAACTGTCAATAGAAATCGAACGGTTTCACCGGTGACGAACGATTCCGATCAGTGTCAGTCGGAAGCCGAATAGACTTCTTTAATCTGGCGCCGTTACGGAAAATAACTTGGTTCATTTAACTTCATTAACATTCACATTAATACCTACTCTCTACTTCCCACACGATCTCACATTCAATGAATCCCTTAATTCATTCCTTTGTGTTAATCCTCCATTACAAATACGAAGGTTTTCTTCCAAAATAATTATCAGTTCATTTCTCTTAATAAACAACACAAAAAAAAAGGTGATAAAAAAATTTGTTAAGCTCATGGTTGTACTTAACGGATTGTGACAGAAAAGTGATAAGAAATAGAATAAATGAGGTGAGAAACAGAATAAACAGAGAAGAAGAGAAAAGAGGAAGGCGATAGAAGAGGGGAGATAACTTTTTTTAGTGAACATTTTTTTTAGAAGATCTATTTATCTTTAGATCATAATAATTTTCAACATCTTGGTGTTGATTTTTCATTACTGTGGCTCCATGAAAGGTTGTTGGTCATGATCTCAAGGATATAACAGTTAGTGCAAACACTTATAGATATAGAATCCTGTTTGAGTATGCATGATTGTGATTTGTGAGTTTCTTATTATACTTCTAAGTTTGAGTCTGCATATATCACAATAAAATGAGGACGGTGGACGAATGAGCTAAGTGTGGAATACTAAACATGTTCTTACATGAAATTGAAGCGTTGTAGTTTTGTCCAAACACTAACTTATGCCTTATTTAGAACACTCACTTCCTATAACATATATACTCTCTTCTCGACAAATGACACCTGCTAACCTAATTAAAAAAAAATCACAGCGTTGACACATTTGAAAGAAAATTCGTCCAACCGCACCTCCTATTTCGGATAAAAACAATTAGAACTAATATGATCTGGAAAACAAAAGTTTCAAATATATATATATATGAAAATAATGTTTCATTGGACATCAACATAAAATAATATTTTAGCACATAATTAATAATATAATATCAAAAACATAAATTTTAAAAATATTCATAAGAAAAAATATAATCTAAGATTTTTGTATTAAAAATTATTTTACTTATTATCAAAAGTATCATAATTACAGTAGAATAAACAAAGAAAATATGTAAAACTATTATGTAATCATGAACATTTTAATATTAAGATGATCATGATTTATAAAAAGAATAGCAAAACATAAACAATAAAAGTTAATTAAAAAAACAATCACAACGTTGACACATTTGAAAGAAAATTCGTTCTGCACCTCTTATTTCGGATAAAAACAACTAGAACTAATACGATATGAAAAACAATAGTTTCAAATATATATATATATAAAATAATATTTCATTGGACATCAACCTAAAATAATATTTTAGCACATAATTAATAATATAATATCAAAGACATAAATTTTAAAAATATTCATAAGAAAAAAATATAATCTAAGATTTTTGTATTAAAAATTATTTTACTTATTATCAAAATTATCATAATTACAGTAGAATAAACAGAGAAAATATGTAAAACTATTATGTGTTCATGAACATTTTAATATTAAGATGATCATGATCTATAAAAAAATAACAAAACATACACAATAAAAGTTAATATCACTTTAAATTTTAAGTAAGCTAAACATTTTGAAATACTCTTTAACTGATATATTTATGTATTTTTGGTTACTAACACGCCTATTGAGAAAGTAAAATTTTGCTAATAGTAAAAATTAGTTTTTGGTTAATTTTAAATTAAGAAAATAGTACATCTCATATACATTTCTTGCCAATGTAAAACTAAAATACAAACCACAAATCATATAAAAATAATAATCTTGATTATAAGTAAAGTATACGCCGACCCTAGTTTTTTGTAATCATTTCTTTTATTTTGGTCTAAATAGTACAATGTATGGTTTCAATTAGGCAACAAGATTTTTTTTTTACTGTCATTCCAAATGCAATCAATTGGCAAAACTTCAGCTAATGGGTTAGTGGTCAAATCATTCATGTTACTGCTAGATTATGTAAAAAATGTTTGGTCTTGAGAGACCTCTTTGCTGTTATTCTTAGTCTTAATGTTGCTTTAAGTTACTAACAATGAGATTCAATAAGAAAAATAACCATGATTTGTGACTCTATCCAAACACGTTTAGAACAAACATGGTTAACATTTTAAAACTAAAAGTCAATGATAATTAAATTAAATATGTCAAGACCAGATTAAATAACAAAAGCTTTTAGTTTAATAGTAAATAGTTAGCTAGCTTCATTTCTGATGATCCTGCTCTAAGACCATTTCTGATTATCCTGCTCTAAGACCATTTCTGATTATCCTGCTCTAAGACCAGTTAGCTAGCTTCATTTCTGGCTCAAAAAACTGAAAAAAGACATTGGACTCTGCTCTTGATCAACACCTTCCTTGCACTCTTGATCCTTCTTACTTAGGCTTCTCCCCTGAGATCCACACAAAGAAATACTGAAGCTAAGAGAGATGGTTAAACATAGATTACTTAGTTATAAAACAAAGAATATGGTTAACTACTTTGCTCTTTTAACAGCTTGTACCAACGTTATAAAACAAAGAATATGGTTAACTAAACATTTTGTTGGGCATTTTGTATCATATGAAACCTTGAGGCTATCTAGTTCATATGGTTAACCATTTTGATTTATAACTAAGTAATATGGCTAACCATTTTGATTTAGCAATTTTAAACTGTTTAGTTTGTCGCTTGTGAAACAATCAAACACATTGGTCAAATATATCAAGACAAGTTGAAATTAGTATATAAAAATTGGCCACTATCATTATGAGTCCACAGCTAACGACAAGTTACCTCAAATTTTGAATTAAGCTTGAAATTCATGACAGAAGAAAACCATTAAAAGCAACATATAGATCAATGAATAATAGCATAATAACAACAATCACTTTTTTGAGCAACAAGAATCACTTATTCTTCTAGATTTACATGTTTTAATTCTAAAAAATAAATATGATAACAACAATCACATACACACATAAATCAAACCGATCATAAATAAATAAATAACTATATAGTTAGTTCAAGCTAATTATAAACATGCCACTTCATTGATCCAACGATCCAAGTGTTGTTCTGCACATTCAAAGTTCTTTACTATGGCTGAATAATATTACGATCAGGTTAACCCTACTCCTAATTAGAGTATACATATATATATAATCCAATAATATTTGTAAATTGTGTGAACATCGTCAAAAATAATATAACAGGGATTTAAAGATATCTCACTATATTTTATAGCCACAAAGAGTTTTTGGATCTCATTTAAATATCCAAAAATAGTTTATCGGTGAACTATGCATTCATTTGACTATTAGTTTGAATCTTTTCATAGATATGAAATACCATAAGTCAATAATAATAAAAAAGTAAAGACAAAACATATTTTCAAAAAAAAAAACATGGCTTAAACAAAATTTCGAAATAAATAAAACAAAAAAAGTTATTTGGAAGATTTAAAATCTTGGAAAAAGTTTTTACCGATCAGAGATCATCTATGTATCATGAACACAAAATACAAAGACGGATAACCTAGCACGCAGTGTAAAGAAGCAGCTGTCTTTTATTTTTCACATGGATGCAAATTTATCTATGTTATCCAAATAGTCATAATGAGTCTATTTAAATTGATGACAACAAAAAATTTAAAAAAAAAAAACAAAAGAGCATGTGAGAGTTAGTTTTGACGCATGCGAAAAGCTGATGGAAATACCTCGTCAATATTGTATAATAAAAGTTGGGAGATGATTTTATATTTGGTATTATATATTATCTTTTATAGATGTTGTACAAACTGATTACTTTATTTCTAAGCACATACACATCTTTTTATAGTACAAAATATAATGCTTAGTCATCTCTTCCCTACAGAAATAAAGGCACGTACTTATGACAAGAAAGTTTTTAAGTGAGACAAGTGTCTTTTGGATAATCATCTATATTATAACACTCCTCCTTAATTATCCATCTTATATTACGTGGTGCATCGTTAAAAACCTAATCATGAAAAAATCCATTGGGACAAAAACCATGACAAGGAAAAAAGAGTACACTGCCGTAATCTCCTCCTGAAAATAATGGACATAGTTTTTTCTTCACAGGTCGCGCAAATGCTGCATTCCGATGCCGTACACGTGTTTTCGGAATGTTGTAGTTGGAAGAGCTTTGGTGAACAAGTCAGCCGGATTTTTGCATGACCGTACATACTCAATGTTCACTTCTTTATTTTTCTCAAGTTCACGTATGTATGAAAAAAATCTTGGAGGGATGTGCTTTGTTCTGTCCCTCTTAATATAGCCTTCCTTGAGTTGAGCAACACAAGCCGAATTATCTTCAAATATTTTTGTCGGCTCTTTCTTGTTAACTATTCCGCTAGATTCTTGTATGTGGTGACTCATTGACCGAAGTCATACACATTCTCGACATGCTTCGTGAAGCGCAATAATTTCAGCATGATTTGAAGAAGTCGCAACCAGAGTTTGTTTCTGGGACCGCCAAGAGATCGCGGTTCCACCAATTGTAAAAACATAGCCGGTTTGCGATCAAGCCTTATGAGGATCTGATAAGTATCCTGCATCTGCAAAACTAACCATACCAAACTCGGGTTTTCTAAAATACATTAACCCTAAATCAATTGTACCTTGGAGGTAACAGAATACATGCTTTATTCCGTCCCAGTGCCTGCGAGTAGGAGCAGAACTATATCTTGCCAGGTACAGTTTGCAAGATATAACAGCCCACCGATAGCACTCATATAAGGTACTTCTGGACCTAATATCTTCTCGCTATCTTCGCAGGGCCTAAAAGGATCACTCTCAACATTGAGAGATCTACCAATCATTGAAGTACTCAAAGGAGTCGCTTTGTCCATACGAAAGAGTTTCAATATCCTTTTCGTATAGTTTGATTGATGCACAAATATCCCTTCTCGGAGATGCTCTATCTGGAACCCAAGACAAAACTTTCTCTTGCCGAGATCTTTCATTTTGAACTCCTCTTTCATATGAGTTCGAGCATCATCAACCTCCTTTTGAGTTCCAATTATGTTCAGGTCGTCTACATATACAGCAATGATCACAAAGCCAGATGACGATTTCTTTATAAAAACGCATGGACATATCGCATTATTCACATATCCTTTACTCAAAAGATATTCACTTAAGCGATTGTGCCACATGCGTCCGGATTGCTTTAATCCGTAAAGTGATCGCTGTAACTTGACCGAACAAATCTCCCTGGATTTTTCTTTCAATGCCCCTGGCATTTTCAATCTCTCAGGGAGTTTCATATATATATCGTTATCCAACGATCCATACAAATATGCAGTCACAACGTCCATAGGATGCATTTCAAGATTTTTAGATGCCGTTAGGTTCATCAAAAATCTAAACGTAATTGCATCCATTACCGGGGAATACGTTTCCTCAAAATCAATTCCCGGTCTCTGAGAAAAACCTTGGGCAACTAATCGGGCTTTATATCGTGTTACTTCATTTTTCTCATTTACTTTTCTCACGAATACCCACTTATACCCAACAGGATTTACGTTCTCAGGGGTTATGACTATAGGTCCAAAGACAATTCTTTTATTCAGGGAGAGTAATTCAATTTGAATGGCATTTTTCCACTCCTCCCAACCATTTCTTTTCTGACATTCTAAAATGGACCTTGGATCGGGATCATCATTTTCATGATCGATCTCTTTGGACACAGAAAAGGAGAACATTCCATCAACATCTATTATCTTATTTCTGATCCATAACTTTTCATCTCGGGCGTAGTTGATGGAAATCTCATACTTTTATGTTCCCTTCTCGTCATCTGGATCATCTTTATCTATGCCTTTTTTCAGACATTTTTCAGTAACATGTTCTTCTGGAACCTTTCCATATCAGGTTCTTCTTTCGGACATCTTTCAATATCAGGTTCTTCTCGAATCTTACTATTTTTCTCATCCAATTTCTTTTTTTTCTGGGATTTTTATCTTTAGAACCCGCTGGCCTCCCCCTCTTTAACTGAACCCTAGGTTCATTCATTTTATTTCCATCAGTTTGTTCTTTAGGATTATCAACTCTTGATGGAATATTTTCAGTGGGTATACATGACTTCGTCACCCTTCTTGTATCTGTGAACGCATCTGGTAACTGGTTTGCCAAATTATGCAAATGCACAATTTTTTGAACTTCCAACTCTCTTTGATTCGTAGGGGGATCAAGGTGTAACAACGACGGTGTACACCAAGTAATCTCTTTAGGAATTCTATTAATTCCTCCTCCTAACGCTGGAAATTCATCCTCATTAAAATGACAATCGGCAAATCGTGCCGTAAACATATCACCAGTTACTAGTTCCAGATATCTTATTATACTTGGTGACGTATAACCCACATATATTCCCAATCTCCTTTGTGGGCCCATTTTTGTTCTTTGTGGCGGTGCTATCGGAACATAGACCGCACACCCAAAGACACGGAGATGGGATACATCTGGCTCTTGCCCAGATGCCAATTGTAATGGGGAGTACTTATGATATGCACTCGATCTTAACCGAACCAGTGCAGCTGCATGCAATATAGCATGACCCCATACAGAAATTGGGAGCTTCGTTCTCAAGACTAACGGTCTTGCAATCAACTGCAACTGTTTTATCAATGAATCGGCCATGCCATTTTGTGTATGCACATGGGGAACTGGATGCTCCACATCAATCCCCACTGACATACAATAATCATCAAAGGCTTGCGATGTAAATTCACTAGCATTATACTTTTTTAATGGCATACTCTGAGAACTGCGTTCTCACCTTTATTATCTGGGCAATGAACTTTGCGAAAGCCATATTTCGTGTCGTCAAAAGAGACACACTTGACCATCTACTAGATGCGTCAATCAATACCATGAAATACTTAAACGGCCCGCACGGTGGGTGGATCGGCCCACATATATCACCATGTATCCTTTCTAAAAAAATTGGTGATTCATTGCCTACTTTTGCTGGTGATGGCCGAGTTATAAGTTTCCCTTGAGAACAAGCATTGGATGTAAATTCGCCCGTTTGCAAAATTTTTCCGTTTTTCAACGGATGGCCATTCGAATTTTGCATTATCTTTCTCATCATGACTGAACCAGGATGTCCTAGCCTCTCATGCCATATTTTAAATGTATCAGTAAACTTTATGTTTACCACGACATAGGACTCAGTCATGGTTATTTTCGTACAATATAGTCCAGAGTATAACATTCTTAACTCTTCCAATATATGTTTCCTCTCGGACTTAATGCAAAGAAATTCAGTGCCATCTTTACTCATAGTCTCAATATGATATCCATTTCTTCAGATATCCTTATAACTTAACAAGTTTCTATGAGACTCGGGGGAATACAATGCATCACTTATTTCAAATATTGTTCCCCCTCACATTGAAAATTTCGTTCTTCCAGAGCCCATAATAATCTTTGCATTACCAGATATTGTACTTACGCTTCCAGCGTAATCTCTTATTTTGAGACTGGAGAAATATTTCTTATCTTTAATTATCGTGTGCGTTGACGCACTATCTGCCAAACACAAATCTCCATCCATAGTCTCAAAGTTTGGCATTTTCTGAATATAAAACATATATTATTAAACATTAAACATGAAACATAACATATATCTTACAACAAAAGATATAGATACTATAATACAGTCTACTTATATCACATCGATCTACATCACTCATCGATACTCTCTGGCTCAACCAGAAAATCTGATATGTCGAGATGAGTATCATCATTTAAACCATGAAAGGATGGCCCAGGTTCATCAGAGATGAAGTTTGTTTCACCTCTTCCTTTTTCTTTTCCCTTTTGGGATTCTCTATAGAGATCGGCTAAATGTTTTGGCGTACGACAGTTACGTACCCAATGACCTTTCATGCCGCATCTGTAGCAAACCTTTCCTATTTGCCTTTTATCATTCTGGCCATTTTCATTCCTTTCATTTTCGTGGAAGTCTTTACTATTTCTTTCATCATAGGGACGAAATCTTCTTTCGCGTCCTCTTCCACGACCATGATAACGGTTTCCACCACGTCCACGGCCTCGTCCTTTTCTATTATCATAACTGGATGATGCAACATTCGCTTCAGGGAATGGAGAAGATCCAGTGGGACGAGCTTGATGGTTTAAAGTCACGAGTTGATTATTCTGCTCCGCTACAAGGAGGACTTGCATCAACTCCGAGTAACAGGTATATCCATTCACCCGGTATTGTTGCTGCATGATTACATTTTTAGGATGGAACGTGGAGAGAGTTTTCTCGATCATATCATAATCACTTATTTTCTCTCCACACAACATCATCCTCGAAGTAATTCCGAACATCGCGGAATCAAACTCACTAACACTTTTGTAATCCTGGAACCGGAGATGGATCCACTCGTGTTTAGCTTTCGGTAAGATCACATATTTCTGGTGATCAAACCTCTCTTTTAAAGATTTCCAGAGGTCACAAGGATCCTCTTTCGTAATATATTCATCCTTTAAACCATCATGGATGTGATGTCGTAAAAATATCATGGTTTTAGCCTTTTTCTCATCCGGCACCGTTTTCGAACTATCGATGGTTTCCATAAGCCTGTTTCCTCTCAGGTGCATTTTTGCACCCACTGCCCAGGTCATATAACTATTTCCCGTAATATCCAGGGCATTAATTTCGAGCTTTGTCAAATTCGACATGATAACTGTATTCATAGAATAATATTATAAATATAGTAAAGACGAGAATTTAAATGCATAATTTAAATGTAAAAATTAAAGGCATAAAATAAAAGCATAAACTTAAATTGCATAAATTTAAACAGCATAAATGAAATCGGGAGGCTCAGTCTACCACATGATCTGAAGAGTCATAGACTACCATATTGATCATTTTTCAAAGTCCGAGGAGACATGATCTACCATTTTGACTTTTACTTATTTCAAGGTCCGAGGAGACTTAGTCTACCATTTTTGACCTCTTTTTTTATTCACGGGGGCAAAGCCTACCACGAGTTTCTCTGATCTTGAAGGCATAGTCTACCATAACGATCAGTCGGGAAAGGCAGCGCCTATCATCCCGAAAAATAAACGGAGAAGGTCTAGCCTCTCACTCCGAAACAATAATAAAATTTAAATAAATTAAATATATTGGAATACATAAATTTAAACATTACCTCGGCTGGTTTAAGAACTTTCGGATTGATAAGCTTTGGTTGGTTAGAGCTTCCGGATTGATAGATTTCACTGGTATATGAGAGCTCGTGCTGATAACGTGTTGTATAATAAAAGGTGGTAGATGATTTTATATTTGGTATTATATATTATCTTTTATAGAAATAAAAGATAGATGAGATGGGACGTGAGAGTGAGAGAGAAATGAGTGGAAGAGAGGTTCGTGTGTGTAATACGAGAGAGAGAGATGTTGTACAAACTGATTACTTTATTTCTCAGCATATACACATTCTTTTATAGTACAAAATATAATGCTTAGTCATCTCTTCTCTGCAGAAATAAAGACACGTGCTTATGATAAGATGGTTTTGAAGTGAGACAATTGTCTTTTCGATAATCATCTATATTATAACAGTCAATACTTTTTTCATTTTATTTATTATACTCAAATGGTTTCAGATTGAAAAGTAAAAGAAAAACATTAAAATCAAATTTAGCTCGGTAAATTCATTTCTCAACTTTTTTTTTGTCAGCGTCAATCCAACTTTAAATACCAGATAACATATAAAAACATTTTGGTTGTTGGCTTGCAGTAAAAATGCGGCCAATATGTATTTAGTTTTAACATCAACTTACATTTTAGCTGTAGTAGTGTAAACACTCTAAGAAGAGAGGGTTTGCAACATATGTGATGTGGTATACAGGATTACGATAAATGATATGTTTATTATTTGTACTTTATTTAGACTTTTACATTTGATTGGTTTCCATTAGGCTTAATTTTAAAAACTTTCAGCGTTTGATGAAAAAAATGCAGGTTTTCTAATTAAACTGTTTGAATTCTAGAATTTTAATCATTTTGACATAATAATCATATAAAGAAGTTAATAATACTCTCTCTGTATCAAAATAAGTGGATTTTAAGGTTTTTGCACACCGATTAAGAAATTACAAACTTTTATTTAATTTTTTTCGTTTGTCTAAAAGCAACAATAAATACATATAAATCAACTAATAGAAAATCTTACTGCAGATTACAAATAGTCAAAAACATAAAATTGCATTTACTTTTTACATGGAAATTTGAAAATATCACTTAAAATAAAACAAAATTTTTCTTTTAAAACATCACTTAAAGTTATACGGAGGGAGTAGTGTATATCTGTATGGTAAAATTTTGTATATCAACATTCTTACGGTATTATAATGGCTTAAAATGGTTGGTAGCAACGACATTCTGCATGATACATGAGTATATGGCATTTCGTAAGTATACAATGTAATCATATAACACCGATTATAAAAAAGAATTACATGTTATATGCGTAAATTAATGGGTGTGATAAATACAGTACAAGAACAACAAATAGTTTAGAAAAAAGAGAAACAATGCGGCGATGTGTGAGAGTGTGGCCTACCGGACCGCGCCATAAAAGAGACGCAGATTGTCTGGAACTAAGGAACCATTATTGTTCTCTATTTCTCCTCCTTTCAATTTTTTTTCCGTAAATTAGTTTCATTTTTTAAAAACAATATATACTATATACATAATCTAAAACCCAGGATCCGAACAGTTACAATCGGAAAAGTTTTTGGACAAAAATCGGCAACAAACAAAGAAACAATTAAACTTTTAAAATGTAACTAGAGATGACCAATCTAAGACGCGGAGACAATCTTCAAAAACGTGGAGTGATCCAAAATACGAGCTGCGCTTTCTGCGGAGGAACCGAATCTATTGATTACCTCTTTCTCCATTGCTCCTTCGCCTCTCAGGGACCTAGCTCCTCTCTTCACGCCCTTCTGTTCTATGACATGTTCTTCCTTCCTGGAAGCTCTAAAAGAATCGGCAAAGTGGAGTTGCTTACCACCAATGGGTATCACTGGCGACATCTTCTCCTGGATTGTAACACCCCCGATCCAGAATAAGTAAAAGTTAATTAGTTTGCTATGCACCAATCAAACAAGAACATGCACGACGAACTAAAGAACTCTTATCAGATCGAAGATACTACTACCACGTGCCCAAACATTTGACCCGAGGTTCCCGGACAGGTCCGGAATCCCAAGATCATATGTCCAAGAACGGGTTTCCTAGCGATTCCAAGTTAAGGCTTTGCAACCTGAATTTGAAACCGTTAGTTAGTTCGTCCCGAACTAGGACTAGTATCATATGGAATTCAAGCATTTCACAAACCTTTTCTTATTCATATATACTTTAAGTTCAACCACATCAAAACTTTATACATGCTCGGCCGATGTTCAAAACCATATCTTACATATTACAAAACGTACATGTTTGCAAAAGGTAGCAAATCTACACCAACAGCTTTGTGTTCCTCCGATCCCAAATGGAACCTACTACGGGTTACCTGCAAAACAAAGAGTCTAATGAGCAACTATTTTGCTTAGTGAGTTGGGTTTCCTAACAATTATTTATCCCCCCATTATGCATCAAACATTAAGCAACAAAGATCAATTATACTAAAAAAAAAATGCAATGCAAAAATAAAGCAATCACGTAAACAAGCATCCACTCTTCACGAGTGGTTAGATCATTATCGATCGTCGAGGACTGCCTCTCGCCATTGGTTCCTATCTCGATACAAAGTCCATAACACATCCCTTCTTGCGCTCATTGACTCTAAACACAAAGTCTAAAAAGCCGATGGCCCGGATAACACACTTGCCGCATCGTCATGCAGCTACACGGTCGAGGGTAGCTAGCCCTATCACACGTGTCTTCGCGTCCTGTCCGGAACTAATTTTGGTAAGGCCCCGGACAAGGCACGGGCCTCCAGTGGACACCAATGACTCTCACGACACTCCACCCGAGTGTCGGACCCTCACGGATCAAGTCCGTGGATTTACGGGTTTCCCCGTTAAAATATGATCAAACATGTTATATTATCTGAGCTGAGGCCCAAACAATACAATGCAATGACATAAGTATATGCAACACAACATCAATGTTTCACAATCATGTTATACCCCTCGGGCCGAGGCCCGACGATATAACTCAATATCTTTCACAAACATCAATCATTATTACATCATTATATATCTAAACGCGCAACCTAGCAATGCATCAACCAATACTCTTGTTTTGCAGGCGCTAACCGCACACACAACAATCATAACCATAACCAAGACTCACCTCAACACTTAGATGAAAGTTTCGGACTGCAAACGCTCCTATCTCGCGGTCGGCTTCACTTTAAAATTTTATCGGAAAACTCTAGAACTTTGGAAATCTAGACACAAGAAGGGTAGGGTATGAAAGGAAAAGAAAGAAAACAAAGAACAGAAAGCTAACTAAAAAAATGAAAGCTAAAGACTAAAAAGTTACCTTAAGGTTCGGGTGTTATCGGGTTCTCTCGGGTGCCTTTGGTCGGGTCTTAAAAGTGGAGAATGAACTAAGGGGGTGGTCTGCTATTTATAGGCTGGAGAATGAGCTCATGGGAGGGTTTTGGTCGTGTATGGCAAGCAGGAGGTGTCTCTGCCTCCCAAACCAACCAATAGGAGACAACTTGGTGTCTTAGCCACAATTTTGGCCAATAAAACCAAGCTTTGTGGCCAGCCACCAAAGCATCCAATAGAAATGCGACAAGAACTGCTTGGAGGTGGTCCAGTCAAGGAGAAGCACATGTCCAGCTGCCTGAAGGAGGTAAGCAAGCAGCTGCATCTTCCGGAAGCTTCCGGATATGCTTAACACATCTAGATGGGCACAAATGGGCCGCATTCAAATCCCGTACGTGTTATAAGCTGATCCGAGCTGGAGGAAATTTTTCTCCTTGACAAAAACCTAGATTTCTTAGACCAAAACATTTTTAAAATAATTCTAAGGTCATTCCTATCTTAAGGCCCTATAATAAATTTTTCGATTAATTTTCTCATTCGACTAGGACGTTCTAGGCCGAACCGCGAGCATTTTCAATCCACTAAACTTCTCGAAGAATTTATTTCTTCAGATGGAAAACTATTCTAAGACTTTCTAAATTTTTCTTATGTACCTTGGGATCCACAAACATCCACAAGAAAAGATCAATCCGACTTCCACTTACTTGAGTAATTTTCTCGGCTGTTATATGATTTTTCCTTGTCTGCGTTTTACTCTTTAAAGAGGGTTATTACATTCTCCCCCTCTCGATAGAATTCGTCCCGAATTCTTAGTGGTTTGATGCTCCACCCATCTGGTCTTCATCATCTTCCAAAAACAGTTCAGGATGAGTAGCTCTAAACCTCTCTTCATCTTCCCATGTCACAATTACTCGGCGATGTTTTCCCCAAAATACTTGTACTTGAGGAATCTCCCGATTCTTCAGTTTCCTTATTCGTCTTTCTCCGATTCGAAGTGGTCCTTCAGGGTAAGTGAGGTTGGAGCGAAGGTTTTCTACTCGTTGCGGCTCTACTTTTGTAGGATCTCGTATATGCCTTCTTAACATCGAGACATGGAAAACTGGGTGAAGAGCCATATCTGATGGTAGCTCTAATTGATAGGCTATTTCTCCAACCCGTTGCATCACTCGGTGTGGTCCTATATATCGAGTGGCTAACTTTCCCACTTTTCCGAATCTATCTCTCCCTTTCTGTGCGGCTACCTTCAAATATACCCAATCACCAACTTGAAATATTACTTCACGTCTATTCTGATCGGCATATTTTTTCTGCCTGTCTTGATCTTTCTTCATATTCTCCCGAACAATCTTTATCTTTTCTGTTGTTTCATCTACTATATCTGGTCCTAACATATGACTTTCTCCAACTTCAGCCCAACACAGTGGTGTGCGGCAGGGTCGTCCATATAATGCCTCATAAGGGGACATCCCAATACTTGCATGGTAACTGTTGTTATAAGAAAACTCTACCAAAGGCAAGTATTGTTCCCATGTACCTGACCAGTCTAAAACACACATCCTTAGCAAATCTTCCAAGGTTCTGATTGTTCGCTCCGTCTGCCCGTCAGTTTCAGGGTGAAATGCCGTACTCATATGAAGATCAGTCCCCAATACTTGCTGGAAAGATCTCCAGAATTGAGCCGTAAATCTTGGGTCACGATCAGATACTATGTTGGCAGGAACTCCGTGTAATCGTACTATCTCCTTTAAGTAAACTTCTGCCAGTACTTCTACCTTGTTAACAATTCTAATGGGTAGAAAGTGAGCAGTCTTAGTTAGTCGGTCTACCACCACCCATATAGTATCATTCCCTCTTCCTGGGGCTCGAGGTAGTCCCGTTACAAAATCCATAGCCACTGACTCCCACTTCCATTATGGGATTGGTAGGCTTTGCAATAATCCTCCCGGCACTTGATAGTCAGCTTTAATTTGTTGGCATGTCTGGCACTGAGTTACCCACTTAGCAACTGATCGTTTGATTCCTGGCCAGTGATAGTATCGACGTATATCCTGGTACATCTTGGTGCTTCCAGGATGAATACTGAATACTGAGTGGTGTGCGGTTCTCAAGATCTCTTCTCTTAACTCCTTTCCTACAGGTACTGTTATCCTTTCGTTCAGTAGGAGGGTGCTGTCATCAGCCAAATGATAACCACTATCATTTCTTCCGCCTGATTCTTCAAGTTCTTTTATAATCTTCTTTAGCTTCACATCTTCCTTCTGCTCTTCTCGAATTCTTTGCAAGAGGTTTGCTTGATTCACTGCTCGTAATCCCAATGGCTCGCTGCCCTCACCCTCTATGGCTGAAAGACTAACCATCTTGAATTCTGCGTTTAGGGCTTCCAAGTCTTTCTCAATAGCTGTATCACTTCTCCTCCGACTCAGTGCATCTGCTACCACATTCGCCTTTCCTGGGTGATATTGGATATGTAAGTCATAATCCGTGATAAACTCCATCCACCTCCTTTGTCTCAAATTCAAATCTGACTGAGTAAAGAGATACTTGAGACTCTTGTGATCAGTAAAGATTTGAATCGTCTCGCCATAAATATAGGATCTCCATATTTTTTAAAGCAAATACCACTGCGGCCATCGCTAGATCATGGGTGGGGTAATTCTCCTCGTGCTTCCTTAATTGTCTTGAACCATAGGCGATGACCTTTTCATCCTGCATCAGTACAGAACCCAGTTCTACTCGAGAAGCATCAGTGTATATGGTGTAAGGTCTTCCTGAAGTAGGTAATGCAAGAATAGGTGTTGTCGTCAAAGCTTCTTTTAATTGTGTAAAAGCCTTTTCCTATTTCTTATCCCATTCAAATGATATATCTTTCCCAGTCAGCCTCGTCAAAGGTTTGGCCATGATGGAAAAATTCCTCACAAACTTTCGATAATATCCAGCCAATCCTAGAAAGCTTCGAACCTCGGTAGTGCTGGTAGGGTGTGGCCAATCCGTAACCACTTCAACCTTTTCAGGATCTACCGCAACACCCTTCTCTGAAACTTGATGACCAAGGAATCGAATCTCCCTTTTCCAGAAGCTACATTTACTAAACTTGGCGAACAACTTATGGCTTCTTAATCGCTCCAACACCTTTTAGAGGTGCTCTGCATGTTCCTCTTTACTTTTGGAATAAATAAGTATATCATCAATGAAGATGATTACAAATTTATCGAAGTAATCACGAAATAAATCATTCATCAAGCGCATGAAAGCAGCCGGCGCATTTGTAAGACCAAAAGGCATTACCACAAATTCATAGTGGCCATACCGGGTCCTAAAAGTCGTCTTCATGATATCGGACTCTGATATAGAGATTTGATGGTATCCCGATGCCAAATCTATCTTTGAGAACCAACTTGCCTCATGAAGCTGATCCAACAATTCATCAATCCTTGGCAAGGGATACTTGTCCTTTACTGTAACATTGTTAATCCCTCTATAATCGATGCATAACTGCATGGTGCCGTCTTTCTTCTTCACAAATAAGACTGGTGCTCCCCATGGTGAAGAACTCGGTCTAATAAATCCTTTTTCTATCAAATCTTCCAACTGCTTCTTTAATTCAGCAAGCTCAGCTGGAGCCATTCGATAAGGTGCCTTCGCTATTGGGGCTGCTCCCGGCTCTAATGTAATGGTGAAAGGATCACTTCGTGGTGGGGGCAATCCTTCCAATGGCTTGAATACATCCTGGTATTCTTTTACTATTGGTATCTCTTCCAACTGTGTCCCTTCTTTCAAGTCTCCTCCAAGGGTAGCCAGAGTTACCAAATATACTTCGCCCTTGATCAAATCCTTCCTAACTCTTAAAGCAGATACAAGTGATACTCCAGAACTTGGACATATCCCATAGTATGTCGTTGATGGTTGTCCCCTTTCTTCAAGTGTAATTCTTCCTCGACCACAGTCCAACTGTGCGTAGTATCTCGACAGCCAGTCCATTCCCAAAATCACTTCGTGTTGTCCTAAAGGAACAACTAGCAGGTCTGCCGGATATACCATTGATCCCACATGGATTGGAATCCCAAGTACACAACTATCGGCATAAAGGTTATGGTTCCCATGGGCTCTAATCGAAACACTTACCTTTACTCTAGTAAAGGTTCCCTTAAAACTCGACACTACCTCGGGTATCACAAAGCTATGTGTGGCACCCGAGTCGAAGAGAACATGCACATAAACTCCACCAACACACAATGTTCCTAAACAATATTTATTTCACATTTTATATTTCATGCGTCAAATTCACACAAACAAGCAATGAGTTAAAACCCTACTTACATGTGATCAGGCCCTGATGGGGCTGTTGTGGTTCGGGATTTCCTAACTCTAAAGCATTCACTTGTTTTGCAACTGCCTGGCGCTTCGGGGCTGGTTCAATCGCTAGTCTAGTGGGTGGTGCTGGAAGCGTAACCTGTCTCTTATGGGGGCAACTATTGGCATAATGCCCTTTCTCACCACACGAGAAGCAAGTAATGTAATCAGGGGCTTTCCTTCCCTGACTATAAGGACAACTGCTAGAAAAATGGCCTGTACCACCACAAGTGTAACACACATCTGGGCCATTCCTAAACCGTCTGTCATTCCTTCTTCCTCGGCCTCTCCCTCGATTAAATTGTCCTTTATTATTCATTCTTCGTATTCCTAGGCCTTCAGTTCTGCAAGATTGCTCCTTTTCCATACCTTCTTCAACATTTACCGCTATCTCCGCCAATTCATAAAGGCTATTAAACTTCACTACTTGCAGTCTGCTAGCCAAATCTGTTCGCAATCCTCTTATAAACCTTCGAATTAGTGCACCTTCATTCCTTGGTCCATAAGGAGAATATTTCCTTAGCTTTGTAAACTCAGCCTCATATTCCCTGACTTTCCGGTTGCCTTGAGTTAACTCCAAGAATTGAATCTCCAGCCTGTCTTTTGCTTCAGCTGGGAAGTATTTCCGCTCAAACTCCGTTTTAAAATCTTCCCAGTCGATCTCTCTTCCCATATAGTATTCTTCCACGTTATCCCACCAATTAGAAGCATCTTTGGTCAAGTAGTATATTGCCACATCCTTTTTGAAATTATCAGGGCAGTGGATGGCCCGAAAGTTTTTCTCCAAATTCCTCAGCCATGCTGACGCTTCGAAGGGATCTGTTCCTCCAGGGTATCTAACGGTTCCAAACTTCTTCATTAACGTAACCATCTTCAGGTAATCTGGAGAGGAGGATGGTTTTTGCTCTGGTGATTCACCGGGTCTATGATCAAGTCTATCTAGTAAGCCTTGCACCCATACTATAAGAGGATCTGAATTCCCAGCTGTCCTCTGTTCATGCCTACAACGTGGCTCGGGCATCCTTTCTCGGTGCCTGAACTCAGAATCATTCCGCCTTGGATTATGTGCTGTTGCATAATTCTGTCTCGATCCATACATATCAGATGCTTGATTCCTCTCCCTCAAATCATCATATCGTTCTTCTTGCTCATAGCCCATATGTGAATCCGTCTGATTTCTCCCGGTCGACTCATGTTCGTGTTCATAGTAATGGTTATTTCCTTGTGCTATCGCAGAATCATCTGTTATCTCAAGGTTTGAATAGACTCTGCGGTTTTCAGAATTACATTGCCCATATCTTGGTGGTGTCATCATTGGCTCCTCACTCCTTGTACGTCTTGGAAACATACTGCAACACAACCCAGGGTAAGTACTAATCCCAACTTATCTAACAAATGAGCATGTTGGTTTCCTATTCTACCTTTTGCGACACCTTTGACTAGATAAATTATTGAAAACAGGTTCCCAAGTGAGCAAAGTGAACCATGCTCTGATACCACCTTAGTTGTAACACCCCCGATCCAGAATAAGTAAAAGTTAATTAGTTTGCCATGCACCAATCAAACAAGAACATGCACGACGAACTAAAGAACTCTTACCAGATCGAAGATACTACTACCACGTGCCCAAACATTTGACCCGAGGTTCCCGGACAGATCCGGAATCCCAAGATCATATGTCCAAGAACGGGTTTCCTAGCGATTCCAAGTTAAGGCTTTGCAACCTGAGTTTGAAACCGTTAGTTAGTTCGTCCCGGACTAGGACTAGTATCATATGGAATCCAAGCATTTCACAAACCTTTTTTTATTCATATATACTTTAAGTTCAACCACATCAAAACTTTATACATGCTCGGCCGATGTTCAAAACCATATCTTACATATTACAAAACGTACATGTTTGCAAAAGGTAGCAAATCTACACCAACAGCCTTGTGCTCCTCTGATCCCAAATGGAACCTACTACGGGTTACCTGCAAAACAAAGAGTCTAATGAGCAACTATTTTGCTCAGTGAGTTGGGTTTCCTAACAATTATTTATCCCCCCATTATGCATCAAACATTAAGCAACAAAGATCAATTATACTAAAAAAAAATGCAATGCAAAAATAAAGCAATCACGTAAACAAGCATCCACTCTTCACGAGTGGTTAGATCATTATCGATCGTCGAGGACTGCCTCTCGCCATTGGTTCCTATCTCGATACAAAGTCCATAACACATCCCTTCTTGTGCCCATTGACTCTAAACACAAAGTCTAAAAAGCCGATGGCCCGGATAACACACTTGCCGCATCATCATGCAGCTACATGGTCGAGGGTAGCTAGCCCTACCACACGTGTCTTCGCGTCCTGTCCGGAACTAATTTTGGTAAGGCCCCGGACAAGGCACGGGCCTTGAGTGGACACCAATGACTCTCACGACACTCCACCCGAGTGTCGGACCCTCACGGATCAAGTCCGTGGATTTACGGGTTTCCCCGTTAAAATATGATCAAACATGTTATATTATCTGAGCCGAGGCCCAAACAATACAATGCAATGACATAAGTATATGCAACACAACATCAATGTTTCACAATCATGTTATACCCCTCGAGCCGAGGCCCGACGATATAACTCAATATCTTTCACAAACATCAATCATTATTATATCATTATATATCTAAACGCGCAACCTAGCAATGCATCAACCAATACTCTTGTTTTGCAGGCGCTAACCGCACACACAACAATCATAACCATAAACAAGACACACCTCAACACTTAGATGAAAGTTTCGGACTGAAAACGCTCCTATCTCGCGGTCGGCTTCACTTTAAAATTTTATCGGAAAACTCTAGAACTTTGGAAATCTAGACACAGGAAGGGTAGGGTATGAAAGGAAAATAAAGAAAATAAAGAACAGAAAGCTAACTAAAAAAAATGAAAGCTAAAGACTAAAAAGTTACCTTAAGGTTCGGGTGTTATCGGGTTCTCTCGGGTGCCTTTGGTCGGGTCTTAAAAGTGGAGAATGAACTAAGGGGTGGTCTGCTATTTATAGGCTGGAGAATGAGCTCATAGGAGGGTTTTGGTCGTGCATGGCAAGAAGGAGGTGTCTCTGCCTCCCAAACCAACCAATAGGAGACAGCTTGGTGTCTTAGCCACAATTTTGGCCAATAAAACCAAGTTTTGTGGCCAGCCACCAAAGCATCCAATAGAAATGCGACAAGATCTGCTTGGAGGTGGTCCAGTCAAGGAGAAGCACATGTCTAGCTGCCTGAAGGAGGTAAGCCAGCAGCTGCATCTTCCGGAAGCTTCCGGATATGCTTAACACATCTAGATGGGCACAAATGGGCCGCATTCAAATCTCGTACGTGTTATAAGCTGATCCGAGCTGGCGGAAATTTTTCTCCTTGACAAAAACCTAGATTTCTTAGACCAAAACATTTTTAAAATAATTCTAAGGTCATTCCTATCTTAAGGCCCTATAATAAATTTTTCGATTAATTTTCTCGTTCGACTAGGACGTTCTAGGCCGAACCGCGAGCATTTTCAATCCACTAAACTTCCCGAAGAATTTATTTCTTCAGATGGAAAACTATTCTAATACTTTCTAAATTTTTCTTATGTACCTTGGGATCCACAAACATCCACAAGAAAAGATCAATCCGACTTCCACTTACTTAAGTAATTTTCTCGGCTGTTATATGATTTTTCCTTGTCTGCGTTTTACTCTTTAAAGAGGGTTATTACATGGATAATCTGGATGATTTGGAACGCTCGCAACCAACTCCTATTCGAATCTAGATACACATCTCCCTTGATGGTGTTCACAAAGGCGGTAGCAAGTGCTAAGGAATGGTCATCGGCGCAATCAGACTCAAAACCTACAAACGATCAGTCAACAGCTCCGATACGATCTTTGACCCCAAATATCCCTATAGGGACCGTTCTTTGTAACACAGACGCTGCCTGGAACCCATCAACAAAGGAGACAGGACTTGGCTGGATCTTCATAGCTCCCAACGCCCCCCACAGCAAGGTTTTCAAGCTCAATCAGATGTGAAATCACCACTCCTCGCGGAGGGATTGGCGATACGTTCGGCCTTATCCTACGCGATTCATCTTGGATACACAAAAGTCTGGATCCGATCAGACTCCTTCGGGCTCGTTAGAGCTATCGTTTCGAAGGAAAAACCGAAGAATCTCTACGGAGTTCTTTCGTATATCGAAACCCTATCGCGTTCTTTGTTTTTCTGTTTCTTTTCCTTTGTAACATGAACTCCAACTGGGCCTGGTTCTAATTTCTAATTTGAATTAAGTTTCTCAAAAAGATGACTAATCTAAGTTTTGAGTTGATTTTGTCTTATTTATGTTCAAAACTATCTGACCAGAAGATTACCAAAAAAAAACTATCTGACCAAAACTCAATGGGAATTATTTATTTATTTTTGGTCAAAACCATTCGAATTTATTTTTATTAAACTATTTTTGTTCTAGATTGGATCTATTATTAGATTTTTATAAACTAATAACTTATAAGACAATCTTTTAAAATAAGCTAGGTATTTTCCAGAACCATGTGCAGTAATAAAAAAATTAAATTTAAATTAAATTTAAAATAAAATTTTAATTATTATTTTAGATTTTATTATTTTCTTACCCATATTTTAAATTCGATTTAATTGAATATTTAATTAAGATAAATAAATAATTTTGTTTATTTTAAATTATATTTAAAAATAAATATGTGTATATTCACAATTATAATCTTAGATAGGTTTTTTATCTATTTCTTTTGGATAAAATATATTAAATCAACTTGCACAAATTAATAAAACAAAATTTGAAATATAACTTGTATAATTATCAAAAAGTAAAACTAAACAGTATTTATAAAAGTTTTAGATATATAAAATAAACTAATGATATTAGGATTAAAAAGTTATAATTTTTTAGGAACTTAAAAATAATTGAAAATCTATTTTAGTAATGTGTATAATTATAAAACAGAAATAAATAATATTTCAAAATTTATAAAATATTATTATATTATTATTATTATATTATTCAGTGTCATATTTGAATAGATTTACTTAAATGATAATGTATCATTTACTATAATATTCTAAAAAATTACTAAAAATTTAAATAAACATTAAATATAACTGTACATGTCATATTTAGCCATAAGTCATTCATCATTTCTAGTATTCATGTCATATTTTTTTAAGTGGTTGTAGATAGAATATGTGTCAACTTGCACGATTGTGTATTGTTTTCTTGTTTAAGGAAAAACATTAATGAAACAAAATATAATCCAAGAAAAATGGCAACATCTTTTTTAATATAAATAACTATTACTTGCATCATTAATAAATAACGTTTTGGTTATGGATTTAAGTCCCATAAACTGATACATAATATATGGGCACTTGTGTTACAATATATATGTATATATGGACACTTTTCAGCATCCATGATACATAGATTGACATGTTAAATTTATAACGAGAAACCACATAGAAAAGGGAATAAAATTTGAAGCAAAAGAAAGTAACTTTTATATTTGGAACAAAGAGAAAGTAAAAACATTTTTACAGGAAGTAATTACACTAACATATGAAATAAAAAGGTTGAGCGGGACCTTGTGACTCTGGATGCAAAAAAAAATTAGCTTATTTGATCAGTTTGTAGATGATGGTTTGATATAATCATTTTGGTTGTGGTGGTGGTAACAAAACAATCAAGTATGTCTCATTTTAACACATCAAACAATCAAAATATGTCTCATTAACTATGTTAAATCAATCTGTTATCCCAATTAACATTGTCTTTAATTTAGTTTAGTCAAATTAAATTAAAGTATAAAATGGTTATTCAAGCTAAGTTAAGCTAATGGTTTAAATGGTCCAAGGCAAAGTTCATGACTTTCTCCAACCAAATTTGAAAGTTGGAGATTTAAATGATAATTTTCCCAAATAAAAAAGGAAAAAAAGTGACCAGCAGACAAAGACATAAATAAACACATTGTAAATTGTAACACAATACAAGAGATAAAAAAAAAAAAAAAAAAAAAAAAACAACCCACCCACATGAAGAAAACTTCAAAACCAAACAAAGAAATTTAAGTTATGCATGAATGATGCTCTCTGACTCCGAATGATATGAAACACCCGATTTAAGACGGAAAGAAAACATGATTTTACTACCACTTTTCTTCGCAGACGCAATGCAACGTTATGTATTTCCTCCTCTTTTCTCCTCACACCAATCTCTCCTGTTACAATCACATCACATCAAGATTGATTAACAAATCCATAGCCAAGAAGAGAAGTACGGAAAAACATTCTCAAAAGTAGAGTAAACCCACTTACGTTCAAACAATTGCACAGTTGTAAGCAGTGCAAAGCTTGATCAATGCATCTTGATTTGCTTTTTCGAGATTATAACGAATAACCCAAGGGTATCTACCAGGATGAGAAGCAGAAAGCATGGCCAGAGAAGTCACGAAGAACTGCTTTGGATCTGTAATGTCTTGGAGAGGATCCACTTCTCTTCTCCCAACATTGTAAAGATTCACAAAGGTAGCAGCTGTGTATCCAACGTTCTCTGATATTTCTGGCATCTCAGGTTCATAGATGGCTCTTTCCTGCTCAGGCCTTGAAACAAGAGTCACTATACTATTCACCATTCCCCCCCCCCCCATAACTTTGAAGCTGCTGGATCGAGAAGGGCTGGAGTCTCACATATGAGTCTTGTGGCGGCAACTGCGGTTAACTTTACCTCCATAGTTCCCATGATCAGCTTAAGGTCTGGAATCCAGAAACGGTCCACGATCGCAATGAAAATGTTCCGTTGAACAGCATTCATAGTGTCGACTAGATTAGCTGGTCCGTGCTTCACCAAGAAGAGGGATATGAATATTACTAGACATTTCTGGAGCTTGACAGACTTTTTATGCTCAAGGTGTGTGAACAGAGAACTCCATACAAACGTCATGTATGGTGCAATCACACCGTACTCCATATACTCAATAACAGTGTTGAGCACATAACAGCCTTGTTCGACTGTGCTAGGAGTTTTAACCAACTTGTCGAACACCCCCAACACTTGACCCAACAGATTCTTTTGAGTAACCTCATTTTGAGGTGCTTTCTGCAGGAAAGCCTGAAGCAAACGCACCAGTGCTGGGACTTCGTGGCTACTCCTCCACGAATTAGTAGGATTAGGTGCGAGGAGAAGCAAGAACATATAGTCCGGTGAAATAGGTTGTATGTTGAGCTCAACGAGCTGAGCCAGAAGCTGAAACGCATAAGGTATGAACTCGCGAACATCATCCGCCAAAATCATCTTCAGCCTTGGGAAAAGACTCGAGTCAAATTCAGTAATTAGCGAAATATCACGTTCACATGCCCTTCGGACAAGCACAGCCACGGACTCAAAGATGTAGTGATTAAATGTAGGATTCTTAGGATTTCTAACCACTTGACTGAGAACAGTGGTCAACAACCTCCCGAGTGATTTCCGCAACACCAAGAACCCGCATTATGCACTTGATAATATATTGATTCTCTTCAGATTCACTAAGATTCAGTGCATCAAACAGAGACGTCATCAACTGGAGCAAAAATGGACTTATATCACTACCGACATACCTGCTCCTTCCACCTTCGTCCTTGAGTAGCAAGAGCTTCTCTATGCACATAGCAGCATATGAGTGCACCACCTTCGACTCAGCTTGAAGGAACCGGACCAGCTCCGGGAACAGCTGCATTGCAAAGGGCTTTGGTAGATGACTACGGAACATTGTTAAGAACTTCAAGGACCCTGCCTTTAGCATTGGATAACTCGGGGATTATAAAGTTTGCAAAGAAGCTTTGAACATCAAAAAAAATCTGTAGGCACATACGCACCCTTCTTATTAGTAGCCAGAGACAGGACCAAGTAAATTGCACAATCCTTATCTTTCCACTGTGCAGCGGGATTTGTTGCAAAGGAACTCAAGAGCTTATGTATCTCATGAGAAACTACTTGTGTGGTTTGTAATTTGTGGCGAGTCCTTTGAGCAGCTCACAAGCGATTCTCCTCCGAGTATTTCCATCCATGTCTCGACGGATAAACTCCATAAAGTCCATCTTGAACAGTTGTTTATCTTTCTCCCTCAAAGAAAGATTGGGAATCACAATACTTTGGCAGATATCCCTGATCCCATTGTCGCCTGCAACTGCAAACAAAGCATGATGCGCACTTGTGGTGCTGACAGTGGTCAAAAAATTGATTGCTCTAGTAGCTAGTTGATCCCTGATGGGAGACTTTGAAACCTCTCGGAGTAGTGTACAAACCGCTAATGCAAAACCCTCCACGAATCGTTGGAATTTTTCTTCGTACTTGTCCATGTACAGGTTAATGTTGTCACAAACAGCAGAACGAAGATCATCCACAAGCTCTAACCCATCTGCTGTGCTTTCCAAAGATGGGTAATTGCAAGATAAACACTTGTTAAACACTCCCATCCACTCGTTCATATGATCCTTGAAAAACTCAGGCAACTCCTGAAAGTTGAACGAGAAAAATATTCTGCAGCAAAGACTTTGGGACTCGAAGAGAGGCCTAAGCATAGCTGCTGATCCACCAGCAGAGCAATCAATCAAAGAATCTGTTTTGAGGAAAAGTTCTTGCAACAGAGGAGCGAGAATCTCAAGGAACCCCTTCTCATGGGACTGATGATGCCTAAAGTTGTTGAAAATAGTATTAGCCACACGGAGAATACCATTGACGGAGGCGTAATGACCGGCAAGAGCAGCTTTCTGAAGGCTGGATGTAAGCTCAGGAAGCCAAGCAGCAGGCAAATTGTGCTTACATATGACGGCTAGGGCTTCATTGAGATGGGTCTGGATCAGACGGGAAGAAGAAAGCGTAAGGGGGAAGATGAGCGTATTGATCTGCTCCTTCTCGGAATCCCTGATCGGTGAGATACCAGAATCAGCACAAGGAAGCCACCGTGAACAGATATGATTCTTAAAGTTGAAGGCGGCGGCTTGGCGAGTCTGCTCATCAATTGAGGGCTCCGCAATCAGACGGAGGACGGCTAAGCCGTAGTTTGACTGCTTGGCGGCTACAAATAGCAATCTCTCAGCATCACGACGAGCCTCCGGGTTCGGAGAGAGTGTGTCCAGAAATCTTTGAGAAAGGAACTCAAGAGTCTTCTCATTCCACTCCATATCCATATTTCCACGGAGAACCTAGGTTTATGCGACGGAAGAGAGACGAGACTAGTTTTAGGGTGGTTTCTGATTGATTTCGAAAACGGATGATCCCCCGCCCTTTTTATTCTCAAACATGGTCGGTTTATTCTTTTATAAGCCCATTAAAAAGAGACGACAGTAGTTTGGATGATCCCCCCCCCCCCCCCCCACCTTATAGAGGTGCGACGTTTAATGGGCTTATGTTTCTTCTTTAACTCTAATGATTCGACCCCAATCCAATTGTTATCAATAAGTACACTTTAAAAAATCAACTTATTTACACACAAAAATGCCACTGAATAACTATTTTATTTAATTTAATCATATCATTTTTTAACTTACAAAACTTAACAATTTTATTTGTATGTTCCTCCCTAATCTTTTGAATGAATGTAACATCTGAATACATATATTGCATACAAATATTCTTCTGCTTATAGAGTTTGAATGGGGTTCCTCCACCCTTAGTGGATGCCCCACTTGTGTATTTACATTCACAAAACTGTTGAAAATAAATAATAAAAAGTGGGTGCTCCATTTGTGTTCAGAAATACGTTGAATTGCATTACAAAAAAAAAAAAGAACTGCTTTTACTTGAAGATAGGAGTGGAACAAGTGGGTGGGCACACAATTCAATAAGGATAAAACAATTTTAATTTTAGAAATATCAATTTTGTTTGACTATAAATAGCATGCATATGATACAATCTCTTTACAAAAAAACTTCATCTTTTTCTCTTTAAAATTTTCTTTCTTTGTTATTTGTAAAACGTGTTCTAAAACGTGTTTTTCAGCATTCTCCTTTCCACTATTTATTAAGGTACATTCATGTATATGTTTATAATTTATGGTAATTAAAATGAATTTAGTTAATTAATATTATATAGTTATTTTGTAATTAGGTTAAACTAATTTTAGCAACATAATACTTTGAGTTTACTTAATACAATATAAACTTATAATAATAATATTTATACTAGTAAATAAAATAATTGCACAGATTTGATGCATTACATATAATTTTAATTGAATCTAATTATAAAAAGAACTACAATAACTTTATTTGTAACTTAAATATATAACAAAAAACTAAAATTACATATAGTTTATTTGTTATTCATTATATACAAATTTTATAGTTTAAATATAAATGTAATAAATATACCTATTTTATCAAAACAAATGTGATATTTATAGTTATAAATATTTACATGAGCATGAGTATCCATATATTACATATAAGATATACCATTTTCTAAATTAATAAGATTTTATATAATTTCAGTATCTAGAATATTATATATATATATGTATGTTACCTTACGTAAGAACATGAACATGGGAAATAAAATTTTACACATCTAAACTAAAAACTAAATATATACAACAAAAATTATTTGAAGAAATATATGCAAATATTGTGATAATTTGAAAAAATATATGCAAATATTGTGACATATAAAAGTAATGCTTAAATCAGTATTTAGTTTTAATATAAATCATTCAGAATATTCATTTTATTTATATAAGATATATTTTTTAAATTTTAATTGCAGGTATGTCTAACCGGAGACAAAATGCAAATTCTTCTACGCATGGTGATACAAATCTTCCTACCGAAACAACATTGCGGGTAAAGTATTTTATATTTGTTTATGTAATATTGTCATAATTACGTAATAATATTTAAACTTTTAAAATGTTTGTAGAAAGGAGCTAATTTCAAATGGACTCCTAGCAGTCTTTATCGATTGCTTGAGTTATATGATGAAGCTGTTAAAATGAACAATTACCGTATAAAAGACCCTACATCTTTTGCCAAACAGTTTATGGTTGAAAAATTTAACGAAGAGTTCGGTTTAGATATAAACTATAAGTTTTTCAAAGAAAAACTCGATACCTTGAAAAAGAAGTACAAGAAGTATCGAGAGCTTCTAACTTCAACTGGTATCTCGGTTGATCCTATTACTTCTGAGATTGATGCATCTGACTCATGGTGGAAAGATCGTGAAGCAAGCACTGATTTTTTATACTGAAAATTTATTTACCATATATAAGTATAAAATATTTTAAAATATTCATTTTTTATTTATTTTAATAGGCATGTAAGATTGTACATGCATTTAGACGAAAACCGCCACACGGGTGGGAAATCATGGAACGTTGTTTCAAATTATACAATGTCCAATCACAATCCCAATATTCTGTCAACCAAAGAAGAGAAGAAATGATGAATCAAAGTGCCACTAATAATGAAGATCAGTTGTACCAAGAAACCTTTGGTGGTGAAATGTCAGACAATGAAGAGCCAGAGATGCAAGAAAACGAAGAAGTGTATCGTGTTAATATAAATGATGACACACGTCCTTCCAATGAGTTCACTCGTACCCATCTGCGTCATAGTTCTGCAGCGGGTGATCCGATTCAAACTCCTGGTTCAAGAGTTCAACAACAAGGCAGAGGAAGACGAGGAAGTTCTTCACAAAGATCATCGATACCTTCACGAGTTATACATGGAAGTGGTTCAAGAGGAAGTAAAAAAAGACAGTCATTTGTGACCACCCTCACAGATACAATGACTGGATTTAGGGAGTTTCAACGTCAAAGTTTACAACAACTACGCCAAAATCCGTTTGACCAAGACGACTATGACAATTTTGATGCGGCTGTGAAGATATTTGAATCGATGGAGCTACCGAATGACACAAAATTCTATTGGGCGTGCATTAACGAATTTAAAGAAGATGCATTCTGGCGAAAGTATTTTATTGATAGAGCTGAAAGTACTTTCGAAGAGAAGATACAATTTCTACAAGCATTAACTGGATATACGCGTGATGATGATTTTGTGGGCAAGCGATTAAGCTCATGTAAACCATTTGGGAGTCCAAGTTCAAGTGGTTTTCATTCAGGTAGTCCATCTTCTGGTGGTAATAATTCTTGGGGGAAAACTTCAGCTGGCCAATGGGGTCAACATCCACATGCTCAACAATGGGGTACACCACCAGGTGCACAGCAATGGGGCACACCACCAGGTTCTCAGCAATGGGGCACGCCACCAGGTGCACAACATTGGGGCACACCACCAACTGCTCAGCAATGGGGTACACCCCCTAATGCTCCGCAATGGAGTACACAACAAAATTCTCAGCAATGGGGAGCATATCAGAATACACAACAATGGAGGAGTTCATCACCGGTGGCTCCAAATTGGGATTCATCATCTAATCATTCACAGTGGGGTTCATCGCCAAATACTTCACATTGGCCTTCTTCGACGAATGTTCAACATGGATTTCCGCTTGAAACGCAAACTAGAAGTACAACAAATCCTCAGCAAGGATCATCAAGAAGGGAAATACCAGAAACACGTAAAACTGGAGGATTATTTAACATATGGGGAACCCAACAAGGACCTAATTTAAATGAAACTCATCAAAGCGATGATGATTACGCTTAGTTAGTAGATTGAATGCTTTTATAATAATGATGATGTTTGGTGTTTGATTTAAGTTGTTTTTAATATTTGTTACTTTTATTATGTGTAATACGATCATTTTTCTTATTTTTAATCAATCTAATACCTTTTAAAAAAAAATTTGTCAAAATATAGGCTTTTCGCATATGTCAACTACGAGCACAAAAAATTCAATTTTTAAGTTATGAAGAGAGAATTGAGTTATGAAATTTGGAGAGCGCACAATTTGAAGAGTTGATTATTGAACCGGCATTGAGTTATTATAATCGATATTTTGAAAGAGGACAAGTCCAAACAGATAGTGGGATGGGATGGAGAAATATTTGGCATCGATTACAAGAAGATCATGCTGCTTGTCTTCAGTTACTACGAATGTCACTTGACTGTTTTAGAACTTTGTGTCATAAATTGGAGACAACGTATGGCTTACGACCAACATTGAATGTAAGCATCGAAGAGAGTGTGGCCATGTTTTTACGAATATGTGGACACAACGAAGTTCAGCGGGATGTTTGATTACGATTTGGACGAAATCAAGAAACAGTGAAGGGAAAGTTTTTTGAAGTGCTTAGAGCAACTGAGTTACTAGCTTGTGATTATATCCACACTCCAACAACGCAAGAACTACACAGGATTCCTGACCGATTAATGGATGGAAAATATTGGCCTTTTTTTAGTGGATTTGTCGGGGCAATGGATGGTGTTCATGTATGTGTTAAGGTAAAGCCAGAAGTACAAGGAATGTATTGGAATCGACATGACAGAACATCATTTAACATAATGGCAATATGTGATCTGAATATGTTGTTCACATATGTTTGGAACGGAGCACCAGGATCTTGTCATGACACAGCTGTTCTTACGATGGCGCAAAATAATGATCCTGAATTTCCTTTGCCACCCGCAGATAAATATTATGTGGTTGACTCTGGTTATCCAAATAAACAAGGTTTTCTTGCTCCATATAAATCTTCACGAAACATGGTTGTTCGGTATCATATGTCACAATTCAAAAATGCTCCTCCTCCTCGGAATAAGCATGAATTTTTTAACCGGTGGCATGCATCTTTGCGTTCTGTCATTGAAAGGACATTTGGAGTTTGGAAGAAGAAATAGAGGATTCTTTGTGATTTTCCAAGATATAATATTGAAGTGCAGAAGAGAGTGGTGGTTGCTACAATGGGTTTACACAATTTTATCAGAATTTCAAATTTTATCGATGATGACTTTGCGGAGACATTAGGACAATCACCTACTGATAACGTTGATTTGGAGCATAATTCAAATGATATGGAAACAATTGTTACACCTGAAGGCGATGCAATGGCGGATATAAAAGAACAAATTGCAAATACATTATGGGCAAATAAAAACCGTATGTATTGATTTCTTTGATTATTGTATTTGGATTTTTTATATGTTTAATTTGAATTTACATTAGTTTTGAATTTATTTGAATATTTAAAAATTGATCTTCTAGTTACCATTTAAGCAAACATAAGAATACTATTTTTTCTGCAAAATAAACAAAATTATTTTTAATCATTCCAAATCATATATATATATATATATATATATATTTAAGTAATATATATTAAAAAATTATATTTGTACTTAAAACCTTTTTTAATTTATATACATTATTTAAATTTTATACAGTACTTTGGTCAGCTTTAAATAAGAATTTATATACATCATTCCAAATCAACAAAACAGTCAACAGCATCTTCAAATCGAAACTAACGTATATGTACCTTCTCTTCTTGATTACCCTAGAGTACCCTATCGTAAAAAAATTGGCACTCGCAATGACCTATATATATATCATTTAAAATGGACTTGAATACGGGAGCATTAGCAAAAAAATAATTGTGTGGGAACCTTTCAGCATGTAAGAAACATCTGATGACATATAAAATCGCAGAACTAAACTATTTTAATGGACCAATGCCCATCACTGAGATGTGGATATAATGTTAGACGGTGGTAGCACTTACCTGAGCATGCCTTGAAGATAAAATTTTCAGTTAAGTAAGCTTTTACTCTTGCACTTAGTCTACCATCAGTCATAACCCTTCCAATAAGGCATTATCTGCATTTATATTATATTTAATTTGTAATTTATCATATCTTCTAGATAGCCATAAGGATATGAAACAAATCGATTACCATACCTTTGGGTCAATATAATTTGGCAACAATCTCATAATGGACAGTTAAACTTTGGTAGTCATGATTTCAAGTGACTGAGAAGGAACTTCGGTTGGTGATCTGTCACACCTATCCGTTAAAACCCTTGAGAATTGGATGCTCTTGGGGTGCTGCCTATTGATTAATTTCCTGTCGCCAACAACATCTAAAACATAAACAAACAATTGACACGAATTAAAAAGTTACAAAATATATAACAGACTCATGTTTCAGTTAGAGATAAGTTTGGTATGCCACATACCATATAGATAATGTCAACGACCAATTTTGGCTCCAAAGAAATGAAAGCGAAACCGATGTGTGTCTATGTCAGGTAAGTAACCTTCAATATTTGAGAGGACAGAGTTGTGGGTGAAACAAATAGTCAGATTGTGATCAGTCATCAGAAAGCTTTCTTTGTTCTTAGTATCAAAGTAATTGGAGAGACTGTAAAAAGCTCCCACGCTTGAGAAGACTTTGGTAGCATCTCACACGATTTGGTGGAAAAAAAATTTGGATCACAGTTCCCTGTAATTGAATGTAGTAAGTCAGTAGATTCAAACAGTAAAACACAGTGACGAATATAACAAAAAATACATGTTCGTCAATATTCAGCAACTAAACACAAATTAATATGCATACTTTAGCAGGATTACATGGTTCCAAATCGGAGGTAACATAGGTGAAGTATATAACAGCCGGTGAATTTGGAGGAGCGCCAGAGTAGCTAGTCCCTTTTGCTAGCTTATCCATGGAACCGGTGGTGGACTTCGCCAGAGCGTCTGAGCAGCGAATGCCTTTCTGCTTATACATGGTTCCTGTGGCACACTTCTCCGGAAATTTGGTGGTCAACTTCGTCTGATTCCTATAACGTTCTGGCGGCAACTTTGACGCAGGATATCAAACCGACGATGTCTCCGGCTGAAGTTGACGACAAAACAATGGAGACTTTCGGGTTTACTTTGAAGTAAGCCTCGATGAAGCTGTTTAGCAATTTATATATGAGGAAAAAGTGAGGAAGGTAGAACGAAACAATAACTAAGAGATTAAAGAGGTCATTGATTGATCAAGAGGAGCAAGCGGTAACGGAGATTACAGAGCAACCGAGAAGGTGAAGACGAAGTGGAAGAGTCGGGGATGACCAACTCGTACGCTCCAGACGAAATTAGCGTTTGGCGAGATTGGGCTTGCTATGGACCGTAAAGAAAAGTAATGGCAGCCCAAACTAAGTTTAGTTTTGATCTTAACTCGACAGAAACAGCAGTGACATGGCAAAATATAAGTATATGATTGGACGATTTTTAAAGATGACGTGGACACGCTGAGAGCTGAGTATATTTGTCTTTTAGTATTGTAAGATGGTTCGACCCCAATCCAATTGTTATCAATAAATACACTTTAAAAAATCAACTTATTTACACACAAAATGCCACTGAATAACTATTTTATTTAACTTAATCATATCATTTTTTAACTTACAAAACTTAACAATTTTATTTGTATGTTCCTCCCTAATCTTTTGAATGAATGTAACATCTGAATACATATATTGCATCCAAATATTCTTCTTGTTATAGTTAGTATTTGTACTTGTGAACCATCGGCCATGTGATGATGGTAATAGGCTTTTAGGAGGCTAGCTAGCTTTTACATCATAAACAAACATATCTCAAACTAAGGGTTTGTGCCGGTTTCGCTAGTATGAACATATCTCAAGGAGGAAAACAGATGATCCCCTTTTTATTAGAATACAAATTCCTTTGTCGGTTTGGTAAAAAAATAGTGCTCTACCACGTTGAAGACGAGTCGTCCGTCAGAGATAGACCCCTCAAAAGATACAGTTCGGTTCACGAGTGGATCTTGGTTGGAAATCTCTGTGGAGACCCTCATGGGTATTCAGTCACCAGGTTCACTTAGAATCCACAGCTTGAAAGCGCTGCCTTTAACGTCGCGAAATGCCATACCTACTTTACCCCACGTGGTTGATAAGCGTATAGGTTGAGTCGAGAACAGTCAGGCCGGAGAACTCAGTTCCTCGGGAAGTTCAATGATGCTGCGGATTGATTTAGACACCAGGTCTAGTTTTATTAGACTATTTCCAGGATAGGTATACTCTGGAAAGTAGAGTGCAGACCCGATGCAGACGCTTCCTTCTTGTGGGATGTGTCTCGGGAGCCCTTTAGTTGTGACTTTTATCCACTCAGGTTCCGTCTGGTTCGTCAACGCCAACGTCAACAGATCAGGTTCCGTCTGGTTCGCCAACGCCAACGTCAACAGATCAGGTTTCGTCTGGTTCTTCAACAGATCAGGTTTCTTCTGGTTCGTCAACAGATGGTAGTCCATATTGTACTCATTTGTCGATGACTTATTGTAGAAAACCCCAAAAGCTGTTGTTTTAATTGCTGGCCATTGATGTTACAGGAGCGCGTAGAAGACTGTTGGGAACATAGACGTATCAACAAGACCTCTGTCGCAGAGAAATGGGGGAGGAGGAAGCGTCTTGAATTGGCTTGCAAAGGTGGAGACAACATGAATCAGTCCCAAACACGCACATGATACCACTATCGTACGCCCAAACCAATTTACTGCTATCAGAGTCTATCTTTGATGTCGTGATCCTAACAAGCAGACTGGCGCAGCACAAGTGTTGCAGAAGAAGTTCGTTTAGTCTTAAGAATGCCCGAACGTCAACTGAGCTTTGAGTTTCGTTGATTCAATGAGAATAACCGAAAGTCAAAGAGAAAGATGAACTGAAAGTTCTTTTCATTATTCTTTAAAGCGTGAAATTTACATCAGAGATTGCAAACTATATAAAGAGATAAAACTAATCCTAAACCCGACTAAGCTAGGAGTTATCTACTCCAAAAGAAAAGGAAATATCCTAAAGATAAACTAGAATCTTAACACCAAAGCAGATAATAAAACGATCTGGTTCTGTTATGAAACCGGACAGCAAACCAACGACAATGCGCTGCATCAGGTCTCTCCGGGTAGGAGAAAATTCGCCTCTGAATCTTGATCGGTGTTATCCCCTGCAAACTTCGTGAGGTACTTGACGTTGAATACATTTGCTGTCTTAATATGATCAGGTAACTCCAAACGGTACGCATTTGGGTTAATGCGCTCCAAGACACGAACTGGCCCAATCTTCCGGGAACGAAGCTTATTGTACTCATGAGCATGCATACGATCCTTCGTGAGCACCACCCACACCAAATCTCCCGGATTAAAGATCAACTCCCTACGCTTGCGATCAGCCGCAGCTTTATACTTTGATGACGAATCCTCGAGATTGTGCAAAACCTTCTTATGGACCTCCTGTATGGAGGAGACGAAGTCGACAGCGCGACCATGCATTCGTGACGGGTCTGGAACAGGAATGAGGTCCAACGGACAGCGAGGCGCGAAGCCATACACAGTCTGAAACGGACTAAACCCTGAACTGCGATTGACAGCATGGTTGTGAGCAAACTCAGCCTGACTAAGACATGACTCCCACGACTTAATGTTAGAACCAACGAGAGCTCGCAACATATTGCCGAGTGAACGATTGACAACTTCCGTCTGACCATCTGTTTGTTGATGATACGCAGTACTCATGTCCAAGCTTGTATTCAACATATTCCACAATGACCTCCAAAAATGATTGAGAAACTGTGTATCCCTATCAGAGACTATGGACGACGGAAGCCCATGCAGACGGTAGATCCCCCTAAAGAACAACTGAGCGACTAGCACCGCATCCGTAGTACGTTTACAAGGAACGAAATGTACCATCTTCGAAAACCTATCGACCACAACAAAAATCGAGCCTCTCCCCCTCTGAGTTCGAGGCAAACCCAAAACGAAGTCCATGCTCAAGTCAGTCCACGGCTGTGTAGGAATCGGCAAGGGAAGGTACAACCCCGCATTCGACGCATGTCCTTTCGCCATCTGACAAGAACGATACCTCTGCACATACCGCTCGACATCACGACGAACTGAAGGCCAATAGTACGATGACGTTACCAATTGCAGAGTACGATCACGACCAACATGGCCCTCCCTGTGTAACTCATCTATCACACGCAACCTGAAGCTACAGTCAGGAATGCACAGTTGCTGGCCTCGAAACAAGAATCCATCAATGAGCTTAAAATCATCACGAAGCTGAGCGAGAACCTCCACGATGACCTTGCCAAAAAATGGATCAGACTCGTACAAATCCGCAAAAGAAGCGAACCCCGTAACTGAAGTGTGTAACGTAGTCAAGAGGCTATGACAGCGACTCAACGCGTCAGCCACGCGATTCAACTTGCCCGACTTGTGACGTATGGTAAATGTGAATTGCTGCAAATAAGCGATCCACCCCGCATGCCTAGCTGAGACTTTGTTCTGACTATCCAAGTGTTTCAGAGCATCATGATCAGTGAACAACACAAAATCTCTATGGACCAGATAGTGACGCCAGTGACGTATCGACTGAACCACCGCGTAGAACTCAACATCGTACGTACTGTATCTGCTCCGTGCACCTGCGAGTTTCTCACTAAAGAAAGCCACATGACGCGACTCCTGGCTCAAGACGGCGCCAATGCCCAGCTTCGATGCATTGCAGTGCAACTCAAAGGACTGGGAAAAATTCGGAAGAATCAAAACGGGCGCTGATGTGAGCTTTTCCTTGATTAACACGAAAGACTCTCCAGAGTGCTTTTTCCATACGAACTGCACACCCTTCATACACTCGGTAACTGGTGCCATGATGGTGCTAAAATGTGCCATGATAGTGCTAAAATGTGCCACGAACCGTCTATAAAACGACGCAAGCCCATGAAAGCTGTGTACTTCAGTGATAGTACGAGGAACAGGCCAGTCACGAATTGCTGCTATCTTGCTTGTATCCATCGACAGGCCTTTGCTGGACACCACATAGCCAAGAAATGATACCGAATCAGCTCCCCACTCACACTTTTGTCTAGCTACAAAAAGCTGCTCACGTTTAAGGACATTAAGAACTTGACACAGGTGCTCAATGTGATCGTCGAGGGCGTTTCTGAATACTAGAATGTCGTCAAAGTAGACAACCACAAAATTTCCTATGAATGGTCGCAGGGCCTGGTTCATGATGCGCATGAAAGTGCTAGGCACGTTTGAGAGGCCGAACGGCATTACAAGCCATTCGAAAAGTCCCTCTCGCGTTTTGAAGGCCGTTTTCCACTCGTCTCCGGGGAGGATTCGAATCTGGTGATAGCCACTCTTGAGGTCAAGTTTAGAGAAAATGCTGGCGGCCCCGATCTGATCCAATAAGTCATCCAGGCGTGGAATCGGAAACCTATATCGCACCGTAATCTTATTGATCGCCCTACTGTCTACACACATCCTCCAAGTCCCATCTTTCTTAGGGATCAATAAAGCTGGCACAGCACACGGACTGAGGCTTTCACGGATATGGCCTTTGGAAAGTAAAGATTCCACCTATTTCCGCAATTCTTCATGGTCCTGCGGACTCATGCGGTAGTGTGGTCTGTTCGGCAACGACGCGCCTGGGACGAGATCAATGTTGTGTTTTATATCTCGCAGGGGAGGCAGTCCCAATGGCAGGTCCTGAGGAAAGACATCGGCAAACTCGTCTAAAAGTTTACTGATGGCTGGATGGATATTTGCTGTTGCCGGTGTCGCTGAAGGCGCTGCTACTACGGCCAAGACAAATTTTTCTTCCTCAAACTCCTGAGAGAACGCCCCATAAGAACAAAACAACACTGTGTTACTCGAACCCGTCCCTTCCAGTAGAGGCGGAGCAATGGCAGGAGCCGGGGCTGGTGGCGGCGCGAGATCGTGTTGCGGGAGAAGCACAATACGTTTGTTCTCAAAGAAGAAACTGTAGACGTTGGTCTTGCCACTATGTGAAACGTCTCGATCATATTGCCACGGTCTGCCCAACAAGATGTGACTCACATCCATTGGCACCACATCGCAATATATTTTGTCTTTGTAGTGGTTTCCGATGGATAATGAAACCAAGACCCGATGGGTGACTCGTATTTCTGATCCCTGGCGTAGCCAAACTAGCTTGTATGGAGATGGATGATCAGAACGACGCAGACCAAGCTTATTCACCGCGTCCTCAGAGATGACGTTGCGGCAGCTGCCATAATCTATCACATAACGACACACTCTCCCCTTGATGGTGCAGGTAGACATGAAGATGTTGGTATGCAGCCACGGTTGGTCATCATGTCTCATAGGCGTGAGACAGACACGGCGTAACATCAGCAACGTGCCGCGATCCCCTTCGTTTCGTTCCTCCAGCTCGACATCAAGAACATCCTCTGTTTGTGCTGTTCCGTCGTCATCCCATTTGACATCATCAGCTAGAAGTCCCCGACGAGTTGCATTCAGACAAGCAGTCTGCCTGTGACCTGTCTCTCCACAGGTGAAACAACGCAAGGCATTAGGCCGGGAAGATCGTCGGAGTTCATCAGTTGCTGCAGGAACTCGTGTAGTGTTATCAGCTTGTGCTCCCGCTTGCTCTGCAGCTTCTTTATTGCTAGCACCCGCCTGGTTTGAGTCAGCTGGGGCAATAGTTGCTCGCGCACGCGTCGAATTCGACCATGCGGAAACTGACGTTTTGAATTGTGTTTCAAACGCTACTGCACGCCTATGAGCTTCTGCAACTGTGATAGGATCGAACTGAGACATAGCGTTTTGAAGCTGAGGACGTAAGCCTCCAATAAAACGCGAGACCAGCTGGACTTCGCTATCAAGGATGTCGTTTCTTGTTAATAACAAAGAAAATTCGTCTGCGTAATCATCTACAGAACGAGAACCTTGGCGAAGGTTTTGTAAACGGGTAAACATCGTTCGATCAAAATTATAAGGAAGGAACGCTTTCCTCATCACTTTCTCAAGTTTTTCCCACGTATCGATGTTACGTTTCTCCGCTCGAGCTCGAGAAGTCTTTACTTGCAACCACCAGGACGCTGCTTTGCCCCGGAATTTCGTCGCAACTAAGGCCACCTTGCGGTTTTCAGGAACACGCTTAAATTCAAGCATCTCCTGCACAGCGAAGAGCCAATCCAACAATTCTTCTCCACGTACTCCTCCGTGAAACTCAGGTAGTTCCACTTTAAAACCCATCTCCCAATTTCGATCAGCATGACCACGGTCCTGGAAGTCAATCCTGTGTCGACGATGCTCTTCCTCTGCAAAAGGGTTATCTTCCACTTCGGTTAAGTCATCCTCTGACGGTTGTCTTCTCCTATTGTGATCACGATCTCGAAGGTGAACCGTTTCCGCAAACTCGCGAAACGATTTCTGAATTGTAAGTTGAATGTTTTCCTGCATGGTTACAAGAGTTCTCCTCAACTCTTCCCACTCATTCATTGGTTGATCTGCGTGTGTGCGTCTCGGTGCCATTGAATGATTTGAAAAGCGATTGCTGAGAAAAAAATTTCTGTCCGGAACGTTGATGCTCTGATACCAAAACTGGCGCAGCACAAGTGCTGCAGAAGAAGTTCGTTTAGTCTTAAGAATGCCTGAACATCAACTGAGCTTTGAGTTTCGTTGATTCAATGAGAATAACCGAAAGTCAAAGAGAAAGATGAACTGAAAGTTCTTTTGATTATTCTTTAAAGCGTGAGATTTACATCAGAGGTTGCAAACTATATAAAGAGATAAAACTAATCCTAAAACCGACTAAGCTAGGAGTTATCTACTCCAAAAGAAAAGGAAATATCCTAAAGATAAACTAGAATCTTAACACCAAAGCAGATAATAAAACGATCCGGTTCTGTTATGAAACCGGACAGCAAACCAACGACAATGCGCTGCATCACAGACGCTCTGACTTGGCATTCGTAAGATTCCAACTGTCCAAACACCAGCTGTAGCTATTATCAAGATCAGCAACCAATATCGTCTTTGTGTGCCCTTTGGAACTCTGCGGCTATGTTAGGCGCGGATGGACAGACCAGCAACATTTTGATCGCAGACCTAGCCGGTTGGGAGAAGCATCTTTTGGGTCTGAGCACAAGATTGTCAGGCCGTTTCTTTGTGTGAGAGCCGTACTGCAACACAACATCACCACCAAACCAATGTTAGGACTCACCAAATTAAAAGAACGTATTCTGGGCACGAGATAAAGTTAGCCAATACTAAATAAAGCTTATACCAATCTACCCCATAAGAACATATATACAGACTAACAAGAATCAAAATCTAATGCAGAGACATGTCATTTGTCAATTGTCACAACCACAAAAACGCTGAAAACCAGTTTCCAGAGTTAGCCAATAACAGAACAAGCTTATCTTGTGCTAATTTACACCATAAGAAACGTTCATAAAGACTAAAGAAAAGAGAAAACACAAGAGTTTCAGAACATTGAGATGAGTCGAGTCAACCTAGAAAGAACATCCTAATCAATAATCCCCAAATCCAAAACCCTAATCAAAGAAATCTCTTCCTTCTAAGTTCTACCTAAGAAGAAGAAGAAGAAGAAGAATGGAACCTGTTTTAGCTACGAAAGAGTCGAGTCGAAGCGCAGTCTCGCGTTTGGTGGTGATGGAAGAAATGTACAGAAAAAAAGGTTTTATGAGACACCTGTCCAACGGTGCTATTTATATTTATTATAAAAATCCAATTCAAAGCAGATGAAAGAATAATAACGTTATTTGAATGGTGACAGTTGGAAAACGTGTCTTATGAGAATTTACATGTCAGGTACATGTTATTCTCATGCTCTGTTTCTACTTATACATATAGTTTTGCCTACTTCCATGAGCTCTTACTTTCGCAGTCAATATTTACTTATCTAAGTTACTAATTTAACTATAATTTACAGACAATGAACACTTTTTTATTTTCATCTAACTAAAATCAGTAGCTAATGAAAGTAGAAACACTTTTATTTTGTCAACAGATAATGAAAGCTTAACAACCATCAACAAAACTCTTACAAAATAAGTTGCTTATAATCCAATAGTACATAAAATAAAGAAGAAAACAGAATAAAAAAAGAAAGATTATACCCACACAAAAGAGACAAAAGAGGACATAAAGAATCTTGAGATTAGCTTTAGCATTTGATACCATAATGAGTCATGACTATGCACCTATTCTATAAAATCATCTTAATCTCGTTCTCATACACATGCACAAACGAGAATGATGGATACACAATACTTCGCTGCAACCATCCTTCTATGCCTTGGAATCACAGTCTTGATCCAAGCCATAAGCACCTACAGATTCCGCAACAAACTACCACTTCCACCAAGTCCAACAGCGCTACCAATAATCGGTCACATCCACCTTCTTGGTCTCATAGCTCACCAAGCACTTCACAAACTCTCAACCCACTATGGACCATTGATGTATCTCTTCATTGGCTCCATTCCTAACCTTATAGTCTCATCGACAGAGATGGCTAATGAAATTCTCAAATCCAACGAGCTCAACTTCTTGAACCGTCCCACAATGCAAAACGTTGACTACCTTACTTATGGCTCAGCTGATTTCTTCTCAGCGCCTTATGGGCTTCACTGGAAGTTCATGAAGAGGATTTGCATGATGGAGCTCTTCAGCAGCAGGGCGTTAGATAGCTTTGTCAATGTAAGAACAGAGGAGCTGAGGAAGCTTCTAGTGCGAGTTATGAAGAAATCAGAAGTAGAAGAGAGTGTTGATCTTGGTGAACAGCTTAAGGAGTTGACAAGCAGCATCATAACGAGAATGATGTTCAGAGAGAGGAGATCAGATAGTGGGATAAGAGAGGAAGTTATTACAATGGTGGTGGAGTTGAACGAACTAGCAGGGTTTTTCAATGTTTCTGAAACGTTTTGGTTCTTGAGAAGACTTGACCTGCAGGGAATCAAGAAGAGGCTCAAGAATGCTAGAGAAAGATATGATGTGATCATAGAGAGAATAATGAAAGAGCATGAGTCTAGGAATCACAAGGAGGCAGGAGGAGCAAGGAGCATGCTAGACATTTTGCTTGACATATATGAAGACAAAAACTCAGAGATGAAATTGACAAGAGAAAACATTAAGGGCTTCATCATGGTAACATGTCTTCTTAAGTCCAACACACAAGACTCATGTTACATCTTTTGTTATTTTATTGTTGTGCAGAACATTTATGGAGGTGGAACAGATACATCTGCCATAACAGTAGAATGGGCTTTATCAGAGCTGATAAACCATCCAGAGATCATGAAGAAAGCACAACAAGAGATAGAACAAGCGGTGGGAAACAGGAGACTAGTAAAAGAATCTGATCTGTGCAATCTCAGTTACATACAAGCAGTTGTGAAGGAGACATTGAGGTTACATCCTGGAGGACCGATATTCGTGAGAGAATCAAATGAAGAATGTGCAGTGGCTGGATACAGAATCCCAGCAAAAACAAGAGTGATGGTTAACGTTTGGGCTATAGGAAGAGATCCGAATCAGTGGGAAGATCCATTGGAGTTTAGACCTGAGAGATTTGAAGGAAGTGAATGGAAGATAACGAGTGAGAAGATGGTGTCTTTTGGAGCTGGGAGAAGAAGTTGTCCTGGTGAGAAAATGGTGTTTAGATTCGTTCCATTGGTTTTAGCTGCGGTGATACAGTGCTTCGAGTTGAAAGTGAAGGGACGTGTGGAGATGAATGAAGGGAGTGGGTCATCTCTGCCTAGAGCCACACCATTGGTGTGTGTTCCTGTTGCTAGGATGGATATAAAGTCATTTATCTCACTTGAGCCAAAGGTCAACTTCTAGCTAGTGGTTTAGAAGAAGAAAGGGAGCTAAGAGCAGCAAGAAACGTTAAACTACTTGTACAGTATATAAAACATTTTACCCATTTCATGAATAAATTATGGCAAATCTCTTTTTAATTTTTGTCACACAATAGCATACTAAAGAGAAAAATCTCCAAAATAGTTAAGGTGGGGGTATTGGATTCTGAAATTTGATAGAATTAGAAGGAATTATAGTTTCCATTAAATTTCACTGTTATTCAATCGTGGATTTCATCAATTCTTTTAAATTCTTCTGTTATTGGATTAAGCATTTGGAATCATTCTTTTAATTACTTTAAATTCTGTTGTTATTCAAGATTTGATAGATTTTGTAGTAATGGCATTTGATAAGAATTTAATGGAAAATGTCATGTATAAATGTAAAGGGTCAATTATTTGCTCTTATGCAGAGATTTGTAATGAATCGTAGGAAAACACAAACAATAACATTTCTCTATTTCTCATTTTTCCAGAAGTACATGAAGAATGAAGAGACATTTGTGGATGATAATTAATGAGTTATCGGCAAATATAAAGAACAACAATTAACAAATATAAAGTCAATGTTGTCTTGTTGCTGAAGAAACCCAGTGTCTGTTAACCAAATCAAGATGCCTTCTGAGACTTTCGGTTGTGTACTTTCGCATTACGAACACAAGAGCAAGATAAAGAAAATGCAAATACTTGGAAAAAAACTATGGCAGAAGTTAGAAGATATGTGGAGAGATGCTATGGGTTTAGATGATCTATATATTTTATTTATTAGTATTATGATTTTAATAAAATTGCTACAATCCATAAACTATGTAGTACTAATTACTATTTTTCTTTCAGTTTTAAGAATAAAATATTTTTTGTTACCTTTTTAAATATACAAGGATTCGAAAATTCATAGAATTTAGAGGAATTAGTATTCTATCAAATTTATGTATATTCTTTTAAAATCAATAATAGAAGTAAACATAGGAATTAGATAAATGCATTAAAATCTCATCAAATCTTTGAAAATATTGCAAAAGTTTTTCCTTATGAATTCTTTCAAATTCCTGGATTGAATACCACCCCCTAAATCTCCAAAATAGTATTTATTAATCAATAAAAATACTAAATTAACTTATATCCTAAACTCTAACCATAGTTTCATTTCCTAATGACTATAACATTCATATTTTATGATTTTTTTCTTTGTGTGATATTTTAAAATAAAAACTTGATTGATTAATATTTTTTTTATTTCTCCATAAATTATCAAGGTCAAGTGTAAACTAAGAACATTTTACAGCAGTTTTTTAAAAAATCGGTTGTAACATACAAAACATGTGAATGGTCAAAGTGGACCATTTTGTATTGATCATCCACTCATATCCAAAACAAAAATGATTCGAAAAGAAGAGAAACTTCAAAGGCAAGTTAAGATCCAATGAGAATGAAGCTTCTTAACATCTATCTGTTCTTCTTCTTCATGTTCTTCCCATGTTCTAGAAGCTGTAACTCAAATGACAAAACTACTCTCCTCAAGATCAAGAAATCATTAAACAACCCTCAAATCCTCAACTCTTGGGACCCCCAAACCAACTGCTGCACCAACTGGACCGGCGTCGCGTGCACTCACCGCCGCATCACTGGCCTCACTATCTCTGCTGGAGACGTCGTTGGTGAGATAGCTGAGGAGATAGGAGACCTCACTGACCTCGTTATCCTAGACTGGAGCAGCCTCTCTCGACTCAGAGGAACCATTCCACACTCTATCACCAAGCTCAAGAATCTAGTCTACCTTCGGTTTAGGATAACCGAACTCTCTGGTCCAGTCCCGGAATACATCAGCGAGCTTCAGAACGTTACTTTCTTGGACCTCTCCTTTAACCGGTTCAACGGTTCAATACCCGGTTCGATTTCTCAGATGCCTAAACTTGAGACCATACAGCTCAGTCATAACAAGTTAACCGGTTCTATACCGGAATCTTTTGGTTCCTTTGTTGGAAAGGTCCCAAAACTCTACTTGGGTAATAATCACCTCTCAGGTAAAACTTGTCAGTCAAGTAATTGCCTACCATTTTATCCTTATGTTGTATAACTTGTTACTCAAGTTATTGCCTGACATTGTTTCCTTATATGTTGCTTGGTAGAATAAATGATATACATAAATAGATTACAATGTTGGTTTGATTGCAATGCAGGAGAAATACCAAAGTCGTTATCCAAAACCGATTTCAACACTCTGAGTTTGTCAGGAAACAACTTCAATGGGGAGGCTTCAATGTTCTTTGGACATAACAAAACAACCTTAAGACTGGACTTGTCTCGGAACAACTTCCACTTCGATCTCTCAAAGTTGAAGCTCGCCAAGAGCTTGGTGTCACTTGACATTAGCCATAACCGTGTGTTTGGAGAGCTTCCCTTGGAACTGACCAATCTCAGACTAGACCATTTTAACATAAGTTTCAACCGTCTTTGTGGGTCCATCCCACAGGGTGGTCTGCTCCAGAACTTTGAGGTCTATGAGTTCTCCAACAACCTCTGTCTATGCGGTGCGCCCCTCAAGCGTTGCTAAGCCAATTCGATCAAACACATTTTGAAAATGTATTGTGTATTTTGTTTTAGTTTGAAAATTAGATTGAATATTCTCTTATCTATCTGTCTTGCACCTCGTCTCGTGCTTACTCAGAAACTTCATATAATCTTTTTGGCCTCCTAGTAGCGAATCACTGGAAGCAAAACAGCAGACACAGTCCAACTCTACATAAGCTTATGATGATCACAAAGATGCAAATCAAATCTCTTTTAGGCATTATCAGACGACACAAAGACTTGATTTCATTGAAGATTCCAACATGATTGTCATTAATGTCACCAAACTCTATATAATCTTTGTTTTATATCAAGCAAAGATATATATGATTCGGGCTATTCCCATTGTTTGATTTCATTGAAGATTCCAAGGTACTGATCAGCAGATGCATTTATCATTACTCTTGTGGGAGAGATCACAAAGGCCATATACCGTGACAACCTTTATTGCTTATTCTCAGGGACAATGGCAAAGAAGAAGGTGACAGAAAAAGATGTCATGGTACCGTTGGAGTTCTTAAAATGGAGTATCTCGTAGTTCTTAAAACATTACACGTCTTGTTTTTTTTAGTGTGTTTGCTTGTTGGAGTGTTTGGTTTGTTTGATGGTGCTCTTTTGTCTTGTTTTCAAACTCTTTTTATTTTCTATGCTATACTAAGAAACTTCTTTTTACAATGAGAAGTTTTATTATTATCATCATCAAATGCTTAGAACTGTTCTTTTGAAAGTAACGAATAATATGATGTGTATGAAGAAGATATACAGAAAAAGATCAATTGGAGTCATGTGGCTGAAGGTAAGGCGAGGAGAGGACACGTGTGCGTGTTGACTGTTGAGCAGAAAGATTTACTAAAAAAAAGGTCAAAACAGGGAAGTGAAGCTAAGAGAGAGAGCTTTGAAAGATGTTGGTAGAAGACGTATGGAGCTTCAAAACTCAACTCTCTTCTATATGGGCCAAAACAGGTATAAGCTTGTTCTCAGAAAGCATAGGCAGAAGTTTCAGATTTGCTAGATCTATCAGAAAAATGGAGCTCAACAAATTGTGTTTATTGATTGCAGGGAGCTGCTCTTGTGGAAACAAGAACACTGAATGATTCTATGTAAGACAAGTCTCTCTCCATATTTGACGGAGACCTGTGAGAATATAAGAGAGGAGAAATCAATTCTTTGTTGAACGTTGGTGTTTAGTGTTTGATCTTTCGGATTTTACTCGAGCCTTGATACTAAAATTTGTTGAGGCTTGGCTAAGTATAGCAACATTTCTTTTCCAAAATTGATATTGATCTTGTGTAAACATACATAGCATATAGCATATCAGCTCATGGAGTATAGAGAGATTTGAAGTTACTGCTCTACAAAATTGTCATTCATCAAATGTTAGAACCACATCTTGATGATGCATTTCTTCTTCTGTTATACGCACAAAGAAGCAGTTTTCTTCAATTCCTCAAGTATAGTACTTATTGCAAGCTTCGCATCCGCCTTTCCACGGTCTTGTAACCAATAGTACATTGCGAACCTCAGCTTCATCCGTCCAAGAGTGTACTTAAGACACGAAGGGAAAGCCACAAGAGTCGAAAGCGGGTAGCCTAACTCGTTTACAAGGTAGTTAACCTTTGTTTCCAACACATCACTCGCCTGTGTGAGTACATCCATATCTTTAGCCTCTCTCTCACTCAAACCCAAACTCAAAAGGAAATCAAACCTCTCTCTGAGCTCAGACCCTCTTCCACGGAAACACCTGAGTGCTTTCTCCATCTCCTCTGAGTTCTCCTTGTATCCGAGCTCCAGCAAAAACTGAATCTTCATTGCCTTTGAACCAGCTACGTCTACTACACCAGTACCTGGTAATGGCTCGACTCTTAACCCCATAAGTCCATTTCTTCATCTCCTCTGGATTCTCTTGAATGACTTGACACAGCCGCTTCTTCCCACCTTTCAACGTGTTGAGAAAGGTGCTCGTGTGCTTCAAACGAGACACGCCAAGCCAGTGAGAGTGACAACGGAACACCTTACCAATCTCGTAAGCCTCCATCTTGATACCTCTCAAGAACAAGAAGCAATGTCTTAGATTCCAAACACACTTCCCTAGCTCCGGACTCTGGGGAAGTTTCAGAAACAACGGAGCTAACTCCCCCCTTCTAGACAACCCTAGCTTTGTCTGAAACCCAGCTAAGATCATTGTCCACTCCCCCTGAATCCTCGAAAACAAGTCCACAAAGCACACTCTCGTCTCCACACAGATCCCTAAGAAAGCTTAAACACCTATACATAAGAACCTTCCTCAGATAAGTTCTCCCCCACCCATTCCAAACCAAACCCCATTCCCTCAGATAAGCTTAACCATCTCTATAACCTTAACCACTTCCACATTCATCTCCCCAATCAGTATCCTTGGGCTGCAAACGATGAGCTTAGACACAAACAACTTGCTAAACCCCAAACCCTCAAAAGCCTGAATCTTTGAAGCCAAAACCCCACTCTCATACCCAAACACCTCCCTAGCCTCCTTAAAGATCTTCCCCATCTTCTCCCTACCAATCCCATAGTTCCAAAACACGTGGTAATTCTCCAACAAGTAACGAGACGGCTAAACTCAGAGGGTTTCAGACCTAAGCTCTCGAAGAAAGGCTTGAACTCGTTCACAGGGTGGTACAGTAGAAACCTGGTGATGGATCTGATCGCGTCATCACCAGAAGAAGAGTAAGCACCAACATCAAGATTACTGTGATGCAGCTTCTTGAGAAGGGTGTCGTTGAAGAGAGGGGCGTTTTGGCTCATGCTCTCGGCGATGAGGAACTGTAAGCCTCTGTTGTTGTAGAAGTAGTCGAACATGGCGGCTTGTGCGGCATTCTGCGGATCTCGTTTCTGGTGAGTTTTGGGGTTGTGGTGGTGGTGGTGGTGGTGGTGGTGGTGGTGGTGGTGGTGGAGAGTATGTTTTGTTACAAGACAATGAGACATACTTTGATTGTTTGATGTCAGAGACTGAGAGCGATCATAGGCTTTTTGGTTTGTTTTTCTTTCTTAAAACAACGTAGATTTTTGGTTCTTTGATTCCTTAATATCTATATTATTAAAAGAGAATAACCATTTGAAAATGCCTTTATTTCATTAATTAAACTTCTTATTTTTTTTATTTGTTTTTTTCATTTACATTAATAAAATATCCTTAAATGAATTTAAATTACCTATTTTATTTCTTATCTTTTTAGTTACATTAATGAAATATCCTTAAATGAATTTAAACTATCTATTTTATTGATTATCTTTTTCAGTTACATTAATGAAATATCTTTAAATGAATTTGGACGTAATGTCATTTAATCAACCAAAAAAAAATTATAAGTTATCTTTACGTGCATAATTTTAATAATGAAGATTTTTCAAAACGTGCATCATTAAAATGTTATCTAAAGCTTGCAGCACTAATATATAACATGCATCAATAAAACTAGATTTTAACCCACATAATCGTACGGGTATTATTTTTCAATTATTTAAATTTAAAAATTATTATTTATTCAAAAAATATTTAAGAATGAATATGTTTGATAAAAAGTTATATGGTATTTGCTCCTATTGGTAGTATAAATTTAAACAAAATTTTAGCATAGTATAACTCATTTGTCGTTTTTTAAATTTATGGTTTTTATTTATAATTTTTAGTATTTAATTATAATATTTTAATTTTATATTTGAAAGATGAATGAATATTTCTTTCTAACAATATTTTTTGTATATATATATATTTTTTAAAAAAAAATCAATTTAAATTGTTATTATCATTGAATATAATTATTTTTGACATAATTTTAGTTTTCGTTTACATCAAAACTAATCATATTTTAGGATAATTATAATTTAAAATGTTAATTTTCAGATTTTTCAAAAAACGTCTAAAAATATTTTCAAAGGTTTTGTTATAATTGTTTTTAAAAAATATTGAGTTGCATTTCAAATAAAAAGGTAAAGATATTTAAAAATATTTTAATTAAAATATGTACAATTTAATATATTTTTTACGAAATGATTCAAATAAAAAAATCACGCATGAAAGAAATCATGATTTCTGTTAATTGGGCGGGTCATTGTTTATATGATATTGCACATGAAAGAAAAAATTATGTTTTTACAATTTTCTAATTAACTCTATATACTTAATTTTTTATATGATATCGCACATTCGTAAAAAATAGATAGTTTAAGATGCAAAAAAATATTTATTTAGTGAGCATAATATGATCAAATATTACAAATAGATCATTTAATAAATTAAATAATCAAAAACTAAAAATTCATAACCGCGCTGACGCGCGGATCAGGGTCTAGTACATTATTAATTGAACAGTCCATACAAGTTTTTAACCTATCAATCACGCCTTATGCACACATGTAAAATATCATTATAGGGATCTTTGAATTTCATTTGGAATTTTTCAAAATAATTTGCTTTAATCAACAACTGAAAATTCAGAAGAGAAAATGATTCCTTTAATTCTTTTATTTTTTTGTATTATGAACATACAGTGATATGGAAATGCTATACAGAACAACACTACGTATCTTGAGTACTGGGTAGTCTATCTCATCAATCTAAACCCACATACGAATGTGTTTATCAAGATCTGGATAATGTTCTCATCCATCCTCCTATCGTCCGTGTACTGTCTCAATGTGAACAAGATAAAAACTAACTTGGCTGTCTACGTAATATCCTCATTTCTGGTATATGGAAAGATTTTAAGAAATTGATTTGACTATCTATGTCACGAAAGTTGATTTACTTTTTCTGCTACGCATCCGTCTAAAACTCCAGAGTTACGCGTGCTTGAATTGGAGTAGTGAAAAGATGAATGACCTATCAGAAAATGATTCGCGATACCGTGCTAGTGAGGTCAAGCACAGAAAAATGTCGGATGGTGATTACACGGTCAATAAACAATGATTTCAAACTTTCAAAAAAATTAACACACCATCCGTCAGATTTAGATGGGGTCCATAGACCAAGAGAGCGAACGTGGATGAGACATTAGCCGTAGACGGACGAGGCATTCCAGCTTATCTCTCGGTAATTCATGGAGGCCGTCTCTTATTCTCCGTCTTAATTTCCTGCTTGTTTAGGTTTTAGCATGTCCCATTGCTTAGCTTGTTATTAGTCTATCCTTTCTACTTGCAGTTTCATTTTGTTGTCGCTTTCCGTTTTTGTGTTTAGTTTCGTTTTTGCATCCCACTACTAATCTATATGTAATTGTTATCTAATTTGGTACAACATTTTTATCAAAAAAAAAAAAAAAAACTTGGCAAATGCGATAGTTGTTGAAGGTCTTAGATTCGATCATGGGAATTTGGATCTCTCATAACTTTAGACAGTTTGATTCTTTTTGATTCGTTCCTACTTTGTCCGAATTTGAGTTCTGACATACAATACTTTTCTTTGAACTTTTACATACAAAAGTTTTACATTCACATACTAGACTTATACATACAATAATTTTAGATTCACCTACTAGACCTAGGCACAACTTATGATTAATTTTAGTTACAATATTGTACATTATTGTTGCATCATACAAAAAATAAATTTAAAATTAAACTCGGTTATGAACGCATTTGAACTAGATTTTTTTTTTCCATCAAATTTTGTTTTATTAATAGAACGGGCCAAACTCAAAGACCGAAGCCCAAGTACATCATGTACCATACAAAAAACCCACAACACAAACGGGCTACAAACGACAAAGGCCGAAACTCAATTAAGCTAAACGGGCTCAAAGCCCAAAACCCAAACTCAGCAAACCGACCGGCTCGGCTACGCATGCGTCGAGGAGGCTAGAGAAAGACACGTGTGGAGATCTTCGTCTTCAGTACGCCACGCGTCACTCCGCCTCACCAAGCCGCCGTGCCAGACCACTGAAACCCTCGTTTCGCCGGAGCTCATAATACCTTCGAGCCTCCGCCGAAACCAACTTTCTTCTTCACCTTCCTGAACCGTTGTCGGAGAGCTTCATCGCTCTTTTGAGATCTCATCCGACGGCGAAGCTTCAAAGCCTTTAAGATCTATGGTCGAGAACCTCTCCCGAACCAAGCACATATCCCACATTCTAACTAACATAAAACACCGAGAACCTAAAGCCGGCGACGTAAGGCTGAAGGAGCCTTCACCTCCCAGAAGCTTGAGCCGACGACGGCGAAGTTGAAGGAACTTCCGCCTCTCAGCGACTAAGACCGGCGGCGGCAGAGCTGTCGTAGCCTCCACCTCCCGGAAACGAGACTAAACCACTGCGATCTACTTCACCGTACCCTCAACTCCGACGACCGCGTCTTCCATCCAGGAAACAGAGACTCCACTGTTGGAGGCTGACCAGAGCTCGGACAAGGCGGATATCCGAGGAAGAAGTGAAGAGATCCAAGACCAATAGCTTACACGAAGAAACAAAGGGTTCCGGCGACGGCACGCACGCTCACGCGCCGACCGCTCGCCGGACCCGTGATCTACTTTCTCTCTCTAAAGATCTTTTGCCGAACTAGATTGAAAAATGTATAAAAATTATGTCAAAAAAAACAAAATCTATACTATTAAAGCAGAATCCCTAATAGGATTCTGCCCCTGGCTTTTCAAGTTATTTACCACCAAATGCCATTCCCTTTAATTTTTTTTTAAAAAATCGTCAATGACTTAAGGCCCAAGGCGAATGCATACTATAAAGGCCCAAACCGTAAAATACCTGAATAATCCTTATTTTTTAAAACATCATCAATGCCCTATAACATCAAAACCATCTTCATCTTTTCTCAAGCCCTATACCCTAAAATGAAAAGGCTTAAAAGATGAAAAAAACTTCCGAACAACTCACGTGTGCAAATAAAAATATGACATTTTTACTAATAATATTTTTCAAACCTTATACCCGAACGTATTCATACGCATTCTCATGTTTTTACAGAAAAAGATTTTAAAAACATAACCTAATGGTTAGTTTATTCCATATTATAAAAAACATATTCAATATTTGTTAAATGTATATATATATCTATGAGAAATCAATTATTTTAAAAATTGACCAATCCCATATCTAATAGATACGGTTTATTTTAAAATAACTGATTTTTGTTATCATTTTCCCTATAAGATTTTCCGATTAAAAAGGTGGAAGGTATGTAGCGCCTACAATCACGGTGCAAATAAATGTACAACCAAATTTAGAAAATGAAGATACATAATTGGCTACATTCAAAGTTCAAAAATATCTTTCTATAATCTAGATTGCGTGTAACTTACTCACATAATATATTTTAAAAATTTCTGGTAACTGCATTTAGTACTATTAACGATAAAGATCTCGCAAATATTTAGAGTAGCCTACAAGTTTTCAAATAACCTAATGTACTCTTCCTATAACCTCTTCCTATTATAAATACCCACGCCTCTTCCTAAAACACTCATACCGCAAAACCAAAAGCATGGCTTCTAAAGCGCTCAACAACACAGCAAATGATTCTAAACAACAAATCACCGGCATCAGCGACTTGAAGCCAAAGAACACTACTAAGATGGTTCATGTCAAGGTTCTACATTCCTGGTCACAAAACATCAATCACCGGGGGGGGGGGGGGGAAACCATGGAATTCGTATTGGCTGATGATAATGTAAGCAATCCAAACCTTTTCAATAGAATATAGTTTTTTATAAAAATTTGTGTAATTCGAGCATTGATATTAATTGATGTTAATATTTCTAATTTATTTAATTGTAACATGTACAATGGGCATAAAATTCATGCAAGCTGCAAAAAGACTTACTTTGAGAGTAAAGGAAGACTTCTTCTGGTTGGAGTATGGCGCAACATCAGAAACTTCCAAGTCAGGCCTGCGGGAGGAGCATATCGCACCACATGGTTTCAATATTATAATGGTGTTGACCAATTAAAAATGTAACTGATGTCTGTCAAATCTACAGGTTCTGGCTTCACTTGATGGTCAAGGATGATACTGGTGCACTACAAGAAAACACAAATTTAACGACGGCCAAAATCGTCGTTATTTCCTCGGAAAAGAAGGCTTACGAGGAAATGGCGATGAAAGGCGTTTCGTCGTTATATGATTGTCGTAAGAGAAGATTCGTCGCCATTTCCTCGTTAATTAACGAGGTTATATTTTCCTCGTAAAGAAGAATTAAGTTTTCGTCGTAAAGACCACGTGGGGTTTCCACGTAAGGCGGTCGTTGTGCTTCCTCGTAAGAAACTCGTAAATGATTCGTCGTAAAAGACCCGCAAAAACCTCTAAATAAATTCGTCGTAATAAAAACGTAAGGAACACGAAAACAATTCGTCGTAATAGAATCGTAACTAAATCCACGTAAAATCCTCATTAATTTTTCCTCGATATTTCGTCGTTAATTTTCCTCGTTAATACATCGGTAATTAGCGACGCAATTACTTTGTTTTCTATTTACTGAATTTATAAATAAAAATTATATTTATTTTATTTATTAATAAAATTTTAATTGAAATTAAATCGAATAGAAAATTTTTTTTTGGCCGAATTAAAATGAAATTATATAATATATAAATAAGTTTTGAATTTTAAAATACAATAACAAAAAAAAAAACTAATGCTGCATTGCCGCGTCGTAGAATTCCTCGCTCCTTCTCGAGAGATCTTCCTCGTTGACTTGCACGGATGTCTCGCCTGGAATGGGGTTTTGTTGTCTCATGGTCCTGAACATGGCCTCCCATTCCGGATTTGTGGCCGCTATGACGTCCAAGAAGTTCTCGAGACCAGTCATACGAGCTGTGAACGACGATTTTGTCGAGGCCAACTCGTTTTGTGTCGACGACAGCTGATGTTGTGTCGTCTCCAACACGTCGCGCAGCTGAGAGACTTCATCATCCCGTCTCTGGCCATAAGAGGAAGTCGCTCTCGGAACATCGTTGACGGAACCAATCCCCAACACACGTCCCTTTTTCTTGGGAGCGACCTTAAAAAACAATAAAATATATATTAAAATTTAAATTTTAAAGTAAAATGGAATTAATAAAAAATTTATATAAAATTTACCTCCTCGTAAATTCTATCCACTTCTATTGTGGATAAGACGACGGGTGATCCGTCGGCGGACTCCTGCGCCAGCTGGGTCTCACGCTCGTCAATACGAGCTGCCACATCATTGTAGATCTTCTCAGACTTCTCATCTACAAATGCGCCCGCCTTGTTCTTGTGGGTCCGATCGAAAAGTTCCATAAGAGTCGGTAAACGTCCCAACTCCTTGGCCTAAAAATAGTTAAGAAAGTTTTTATTATATATATATATATATATATATATATATATATATTAAAAATCAAAAAGTTAAATATTTAAATTACGTACCATTTCCAAACGGACGCGGGCGTGTGGCTTTTGGCCCGTACTATGTTGCATCGCCCTGTGGCCGTGCTCATCTACCGAGTTACGGGAGGCGGAGCAAGACTGGGCGACTCTCATGGCATCAGGATCCCTCCAGTAACGGATGAGGCCATCCCACACGTCCGTGGTGATGGTTGTGGGTTTGCCCCGCTCATAGCCCTTCACGATCCAGTCACCCTTCCAGTTGGAGACCGTGTCCAACAAACGTTTCTTCGCCTTGTCGATAAACTCTTTCCGCACCTTCTCAGTGACCCCCATGGACCAATTAAATTTTTGCTGCAAAAAAAAAAATATTAATAATTAGTTTAGAAAAATAAAATTTAAAAAATATAAATCAGGAATAAATTGTAAAAACTTACAGCGTAAATCTTGAACCACGTCCTTCTGATGTAGATCGGAGTGGATTTCCAGTTGGGATGTGCCATGGAGAAGTAACCTTTAATCGTCTCGGTTACTTCTGTTGCAAGGCAGTTATCAACCCCAAACCTGGAAAAAAAAACAAATTCAAAGTTTTAAATATTTATTAAAGTCACAAATGAATTTTAAAAAATAAATGTAACATACATACCAAAGTGTTCCTTCAGGTCGGTCGGGGTCTATGATCGGTAAGCCTTCTCTGCCTGGCAAACCGAGAATGTCCTCAACAGTGTACTGAGAGTAAGGACAACTCGCTGGCACCATCAAATCAGCATGAACCTGATGGGCGGGCATCTGAGGAGGCACATGAGGAGCTGGCATCGGAGGAGGAGCTACCGGAGGAGGCACATGAGGAACTGATGGCGATGCCGTAGAAGAAGGCGAGACTCTCTGAGAAGATTGAGTCTCGGGGACGGTCTCCTGCTGACCCGAAGAACCGGGAGCTGAAGAAGAACCGGGAAGTGAAGGCGGGTCTAACCGACTACCCGGTGGACCGAACATCTGCGAGTAGTGAGCACTACGCTGGTGTCTACGAATAGTCTGCAAAATTTAAATTTCTAAATTAAAGTCAAGAGTAAATAAAAAATTATGAACAGTATTAACTACGTAATTAATAAAATGAGGAAACCTAAATTTTGTAAACTAATTTCGTAAACTAAATTCCCTAAACTAACCACCTAATCTAAATTCCCTAAACTACTTAGAGAGGAAAGAGAGTTACCATGTTGAGAGGAAATGGAGAGGCTGTAGAGAGGAATTAGAGAGGAAATGAAGAGGGCTGCGGTTTCGCCTATATATAGGATTAGTGTTCGTCGAAAATTCGTCGCAAAATAACGAGGAAAGACAGAGGCCCGTCTTTCGTTTTGTCGCAAGGCCCAAGCAAATTAACGAGGATATACAGAGGCCCGTCTTTTATTTAACGTCGTTCTTGCGATGATTTTTGTTTTATCATCGATTTTACGTGGGCCCGTCTTTCGTTTCGTCGCAAGGCCCAAGCAAATTAACGAGGATATACAGAGGCCCGTGTTTTATTTAACGTCGTTCTTGCGACGATTTTTGTTTTTATCATCGATTTTACGTGCAAATAGCGAGGCTTTTTTTGCTAACCCCTAAAATCTTAAACCCCAAACCTCAAACCCTATCTTTCTTATCTCCAAACCTCAAACCCTATCTTTCTTATATTTCTTATCTAATACTTCATATATTTCTAACCCTTTAACTTCAATATATATATATTTTTTGAATTTGAAAGGTTTAATACGTTGGAAAACAATTTTACAAATTTTGAATTTGACGTATCACACAACAAATCAAACACACGCTACAAATCATATATGAAAGGTTTAAAAACAAAAAAAAAAGAGAAGAAGATATTTGAATACAAATGATGTAGATTTATGTGGGCTACACTTACGTATCTCGTCATATGTGTTTCCAATATCTTTCTTCTCTTTTTTTTTAAGTTTATATAAAATTGAAAATTAATTTTTTTTTAGTTTATATGAAGTAGGATGGGGAGTTTTAGGGTTTGCACATTTGGGGTTTAGGGATTTGGGTTTCATTTTAGTTTAGGGTTTATATTTACCGACGAATTAACGACGAAAAGTAAAATAAAAAAGCTAACCTCGCTCATTCCACGTAAGTTAACGAGGCTCTTACGACGTTTTGGTCTTACGTGGAATAAGCGAGGTCCGCTTTTTTAATTATAAATCGTCTCTTAGTCCACGTAAGTTAACGAGGCTCTTACGACGTTTACTGTTACCGTGGAATATGCGAGGTAATGTATTATAAATCGTCGTAAAATTCCCGTGAGATAACGTGGAAAGTACGACGACTGTCTCTAAACCCCTAAAACGAAACCCCAAATCCCAAACCACATCTTCTTTATCTTCTACTTCATATATCAAACACTTCTATCCTTTAACCTCAAGCAATTCATTCTAATCCAAACCGAAAATTATAAAAACACAATTCCTTTACTTATAATTAATGTCGATATCTTATTTATAAATAAACTCCCATTATCTTTAATTTATATAATAAATCAAACTCATACAAATATGAAATACATTAATCGGATTCATCGACATTCTCGTCATCACTTGAAACATCATCATTTACATGAAACTCGTCTTCAACAGCTTCCTCCGTGGGATCTTCGGTAAGATCTTCATACTCGTGATTATGCGGATCAATGAGAAGGATGTCATCAATTTCTTGTTCAGGTTCATGAACTTCATTTATTTGTTCTTCTTGCAATGGTGGTTCTTCTCCTACGATGATTCGTCCTCGAGGTGTAACTTTGATCACGGCTAACCAATTTATACCCGACTCTCTCATCCGTGGGTATGGAAGGAAGCTAACTTGGTCTGCTTGTGAAGCTAAGATGAAGGGCTCGAATTTGTTGTACCTCCGGCCACCGTTGACATCTACTACACCGAATTTGTTCAACCGAACACCTCTATTGACGACGGGGTCGAACCATTCACACTTGAAGAGGACGCATTTTAGCTTCAATATCCCTGGGAATTCGACTTCAATAATCTCCGTCAAGATTCCGTAGAAATCTGTTTCTCCTTTCACACAAATTCCATAGTTACTGGTTGCCCGCTGTTTACCATACTCATATGTGTGAAAAGTATAGCCTCGTGTGAAATACATCTGTGATGTGGTGACCTTTACAAGTGGAGATTGAATTACTTCGTGTAACCACTTAGGATAATCTGCATCGTCGTCATAATCAACCTATTTAAAAATAAAAAGAACGTTGAAATACAAATCATTCATGTATGAAAATTTTAAAAGTATTTGATTAATACCTGATTCTTCAACCACTTAACAAAGTGTTGATCTTTTCTTTTGTCTACGTCACTTGTGGATATACCAGGAAATGTTTCTTTGACTTGTGAAACAAACATGCTGTAAATTCACATTTTACATGAATTAATCTCTCTCAATTATATAATGTATACTCAATTTAAGTTACCTTTCAAAATAACGCATCAATGGATCCTCGCAATTGAGTAGAATATAGGTGTGTGCACTATGAGCGTCTTCTTCACTCGACCACCAAACCTGTTTTGATTTCCCACCAAGTCGTCCAATCTGGCTAAAGATTTCTGGAACACCAACAACTGCATATGTGGGCGCAACGCCACCATCATCATATCTTCTTGGAGCTCTTCTTCGGGTACGTACTTTTGACGCAAAGTAGTACGATGTGAAGTGAGAAACTTCTTCTGTCAAACTTCCAGCAATTATAGAACCTTCAACTTTGGCGAGGTTCTTTGCTTTTCCCTTCAAATATTTCATGGCTCGCTCGTACTGATACATCCATCCGTAATGTACCGGTCCACGAAGCAATGCCTCATATGGGAGGTGGATAGCTAGATGCTCCATCACGTCAAAAAAGCCTGGAGGAAATATCTTCTCCAAGTTGCACAATAAGATAGGAATGTTCTCCTGAAGCTGTTCTACGACTTCTTCTTTAAGAGTGCGTGTGCTCAAATCCCTGAAAAATGCTCCAATGCCTATTCCAAAAACAATTAAACACATTGTTAGTCAAATACTATTATTGTAAACTAAACCAATTTAATATTATTGTCCTATTGTAAACTACCTGCAAGTGCTTCATGTACGTTTGTTGGAAGTAGCTCCGCAAATGCAAATGGCAGAAGTCGTTGCATAAAGACATGACAATCATGACTCTTCATCCCGGAGAACTTTTGACCCTTTTCAACACATCTTGAAAGATTTGAAACATACCCATCAGGGAACTTCACTTCTGATGCCACCCAATTGAACAAAACCGACTTTTTTTTTGAAGACAATCTAAAAATTGGAACGGGAACTTGGCCATTGCTTTTTATATGTAACTCACTTCTTGAGCAAATATCCGGCAAGTCCAACCTCGATTTTATGTTGTCTTTTGTCTTCCCTGGGACATTCAATATTGTATTCATGATGTTCTCAAAAAAATTCTTTTCTCTATATGCATCACATCAAGGTTGTGGCGCAGAAGAAGATCCTTCCAATATGGTAACTCCCAAAATACTCTTCTTGTGCCAGTTGTGATGAACACCATAAGAATCAGGCATATTATGAGGGACATGCCAATTACCACCCCAGCGAACTGTTTCGTTAGCTCCGTAGTAGTCGATTTGCGCTTCAATTTGTTCTCCAGTTAGATATGGAGAAGGAGTGTCTCTCACAACCTTTTTGTGCCTAAACAAATTCTTGTTTCTTCGGTACGGATGGCCAACTGGAAGAAATCAACGGTGACAATCGAACCAACTTGTCTTTCTACCATTCTTCAGTTGAAATGCATCTGTCGTTCCATTACAATATGGACAAGCTAATCTCCCATGTGTAGTCCATCCAGACAACATCCCATAGGCAGGAAAGTCACTTATGGTCCACAAAAGCATAGCTCGCATCGTAAAATTCTTCTTCGTTGAGCAGTCATACGTCCTCACCCCTGTTGACCACAAATCCTTCAACTCTTTTATCAGTGGTTGTAGGAAAACATCAAGTGACCTTTTTGGATGCTTCGGACCGGGTATTAATATGGTCAAGAATAAAAACTCCTGTTGCATGCACATCTCCGGTGGCAGGTTGTATGGCGTAAGAAAGACAGGCCACAATGAATATTGTCTCCCTGACATTCCAAATGGACTAAATCCATCTGTGCATAATCCGAGGTACACATTCCGGCTATTGCTAGCGAAATTCGGATGTACTTTGTTAAAATGTTTCCAGGCTCTTGCATCTGATGGATGAGTCATCTCACCATCCGTCTGAGTATGCTCGGCATGCCACCTCATCTTTCCAGCAGTCTGCTCCGATTGGTACAATCTTTTCAATCTATCTGTAATTGGTAGGTACCACATCCTTTGGTACGGTACCCTATTACGTCCCCTTCCTTGCGGCTTGAATCGTGGTTTCTTGCAGAATCGACATTCTTCCAACTTCTCATCATCTCCCCAGTAGATCATGCAGTTGTCGATGCAAACATCTATCATCTCCGAAGGCAACCCAAGACTATAAACCAGTTTCTGAATCTCATAATAAGAATCAGCAGACTCATTGTCTTCCGGCAAATACTCTTTAAATAAATCTGCCCATTCGTTCATGCAACTTTCAGGTAGATTGTGATCAGTTTTAATATTCATCATTCTAGCAGCCAATGACAATTTAGAGAGACCTTCTCTACAACCACTGTAAAGTGGTTGATTTGCCGCATCTAACATTTCATAAAACTTTTTTGAATCTATGTTAGGTTCTTCATCTTCATCATCATGAGCTACGAATGCATCAGTTACCATATCATGAACCCTATCATAATCTACCATCGGCTGATCCTCCTGATGGTAACTATGTGCATTATGCAATTGATGATCAACCGGTTCTTCTTGAAAGTTGCTATTACTACTACTAGCTTCATTCTGATCATAACTATAACCTTCTCCATGTTGAAACCAGATATAATAATTTGGCGTGAAACCTCTATTTACTAAATGCTTCCAAACATTTTCACGATTTGCCAACTTTGAATTGTTACATTTCCTACAAGGACAGAATATTTTACCGCTTTCTTGGGCGAGCGGTGTAGAATCTGCTTGATGCATAAAACGCTCCAACCCAGCAAGATATTCTTTCGTCACTCTCCCGTTAGCATCTCTATGCATATACATCCACCTCCGCAACTCGAAAATATTTCCCAAGCCCGACATTTTTTCACGTTTTTTTTCTTGTTGGTGTGCTTAAAATTATGTTCAAACCTCCATATATATAGAAAATTTTCGAATCTGGTAGTTGAATTTTGCTAGGAATTTACGACGAAAAATTAGGTTGGTGGCAAAAAAAAACGTGTTAAGTTGGTGGATTTCTCGTTCTTTCCTCGTAAGGTATTTCCTCGTAAAAATCATGCTAAAATTACGACGAATTTGCGACGAAACACATTTTTCTCGGAAAAACCACGTCAACTTACGACGATTCTACGAGGAAAAGCTTTACTCGGTATTTTACAAGGCCATTACGAGGAAAATTTATTTCCTCGCAATTTCATCGTTAAGTCATCGTAATTTCACGAGGAATAGTTTTCCTCGTTAAATTTCCTTGCTAGAACTGTGTTTTCTTGTAGTGGTGTGTCAAAAATAATGATCCTAGACAAGGTAGCTAATGGGATTGTTTCTGAATCTCCACTCAAGTTGTTGAATGGAAGCTAGGATGAGGTAAATATTATAAAGCAATTATAGTGCTTATTTTATGCAATCCTACTGACGAAATAAAACTAATATACGAAATTTATTTTGACAGCTTGAAGACACAAGCTTAATACCAGACGCTGTTACTGATTTGATTGGAAAAACTTTCACATTTGGAGTCTATGTTGAGAAGGATAATGTATCTTATGGTGCTGAGATATACAAAGTTGGAAAAATCTACAAAGACAGGATGAATTGCTTAACTGGTGCAATCACACCAGTTCAGTCTGATACGATTTTGACAATTACAAGTGTTGATGAGGTAAAACTGTTTCTTCTATGGTGATTTCAAGCATTTTAACCCGAGAGTTTCTTTCTTAACCCGCGCTTATCAATGTTTTAAGTAAAATAACAAAGTTTTTTACTTAAAAAAAACGAAAAGTAAGCAACAGATTTAACTAAAACAGATTAGTTGAATCGGGCTTTCAAAACTTACATGCTTTTATAAGATCTTTGACTTCCTCTTCGATCCAAGTTCTTAACAAGATCTGAACAGATCTGAGATCTCCGTGCTCTGTTCCGTGGACTTGAGAAAGAGCTTTTACTCTGTGAGCTTTTATTCTGTCAATTGCATGTGGTTTCAATTGTTAAAAACCAAGAACAAAAAATAACAAAGATTTAATCATCGATTGAAACTATAGTAATGCTTACCTTTTATAACACACATAGATGAACAAGACATGAGATTACTCCTTCTGATTATTTTGTTCTATCTTCGAATCGGAAACAACGAGGATCGTCGATTGCTTTTCTAATTTGAGAGAAGTTACGGAGGAAAGGAATATGTCGGCAGAGTTATTGTCTTTTTACTTTCACTATCTGATTTTTTAATAATACTAAAGAATCAGATTTTTTTGTCTTTTTAATTTCAACATAAAGAAAATATTTAATATATTTTTGGACCATCTTATAGTGTCTCAAGCCGAGTTATATATGCAAAAAAGACTTAATTCATATTCCAGTGTGGACTAATAAGATTGAAAAATAATTTCAACATCCCATTTAACAAGTCTGACAAAATGATATTAATTGCACTTTAAAAAAACTTTACATAATTAACACTAATCATCTACTGCTACCCTTACATATAGATAAAGATCACCCAAAAACAAAGAAGAAAACTACAAAACTATACAAAACAAATTATATTTTTTTAATTTTAAAAATTACATTTATAGTTTTTAATTATTATAAATTTGGAAAATTATAGATACCAAATTAGTTTTTAGTTTTGATAGTAAAATTTGTCTGATAGTATTTAAAAAACCCACTTAATATTTGAACTCTTTCAATACCTCTCAACTATAAATACATATACATATATATATATACACATATACATCTATACTATTATATTAGCATCAAGATTATATATTTTTATATTTATATATAGATACTTATCATCCTAATTATATAAAACCACTACTACAAATATAACATAAAAACACTAATTAAAAAATATACATGTTATAAATAAAATATATTTCAAAATAAGATAATCTCGCGCTTTGAAAGCGCAGATCAAAATCTAGTAAAAAATTAATAAAGAAAGTCCTATATTTTTTTTTTTTTTTTTTGCGTGTTTGTCGGTGGTTTGCGTGTAAATCCCCCGTTTCACAACCTCTCTCTCTCTCTTTTTAATTCTTTCCTCTGTTCTAATTTCAGCGAGCGGACACGCATCACTTTCTCTCTTTCGTTTAGTCTTTACTTTTCTCACATAACCACTCTCTTTTCTTTCCATTAAATTCTCTTCAGAATCTCGAATAAAACTTTTGAGCATTCTTCAATTGGTACCACTCTGGGTTTCTTCTATACATCACTCCCCACAACGTTTGTGTCTCCTGAAGAATTCTGATAATGCTCCAAACATTCAGTCTCTCTCCCTTCTCTGAGAGAATTCACGTCACTACTTTCTCGTGAAAAGTTTCCTCTTTTCCCACAGAAACTTCAAACTCTGTAACTGGTTGGTGTTATTCTGTTTCCCTCAAAGAATCTTCAGATCTTTCTGAATCTTTCCTTATATCTGCTTCTTTAATACTTCTTTTTTCTTTCAAATTCTCAAGTCTCCACATGTCGTTTATCTTACGCTACAAGCCACGACCATAGATTCTTCTTTGTCTGAAAAAATACAAAAAAAAACAAAAGGATTACAATTTACGTTTCTCTTAAGAAACAGACGGACTTTCCTAAGAAAAAGAAATAATATAAACTTAAAAGAGTAAAGAAGAAAGAAGAAGAAGCAAGTTTTAAGACTTTGGAGTTTTGTGGGTCATAATAAAATGGAGATGATGGAGGTACCTAACCACCGAGAGAGAAGCACCTCTGACAACATGAACAGACATTTAGACAGTAACGGTAAGTACGTTAGGTACACGTCCGAGCAAGTTGAAGCCCTCGAGCGCGTCTACTCCGAGTGTCCTAAGCCAAGCTCGCTCCGGCGTCAACAACTGATCCGTGAATGTCCCATTTTGGCCAACATCGAGCCTAAGCAGATCAAGGTCTGGTTTCAAAACCGGAGGTACACACACACACACTTTCGAAGATTCTTTCTCACAAAACTTAGAATCCGTGTTATATATCTAATCTTGGGATATTTTTGGTTTAACTGTTTTAGGTGTCGAGATAAGCAGAGGAAAGAGGCGTCGAGGCTCCAGAGCGTGAACAGGAAGCTTTCGGCTATGAATAAACTGTTGATGGAGGAGAACGATAGACTCCAGAAGCAAGTTTCTCAGCTTGTCTGTGAGAATGGATATATGAAACAGCAGCTAACTACTGTTGTATGTTAACTTCTTTTTGTTTGAAAATGTCTTCTTAAAAGAATGGACCGTGAAGTGTTAAGTTATTTGACTTGTGTTTGTGATTTTTCAGGTGAACGATGTAAGTTGTGACTCTGTGGTCACAACTCCTAAGCATTCTATTAGAGACGCTAATAGTCCTGCTGGGTAAAATTTGTTTTTTTTTTTTAATTTGTAGTGACTTTTCTTGGGGCTTAATCACTTGGTTTTTGTTTGTAGATTGATCTCGATAGCAGAGGAGGCATTGGCAGAGTTCCTATCAAAGGCTACAGGAACTGCTGTTGATTGGGTTCAGATGCCTGGGATGAAGGTTATACTCCTCTCCTCTCATTACTTATGTGTTGGTTATAACATTGAAATCTGATTTTTGTTGTGTGTGTTAGCCTGGTCCGGATTCGGTTGGAATCTTTGCTATTTCGCAAAGATGCAGTGGAGTGGCAGCTCGAGCCTGTGGTCTTGTTAGTTTAGAGCCTGTCAAGGTAAAGAAAGAGCCACTCTCTTCAATGCTATATAGACTATATCTTCAAGAAATCGTTAGGCGGTAATTAGATGCTTTATAGGTGTTGATTAGTGGGGGCATATATAACAATTTTTTGAATGCCCACACTGATTTTTTTTTTTAAATAGTTAGAGAAAAATTGTTTGCTTAGATCCAATTTTCTGTCTAGACGGATTCCCAGGCCGCGCCTAAACCGATTTTTAGAATACCTATGTTGCATTTTCAACTGGATTTTGCTCTTGCAGATTGCAGAGATCCTTAAAGATAGGCCATCTTGGTACCGTGACTGTAGGAGTCTCGAAGTTTTCACCATGTTCCCAGCACGTAATGGCGGCACCATTGAGCTTGTGTATATGCAGGTGAATCTTTATTCTCTTAATGGTTTAGTTTTCTATCTCTTAACAAATTGAAGATGCATATAATAAATTTGAGAAATGACTTTTGGTCAGACTTATGCACCAACGACTCTAGCTCCTGCCCGCGATTTCTGGACCCTGAGATACACAACGAGCCTGGACAATGGCAGTTACGTGGTATGTGAGAGGTCACTTTCTGGTTCTGGAGCTGGTCCTAATGCTGCTTCAGCTTCTCAGTTCGTGAGAGCAGAAATGCTTTCTAGTGGGTATTTAATAAGACCTTGTGATGGTGGAGGTTCTATTATTCACATTGTTGATCACCTTAATCTTGAGGTAATTATTCACACTAGGGGTTTTCCCGGGCTACGCCCGGGGTATTTGTATAATTTTTTGTCAACTTAAAAAGAAATTACATTTATGAACATAGACCATGAATATATATATATATATATATATTACAATCAACTTTAAACTATTAAATTGGTAGAAATTCTAAAATTTATTTGTATTTATCCACTATCTTGTATCTAACCAAATTAAAATCATATATAGAATGAGAAATAAGATGAGTAAAACCTAACAAAACTGGTTATGATTTAAATACATATTTGTAAGATTTACAACTGATTTAAACCTTGTTTTGATTTTAGAATCTTTGGGTTCTTATGAGATTGAAAAGTTTTATAATAGAAATAAAATTGTATAAAAAATTGATCCAAATGTAAAAGTAGTATCATTGTCCAAGCCAAACCAAACTAAAGAACAATTTTTTTAGACAAACCATTACCAAAACTTGATATTTAAGACTGCATACACTTGTATGAACCTATAATCATTCACGTGACAATGATCTGATCAGGGAATCACTTTAGACTAATCTTAAGACAAAATCTTCTTACCGCCCTCCCTCTTAGTTAGTCCCAACTTCTTTATCATCTTTAGAGAGCACTATATATCCTTTCTCGGACTGGATTCCATGATTTCTTTAATCTCGAGCTCCATACAGAGTATGCACTCTGCAAGAAAAAGCAATTTGAAGCTACTCAATTGATCAAGTCTAGCATGTTAATACAATACACACGCTACTCACTTCACCTCTATAGCTTAAGAACAGAACCCACATTTACGGTGTCATGATCACATCTTGTCCATTTGCCTGGTAAGAAGTAATTTTTTTAGTAATTTTCACAAACCTTTCAGTCTCATCAAAAGAAACATGTGAACCATACACTTACGCCTGCAAGGGAGCATGCCAATAAAATGATGGTATTAGATGAGAAACCAAAAAAGTATTAAAGTGAAGTTAAGAGTTTTAAATGAGAAACCAAAAAGGAAAAGTGTTGCATGCTCTTCTTGTAAGCCTTATTCGATATATAGTTGATGACTTATGCATAAAAGGGGTTTAATGAGAGGTTGAGATTCTCATCTAAAATAGCTAACACCGATGATATCAAGTAGCAAATTATATTCAAGTAGCAAATTATATTCCTAAGTGTAAAAATGGAAATAAATTAATTTACTTCAAGTTTGAGATTAGAATAGTCCCTTTGATGAAGTTTCTCAACATATATTTCCTGCTGGAGAAAATAACAAAATGAGGACCAAGCATCAAGGCAATCACTTATAATCTTCAGATCACTTTGGAACTTCACCATTAGCTCGTAACGATCCATCTCGCCAGAGAAAATTTTCAAATTATAATACGTGAGGTAGAAAGTAGACGGATGCTCTGCCTTAAAAAAATAATCATAAACTGCATCTGATGTTACAGAGAAAATGAAGAATGAATCAGCTCACTATATAAACTTGGTGAAGAGAATATTCAAGAATCAAAAACCTTAACGACATAGGACTCCTTGTGACAGAACAAAAGCCGTAGTTGAACACGGTAAGCGGCGTATAAAGAAACTCAGAGGAAGATAGGTCACTTGTGCGGTAAAATGAAGATATAATTTATTTCACTTTCTACTATTCAGATCATATATGCACAGCACATGTAAACAATGATAGGTCACTTGTGCAGTAATATGAAGATATAATTTATTTCACTTTCTACATTACTGGTCCAGAAATTATTGTAAGAAAAGTGAATAAATTAATTAACCATAGTCTGAGAAGATTATAAGGATTGCATGTGGTTGCATGTTTCGCCATCTGAATTACTTCTTCAAAATGAGAGGGAAACCAATCAAAATGATGGCCTGTTTTGTCGTCTAAATCACACGGTATTGCATATCCAATAAATTTGAAGAAAAACTTTACTTTAATGTGGTTTTCGAGATTTTAGGTCATGTGGCATCATCTCCAGTTACGAAAAAGGAACACTAACTGTATATAAACATTATTATTTAAAAAAATGATATTTTAATTTTTTATAAATGATTTTTTTTCTTTATACTTTACTTTTGATTTTATCATTTATATATCTATTTAAAATATAATTTTTGTTATTTTGTCTTTCTCAGAAAATAATTAATCATCATAAAATAAAGAAAAATATCAATATGAAGAAATATGAAGAAAATAAAAATTAAGAAGTATATACTGAAATATATTTTTTTTATTGTATCATATTCACATGGTTAATTTTATATAATAATATTTTTTTGAAGAAATAATATACCTAATTTCTACAATATATTACAATCGAACCAGAAATATAAAGAAACTCGGCATACAACTTTGGACGATATTTTACTTCAATCAAGTTCTCACTTTTCATTTTTTCTTTCACAATTTTATTCTTGAGTTAGTGAGATGATCCGAAGACCGATTGTTTTTTGAAGTTTCCCAATATACGCAAAAACAAAGCAGTATCAGTGTCGTGATAAATTTTATATGTCCTATGCAAACAATTAAACTTATGCAGACGAATTAAATACCTCTGATCGTGCAAGCTTAATAAGCTCAGCTTCTAATGGAGCAAAGATAAGTTCAATTGATGGCGTGTCATCATATTTATGTGCCGACATGGACCCTTCTTAAGATGGTTTCTGCAGCAAACTGAGCAACCATTGATGCTCTCTACTCCATATTAGTTTTCTTGATTTTAGTATCAAAATTAAAATTGTAACATAGCTAGCAAGAGAAAGATTTTTGTATGTTATATTTTCTTCTTCATTTGGTGACATCAAAGTAGTGATCTCACTTCTAAATAAGCTTGCAGCGCGAGAGTACAGGATTGGGGATCCATTAGCCGGATGCTGATAAAACTAACACGCGATTCTTGTTTCTTGGCTGAATAATGCTTCAACAGTCTGGGACTGTACATCGATCACGTACATGAGTCTAATTTTATTCTGGAGGGAGTTCAATTTGTAAACATTTAAATCAATATTTCACAGTGAGAAAGGAAAGAAAAAGGAGAAAAAAACAGCAGCAACGTGTCTTCCTGCAGCGGTGACCTCTCAGCAGTGAATCCACTTGGAACAGGTTAAGGAGGTAAGACAGCTGTGGCGGTTGTAGTTCCTTCTACCATCCCCAATGCTTGTTTCTGGGGCTTCCCTGGTCACACCTTGAGAGAGCTTTGTTGTAACAGCTCCAGGAATATCGTCACCAGGATACTCTGCCTCAGGAAAACCACTGTCGGCATTGATGTTATCAACTCATAGCTTCTTTCCAGCGTCATTAGAATCTCCATGGTTTCCATCATTCTCTTTACCCCATTAGTTGCCGGTTCTTGTATCATAGACAACTCACACACGTTGTTATCTGTCTTCCTAATTTCCGGGACCTTTTGCTCTGCATCTTCCAGCTCTCCATCGAGCTTCCGACGGTATGATTATTTTCTGAAAGTAGAAAACTGAAAGATCCAAAAACACGTAACGACCATTAAAACAGCTCGAGAGCTACAAAGCAGAAACCAGTAAAAGATTCAACAACTAAAACTATTCAAAAGCTAAAAAATTTAGTTACCTGCTCTCATCCTTTTATAAGAGTAATTTTTCATAGAGAGAGGTATATCTTCAAGGCTTCAAGCACCAGTCAGAAACCAATTTACATGTCCAAGAGGAACATTTTTATCAATTAGATTCACACAAAAAGAAACAGAGAACAAAAACGAAGAGAAGAAAATATAAGATAACATCGTAGTTATAAAGCAGTCGGTTGAACTATCAGTTAATACACAGAATGAAAAATCTTTCGCAGTCATACAAAGAAGAAAAGAGAAAAAAAAAATAATAAAGCTTTGATCTTTTTTCAGCAGTCAGTAGCGGAGGTGACTACCATTAGTTGTTTCTATTTTGATCTGAGTAATAAAGTATAGTGAAATCATGAGTTACCTGCTCGTTGGAGTCTGAGATGAGTGTGGGAAGATCTCCAGTTGAGACGACCTCTTCCTTTTTTTATCATTGAACATAGCGGCTCGGCGGAGGAGTCAACGGATTTGCCGTTTGGTTTCTTCGACTTAGGATCGCCGGAGACTTCTGAGGAGACAACGTCTTTTCCGTCTGGTTTATTCGCGGTAAGATCGTTTTGGAATTTTCTGCTGGAATTCATCATTTGAGTGTTTTTTTTTTTTCTGTAACAATTCTGTGTAAAGAAGAGACTTATAAAGAGAGGTAGAGATGATAAAGCGAAAGTAATCCATTAATGAGAAACTCAGAGGATTCATTGCTCACTAATGAATACGGTGTCGATTGATCGATCTGTTGAGGAAGGGGAAACGGCGAAGGAAGGAGTTGTCGAAGAGATTCATTTAGGGTTTCCAAAGAGCGAAGAGAAGAGAGACGTCAAAGATTCACGACATTCTCCGACTTTATCGGACCAGGGCTTTTGTTCAACATGTTTCTTCGTCGGTTTGACGTGGAAAAACTAAGCAACCTCATTGGTTGATTTAATTGAGGACGTGGACAGACTCCCTACTCCTCATATATCCCTTTTAATTTCCTTAAATTTGTAAAAAAATAAAAAATTATAAATCTTGTTTTCTTGCATTGAAGGCTTGGAGTGTTCCTGATGTGCTTAGACCCCTATATGAGTCATCCAAAGTCGTTGCACAAAAGATGACCATCTCCGTGAGTGTATACATATATTATAAAGCAATCTTGAGATATGATGCATATCTAATGGTTTCATGTTTTAGGGATTGAGGTATATTAGACAATTAGCGCAGGAGTCTAATGGTGAACTAGTGTATGGATTAGGAAGGCAGCCTGCTGTTCTTAGAACCTTTAGCCAGAGATTAAGCAGGTAATAATCTAATTCCTCTTTGTTCTCTATTTGCTATTCTTGATTTTACTTCTTGATTTTCTTGAAGGGGTTTTAATGATGCGGTTAATGGGTTTGGTGACGACGGGTGGTCTACAATGCATTGTGATGGATCCGAAGACATCATCGTTGCTATTAACTCTACAAAGCATTTGAGTAATATTTCTAGCTCTCTTTCGTTTCTTGGAGGTGTTCTTTGTGCCAAGGCTTCAATGCTTCTCCAAGTAAGTTAGTTTATGTAGTTTTGATACTTTGTGTCTCCTTTCATTGGTTTGTAATGTGTGCTTCTCTTGTAGAATGTTCCTCCTGCGGTTTTGATCCAGTTTCTAAGAGAGCATCGTTCAGAGTGGGCTGATTTTCATGTTGATGCATACTCTGCTGCAACGCTTAAAGCGGGTGCCTTTGCTTATCATGGAGTGAGGCCTACAAGGTTCACAGGGAGCCAAATCATTATGCCTCTAGGGCATACTATAGAACACGAAGAAGTAAGGCTTTCAAAGTTGTAAGAAAAAACATTATATTTGTGTTCTCTAGTTAATGTATTTGGTGGTGTTGTGCACAGACGCTTGAAGTTGTTAGATTAGAAGGTCACTCTCTTGCACAAGAAGATGCGTTTATGTCCCGGGATGTTCATCTTCTTCAGGTATGTCTTTTGGTTCTTGAAGTTTCTCCCAGTTTCATAGTTAAAAGTCAATGTTCAAAGGGATTATTGAGTAGGCGAGCGCCTGATTTTTTGAATGCTTGTTACCGATTTTTAAAAAATTCTTTCAAGAAAAAATGTTTTATTTAGGTTCCGATTGGCTGTCTCCCTCTTGGGCGCCGTCTAGACCGATTTTTTAGAACACTGGTTAACATGACCTTAATTATGTATGGCAGATATGTTCTGGCATTGATGAGAATGCTGTTGGAGCTTGTTCAGAACTAATCTTTGCTCCTATTAATGAGATGTTCCCGGATGATGCTCCACTGGTTCCTTCTGGATTCCGAGTCATACCAATTGATGCCAAAACCGTACTTGTCTTTGCTTCATCACTGATCACATAGCTTGTGTCTCAAGTCTTAACATTATTTTCTTACTTATATAGGGAGATGGGCAGGACCTTATAACGTCTAACCACCGGACATTAGACTTAACTTCTAGCCTTGAAGTTGGTCCATCACCAGAGACTGCTTCTGGAGACTCTTCATCTAGCTGCTCAAGCTCGAGATGTATCCTCACTATCGCGTTTCAGTTCCCTTTTGAACCCAACTTGCAAGAAAATGTTGCTGGTATGGCTTGTCAGTACGTGAGGAGTGTGATCTCATCGGTTCAACGTGTTGCAATGGCCATCTCACCGTCTGGGATAAGCCCGGGTCTGGGCTCCAAGTTGTCACCGGGGTCTCCTGAAGCTGTAACTCTTTCCCAGTGGATCTCCCAAAGCTACACGTGGGTTTTGTTTTCTTTCTTACAAACCTCGAGCTAACTAATGACCATGTCTTACGTCTAATGTTTGTTGTTCTAGTCACCACTTAGGTTCGGAGTTAGTGACGATTGACTCACTTGGAAGCAATGACTCGGTGTTGAAACTTATATGGGATCACCAAGATGCTATCTTGTGTTGCACGTTAAAGGTGAGAGTGTCCATAGGAGTGTTAAATCATTTAACCGGATCGGTTTAATATAGTCTTGGTTATGTTTGCAGTCTCAACCAGTGTTTATGTTCGCGAACCAAGCTGGTTTAGACATGCTAGAGACAACGCTTGTAGCCTTACAAGACATTACACTCGAGAAGATCTTTGATGAATCTGGTCGAAAGGCTCTCTGCTCTGACTTCGCCAAGCTCATGCAACAGGTAAGAAAATAAAACTATCTGGTCAGAAGATATTGTCTGAGACTAATTTGTCTTTGTCTCTACAGGGATTTGCATGCTTGCCTTCAGGAATCTGTTTGTCTACGATGGGGAGACATGTCACTTACGAACAAGCTGTTGCTTGGAAAGTGTTTGCTGCATCCCAAAACGACAACAATAATAGTTTGCATTGTCTTGCTTTCTCCTTTGTAAACTGGTCGTTTGTGTAATAATCTCATCTCTTGTGAGTGTATTGAAAAGGTTAATCAAATTTACATTTAGACAACTCTTTTTTTTGGTTGTTTGTGTGTATGTTTTGATCGAAATTTCATTGTGTTATACATATTTTTAAACCTTAAACCATATAGTAAAAAAACAAAGAATCATCCGTTAAAACGGAACTATCTTCAGAACTTCATGCACCTAACTGGTAAACCTGTTTGATGATTAACAGCAACAATCTCAGAGACATTGTTGCAACGAAGAACATCTTGACCAAGCTTAGCTCCTGCAGCTTTAAGACCTTTAAGAGAAATCGGGACGTTAAAGAGGTTAAGCGATGGAAGCTTCGAAGCCGGAGGGAGTTTCAGATTCGGTAAGAAGTTTCTAAAATCATCCATAAGCAAAGGAACTTCGAAATCAGTTTTGTCGTGTTTCACCACGTTGTCTTTAGCTGCAATGTGAGCTCCTGGTTCCATGTGGTTGGTCGAGAAGCTTTGCTGGTTAGGGAAGTTTGGGTAGAGACTAACGTAACCTCTAAGGTACATCATGTCGATCAAGAACTTCTTCCAAGAAGCTTGCCAACCGTTGGTTCTTGATTTAGGTATCTGAACCGGGTTTTCTTTAGCGTTTTCGGTGAATCTCATGTTCATGTAGACGTAGAACTCTCTCCACTGCTTTGGGAAGAACACAGCCCCCCAGCTGCAAGGTAACTGGTGAAGGTAAGGTGTGTGTGGATGGATCTGTTTAAAGAACTCTGTTGGGTTCCATTTGGGTCTCTCTTTAACTACCTCGACGATCTTTGGTGTGTAAAGAGAGATGGAGGAGAGCTCAGGGAAAGATACTTGAGGGTCGTAGTGGTAAGCGAGGAGAGAGTATTTGATCCAGAGGTAGTAGTAAGGAGAGACTTCGATGTCGTCTTCAAGTAAGAGACCAAAGTCATCATCAGAAGCTGGATACCAACTCTCGCTCACGGCGCGGATTAAGCCTCCTTGGATGATTCTTCTTCTTAAGGTTTTGGGACCATGAGGCCAATCGAATGTGGTCACTACTTTTATTGTCTCTTCATCCACTTTGCTATCCATGTTGAAGCTGAGAGGTATCTCGTCGCCTAGGTAGTATGCATTGCTTAAAGACTTAAGCAGTCTTAATAGTGACTGAGCTCGGTTTTGTGTGATGATGTTCACTGAGACTCTCATCTTATTCCAGTCTGCAACCATGTCAATCTCAGGTTAGCCAAATTACAAGATATGGGATCTCCACAGATCCATTAAAGACAGATTAAAATTATAAAGAAAATCTGCTACAATGGATCGTCTAAAATACAGAAGCAAATGTGATACAATACAAATATGCTGCAACTAATAGATTTTGATTGGAAAACTCGTTTTGTGGTTTTGACCAGATTTTTTTTTTTTTTTTTTACAGTTTTGGTGAAAATTTTGATTTGTTTTGCATTTTTGGGAAAAAATCGTTCTGTTAGAACACTCTATTTTCTGATTTTGGTGGTAATCTCAATTTTGTGATTTTGGCAAAATTTTATTTTGTGGTTTCAGTGAAAAATCTTTTATGTGTGGTTTAAGGAAGAAACTTGTTTTATGGTTTTGGCTAAAAGCTTTTATGTGTGGTTTTGGCAAAAAAAAATTATGATTTTGATGGAAAAACAAAGTTTTGCGAAAATTAATACCCTATAAAACTTTTATTTTCCTCAAATTTGATTTAAGTCAATATTCTATTTTTTAGATTACTGGACAGACCATGTCCACTCCCACTAATGCCCAACACCAAAAGCTAAACTAAGAGGGTAAAGATTCTTACTTGGCAATGCTGTTGATCTCAAATCGGCCATCCATAGAACCTTGGAGATAGAAGCTCTCGGGAGAAGAACCAATGCAGTACCATTAACGTTTGTCTCAGTAGCCATTTTCAAAGCTTTCTTGACATTAGGATCAGCATCAGCTACCGTGATCACCACGCTAGGGTTATGGATCTTGATAAGCCCTTTCATGCTTGAATACACAGCTTGCAACACTGGTACCTCTGAGTTCGACACACCCAATATAGCTCCAACTTCCAAATCAAAAATCTTGAACCTCCTCTCATTGCAAACCACCTTAGGCCAGTTCAAAGCCGAGGCAGCATCCTCGCATGGACAGAATTTCCCACCGGACACCACGATATAAGCCTTTTTACCAACAGTAGTTCTGAACTTTTCAAGCAATGGACCAAGTGCTTTGACTTCATCGATCGAATGCGCGTAGAACAGTGCGTCGATCTTTTGAGGATACATTGCAGCCCATTGTGTTATGTAACCAGTTGAAAGCGCTTTCCACCATTGGTTGTCTCTCACTTCGACGATGTTTTTGAATATCACTGTGGTCTCAGAGACATAAGCGAGCCTGTGTTCACTATCTCCCCATGTCTCCTTGTCATTTGGATCCACAGGAAGAACAAAAGAAGCTGCATTTCTGTACTTCTGAAGCTGATAGCTGCAAGAACACACAAAAAGAAAACCCTAATCATTACTTGAGAAACAAGTTTCCGTTTAAAACTTTAACAGAACAACACACGTGAATATGTAGCTCTCGCGAAGAACATCATCCCATGGACAAGAGTCAAGGTCTGCGGATTTGAACCGGACCAGGAAATTAAAATTTCGGTTTAGTTTAGAGTTCGATTCAATTCTACAATTTCATTTAAAATTTTCAGTTATTCCTCTGGTTAGTTTTTTTTTAAAGATAAAAATTTAAACCAAACCGTACTAGTTTTAACAAATTTCAAACCGAATTAACTAAATTAATCTAGAGTTCAACCTAAACATAACAAAAAATTTAAACCGAATTAACCAAGTTATTAATCAATTTAAATAGAATATAACGGAAACCAAAAACTTGAGTTAAATTCGGAAATATTTTCACAAACTGAACTAATCAAATACCAAACCGAATTTGTTTTCGGTTTAACTCGCCACAGTTTTAGACGAACCGAACTAATTGAAAACCACCCTAACCGAACTACCAAACCGGCATGCCCTGTGAGACATTACTGCAAAACTAACCTCAGGTGAAGATCTTCGCCGGTAGCGAATGTGAAAGGTTTCTCGATGAACAACGCTTTAACAAGCTCAGCCGATAAGAACCACGAGCTCGATAAAAAATCAACCTGGAGGATCCGATCTAGAGTGATGTCATACGCCGGATCAGGCAAGTAAAGCCCCGCCTCCTTCGATCGAAACTTCCTATAGCTCGGAAACGTGAAATCCTTCTGCCGGAACGGAAGAATCCTCCCGATGCTTCCGAGAACAGAGTTCTCGTACTTCTCCGTCCCCGCGACGTGCGCGAGCATCTGAAGCATCTTCTTCCCGGGAATCATATCGTCGTCGAGGATGTACACAAGATCTGCTTCCGTTTGCAATGCGATCTGGAACCTTCCGTAGTATTTGAAGTCGTAGTTGGAGCTGATGAAGCTGATCCGAGAGTCGTTGTAGCTTCCGGCGATTCGCCGGAGAGAAGCTTCGTTGGGGCTCCCGAAGGCCAAGACCCAGACATGGTGAAACGGCAGCGTTTGGTGGAGGAGGGAATCGAGCTGAGCGCAAAGCGTTTTTCTTTTGAAGTGGTTTAGTATAACCGTTACTTTGGGTTTGTTAGGCCCGTTTAAGGCCCATTTGGACTTCATCTTCATCAGCTCGTCCAGACTCTCGGAACCGAGGTTCTTCTTCTGGAACTCCAAAACGTCGTCGTATAGCTCCCTTTTCATCTTGATCATCTTCTCGTCGTTTGATTTCTTCTGCGAGAAATCTATCTTCTCGTACTCGCAAACCTCCGCCGGAGATAACATCGCCGGAATGTTAGAGTCTTGGAAATGGCTGACGACGTGAGGGGTGACAATGTAGCTACGCATGTTATGGGCCCATTTAGTGGCCCAAGTGAAGTCCGGTTTGGTCCGTAAGTCAATGGAAGGACTCATGTAGTAAAGAAGCACGGTGGCGTAGACGGCAAATGCGAACTGAAGAAACGTAAGCGCCGTCACGAAGTTGAGTTTCCGGCCAGGTTTTGGTTTACCGGCGGAGTATTCTCCGAAAAGGCTCTCGATATAATCCCCGCCGCTTCTCACCGCCGGTGGCCGGATGAAACCCATTTTCTCAGAATCCAAAACCTTATTATTATGAAGAAAACGAGAGAGACATATAAGAACGTAGAGGCTGGTGTGTTTTCTCTTTTCTCTGTGAGCTTTTTATAGCAATGTATGATATAGTATGAACTAGAAACAAACACAATATGTATAAAGTGAGATTTGTGGGTGAAGAAGCATTAGATAAGGAGGAGATCACATGGGACAAACGTTTACTACATAAGGAGGATATCACATGGGACAAACGTGGATTTTGAATAAAGTGTTAATAAAAAATTAACGGTTTTATTTTATTGGTTGAATGTATTAAAAACAATTAGCGATACCGTTAGATTTTGCAACGTATTCATCAATTGTTATATTTTATTTTAGAAAATAGTATTGTGAAAGGAATAATTGGGAGGGGAAAGCCGGGTTCATTGGCGTATAAAAGGGATACATTAGCATTTAACACTTCCATATGCTATGTACTAGGTGTGAAAACAAAATAAAATTTAATGCATTCTATTTATTGGTACTATACTTCAAAGATTTGTGCAGCTTAATCGAGAAGGAGATAGTAAAGTATATTACCTTTGTGTACATGATCGATCGTATTGTGGGAATCAAACCTTTTCTTCTTCAACAATCGATCCACAAGATATCTTATATTATATTACAGATTCTCCTTGAATAATACAAAGCTGAAGTGAAAAGAGAACAAGAATCGAAAGAAAGAAAGAAAGATTTGAGTAGAGAACGAGTTATTGAAAGTTTTAGAGTATTATAACATTTTATACAAAATGTTCCGGACAAGCGACGGTTTGACTTTTCAAGATACGTAGTTGAACTTGGCAGCAATTTGGGACGTTTTGCTTATATTATAGTCTCTCTGTTATCTTAATATTCTACTTTTAATGGACTTTAGCCAAACATAATTTTACCAGAAAAGCTCCATTTTCAACCTATACATATATGTTTGACCAAAAAATTATACATATATATTAAATAGTAAGAAGAAACAAGACTTTTTATGCATAGTAGTATATATCTTTTCTCCTGGATAAATAATATCATGGTAATTAACGTTATGATTAGTATAGCTATATGTTACTTAGATTACGAGTTTTGTGGTCAGTGACGCATGTGTGACTTTAATTAAGAATATAACTATCCCAATAACTAAATCCAAAATACACTACGGTGAACATGATTGCTACCTTTTTTTGACGTCGATAACTTCTTCTGATTCATTTAATGTACAATAATATACACATATGACATATATACGCGATATGTTCGTGACAAATTAGTTATAAAGTTATAATCTATTTTTTGGTGCAAGTAGAAGTTCCCAGTAGTGTTCCTCACATTGATCAACATTCACATCAGATTTTCTAGCTTATACCATGTACATAAATATTCATCTCAGATACATTTCAATATGCAATACATGTGATTTCATTTTCTTAAGCTGCTATTGATACGTAGCATAAACAATTTCGCGGACATTTAGTTACTCATGTGAATTCGCTGTTATATATGAATCAAGAAAGACAATGCGTTTTCAAGATGTGAGTATGATCTTATATATCAACGATCAAGAAGACCAAACTGTTTTAACCAAAAAGAGAGAGATAAAACAGCCATATTATAAGCAGAGGAGAGTTTGGACAATTAGTAGAGGGAGAAGTTAGATCTACTTTGGTACTGGCGTTCGGCCGGCGCGTGAGCGTCCGTGCCGGCGCCGGAGTCCTTTCTTGTCCGTCGTAGTGGCTCTCCTTCGTTCCTATTTTGCCGTCCTGTCAACGACCGCTTTGTCCGAGCTCTGGCACCGCTACCATCCCTAACGGTAGCTCGGTTTTGGAGTAACGACGCGTTCGTCTGGAGGTCCCCGGTGGAGAGGGAGCGGCTTTCATGTTTAGATGTGGTGTTTTCCGGAAGATGGAGGCTTGCTCAGATCCACCGTCGCCGGCTCTAGCTTCCGGGAAGGGAGTCTCCTTCAGATTCGCCTTCGCCGGCTTTTGGTTACGGAGAGCGGAGGCTAGCAAAGCTTCGCGATGCCGCTTAGGAACCCGGTGTTCGTTTGGGTTAAGGTTACTATGTTCGATTTGTGTCAAGTTTGGTGTGGTTGTCGTCAAGGTGGGGTTGGGTCACTGCGGATGAGATCTCGGTAGACGCGTGACGCGTTAATGGAGCAGATCTCTCCACGTGTCCAGCCAGCCTCCTCGACACGCTATCCGACTGGGTCGTGCAGCTTCTGAGTTTGGGCCGAGGGCCCGTTTAGCTTTTTCATTTAGTCTGTAATCTTTTGGGCTTGTAGCCGTCTTTTGCTGTAATCGGACTTTTTATTGGGTCTGACCTATTTATCTAATCTAAAAAAACTTTGAAGGAAAAAAAAAACAGCCATATTACAAGTTGTTTCAAAAAAAAAAAAAAAAAACAGCCATATTACAAGCACTTAGTTGAACTTATTTATATATACGTTTGTGTGGAAAGGGTAAATATTAGGCCCCTAGTGAATCAAGTTTGGAGACTAGCTAGCAAAAAGGTAAAATTCTAACGAAAGCTGAATCATGATGGTCGATCTCTGCGGATATAGAAAATTTTGTAATTATATTTTTTTTTTCTTAAGGAGTTGTAGTTTGACTTATTGGAAACCAACCATTTTTGACGACCAAGCAGCTTCGTCGTTCTATTGTACCTAATATATGTGGACCGACACATAGTGATGAAGACACTAATTGTATAATGTAATTAACTTCACCAAACTTAGCATTTAGGCCGCTAGTAAAACAAGTTTGGAGTTGATGGCCGGTCTCTCCGGTTATAGAAAATTTTATAATTATATACAGTTAAGGAGTTCTAATTTGACTTATCAGAAACCAACCATGTTTTTGAGACCAAGCAGCTTCCTTGTTCCATTATACCTAATATATGTGGACCGACACATAGTCACGAAGACAAATTGTATAGTGCAATTACTTATTACAACTTCACCAAACTTTTGGATTTTGGTTCATTTTTTCGTGAATCTAATATTTTGTTTGTTTTGTATGATTTCCTTTTGAAATCTATATTATTAAAAGAGAAGTACTCATTTGAAATTGTTCTTATTTCATTAATTAAACTCTCTTTTTTTCTTGTTTTTTCAGTTGCATTTATAAAATATCATAAAACGAATAAAACTGCCTAATTATTACTTGTCTTTTCAGTTACATTAATGAAATATGCTTAAATGAATTTAAACTTCCTATTTTATTGTTTGTCTTTTTCAATTACCTTAATGAAATATATCCTTAAATAAATTTGGACATAATGTCATTTAATCAACCAAAAAAACTTATGAGTTATTCTTACGTGCATAATTTTAATAAAGGAGATTTTTAAAAACGTGCATCATTAAAATGCTACCTAAAACATGCAGCACTAATATATAACATGCATCAATAAAACTAGAATTTGACTAACACAATTGTACGGATATTATTTTCAGTTGATTAAATTTAAAAATAATTATTTATTCAAAAATTATTTAAGAATGGCTATGTTTTTAAAAATTATATGGTATTATTTGCTCATAACTCATTTGTCATTTGATAAATTGTTAGAAAAAAAAATTTAGCATAATATAACTCAGTTGTCATTTGCTAAATTTATGGTTTTTATTTATATTTTTTATTATTTAATTATAATATTTTAATTTTATATTTGAAAGATAAATGAATTTTCTTTCAAACAATATTTTTGTAAATGTATTTTTTTAAAAATAATCAATTAAAATTGTTATTATCATTGAATATCATTATTTTTGACATAATTTGAGTTTTCGTTTACATCAAAACTTATTATATTTTAGGATAATTTTAATTTAAAATGTAATTTTCATATTTTTCAAACAAATTCTAAAAATATTTTTTTAATATTTTTTTATAATTGTTAAAAAAATATAGAGTTGCATTTTAAATAAAAAGGTAAAGATATTAAAAATATTCTAATTAAAATAAGTAAAATTTAATATAGTTTTAAGGAAATGATCGAAATAAAAAAAATTACACATAAAATAATCATGATTTTTGTTAACTGGGCGGATCATTATTTATATGATATCGCACACGAAAGAAAAATTTCTGTTTTTAAAATTATATAATTAACTCTATACTCATTTTTTTATATTTTTTATATGATATCACACATTTGTAAAAAAATAGATAGTTTAAGATGCAAAAAAAAAATATTTACTTAATGAATATAATATGAACGAATATTACAAATACATCATTTAATAAAATAAATAATTAAAAACTAAAAATTCATATTCGCGCTGGCGCGCGGATCAGGTCTAGTTTTAATTACTAGGAAAGTGTTTTATTGAATTAAACAAATACGACGTTCGCATAGGCTGTTTATGAGCTCAGGCTCAGCAAACATGCAACGATCAAGAATGTCCTGTTTTAAGGTTTCATGCAGCCGAGCCTGAAAATAGATCCAAACAAGATACTAGAATATACAAATTAGAGAAGTGATATACATCATTATGCTCTTTTTTGGTGATGCGACTTGTATTTAACAGATTATTACAAAACACAATAAATGCAAAAATACTAAAATGTCAATTTGAAACGTACGTATCATAGCATAAACTCGTGTGACTAAACTCTTTTCTCAAAATTAAAAACTCTTGTGTGCTGCTTAGGATGTCGCCATCTAAATACAGTCAAATAAGACTAACGATCCAATAATTGATTGATCTAAGATATGACTATAAATATCAAACTGTAAGCTAAATATTAAACTCATGATCATTGATCAAACCAATTTTATTTCGCATTTTGTCAAGGATTTTCATGTGTAAGATTACATCAAATTAGGCTAGTTTCCATATATTTGTTGATTTTTCTAAGCCTAATATGTTTGTCACTGGACATATATGGTCGTGTCATCTAATGAACATATATTAATATAATCAAAGCTATTACGACCAACACCCTTTAAAAAAGAGAGGATAGATTATAATGAGGGTTATCTCCAACATGATCACAATCTAAATTTATGAGTATATAGTCTCTCCAGCCCAATTTTGTGTTGTTCCTACTCGATGTTAAATTATATTCGGAGGTTAAGAACATTAGTATGGAAGAGAATATCCTTATATATATTGCTAATGTGTGCATGATTAAGTAGTCAGAAATCATTCCATGAAACGCTAATAATATATATCGTCCAATGATTTAATATGCTTTATCGGTATACAAAAAGAAATAATGAAAGAAAAACTAGAATAAAATTCACAAAAAATTACAATGTGAAAAAAATGAGGAATCACTATCTACAGATATATGCAGAAAATTTGAAATGTTCTTCATATGTGAATACTATCTTTATCTTTTTCTTATAAATATTAATAAACTGCTCAAACAAAAATACTCATTTGTATGTGTTACATTAACTTATCTATTTTCTATCAATTTTATTTATTTATCAAAGATATATTATTAAAAATATGTTAAAATATAAAAATATAACCTTAAATAAAATAAAATATAATAATATAAATATTTAGACCGCTTAGTCCGTTTTTGTTTTATTTGATTCGCTTGATCCGCTTTATTTCACTATATAACAAATTAACAACCATCCACTAACAGAGCGGACTTTGGTGGATGTAAAAGTTATAAAATTCAACTGACATAGAATTCTCTTTTAGCCTGAATCATGACACACAATTCTTTAATTGATTTAACCAGCAAATGCTATTAATAACTATTTGACTTTATAAACATAAGTACTTTGACTTTATCGTGAGAATTTTGGAGTTAGATCTTGAGATCCAATAACAAAGGCTTCAAGCACGTGAGCAAGTCGCCTGTCGACTGTCTTCGGTTTTTAAATTCTTTTTTTATTATTTTTTGATAATCGAGGGGTTTCCCAATTCGCGGGTCATTCCCCTGGGTCCGGTCAGGCAGCGGTCCACTTCACCCGGAAGGGCTTTACCTGGGCTGGATCGAACCCAGTACCGCTTCGGTGTCCAGAAGAGGCATGGTAGTTTCCGCATGGGAAGAGAATCGAATCCGGATGGTGGTTGCCACCACAGGTCCGTCCTGCCACTTAGACTATCTCGTCCCGACTCGGTTTTTAAATTCCAAGCCATTTTTTATGATATGCACTGAAAACAATATAGATAGTAATGATCAGGCCTGGTAGTGACATATCACACTGGTGCAAATAACTGTATAGTCGTTGGCGTTGCAACTTGCATCATGCCCCTCCTTCAGCGTTGTATGCGTGTATACACACACATTCATGTCGACTAACGACTTGATGTGTATGTCCAAATCAAACTACGCGACAAATCATCCATAGTTGTCCCATTAATATGGATTCATTTTATCAATGGGGCTAACAAGGCCGATGGATGTTCAAGTAAAATATACAGGCCTATTTCGGCTTGGATTTGTAGCATACCAGAAACTTATGTTAATAGATTTATAATAGTTTTTTAAAAAAAAATTTATAATAGGTTTATCATCAATATTTCTCTATAAACACATGACTATCTATTTTCTTCAAAAGTCTGCTAAATAATTTATCTATTATTTCACCTGATATTTTCCCAGCCATTAAGCATATAAAATGGCAGTTTTACACGATGTGTTTTTTTTTTTGGTTTTTTCCCATAATTTTCAGTTATTGAGGAGTGATTAGTAGAGGCTGTGACTTTCTATTTTTTTGTTCTAAGATTTATGCTCTAGAGTTTCAGCTTTAGCTTTAATATATTTTGCGGTAGAAATTTTCCGGAGCACTATATAATATCTCTAGAGAAATTGCATTCTAAAGCAAACATATTTCTTTTTATAATGTTTTGGCTTTAAATTTAATTTTTAAAATAAAAACATGATTGCTTTAAAAAATGGAAGTAGAAATTAAAAAAGTTGTGCACAGCTCTTACAGTTATTAGCTACTACAAAATTTACCATCAATTATCTGTTAAAATCCATTAGTCTGTCAAATTTTGTTATCAAGAACACCCAAATGGAATACTAGAAAATTCAGCTATATTTCTAAGTTAAACACCAATATAATGGGAATACTTTTGGAATTTTACGTATTTAATTTTTAGAATATTTATGGGAGAACATTTTCTCCACAATCACAAGATTCACAACTGACACGCTAACCAAACACATCAAGTAAACAAATTAACAAAATTATAATTATTTTATAATTAGGATACCAATAATAAAGCCACTCTTGCTAAAAAAAAGGCCATCTATACTATTATTTGCGAAGTAAATTTTTAGAATCGAACTCTCACGTTAAAAGTTAGAGTGGTTAATATCGTGTATACCCTTAATGAATAAAATCTCTAAATTAACTAAAATATAAAAACGAATTTAAAATTATTTGGTTAGATAAGTTATTATTAATAATAAAAAAACTTATCCAAAATCTGAAAGATATATTTTAAAATAAAAGATAATTCCTATATATTTTGTGTTGTTATCCGAAAACATATTTTAATAAAAAATTTAAATACTAAAATTTAAAACTAAAAACACACAGAAAACATATAAATTTTTGGAATCGAGCTTTCACGGTAAAAGTTAGAGTGGTTAATATCGTGTATACCCTTAATGAATAAAATCTCTAAATTAACTAAAATATAAAAACGAATTTAAAATTATTTGGTTAGATAAGTTATTATTAATAATAATAAAACTTATCCAAAATCTGAAAGATATATTTTAAAATAAAAGATAATTCCTATATATTTTGTGTTGTTATCCGAAAACATATTTTAATAAAAAATTTAAATACTAAAAATTTAAAACTAAAAACACACAGAAAACATATAACCTAATATTATTCAAAAAATATTAATCATATTTTATACTCAATTATTAATTTTAATAGATAATTTTAGATAATTTTTATTACATGTCAATATAAAACAAATTTAGTTGAGGGGTTTAACGTTAAAACCCCATAAATCTTCTATCTTTTACTTTATTATATTAAAATAAATATAAATTCATGTATATAGTTTTATGTATATATAAATATTTTGAGGATAATTTTACATAATTATAGATATTTTATTAAAATAAAAAACTTTAGCGTATATAGATAATTTAATGTTAGATTAGTTATTAAATATTTAAAAAGCATGAAAATAACTTATTCAAAATTTTTGAATTGATAATATATTTTTTTACAAAATTTTATAAAATTATTAAGCCCGCAAGTGCGGGCAAAACACCTAGTTATATAATATACCTAAGCCACATTTGTCCCATTTTCTTGTTCTTTGTTTCAAACCCCACAAGAAAGCTAATCATTCAACTTATACCCCCAAAATTGAGAAATTAAACATAAACTACCCCTCCCAATTGCAAAACAAATCATACTAAGAAAAGAAAAAACCACAATGTTCAAACCCCTTCCCAGCAAAAGCAATCACCTAGCTCTTGGCCTCGCCGGAAAAGTAAGAGCCTGCCGAAGTTTCCTCCGAGCCGGTGGATTTGGATTCGAACTCGAGTTCGCTTTAGAACTAGCCAAAGGGGAACCAAAGTTCATGGTCTGAGAAAGATTCACCATATCCACCATCGACCGCGTCTGGTAACTCATCGTCGTGGTATCACTCATATCCCCTCTCGCCGTGGCTCGTTGCCACGAATGCGAGCTCAGACCAGCGAGAACATAAGCCCTACCCGAAGTCTCGTACACTTGTCTGCTCGCCATCCTCTCCTGCGTCTCCTTCAGCTCCGCACACAAAGACACACACAACGGATCTCCCGCTTTCCCCGACACAGTCTCCGACAAAACCCCACGACAAGCCTCTAGAACCGAAACAGCTTCAGTTAAATCGCCTCGTTCAGCTAAAACCCTAGCTTCAGAGATTGCTTCCGCCGCACGTAACCTTATTCTCTGTCTATCAACTTCAACCGAGACAACAGCTCTTCCTTCCGACATCACCACCGGTCTGAAAATCTTCACTTCACTAGAATTACTCAACTCAACAGTCTCTTTCGTCACCGGATCTCTATAAACACATCTAACCTTGATCAACGACATATGATCCAAACCGCCATTGAATACAGGAACATCAAGATTCACCAAGAAGTTCCTCTCTTCCTCAGCGTAGAGATCACCAACTCCTATAGTCCCGGTAGTCGAATCAAACCGGTAGCTTCCAGCTTTAACCGAACCAATCCTCAACACAGGATGAACACACTCAACCCTAACGCTCAGCTCCTGCACCACGACGCTGAGAAGACCACCAATGCACTGCGCAAACGCGTCTTGTATAACAGTCTCAGACTCTATAAAAGAAAACGTCCCTCCAGAGTTCTCCGCAATGGAATGCATCAAACAAGCATCATGGTCAGCGCCAAACCCAAACGCGTGAACCGGGATCCGGTTTACTTCTTTAGGAAGAAGCGTTTTGTAATCACCTCCTTTAGGTCCACCACCAGTGGGACTAGTCATGGTGTATGTATCTTGACCGTCTGTTAATAGCACGATGCTAGACACCGAGTTCTTGAATCTACGGTCGATCAGGACCTTCGCGCCTTTCTTCAACCCTTCAGCGATGTTAGTCCCTCCGTTCGAGACCAGCGAGTTAACCGCCTGCAGCGCCTCTTGCTTCCCGGTCTCGTTCATGAGACGGAGAGGGAAGCTACGTCGCGACGTGGAGGAGAAGGAGATAACGGATAGACGGTCGAAGGGGCCGAGGTTCTGTATCACGAACCCCATCGCTCGTTTTAGCAGCGCTAGCTTTGTTCCCGCCATGCTTCCGCTCACGTCAAGAACCGTCACTATATCAACGGGCGCGCGTGAGGAGGACTTTGCAGCGGAAGGAGCTTTTAGGTTGATCAGTACAGCGAAGTCTTCAAAGGAAACCGATCTCAACACTTCTGAGACTTCTGTATACGTTTTAACTTCTAACTTCCCTGTAACACCAGGCTCGGTTTCAGCAGGGCGGTTCTGATGTTCCAGAGCCTCGTCGTCGTTAAAAACAGCTGGCTCGGTGTTGAAGATCGATGAGACGGGTCTTGGACGTGGAGAAGGTTGGTTCTGAGCAGACCTGCGCGGTGGTAGTGTCATCCAAGCATCATCTCTTGGTCTAATTATGGGTTTCACAGGGGACTTGGACTTAGCATTAGGGCTCTGAAGAGGGACCTCGTTCCATTTGGCGCGGCAGACGGGACAGATCTGGTTGCCGTGCTTGACGTTGGTGGTGATGCAGTGGAAATGAAACGAATGTGAGCATTCCGCTGTGAAGATGGCGTGGCCTTGTCCAGCTTTCATCGCGGTTAAACATATTGCACACGTTTTCTGCAGAATATGGATAAAGGTTCTTAGTTAATACAGAGTGAGAAGGGTCATTGTTGTAATTACAAAGAATCCAAAGAAACACTGACATAAGTGAGTCATGTCATAGTCTCTCTGACACATTTGTTTCTGTTACTATGATGCTCTATTATTGAATGATGCATAAAAAGAAGAGCAAAATGGAATCTTTCCAATTACCATAATCTAAGAAAAAGGTCAAAGAGACTTGTGTTTGAGTTTAACCATCATAGGTTTAGTAGTTTGACCATTTAATAAGATTGGACCAAGAAAAAAATGGTTTCTTTGTTAGAATAGGGAATCTATGAGGTCAAACAATTAAAAAGAACAATAAACAAAAGAGGGGAAAAGACAAAGGACACAGCTTTATAAAGTTAAAGAACAGTATTAACCAAATCAGTAATTAAAAGCTTTTTAGGCAAATTCAACCCATAAGGATCAAAGTTGAAATAACAATAATGCAAAAGTAAAGTTAAAGAAAATGTGAACTTAAAACCAGATGCTTATGTATATTTTAAAGGTTAAAAAATTTACAGCTTAGTTTATAGTAAGGATAATATCAGAGTAATAGCAGCAGATTTAGAGCATTAAGAAAATAAGAAGGGTATCTTTCAACAATAATTGAAAAGTTGAATGCAAAAAAAAAAAGATTGGTCCGTAGAAGTGCACTTGACTATTCACCAAAAACTTTATATCCCATAGTGGCTCCATTTGGGAGAGTTGATAATTACATCACAGCAAATTGCTCATTTTTACCAATAAATAATGGAGAAAGACAGAAGAAGAGGCACTATAAACCCGGGACAAAGACAGAACCCAATCTTGATGAGTATATAGTGGTTCGAATTATAAGATAAAGTTGGTTTGAAGGAGAGACGTTCACCCATCCTAGTCTTCACTAATCAGTCTACATTTTCATCTACTAATCCTCATTAGCCCTCAAGGCATTAGTTTTCACCAATAGTTTTCAAAAAGGTCAATACTTTGAAAGTTTATGAATCTCTAACACAAGATCTATTGGCAGAAAAAGTTGATAGTCACAGAGTTGAAAACCCACATCTAATTATATGAAACATTCTCCATTTTAAGATTCTTTTCATGATTTTATTCCCTTGAAAAATAAACGAGTTTTTGTTTAGTCAAAAAGATCACTTGATGTGCGTGAAGATCCAAACACTTTTTAGAAAAAAAGAAGTAGTTGAAGATTAAACAAATTAATAAAGTTAAAAATAGATACAAATAACAATTAAAAAAAAGTAAATTAAATTAATTTGGTGGTTCCAAGAAAGATTAGCCCTTGGATTCGCTGCCTCCCCGTCGATCCAACGGTGACCCAAAACGAAATTTCACAACTTTTTTTTTTTTTTTTGCTAAAACAATTTCGAAATTAGCAAACAAATTTGACCGGAAAAATTCAACCTTTAGAGATGAAATGGAATCAAAACGCATAGATTATCAACACACGAGATAATAAAAAAAAAACTAAAATTTGAATCTTAAAAGGTATAAAAAACAAACCTTTGATGAGGATTTGCTAAAAGACCGAGGCAATCTGAGACCAGAGGAGGAAGGAACCGGCGTCGTGGGCCTTGGAACCGTGACCGGAGAAAGCGAAACAGCGTCGTTCGATCTTCGTGACTCTTCTTCGAGCGTTTTGGGAACGTAAAGGCACAGATTTACACCTAAAGCTATCTTTGCTTTTCGCCATTTGCTTCCCATTTCTTCTTCAGACAGGAACGAAACACAGAGAACAAAACTTAGAGGGCTTGTCTGATGTCCGATGGAGAAGATATCTTCACCTCTTATCTTCTGTAGACATTTTTTTTGGTTAAGAGAAGATGGGTACAAATAATAATGAATGAGTTTGCAAATTGCAAAGCTTTCTTTGTCTGCGGGGAGAGAGAGACGGTGAGGGAGTTTTGACCTTTTTTAGATGAATGATGGGTGAAGGGTACTTTGGTCAATATTTTCCATTATGAGAACTTTGGGATTATACCAAAGTTAAATTTGACCTTTGATTTTTATGTTTTTTTAGTATTCTTTTTAGAGATTGGTCATATACGACTTTTACTTTTGTTTTCTCAAAAAAAAAAAATTGTTGTTGATAAACTAGCTAGTAGTAGTACATTTCAATTTGGTTTTGATTTTGATTACATCCACTAACTTTGTTGTAATCATTTCAGTATAGGACATTGTTTTGGTAAATAGTTGACATCATATCTTAGAATTACGGCATCATATTTTGATAATTTATTAGCGTTTCCAAAGTTTAATTGATGATGTTTGACAACATACTATAAGGAAATATCATCATCTTTGGCTTTTAGTAATATGACTCGCTGAAAAACATTTTTCAAAATAACAAGGCTAAGATATGAATTTTCAGTTAGACGATCTTTTCTTCAATATTTTCTTCCTAAGAAAAAGAGTTCCAACACAATTTCATTCCATGAATGCTTTGTTCTCACGAGAAAATGACTTTGTATTATAGTTAGCGCTCATTAAATGTTACATGTCCAAAAAAAAAGAAGAAAACAAAAATAGATTGAAACTTGTAAGATTTAAGCCGTTGAAGTTGCTGGAAATTTATCAATGCATGCATGCCTTGTAGGCTTATACATATTAAAAATTCTTGATTTAAAGAAATTCATGTTGACTTGGCTAGGTTTTACTTATTTATTTACTTCTTATGTTTATTAAAACTATCTACTTAAAAAAAATTATCTACTTATTTAGTTTGTTTCAACTTTCAAGCAATTTCAGAAGTTAATATTTTCAAAATATAAGTCATACATTGCATTATTACGGCCTTCACTTGCAAAATTTTCTAAATTACAGTTCAGTAGTATTGCCTAAACAGTTGATTGTCACGATTCATGATCATATCATCATCAAGTGTATTTTATGATTAAGAATTACACTTACACATTGTTTTGGATTTTCTCTTCGTCTCACAAGTAAGAACTCTTCTCAATGGAATTTAATATACAGTCATAGAATGTTGGTTCACCAACTTCTAACCACTGCTATAGAGGAAAAATATATATTACATAAATTTATGTAAAACCAAAATTTCAAATCCAAAGATAAACTAGATAGTTTATGTAAAATAGAAATTTTGGAAGGTATCTCTTATTATATTATAAATTATCGCGTTCTAATTTAAATGATTCATGTATGATATAACTCTTTTCTATCAATGTACCCAAAATACATTTTGAACACAGGAAGGATTCTACTTAGTGACATTAGTTGGTATTTTATGAAAGTTAACTAATAATGTAAATCGTCCAAAAAACTAGTAATGTAATAAGTTCTTGTGTTTGTCAAAGTCATTCTCCTAAAACACAGCTAAACTACTTAGATGCTATCGGTGTGACTGTGTGAGGGTATGTAATAGGCGCGGGGGTGTGTGCATAGATTTATGGGAGCGTAGTCTCTTTATACTATAGAGGAAACTGATAAGGAAGTGCATTAAGTATGGTTGAAAAGAGAGGAGAAATGAGTTGAGGATAGGAGAAAAGGAGGGGACAAATATAAAGCAAAAACCTTCACAGCCATTAATTAGAACCCATTCAGTAGGTGGAAAAAAATGAATTTGTAGTGTCTATTACAGGGTGTCAACCATCATAATTTTTTTTTTTTACAGAAACACACAAATCTCATGGCGAAATCATATTTTTTTAGAAAAATCGGCCAAAAAAGCACAGAACTTTGCGGAAATTGCCAAAAAAACATGTACTCGAGCCTGGCCAATAAAACCCAGATCTTTTGTTGACTTTTTTAGTTTATTCACAAACTTACGGTTGACTTACCAGATTAACACACCGTTAACTGACAGTTAAAACAGTGTTAACTCACCGTTAATTACTGTCGTTTAGTGAAACTACGTTGTTTCATCTAATTGTTTTGTTAAAGACAAAATCTCAAGACGACGTCGTTTTGCTTAATTAAAATTGTTGTTGGCTGGACTTGAACCCGTGCACTCGTGGTCTTTAGGGGGTTTTGCCACTGAACTAGTGAACTTTTCGGAAGATTACCACACATGTTTCTTTTTATTGATCAAAAGATGTGTTTGATTGAAATCAAACAAAACGAAACTCGTGTTTGAACGTAACCCTAATTTCTCAAATCGATTTGGGGATTTTTCTTGTGATGTGAGGAGGTGGTAAAGACGAAGTTCACAAGGAATGGAAGGGAGGTAATGATTTTCGGAGCTATGAGGAATTTCGATTACGGGAGTGACAAAGCGGTTCAAGAGTCGAAGAAGGGTGGAGAACGCGATGCTTCTGTGAGTTTGTCATCGCCGGAGAGATCGAGGATCCGTAAAAGCGTTGAAGGGATATCGATGTTGGCATCTACAGAGGCGTCGAAGGCGTCGAAGACAAGGCGGGGAACTTCATATGGGTCGCTTGCGTCATCTCCGAAGAAGACCACAAGGCGGGAACTTCATATGGGTCACCATCTCCGGAGAAGGCCACGAGGCGTGGTTCAACTCTGTCTCCTAGAGTTGCGAAGAAGCAGAAGGTAAATGTGGCTCCTTCTGGTGATGACAGAGAAGAATGGCCAGAGACTGAGATGTTGGCATCAACAGTTGCGAAGAAGACAAGGTGGGGAACTTCATATGGTGGGTCGCCTGTGTCTCCTAGACAATCGAAGAAGCAGAAGGTAAACTCGGAGAAGAGTCTAGGTGATGATGGTGATGACAGAGAATAATTTCTCCAGATTGTGGTAAATGAAGAAGAGGAATTTGGGGATATAAGTGATGATGATAGAGAAGATGAGAACGGTATTGCTGGCATTGAGGAAGTTGGTTGTACAAATTTGAGTTTTTATTTGGGTGATAAAGCAAAAAATGATGACTGTGAGGTTGATGAAGACGAAGGGGATGATGATGCATGAGATGATGATAAAATCCCTAATCTTGTGTTATAGATGATGAGAATGAAGAGGAGATGATACCTGCACAAGCTTACAGAGAAGACACTGATCTAGAGGAGCTCCTTCAGCTAGGCAAGACATTTTCAGATGCTGAGGACTTCAAACATGCTTGTCTCAGGTATACCCTGAAAACCAGATACAACATCAAGTACTACAGATCCAGTAGCTTGAAGATGGGGTAAAAATATGCCGCTGAGATGAGAGATGATGAGGCTCCATGTCCCTGGATGGTCTACTGTTCGTATGATAGGAGGAAACAGAAGTTGATGGTAAAGACATACGTCAATGACCATAAGTGTGAGAGGACAGGGTATTCCAAGATACTTAAGAGGTCAGTAATTGCAAGTTTATTTGCTGAGAGGTTAAGGCTGAATCCTAAGCTCACAGCAAATGAGATACAGGCTGAGATCTTGAGGGAGTATAAGATGGAAGTTTTAGAAAACTCATGCATTAAGGCCAAGACGAAGGTGATGAAAGAAAGGAGGAAAACCCATGAGGAGCATTTTGATAAAATCTGGGATTACCAAGCAGAGATATTGAGGAGCAATCCTAGATCAACCATGGACATTGAGACCATACCAGGAGCCACGGTTGGAAGCAAGCAGAGGTTCTACAGGCTCTACATGTGTTTCCAAGCACAAAAGGAAGCATGGAAAAAGACTTGTAGGCCTGTTATTGGCTTTGATGGAGCCTTTTTGAAATGGGACATCAAGGGACAGTTGTTGGCTGCGGTTGGAAGAGATGAAGACAATAGGATTGTCCCTATTATTTGGGTTGTAGTGGAGATAGAGAATGATACAAACTGGGATTGGTTTGTGAAGCGTTTGGCCTTGGATTTGGGATTGGAAGATAGGAACGACTTTGTTATAATGTTTGACAAACAAAAGGTAAACACCTTGCTTTCATGATACTCAATGAATGTTTGATTCTTCTTTCTGATTTTTTTTTTTTCTGATCTTGTAGGGATTAGTGAAAGCAGTTCATACCCTCCTTCCAGAAACTGAGCATAGACAGTGTTGTCGCCATATATACGAGAACTGGAGGAAAGGTGGAAAGATCTAAGGTTACAGAGGTTCTTCTGGTTCATTGCAAGGAGCTACACTCCTGGTATGTTCAACTACAACATGGACGAGCTTAAGAACTATGATCCTGGCGCACATGCATCTCTGATAAAGACAAAGCCATAGACTTGGTCTAGAACTTTCTTCAAGATAGGCTCCTACTGCAATGATAATCTGAACAACTTGTGTGAATCCTTCAACAAGACCATTAGGGAGCCTAGGAAGAAGCCTCTGCTAGACATGTTAGAGGAGATAAGGCACCAATGTATGACTAGGAACTACAATAGGTCTAAGATGACTAAGGTCATGAAGACTAGGTTCATCCAGAAGACAAATAAAGAGTTAGACAAGGTTGAGAAGAAGTCAAAAGAGTGTAGTCTGTGTTGGGCAATTGGGCCAGAGACTGAGGTGGAGGATAAAGACCAGTCATATGTGGTGAATTTGGAGAAAGAGACTTGTGCATGTCGAAGCTTGCAAATGAATGGTATTCCTTGCATCCATGCTGCTAAGGTCATCCTTGGTGTGAGAAGAAAACTTTCTGAATTTGTTGCTCTTTGCTACACAACCTCTAAGTGGCGTGAAACCTACAATTTTGGGATCAGACATGTAAATGGGATGATAGAGTGGCCTCGGACCAATAGATTAGGTGTGATTCCACCACCTAATCGAAATGGCAAGCCTGGTAGGCCTAAAAACCATGATCGAAAGAAGGGAACCAATGAGATATTGTCTACTACCAAGCTGAGCCGTGCGAACAAGGTAATGACATGCTCTAATTGCAAAGAAGAAGGGCACTACAAGAATACATGTCGAAAGGCTTTTGTTCAGAGCCCACCTAAGAAACCAAGAGGCAGACCAAGGAAATATCAGGTTAGGGTCTTGGTTAGGGTCTTAGTTTTTTAGCTATCGGTAATGTGTCTAACAATTCATTTATATGTTACAGGGACTACATTTTGGCGAGTCACAAGCTCAATCATCACAAGCTCAATCCTCACAAACTCAATCCTCACAAGCTCAAGCATCACCATGGGAAGTTCCTCAATCTTCACAAGGTCAATCCTCACAAGCTCAACCATCACGATGGGAAGTTCCTCAATCCTCACAAGCTCAACCATCACAGCAGCGTGGGAAAGATGGTTCTTTTAGATCAATATTAAATATGCTTTTGTTGTGTGTCGTTTATGATGATGTCTCTGTTTGAATGCTTTTGGAACAAGAACTACCTTTTTTTTCTTCTCTTCCTGCTGTTTTAATTTGAAACTCTCAATGAAGATAGTGTTGGTTATTATCTTTGTGTTTTCATCATGTTTTATCTTGTTGGTCTATTCATTGGTGTGTTCATTTGTCCTTTTACAAACAATCAAAAAGTAAAACATAAACCTTACTGAAACATAGTCTTAAAACCTTACTGAAACCATTACCATTACATAAACAGAGTCTTCTAGTAGCTATTCAAAGATAACCCATCTGCTTTGTCAAACATGATCAACACAAGACATATCGCAACGCCTAAACAAACCACCAGAAAACCCACTTTCATGATCACATTCAGCTTCTTAAGTTCATTGCTCGTCTTCCTGACTTCTTCTTTCAACTCTTCCTCCACGGTTTTCATGCTTTCGATCTCCATTTTAATTTTCATAACATCTGATGCAAAGCACTCAACTTTTGGCAATGCATCTTGAACCTCTTCGTAGACAGCTTCATCTACCCATTTATACAAGTGATCCTAGACACAAATCATGAACACAATCTTTATGTTCAAACAATTTCTCACTACCTAGCCATTGAAGCTTTATGTTCAACAATTTCTTAAATACAATCAATTGCAATCAAATTAAACACTTACATTTTGAAACGTTGGGCATCTAAAGAAAGTTCTTCCTGGATTGACCTTCGTTTTTGATGTGTATATCCCAGTTCTTCGACCACACCGCATTGCTCCAGGATACCACGAATTCCCATCGTATTCACAGACGAATCGTCACAATCCGAACTCTTCATGCGCTACTCGAAGAAGGAAAGGTGAGAATCGAGATTCTTAAGGACGAGATCGAACAGAATCGAGCTTGAATCGCGAACTAGATTTATGGTTTTGGGAATTTAGGGTTTATACCAATCGGAGGAAAAAACGCTGTCGTTTCTTTTTGATTCATTTAATTCGGATTCAAAGAGAATAAAAGAAACTGTGTTCGTAAATCTATTGCAAAGTCCACTAGCTCAGTGGCAAAAACCCCTACCATTAAACCCGAGTGCACGAGTTCGAGCCGATGGAAGCCCATCTTTTTAATAAAAAAGCAATATAAAACGCGTCGTTTCATTCATTTGTCTTTTAACTCGGATTCGAAGAGAATAAAACAAACTGTGTTCGTAAATCAATTGCAAAGTCCACTAGCTCAGTGGCAAAAACCCCTATCATTAAACCCGAGTACACGAGTTCGAGTCGTTGGAAATCCATATTTTTAATAACAAAGCTATATAAACGACGTCGTTTGTCTTTAATCAGACAAAGAGATGAAATGACGTTGTATACTTTAACATCCAAAATTAACATCCGCTTATTTATGTGTTAACTCGGTTAACGGTGTGTTAATCTGGTCAAACAATCGTAAGTTTTTTAATAAACTAAAAAAGTTAACAAAAGTTCACGGTTTTATTGGCTAGCCCATATGTCCAGGTTTTTTTTGGCAATTTCCGCAAAGTTCAGTGTTTTTTGGCCGAATTCTCTATTTTTTTATGAAGGACGTTCGAGAGAAAATCATATTCAGTGAAACAAAATATCTAATATTGACATATTTTGTATTATAATAAGTTGCTTAATGAGTAAATTTTTAGGAATCTTTTCATTTAGAATACATGGGATATGATATATATGTTCGCTCTTAAAGAAATTAAGAGAGCAGATATAACTTTATAAAAATTGAAGACTCATGTGAAAAAGATTATTAAATTTGTTTATAACTTATGTCGAGTACATATGTCATTACAAAAGTGTTTCTTTGAAGAATAATACGATTTTGTATTGCGCATATTGTGCTTTATACAATAAAATGTGTATTTTGTTTAGAATCTATGCATTAGATATCCAAGGCATCGTATTAACATCTAACCAAGACTGGGAAATGTAAATAAATAAAACAATACTAGAAGACTTGCACCCACCAAAAGTCAATCTCCGATACTAAAGACACCCCAAAAAGACGGGCTCATTTATTTCCATCCTCGGTATCTTGTGACTCTTGTCATGTTATTAACTTTGTTCTTTTGATTTTCTATAAATTCCACGCGCATATTTGTGTATATAAAAGTATATACTTATAATCCTATTATATATATATATATATATATATATTCGTCTGTGCTTTTGTTTCAAAATCCCAAATAATAAGTTTGAAAATCAGATTGTCTATCCTCTAAAACTTATGAAATCAATGCCAAAAGACTATATATCTCTGTAGAAATCACATTCAATTCATACTCGGGTTGAACATAAATTATAAAATCCAAACGAAGTCTATATCAAATAACTTAACTGTCGTTTAGATCATTTTGAGTTGAATTTATCAAAAAGATTATGTCAGTATATGAATTTGGCTTATGTAGTTTATATCTCTTTCATATATTTTACTCTGATTTAGTTTTGCTTTGCTTGAATATCATCTTTTAAAAGTTCACTTTAGTTTGCTATGGGGTTTACTATTTAGTTTATGTCCAATCCTAATATTCATCATCAAAAGAGGTGAAGACCATTGTAGCTAAGTCTTGTTTTCTTCTTTTAGTAGTTTTGATAAGTTGGAACATCACAATCTGTTACTATATGTGCATTTATCATATATGTATTTTATACTATGAAAAATGGATTTTGGATAGCATGTCAATTTGTCAAAGACCAAAGCCGAAAGTTTCTCATTGGTTTGCGCTGAATGTTCCATCGAATTCTCTTGCTTACACCACCGCCGTTTTCTTTGAACTAAACATCATTTTCTCTTCTTATTAAAGTACAAGTATTTATATGGTATTATATTATCGAAGATACGTGTTGCCTTTACTCACCCTTTGTTCGTTAATCATTATTCCAAAATTTATGTTTTTATGTAACATTGTCGAAGTTTGAAAATAAAAACGATAAGAATTACAAAATAACAAAACAATGGATATGAATCGAGATGTATCTTATCTATCTTATGCATCTCTGGATTTAATGAAACTATATAATCATTTTAGAAGGTTAGAATATCGAATGTTAGGCATTTTACAGGCCAAACTTAGTAGGATTCTTAGTGTAATGTAAAGTTTTTGTACATTAATATGCTGTCTAGTCAAATGATGACACGATTTTAGAATTCAAAGATAAAGTTTTGGTCAACAAAGCAAATCTAATATATAACTTTTTTTTGGGTGTAAATGTTAAATTAAAATAAAAAAATTGCAACAAGAGAATTTTCCGGGAAGTCAATCATTCTAGCCCAAGTGCATTAGGGATGGTATGATCGCACCCATCTAATATGTAACTGTCAAGGATATATTGGTTTTACCATTTTAGTTTACAATATCACTAAAATATGTCGAACATTACTAACACGAATACATTGTCAAAAACATTACTTCTAATTGTCAAAAAGCATTAATTACTCCTATTTATAAGAAAATGTCAATATTAGCGAAAATGGTCAAGATCAACATTTAATTATTAATTGTTTGAACGTGACATGGAATCCATAGAACTTGAAAAGTGAAGATGACAAGCTCAAGGGCTTGAAAAGTTGAAATGCACTTGGAATCCATAGAATTGAAGTGAAGATGACAAGATGTAATGCATGAAAAGTTGAAATGCACTTGAAATTCATAGAACTTGAAGTGAAGATAACAAGATGTAATGCATGTTGTCATAATCCATGTTCTTGAGAAAAAAAAGAATGTAAGATGGCCATAAGATGTAAAATGATCATGATCAAGCATATACATGTCAGTATAACAATAATTCATATATATAATGTAATACAAACTTTTTATTTAAAAATATTTTTTTACAAATGTAACGAATAAAAAATTAACATATATTTTAAATGGCTAAAATATACTGAAACTCAAAATCATAAGATATCTTCTCAACCACCGGAAATGAAGAAGAAGATTTGGGATTTTGATTCTTAAAACAATCCACCATTGATTTTCTCGAGGAACCAGAAGTTGGAAATTGGTTGTTACCCCCTTTTCAGTATGTGGCAACGGAGGAGAGATGGAGAGGTTGATTGTTTTTAGATTTTACACTAGTTTTTAGTTGATTGTTTTTAGATTTTACCCTAGTTTTTAGCTTTTGATTTTTGAAAAACCACTTTTTACCCAATCAAGATTTTTAAAAATTGATTTCCTAAAAATAAGTGAAACGAAAATTCTTCCTATAGCCAATTAAGATTTTAGCAAAAGAGTTTTCCTATAAACTAAGGAAACCAGTTTGTACATGCTACATTAACTTTTAAATGAAAAACCAGAATCCATGTTTTTTTAGTTTTTGTACAGGAACACGTACTTGTTGTTAAATAAAGTAGAAGAGTACGTAGCTTTTTTTTTATATATACTCCCTCCGTTTCGTTATATAAGTAGTTTTAGCAAAAAAATGTTGTTTCACAATATAAGTTGTTCTCAGAACCCAAAGCAATAAATATACAATATTCCAATTAAAAACTTAAAGGTCTTGTCAAAGTTTTCAATTTTTTTAACACAACTTTCAATGTCAGTCAACTAACATTAACTAACATTTACTACTAGTTACCAAAAAAATCTATTTCTAAATTCACTATAAATACCACCTTAAGTGTTATCTTACTCCATTAGTTTTTCTTTTTGATTTGCTTTCTTCGATTGGAAAAAAAGTCAAAAAGAAAACAAAACAGAAAATGTTAAAAAAAATCAAGAAAACACAATCAAACCTCCAGATGTTCACTCGGCCATTTGACTTGAACAAGATGCATTATGATATTGGAGAGCTTCATGACAAAGAAATAGAAGACACTATATTATTAGTATTATTTTTTATTAATTTTATTACTAACAATAATCTCTCTCTAATTAAATCTTGCAGACAAAATGAATGTGTGCAATAAATAAAAAAACGTTTTTATTGTTGCTTTAGAAAAGGTTGAAGTTTCTTAATATCCGCGCTTTTAAGCAAAACTACTTACATAACGAAACGGATGAAGTATTATCTTAGCCTTTGTTAATATTAATATAGCATGTATCAACAATGATTAATGTATATGTTCTAAAGTAAATGTATTCTTATTTTATAAATATTTATTATTATTTATAAATAAATTTATTATTTATATTTCTAATAAAATATGTTATGATAAATTTGAAACATTTTAAATGTAAAAATTTAAAATTTTACAAATTTAATGATTATTATTTTAGTTTTTTTTTCAAAAACTATTTTTTTCATCCATAATAGAACACAAAAACTTATTAGCACTATTTGATAAATTTCAATGGTAACTTTTAAATATTTTATTGCTATTTTATGTATTATTATAAAGTAATGTATATTTTTTTTTAAAAAAAAACTAAAAAATACATTAAAACCAAAAACCAAAATCTAAATCCAAAATCTAAAAACTAAAACCAAAAGCTGAAAATCAAAAACAAAAAAATTTGAAAATCAAAAACCAAAATCTAAAATCTAAAAACTAGAATCTAAAAATCAAAAACTAAAACTAAAAGCTACTAAAACAATCATCACCGGAATCTCTAGTGAAAAGGATCACTAATCATTATCAGCAATTTATATATCTATAGTTATATAACTAATGTGGAAGCAGCATTTTAATTAACCGTTTTAAATTTTTATTATACGAAAATAACCAATTCATGCTGAGTTACCTTATTCTTAAAATTTGGATGCAGTTAGAAAGCAATATTGTTGTATTGGCAATAAAACAGTTTTTTTAAAAAAAAAATTGTCTTTTTAATACTACAAATCCATAAATTCAAAACATGTGCTACATAAAATGGATTAATAAATAAAATTAGATAACATATACTCTATCCGTTTCATTTTATTTATCGTTCTAAATTTTTTACACAGATTAAAAAAATTATTAAATTTCATATTTTACAATTTATTAATACGTGAATTTATTTGATTATATTAATTAATGAGCTAAGAGAATAAAGATAAAATTAGAAAAAATAGCAATTAAATGCATTAAAAACATAAAGTGACACTTAAAATGAAACGAATTTAAACTCTAGAACGACAGTTAATATGAAACGAAATGAGTATATAGTACGACTATGTATCTAAAATCGATTTCACTAAAAATCATAATAATAAATTTAAATTATTTCATCAATATACATAGTCAAGAAAAAAAGAAAAAAAAATATAGTTAAGTTCCCTATCTGTAATTTATTCTCCAACTTAATGTTGGGGAAAGCGGACACGAGGTGCATCGGAATGTAGCAATCGTGTTTCCCCTGATCTTGTGAGAATCTGAGAGAAAAATACTTCGACGATAACATAATATAATATAAGCAATAACTAAATGAGATAAGCACTTTTTACGTGGAAAACCTCCTCGATGTGAGAAGGAAAAATCACAGGACTGTAGTCCACTGAACAATCCACTATATAAATGCATGTGAGTACAATCACGTCCTCTCTGTTCAACAACCTGAACAGAACAGAGACTCAAGCTACAAAGAGCTATCTCCAACACAAGAACAACAACAACAAGAGAGCAACACAAAGCTTTAAAACCAGCAGAAACCAAACGACCTCAGCTCACAAGGATTCCGGCAACCAGAGACTAATCCCACCGTACAAATCCAAGATAAACCAGTAAAAAACACCTCTGCCAAATTTCAGCTCAATCAGAGAAAATCTCACCGTCGGATTTACCAAATACTCAAGACAGCACTGCTGAAGAACTGTGACGACCACCTTCACTAAAACCCAAACAACAGAAGATCCAACCGTTGAAATCTAAATCCCTTCGGTGAACCTTGAACTAACTGACTGAAGAAGCTTCCGACAAAATATCAGCCCGATCAGGATCCGTTTGATCCTCCAAATCTGCCTTGACAAACCCAGATGAAATTCTGCCTCATTCCCTCTTTTCTCTCTTTTGTCTTTTTTTATTCTTGTAAGTCTCTACATAAAAAATTAGGTCAAGAGACTATATATATGTGTCTCACTAACCCTAAGAACTTCCAAAGCCCAATACTAATCTCATAGACGAATACCAATGGCCCAACTTCCAAGTTTGGTTATCACCAACCAAACCCAATGGGTTTCCTCCATCTAGAAGGAACCCAACAAACTCCCCCTCCGACTAGGTGGAGGAAACAGCCATTCCGGCTATCCCTCGGCATACTTCAAGCTTCCCCCTCGGCAAAGACTTTGTCATCATATCAGCTCCATTATCATCCGTATGAACTTTCTCAAGTTCCACTTCCTTAGAAGCAACCACATCTCGTATCCAATGATACCTCCTCTGAATGTGTTTTGATTTCGAATGAAATGTAGAGTTCTTCCCGAGACAGATGGCGCTTTGACTATCACAAAGCAACACATACTTTTCTTGCTTGAAACCGATCTTTTCACAGAAGTTCTTCATCCACAACAACTCTTTACAAGCTTCAGTTGCAGCAATGAACTCTGCCTCAGTGGTAGATAGTGCAACGCACTTTTGCAGCCTTGACTGCCATGCCACAGCTCCACCCGCAAATGTTACCAAGTAACCCGAAGTAGACTTGTTAGAATCAACATCTCCAGACATGTCAGAATCAGTGAAACTGACCAGTAAAGGCTTCTTAACCCCAAATGTAATCTTCAGATCAAAAATCTCTCTGAGATATCTCAAAATCCACTTCACAGCATTCCAATGTTCTCTTCCTGGATTGGAGATAAACCTGCTGACAACTCCAACGGCGTAAGCTAAATCTGGTCTTGTACAGACCATGGCATACATCAAACTACCCACTGCAGAAGCATATGGAACCTTCTCCATATCTTCCTTCTCTGCATATGTCTTCGGACTTTGTTGACTGCTCAGTCTTAAGTGTGGAGCAAGAGGAGTACTCAACACTTTAGACTTGTCGGTGTGAAACCGCTTAAGTACTTTTTCAATGTACTTCTCCTGAGATAAGTGAATCAGCTTCTCACATCTATCTCGAACAATTCTCATACCAAGAATCTGTTTCGCTGGACCCATATCTTTCATGGCAAAGGACTCACTGAGCTGCTCTTTCAGCTCCTTAATTTTGTCCATGTTCCTGCCCACAATCAACATATCATCAACATACAACAACACACTACAAAAAAACACGTTTGTTGCAAGGGAAAAAACCGTCGCAATTCTCTTGCAAATCGCGCTTTGCAAGGAAATTGCGAGGAAAACATATTCCTCGCAAATCCATTGTCGCAAATTTGCGACGGAAGATGTTTCCTCGCAAATTTGCGACGGGAGATGTTTTCTTGCAAATTTGCGACGGAAAATGTTTCCTCGCAAATTTGCGACGAAAAATGTTTCCTCGCAAATTTGCGATAGATTTAAGAAACGCAGTTTCCTCGCAATATCTTGAAAAATATTTTTTTAAAAAATTATGAAATTGAAAAATAAAATAAATATATAGCATATATATAACTAACAAATAATTTCACTCTTACCGAAAAATATATTAATTGTATATATATATGTGAATATGTGTACATATGAGAATATATTATGAATATTATAAATTTACAAATACATATTCCTATATATTAAACCGGTTTACAACTTTTTTTTTATTTCTTTTTTTGTTGGCACCTCACACCTACCTGTTTACAACTTAACCTAATTTAAAAAAAAATGAAAAAAAAAAAAAAAAATTAAAAAAAAAAAAAGACGCCGGCCGATGTCCTTCCCATGTCTCTATCCTTGCTTCTTCTTCATCACCGGCAAGAGTCACGAACGACGGCGAAAACTACAGATTTCAGGGACTTGGTCAGAGGCGGTGAGTGAGGAAAGGCGGGAGAATTCGGTGAAGAAGAGCGAGCTTCAGATTTGGGAGGCGTTCACGAATTTGGCAGTACATCAAAGGAGGAGATCTGGATTCGTACATGAGGAAGGGAGGCGTGGAAAAGAAGATGAACGGTTAAAGGCTCGTGAAGGATGAGAGATAAGAAGAAATTGTAGACTAGATTATGAGATGCTAAGGAAATAAAGAAGAAGAATTGCAGATGAGGAAGAGTTAAGCAAGAAGAAGTGTTAAGGAGGAGACTACGGGACGTGAAAGGAGGAGAGCAGAAGATTAAAAAAAAGCATCTGGACCATTGATTCAAAATTAATCAATGGACACAGATTACAATCCTTGCATTTAGATATTCCACCAATGAGGAGGAGAGGCGGATATTGAAACGAAACAACATCTGAACCATTGATTCAAGTTTAATCAATGGTCATAGATTGCATCTATGCATTGACCAATGAGAGTTTTACTTTTAAAAAATTTAAAACATTTTAGTTAATGGTAGATAATTTAGTGGATGTGTTTGATTATATTTTGGCTTTATAAACTAGTTTATTAATATGTTTAACATTTTCCAAACTTTTAGTTTACGTATTTGAGTTATATAAGTTATAAGGGTTTGCTGTTAATTAGTTGTAATAACAAATCAAGTGTTATTGATTCGGTTCAAAACGAGTCTCTCGCAAATCTCTTGCAAATTTGCAATGGAAATTGCGCAAATCAAGGCTTGAGACTTAAGTTCATAACAATAGTTAATCAAATTTCGGAAAATATTTTCCGATGTACATTTTAAACATTATAAATGATTTAGTGTCTAGATTAGTGATTTGGGGTATAGAGTTTATACATAGATTTTAGGGTTTGAGATATAGTGTTTGAGTTAAGATTAGTGATTTTGTTTTTGTGTTGTCTAGTATTTTTATTTATTTTTGAAATGTATAATGTAAAATTTTAAATTTGGTATATAGTTTGAGATATTATATATATATATATATATATATATATATTATAAAAATTAGATTTTATTTAAATTTTGAGTAATTGGGGAAAAAATGAATTTGCAAGGGAATTGCAAGGGTTCATCGCAAATTTGAGATTTGCAATGGAATTGCGAGTGATCCCTTGCAAATTCCTTGCAAATTCATAAGTCAATGAGTTTAGGGTTTCGTTTGGGGTATTGGTATATTTTTGCTGGACTAATATGTATTTTGTATTTGTTGTTCGAAAAAACAATTGACGTGAAATTTTGTTTCAATTTTTTTTTGGAAACTTCTTTGACGTGTATTTATTGTATAAATTATAGAGTTTTGATGTTTAGTACTTTGTAATATTAATTTTAAGTGTCAGAAAATATTTATCCCGTAAATATTTAGTTGACTGATATTGATTAAATTTCCAAAAATATTCATCGATGTACTTGTTAAACACTAAATATTTTAATTAATAATTTTTTATTAACTTTATTTGATTTTGGGAGAAAAATGATAAAATGTACATACCATGCAAGTTCTTTGCAAATCTATTGCAAATTTGCAAGGGAGCTGTGAGGAAACAAGATAGACATACAAAATTCTTATAAATCCCTTGCAAATTTGCGAGAGAAATGTTTCATTGCAAATTTGCGAGGGATTTGCGAGGACGCTGTAACTTCCATCGCAAATCTCTCGCAAATTTGCGAGGAAAAATTTTCCTCGCAAATTTCTCACAAATTTGCGAGAGATTTGCGAGGAAAATAATTTTTCTTGCAATTCCGTTGCAAATCTGTCGCAAATTTGCAAGGAAAATTTTCGCTCGCAATTTTCCCTTGCAATCGGCGTGTTTTCTTGTAGTGACAAGATGATAAAATCATCCTCACCAAACACCTTCACAAATACACAATGGTCTGAATCAGTCTCTGCATAACCATGCTCCCCCATAACAGACTTGAACTTCATGTACCACTGCCTTGGTGCTTGCTTCAATCCATAAAGGCTTTTCTTCAAGCGGCAAACCAGATTTTCTTTGCCCTTTTCACATAGACTTCTGGTTGTTCCATGTAGATCTCTTCCTCCAAATCACCATAGAGAAAAGCAGTCTTCACATCCATTTGCTCAACCTCTAGATCAAGGCTCGCTGCCAATCCAAGTACAACCCGAATGGATGGCATCTTCACAACAGGAGAAAAGATTTCATCATAATCAATTCCCTTCTTTTGGCTGTAGCCTTTCACAACCAATATAGCCTTGTGTCGAGGTGGCAAATTGTCGTCCTCATGCTTAATTCTGTACACCCACTTATTAAGCAGAGCCTTTTTGCCCTTAGGCAATTCCACCAACTCAAAAGTATGGTTTTCCTCAAAAGAATCCATCTCCTCATCCATGGCTCCAAACCACATATCCTTGTGTTCATCCTCCAAAGCTTCATCATAGCTTTCAGGCTCTCCCCCATCAGTAAATAATACATACTCACTAGGATCATACCTTGTCGACGGTTTAAGAGCTCTCTCGGATCTTCTTACAACAATAGGTTGGTTCTCAGCAGTTGGTGTCTCACCATGATCGTCACCATGATCACCACTACCATCTTCATGTGCGGGAGCATCTGCACTGGGTGTATTATCCTGAACCTCAACCTCACCGTGGACCGATGTAGAAGGAGTAGCCTCTAAATCAATCAAACTCTCATAAACCTGAGCTGGAATTTTGGACTTGTCAATGTCCTTAATCGTTTGATCTTCCATGAACACAACATCTCTGCTCCTTACGAGCTTCCTTTCAACGGGATCATAAAATCTGTACCCGAACTCATCCTGACCATAACCGATGAACACACACTGCCGTGACTTCATCTCAAGCTTCGATCTCTCATCCTTGGGAATATGAACAAATGCCTTACACCCAAAGACCCTCAAGTGACTGTAAGAGACATCCTTACCAGTCCAAACCCTCTCTGGAATATCACCATCCAATGGAGCACTCGGTGACAAATTCAGTACATGAATCACCGTGTTCAAAGCTTCTCCCCAGAAAGTCATCGATAAGCCTGATTGTGAGATCAAACATCTCATCCTCTCGACAATCGTCCTATTCATCCTTTCAGCCAACCCATTCAACTGTGGAGTCTTAGGTGGCGTGAACTGATGCCTTATACCATGCTCTTTGCAATAAGCATCAAATGGTCCAGAATATTCTCCACCATTATCACTGCGGATACACTTCAGCTTCTTCCCCGTTTGTCTCTCAACCAACGCCACAAAATGCTTGAAATATCCCAACACCTGATCCTTCGTCCTCATAGGAAATACCCACAACTTCCTTGAATGATCATCAATGAAAGTCACAAAATATGATGCGCCGCCAAGAGATCTTGTCCTCATTGGACCACACACATCTGAATGTACCAAATCCAGTACCTCGGGTTTCCTAGAAGGCGCAGAAAACTTGAAAGACACTCTGTGTTGTTTTCCCGCAAAGCAATGTGAACACTTCTGCAGGTGCAAACCAGAGATTCCTGGAATCACCTCATTCTTAGACAACACATACATTCCCTTCTCACTCATGTGACCAAGTCTCTTATGCCATAACTCCATGGCACCATCATTCTCCACCGCATTAACAGCGCCTTTGGAGACCTTAGCCTGCATCCAATAGAAGGATGATGACTTCTCACCTCGAGCCACAATCAAAGAACCGCGAGAGAGCTTCCATTTACCACCACCGTGAAAACTGAAATAACCCTCATCATCAAGTATTCCCGTCGATATCAGATTCATCCTAATATCAGGAACATGCTTAACATCCTTAAGCACCAACCTAGTCCCAAGACTAGTCTCCAAGCATATATCGCCAATGCCAGCAACTTGAGCCATTGCATCATTTCCCATCTTCACGGAACCATAATTACCCGTATTATAGGTAGAAAATAAATCCCGCTGTGATGTTGCATGAGTAGTGGCTCCATTATCAATCACCCAACTGGTGTCTTGGCATGCGACATTAATGGCATCACCCTCAAGAAGAATGAGAAACTGATCTTCGGTGACAGTCACCCGATCCACCTTTTCTTCTTGATTACCTTGCTGTTTGTTTTCAACTTCCAGCAATCCTTTTTCATGTGCCCTTTCTTGTGACAGAAATAGCACTCCATGTTAGCAAATTTATTAGATTTGCTCCTGCTCCTGTTCTTGTCTCTCTTGGGATCTCTACTCGAACTCCTCCCCCTTGACTCAGTAACAAAGACATCTGAACGCGAACTACTAGCATTCGACTGCCTTCTTGCTTCCTCATTAAGAACACTGTTCTTCACTGAATCCATCGAAATAACACCTTCTGACGCGGAGTTACAAAGAGACATCCTGAAAACCTCTCAAGAATCCGGTAAAGTACCGAGAAGCCACAGACCGTGAATCTCATCATCAAACCTGATGCCCATATCAGACAGCTTGTTGAGCAATCCCTGAAACGCATTCAAGTGATCCGTCATCGGAGTTCCCTCCTGATACCTCAGCTCAACCAACTTCTTGATCATGTACATCTTGTTGTTTCCGGTCTTCCTAGCATACAACTGCTCCAGTTTCTTGCACAAAGAATGATCATCTGTCTCAGTCTCATTATCAACCCACACACTTTGCGATGCAGCAGCTTCCACTCTTCATCCGTCTTCTTCTCAGGTTTCTTCTCCTCGAAGACTGGAACATGGATTTTTTTAACAAAGAGCAAATCCTCCATCTTGCCCTTCCATAGATGATAGTTAGCACCATTCAAGCTTATCATGCTGCTCGTATTTTCCATCATTCTCACAATCAACAATAACCCGAAGTTATCAAACCCAAAGCTCTAAAACCAGAAGCTCTGATACCACTTTGTTGGGGAAAGCAGACACGAGGTGCAGCGGAATGTAGCAATCGTGTTTCCGCTGACCTTGTGAGAATCTGAGAGAAAAGTACTTCGAAGATAGCAGGATATAATATAAGCAATAACTAAATGAGACAAACACTTTTTACGTGGAAAACCTCCTCGATGTGAGAAGGAAAAACCACAGGACTGTAGTCCACTCAACAATCCACTATATAAATGTATGTGAGTACAACCACGTCCTCCCTGTTCAACAACCTGAACAGAACAGAGACTCAAGCTACAAAGAGCTATCTCCAACACAAGAACAACAACAACAAGAGAGCAGCACAAAGCTTCAAAACCAGCAGAAACCAAACGACCTCCGATCACAAGGATTACGGCAACCAGAGACTAATCCCACCGTACAAATCCAAGATAAACCAGTCAACAACACCTCTGCCAAATTTCAGCTCAATCAGAGAAAATCTCACCGTCGGATTTACCAAACACTCAAGACAACACTGCTGAAGAACTGTGACGACCAGCTTCACTAAAATCCAGACAACAGAAGATCCAACCGTTGAAATCTAAATCCCTTCGGTGAACCTTTAACTCACTGACTGAAGAATCTTCCCACAAAATATCAGCCCGATCAGAATCCGTTTGACCCTCCAAATCTGTCTTGACAAACCCATACAAAATTCTGCCTCCTTCCCTATTTTCTCTCTTTTGTCTTTTTTATTCTTGTAAGTCTCTACGTAAAAAATTAGGTCAAGAGACTATATATATGTGTTTCAAAAAAAAAAACTATATATATGTGTCTCACTAACCCTAAGAACTTCCAAGGCCCAATACTAATCTCATAGACTAATACCAATGGCCTAACTTCCAAATTTGGTTATCACCAACCAAACCCAATGAGTTTTTTGTGTATAGTTACGAACAAAAATGTCCTGAGATAAAATAATGTCACGTTTGGTCTTTGAACATTATATGTCAACCAATGTGACCACACTAATTACTAGTAACTGGTTTAGTTTTCCAATAATGCCGAATTCGATTGATAATAAAATTTGGTCCGACCGGCGGGTTCATCCGGGTTTAAGAAAAAACATTAAACTGGTTTTTTTGTTTGTCAACAACTTTAAACTGGTTTAATTTGCAATTTTCTGAAAAGTGAAGGATCATATCCTAAAAACCTCGCTAAAACCCTCCTTCCTCCAGTGGCCTGCTCCGCCTTTTAACTCCCTCGGCGTCCTCCGGAACAGTGTGCCATTCACCGGCTTCTCTTCTTAAATGGCGGCCTCCCTTCTTTTGAACCGTGTTTCACGCTCTGTTTCTCTCCATCGGGTCGGACCAGCTCTGGTTTTCAGTTCCCTCGATTCCCAGATTCACGATGGGAGACTCTCTGGAACACTCTTTCGAGGTACCCTTTTTGAACATTTTTCCATCACCCATATGTTAAAGCAAACATTTTTGAATTCACTGAGTAGAATCACTCTGGTTTCAGATCTGATTTGTGTTAAAAGTTTCAGACTTCGATGATTGACTCTGTCCTTACTTGTTAATTGAGAGACAAATGTTAAATTTCCAGACTTTTAGATTCTCTGTGAAGTTTTAAGATGAGAACTTTCTTCTACTGATTAGTGATGGAACCTGTAAATAGATTGCTGTTTGATTACACAGTGAATAGTTAGTTATGTGGCTCACCTTGCTTCAGTTTGATCCGTGGCATTAAGATTTGCTTTCTCCCTTTTGTGCGTCTACTCTGTAGAGAGATCATTGGCTACTCTTGCTGAAGGAGGAGCTTCCCGTTTTGATGAGATGGTATCCGCGAATCAGCGAAAGTATTACCTTCTGGGAGGTAAAGGAGGTGTTGGGAAAACAAGCTGTGCTGCTTCTCTGGCGGTTAAGTTTGCTAACCATGGTCATCCCACCATCGTGGTCTCAACTGATCCTGCTCACTCCTTGAGTGATTCTTTCTCTCAGGTCTCACACTCACCTTCTGATTTGGCTCTCAATGTCTTTGGTTATCAGCTCATCTCTTCGTTATTCTTTGGTATCCAGGACTTGTCGGGAGGAGTGTTAAAGCCTGTTCAAGGTGTTGATTCTCCACTTCTAGCTCTCGAGGTGATTAACATTAACGAACTTACACACACTCCTTGATACATAGCATTTGTTGCTGAGGTTTGTTGTTCTCATGTTGAAAACAGATAACACCGGAGAGAATGAAGGAAGAGATTAAAAGCCAGGCTGGTGGTGATAAGAGCGTTAAAAACATGATGGATAGCATGGGGCTAGGAATGTTTGCCGGCGAGGTTTGTCTTAAAGATCTTCCAGGATGTGTATTCTGTTAATATCTTGAAGATAATGTTGTCTATTTTTTGTTCGGTAGTTAGGGGATTTGAATCTTGAAGATATGCTCAATGCTGCATCACCTGGTATTGACGAAATAGCAGCTATTTCCAAGGCACGTATGTTGTTGTTACCTTCTTAATTTTGAAAAAGATGATCTTTTATAAATGTTGAGAATTGAGATCTATTTACAGGTTCTTCAATTTGTGGAGTCACCAGAATACAGTAGGTTCACACGTATAGTTTTCGATACTGCTCCCACGGTTAGTTTATATATGTATATTCTAAGTTTGGAGTACATTCCACTTGGTGGATTCTTCTGTTGATTCAATTAGTTTCTTGCAGGGACATACTCTGCGGCTACTTTCTCTTCCTGACTTCTATGATTCATCCATTAGCAAAATAACAAAGGTTTGAGCATTTGCTTCCTTTCTTGCAAGATTGATATGTTTTTAGCTTTACTTGTATCTAAATGAATGATTTGATTATTTCAGCTCAAGAAGAAGATCACTGCTGCAGCTTCAGCCTTTACGTCCGTCTTTGGTAAAAAAAAGGAGATACAAGAACCAGGACCTGTAAGTATATAGGTTATTCACTTTGAATCAATACCTCTTGTTCACCTTTTAGAACTCTAATGATTCAATTTTGTTTAACAGTCCAACGAGTTGGACCAACTGAAAGAAAGGATGGAGAAAGTTCGAAATGTATTCCGTGATGTGGACACCACTGAGTTTGTCATTGTGACCATCCCAACGGTAACACCATTCTCTCTTACTTGTTCATAAAGATCATTAAGGTTACTGAGACACTTAGATTTACTTCACTTGGCTAATATCTTTACTTTTAGGTGATGGCAATAAACGAGTCTTCGAGGTTACATGCATCTTTAATAAAAGAGAATGTACCAGTTCAGAGGCTTATTGTTAATCAGCTTCTACCTGATTCCCAATCCGACTGCAAATTTTGCTCAGTGAGACGAAAGGTAACTCTAAGTTAACTCTGTGCAAGCAAAACTTTTGATTTGAATCCAGTATCAGCTTAGTAGTTCCAGTAGACATAGCTATTTTATATAAACCTTTCAATGTGATATGGTTGTTGGTATTTTCAGGAACAAACGCGTGTGCTTGGACTTATTAAGAAGGATACAGAACTTTCCGGGTTGAAACTGATCCAATCTCCGTTGCTAGATGCAGAGATAAGAGGGGTTCCAGCACTTAAGTTCATGGGTGATCTCATTTGGAAATAAGATCAGTTTTGGTCTTTTATTTCTTAAAAAAAGTATGAAATTTCGAGATGATGGGAGGAAAACAAGTTAGTTGCCAATGTTATTAACTTTTAAAGCAAGAAAGTAATGGAAGTTCTTGAGAGCACTCTTATGTACTTCTAAATTCTTAGGTGGTGTATAAAACGGTTAGTGTCAGGAAACGAGGAAAGTGCTTGATGCTGTACCCATTCTCCATCAGATTGGGTAAGAGCGGATTCATCATCTCCTAGGAAGCTCCCGTGAGCGCTTCCTCCGTGAGTAGAGTTGTCAGTAGAAGCAGAAGAAGCCATCACTTCTGCTTTTAAGCTAGTCCATAGGAACTTGATACCTATTATGAAGCATCCATCTAACCAAAAGCTAGGTAAACCCTGAGGTTGTGCTTGGCTTTAATATGCCTTCCAATATATCAATGTAGTACACGCTCCGGGTCTCGAGAATTATTCTTCTGTTAGAAATATGAGAGAAGTGTTGCTTTGAAAGTTGTGTCTTTCTCATTAGCTCTCACTATCAATATATAGTGGAGGTTCATAAGGGTTTACACAAAGGAGAGAATCTACACATTTAATACATTTGACTACAAATATCTAGACTTGGTCAAAGCTCATAAATGCTCCGGTTGAATGAGTCTTCATCTTGACTAGTCTTGGTCGGATGTAGACGGACCGGAGACGGGTCTAGACGGACCGGAGACGGGTGTAGACGGACCGGATAGTCGGGTCAGATGTAAACCTCCTTAATGGTTAATGACAATCCACATATCCATATCATGGATTTATAACACTCCCCCTTGGATGCCATAACCATATCGGGCTTGTAATGTGCTAACGTTGCCTCATTAAAACCTCTCCTGGAAAACCCAAAACCCAATGTGGTAAAAAGGGAAACCAAGGACAGGAAAAAGAGTACAACACACATTACTCCCCCTGATTTGGACATCACTGAAGGTCCTTGAGTCTTCGCATGCCAATCTGCTGCGTAAGCTTCTTGAATGTGCTGGTGGGAAGTGATTTGGTGAAGAGGTCGGCTGAGTTCTCACTTGACCGGATTTGAGTGACGCTGACCTCCTTGGCTTTCTGCAACTCATGTGTGAAGAAGAACTTGGGTAGTACATGTTTGGTTCGGTCACCTTTGATATACCCATCTTTGAGTTGAGCAATGCAGGCTGCATTATCCTCATATATGATGGTCGGACCATTGTCCTCGACCATTCCACTATCTGATCGGATGTGTTGAGTCATAGACCTCAACCATACACACTCACGACTTGCCTCATGCATGGCTAAGATTTCTGAGTGATTAGATGATGTGGCTGCTATAGTTTGTTTCATGGAACGCCATGATATTGCAGTACCACCATGAGTGAACACATAACCGGTTTGGGACCGAGCATGGTGTGGATCAGATAAGTAGCCTGCATCAGCAAAGCCTACTAAACCATCTTTGGTTTCATTGGTATAAAATAGACCCAAATCCTTAGTTCCTTGAAGGTAACGTAGGATATGTTTAATTCCATTCCAGTGCCTTTGGGTCGGACATGAACTAAAACGGGCTAGGAGGTTCACGGCAAAACATATATCTGGTCTAGTGTGGCTAGCCAAATACAGTAACGCTCCTATGGCACTGAGGTAAGGCACTTCTGGACCCAGGACATTCTCATTCTCGTCCTTAGGACGAAATGGGTCAGTGTCCACTCCAAGGGACCTCACGACCATTGGGCTGGTCAATGGGTGAGCCTGGTCCATGTTAAATCTCTTGAGTACCTTTTCTGTATATGCCTTTTGATGCACAAGGATTCCTCCTTTTATGTACTCAAGTTGTAACCCCAAACAGACTTTAGTTTTACCTAGGTCTTTCATTTCAAACTCTTTCTTGAGATATTCAACTGTTTGGGCGATTTCCCCAGGGGTTCCAATGATGTTCAAATCATCAACATACACTGCTATGATAACAAATCCTTTGTTTGCAAACTTCTTTATAAAGATACATGGACTGATAGGGTCGTTCTTATAGCCAACTTTGGCAAGGTATTCGCTTAAGCGATTATACCACATTCGACCACTTTGCTTAAGTCCATATAAGGATTTGTTCAGCCTTATGCAGTGTTCTTCTCGAGAACCTTTATTAGCTTTGAGCTCAACACCCTCTGGTAATCTCATATATATTTCGTTATCCAGTGGACCATAAAGGTATGCGGTTACAACATCCATTAACCGCATATCCAAATTTTCTTTGATGGCCAGACTTATTAAAAATCGAAATGTAGTTGCATCCACCACAGGGGAGTATGTCTCCTCATAATCGATGCCTGGTATTTGTGAGAATCCTTGTGCAACAAGCCGTGCTTTGTATCTTACAATTTCACCATATTCATTTCTCTTCCTCACAAATACCCACTTATATCCCACTGGTTTAACATTATAAGGTGTCCGGATAATCGATCCAAAGACATTCCTTTTCTTAAATGATTCTAACTCCACGTTTATGGCTTCTTTCCATTTGAGCCAATCTGATCTTTGAGTGCACTCTAGTATAGACGTGGGTTCATGATCCTCATCTAAGTCCATAACATCAAGGGCTACTTGGTATGCAAATATATCATTGATGTCGACATCTTTCCGGTTCCATCTTGTCCCAGACATTAAATAATTAATTGAGATCTCATCATTAGCACCTTCAGTACCATGAGGCTCGGCGTCCCGAGTCTCATTGGTTGGTACCTTAGGCATGGCCATTTCGGCCTTGTCTGGACAATCTATGACCTCGGTTTCTTTTGCACCTTTCTTTAGTTTCCGAGGTCTTTTATCTTTGGAACCAATTGGTCTACCACGCTTAAGACGTGCTTTAGACTCTGTAGCCACTTGATTGTGTCCATCTTGGACATCAATACTTATTGGTGCATTACAAGCTGGTATATAGGACTTAGTCACTCTTTTCGGGTCAGCAAAGGAATCAGGCAATTGATTAGCTAGCTTTTGCATATGAATTATTTTCTGGACCTCTAAATCACATGATTGAGTCCGAGGATCTTGCCATGATAAGGATGTTTGATTCCATACAATTTCTTTGCCCAGCTTGTTATTTTCTCCCCCTAATGTTGGGTACTCTGATTCATCAAAATGACAATCAGCATATCTGGCCTTAAATAAATCTCCAGTAGTAGGCTCAAGATATTTAATAATGGTTGGAGAATCAAAACCAACATATATTCCCATCCTCCTTTGAGGTCCCATTTTTGTTCTCTGTGGTGGTGCAATAGGGACGTACACAGAACATCCAAATGTTTTGATATGGGATACGTCTGGCTCATGACCCGAGAGTAATTGGGATGGAGAATATTTATGTTCACTGGATGGCCTTATGCGTATTAATTCAGCAGCATGTAATACCGCATGTCCCCAAGCTGATACTGGTAGCTTCGACCTCATGAGTAATGGTCGAGCAATCAACTGGATTCTTTTAATGAAGGATTCGGCCAATCCATTCTGTGTATGTACATGTGCCACGGAGTGTTCCACACTTACCCCCATGGACATACAGTAATCATTAAAAGCTTGGGAACTGAATTCACTTGCATTGTCAAGACGTATAGTCTTTAGTGGAAAATCTGGAAAATGGGCTCGCAGTCTTATGATCTGTGCCAATAGTCTTGCCAATGCTAAGTTTCTAGATGATAATAGACAAACATGCGACCATCTGGTCGATGCGTCAATGAGGACCATAAAATATCGAAATGTCCCACAAGGTGGGTGTATTGGTCCACATATATCACCATGTATTCTTTCCAGAAAGTTTAATGTTTCCTTACTCACCTTTCCAGGTGATGGCCTTATTATTAATTTTCCTTGTGAGCATGGAATACATGTAATGCTCATAGGGATAGTTATCCTATCTTTCAAGGAATGGCCAGTTGAGCTCGAGATTATTTTGCGCATCATGGATCTGCCAGGATGGCCAAGCCTTTCATGCCATTGTTTAAAGGCTTCTCTGAACTCATTAGGAATTGAAGTGTTAGCCTCACTCGATTTTATATTGGCACAATAGAGGCCTATTGATATAGCAGGGATAGTCTCTAGGACTTTCTTATGGCCTTGGGCATTTTCATAAATCAAGAGGAATTCTTTCTTTCCCTCGCCCCTAATTTCAACATGTAGATCATTCATGCGAATGTCTTTGAAACTTAATAGATTTCTCTTTGATTTAGGAGAATATAATGCATTAGAAATTTCTAAATGCGTGCCTTTAGGCATCACTAAGTGAGCCGGGACATGGCCTTCAATAAGGTTGGCCGTGCCTGCTATAGTATTGATATTGGCACTCTTTAAAATGAGGTTAACAAAATATCTTTTGTCTTTTAATATAGTGTGACTTTGTATAAGGCATATATATAAAGTAAAAAAAAAACTTTATCTCATAAATGGAATTGCCAAAGTCATAGAACATAGGAAAAAGACATAAAGCCAAATCAAGAATGCAAAGACAAAAGCAATATGATATCGAAATCTTCATATTCAGCCACTTGTAAGGAGGTCTGAAGTCTCAAAGTCCTCATGATCATCTTTGTCATGGGCTTGATCATCCTCATGATCCAGATCATTCTCATTATCATAATGGACCAAATTTGCCTCAAAGTTCTTGCCCTTTATGCTCTCCTGGTAGAGCTTAACAAGGTGTTGGGGAGTTTTGCATTTATTAGCCCAATGATTGGTCATCCCACAACGATGGCAAGCAGATTTGGTCGAGCTCGAGCCATGGGTTTTGAAGTCGGACTTATACCCACGGTTAGCTTGATGACCTCGGCTATAGCCTCGGCCTCGGCTGCGACCAAGATGGTCTCGTGGTTGAAATCCACGGCCACGTGGTTGAAACCCACGGTTACGACCTTGCCATCTACCACGGCCTCTCATGCGACCATGGTATGACTCTCTTGGAGTCTCATCCTTTGGCTCTACGGCCGCATGTGCCTCAGGCAATGCTTTAGCACCAGGAGGCCTTAGCTCACTGTTCATCATGAGCAACTCATTGTTTTGCTCAGCTAGCAACAAACAAGAGATTAAGGCAGCATAAGTGGAGAAACCCTTCTCTCGGTACTGTTGCTGAAGCACAACATTGCTGGTGTGGAATGTGGAGAATGTTTTCTCCAACATATCAGCATCAGTAATAGTCTCACCACAAAGTTTCAACTTTGAGACTATTTTGAACAAAGCCGAGTTATACTCTTCCACAGACTTATAGTCTTGGATTCTCAGGTTTCTCCAATCATAAAGGGCTTTTGGCAATATCACAGTTTTCTGATGATTAAATCTGGTTTTCAACTCTGTCCAAAGTTCCAGAGGATTCTCAATTGTGAGATACTGGTCCTTGAGACCTTCAGCAAGGTGATGGCGAATGACAACAAGTGCCTTGTAATTATCCTTGTCTGATGGCTCAGTGCCTTCAGTGATAGTATCACCAAGGTTTCTGGACCTTAAGAGGATTTTGGTATCAAGCTCCCATTGGAGGTAATTATCTCCGGAGAGATTGAGGGAAGCATATTCAAGGTTGTTGATTTTCGACATCTGAATCAAATATCCATAAAGGAGTAAGGATTCATAATATAATTCAGGATTTGAATTTATATGCCAAGGAGATTGATGATTTATTATGCATTTTATTTTCAGAAAATATTTTATATGCATTAAGATAAAAATTTTGTCAATCAATATGGATGGATTTAAAATGCATCATGGACAAGACAAATAACTTTTATAATGTTCAAGATATTTGTAAACCAAAGTAGATTTTCAAAATCGGTTAAAACTTGGTTTATAATTTTGAATAAAGCAAATGTACTAAATTTTAAATGGAAACCGATTTTGTCTAACTATATGCAAACAGTGTGAATCATTTAGATGCAAACAACATGAACCACTTCAGACGCACTAGTATCATCATTGCTAAAGCTATGCGAACATGTATGTTTGGTTTCAATTATGTGATACCTATGTCCAGTTTTAACAATATGATAGTTGGATGCATGCAAAGGTCAGTTCATGGATGATTCAAGTTCGATCTAATGATTTACTAAATGATACTATCAGGTATACAAATGATCAGTTCATAATTTAATCATAGAATCAGGTTCAAGGATGAAACTAGATCAAGTTTTATTTTAACTAGCAAACTTATGTGATCAAAATTCAGTATGATATAAAATCTGTTCATGGTTGGTTTAATTAACAATATGATCAAATGATTTCAACCAGATTTTATTCTACCTTATGACATATCAATTTTAAAACAAGACTATGGCTTATAAAACTTTAGAAATAATTTTCAGTCAAAGATATGCACTTAATAAATTCAAACAAGCATTTATAAAATCGATTATGCATTTATAAAAATCATAAAAGGTTTTTAAAACTTTGATAGTTACAAAACAAATATTAATAGTCAAGGATATGCAATGAATGATTTTAATTTCGATTTTATTGATGGGTTGACTGATTTTAGGAGATCTGGCCGAAAATGGCACAACAAGGATTGATGGAATTTTGTTTTGGCCAGATTATACACTTATGTTTATCACATCTGGTAAAATGGCCAAACAAAAGGATTGAATCAAAAGGTTTAAGCTTTCTCTAATAATTTTATGATTCATAAGTTTTTATAAACAAGATTCATGTAGATCTTTAGGTATTTTGATAAGTTTATAAGTTTTTAGAGAAACATAGAACCTTTAGAGAATTTTAAGTTTTATGGATTCAAGATACTTTTAGAATCAAGTTTCATATGGATCATATGGATCATAGAAACAAGATCAATATTTTAAATCCATAGATTGTTTATAAGTTATGGATTCATATAGATCCTAGATTTGTTTCAGACATAATGGTGTTCTATAGATTTCAAGGTTTTGATTTGTTTACCTTTTTCACCACAAGAATCTGAGAGGACCACCGTGAGAGTTGGCCGGAATTTGAGAGAGAGAGGAGTTTTCCGGCGGAGAGAGAGAGGTGGCCTGGTGGAGAGGAGGCTGAGCGCCGGTGGAGCAAAGGCTGAGCACCGGAGGAGCTGGCCGGAAAGAGGATCGCCGGCTGAGAGAGATTTCTCAGGTGGAGAGCACAATCGTGCTGATAACGTGTTAGAAATATGAGAGAAGTGTTGCTTTGAAAGTTGTGTCTTTCTCATTAGCTCTCACTATCAATATATAGTGGAGGTTCATAAGCGTTTACACAAAGGAGAGAATCTACACATTTAATACATTTGACTACAAATATCTAGACTTGGTCAAAGCTCATAAATGCTCCGGTTGAATGAGTCTTCATCTTGACTAGTCTTGGTCGGATGTAGACGGACCGGAGACGGGTGTAGACGGACCGGATAGTCGGGTCAGATGTAAACCTTCTTAATGGTTAATGGCAATCCACATATCCATATCATGGATTTATAACATCTTCAACTTTCTTGACGGATCCTTGGTAACATATGAGTCCACCTTTTGCCAAGAGCATTACATCATCAAACATCCGAAACAGAGTGTAACTGCATAGAGAAAGGATAAAATGAGAATAAGATACAATCCTCTTGATTAGTAGTAGACAAGGAGAGAATATGTTGTTGTTGAGAGTGTAAATTACCCATGACAACATCCCTATGGACAAACCATACATATATGTTTACTCCTTCAAGAGCTTCACGGCGTAAAGCTCTAGGAAGATGAACTGTCAAGTTGGTTCATCTAATATCAGAAGTTTATTAGAGCCTTGGACTTTCACTAACCCGGAATGCACGGCGTGAAAGTCCAAGGCTCATGTTTAAATAAAAACGGGAATCTTTCTCTTGATAACGCCACTTCTCTGACCGTAACACTGCTTGTAAGTAGTGAAGATACGATCTCGAGTAAACAGTTTCAGCTTGTAGAAACCCTAAGCAGAAAAGTTTTGCTCAAAAAGCTCTTATTGAGTCAAGAAAACTCTAAACCAGAAGAGAGTATTGAGCTTTTATTTCGTGTGATGATGAAAGAAAGAAAAGGTTCACATTCTCAAAAACAACAATTACCAAATTGACCCTTGTCTTTTTGTTTGTCATTCAACCACACCCAAAGTTGGTTTCGTCTTCTCGTAAAGAAGAAATCCCCAAATCTCCCAAACCCTAATTTGAATCACTCTCACATGAAACCAAGAAGATTATTCTCTTCTTAGGGGATTTCTCGTCTGCTAAAGCTTTGGAGAGATTCTCCCATGTTGACCTCACCATGCTCTTCTTCGTCTCTCCTCTTCCACCGCCCAGCTCTCTCCATCTCGCGCTCCAAGTTTAGGCTTCCTCGTCGAGTTCTAGTCTCCCCTGCTCTCACCCACGTTTCTCCTCTCACTGCTTCCCCTTCCAAGTCCACCAAGCACGTACGCCTCTTCTGAATTGTGATGAAATTTTGGAATCAATAGTTTTGTCTCCTTTGTATTAACACTTTGGTGGTGATATCTTGTGCAGAAATGGAAGATTCAGTGCTTCAGAAATGAGGATTCTGCTCCCGAGAATCAAGAACCGGATGAAGTAGTTAAGAAGCCAGATCAAGATATTCAGCAGCCATGTACTGATCAAAAACCTTGGAACACTACTCTCCAAAAGGTAAGCACCATCCCCTTCACGTTAATCTATGCTCCTACACTTGAAGAAGAAGAAGAATAACTACTTTTTGTCTGTCTGACAAAAAGAACCAGTTTTTGATGTTTAGTGTTTACTAGTCTTTCTCATCAAAGGAGTCTGAGGTTTCTTATCATTTGGAAACTCTTACGCCTTGGTTTTATTGAAATTGATGGGATAATGCAAATAACGCGACTCTGAAAAAGGCTTTCACGAACATTATTATTATTGGGTTTGAAGTAAACTTTGTTTCCTTGGGTTTCAGGCTGCAGATGCAGTTTTGAAGGGAATTGGTACTCGTTGGAAGGTACCATGGACTGCTGAGACCATTGTTCAGGTACCTACATCTTAATACCTGCTTTTCTGTTGCCGTATTGGGTGCCTACTTTACTTTATGATGTGAATGTGATAAGAGCTGTATATGTTTAAGTTGCGTACTATGGATATTGATTCGGCGTATGGACCTAGTTACTGAAAGTAGAAACATTTTAAACGCCGGCTTGTATACCTGACTAGAAACTGTGTGATAGTAGGTCTGCACATCTTGCTTCTTGACCCTGTGTTAGTTAGATTTAGGTCTTTGAGGCTTTTGAGTTCCAGCTAATAGTACTACTATAGATTCCTTGGTGCATGAAGAAGATGCAAAACTAACAGTAATGAGAAATGAGTTTCATACCAAAGCTTTCACTCATGCCCGCCAACATAAACTTGTTCAGGTAATGCTTTTATGGGTAGCCGCCTTCTGGTTCATTGGGTCATGGATGATCCCATTCATGGCTCATATATCAGGTTTTCATAAGGACTCTCTCACATTTAGAGGCCAAGCTTTGTTCAGTCTTATAACCGATGTAACAGAAGGACTAGCCGGAATTGCCATCCTCCATCGTTGCCTCTCCATGTTCCGTCCACTTGCAAGTGATTGGTTCCGCTTTACCCTCAAAGGAAACTGGCAGCTAGACGTCATCATAGGCTGTTTCATGTTCCCTTTCGTTAACCGTCTTTCCCAGTTAAACCTCAACCTCCTGCCACTCCCGCCAACCTCGAGTCCCGTCTCGCTCTCTAGTGTGGAGCAGTCGATCATGGCAAGAGACCCTGTGGCGATGGCGCTTTATGCGGTTGTGGTGTCTGTTTGTGCACCGGTTTGGGAAGAGATAGTGTTCAGAGGGTTCTTGCTGCCGTCTCTGACTAGGTACATGCCGGTTTGGTGTGCGATTCTTGTGAGTTCGGTTGCGTTTGCTTTGGCGCATTTCAATGTGCAGAGGATGTTGCCTTTGGTGTTCCTTGGAGTGGTTTTGGGTTTGATTTTCGCGAGGTCAAGGAACTTGTTGCCTTCGATGCTGTTGCATAGCTTGTGGAATGGCTTTGTGTTCATGGAATTGATGCGGTGATGAGGACGACGACTATATCTCTTATGTAGGGTGTCTGTGTCTTTTACCCCTTATTCTTGTAATCGATTCATGTTATGATTCTTAGATATTTCATTAAATGGACAGTTCAACTGTAAAAAAAAAAGGAAAAAAATTGTTAAAAGGAAAGTGAAATGAGCAGATGATCAAAGACTTAGAAGAGAGTTTAACACTTCTAAATAAAACTTTAAAATGACCGTTCTGAAACAATACTAATTTACACAGCTTCAGAAAGTTAAACAATTAAGAGAACTGGTTATACTTTGATTTGGTATTTTTTCAACCTTCTCTTTCAAGCGTTAGAAACGATTGGACTAAGTTTCCATCTTGATGGATATGGAGAAAAGAGGATATGAAAACGACATTCACATAAGATATATACAAGGAAGATGTGAGTGAAAAAAGGAAAAACAAGAGTGCATATCTTTAGTTTAGGTGATGATTGTTTCAATAGTTTTTAGTTTTAGTTTTTGGTTTTTAGATTTTATCTTTTGGTTTTTAGATTTTGGTTTTAAGCTTTTGGTTTTTGTTTTTTGGTTTTTAGATTTAGATTTTGGTTTTTGGATTTGCTGTATTTTTTAAAAAATTTCAAAAATTAACTAATACATTACTTTAAAATAATATAATAAAATAGAAATAAATATTTAGATTTTACAATTGAAATTTATCAAAATGCTGTGATTATTATTTTAAAATAAAATACAATAACATATTTTAATTATTATATTTTTATAAAAAATATATTATAGTAAAATATAAATCATAATATATATATAAAATTACACAAAAATAAAAATATTAAATTTTGAAACTACTTAGAAATTTTTCTTATATAAATTATTTTTAATTTTTAAAACTTGAATAGAAATAGTTTTTCTTATATAAATATTAAATGATACAAAAATAAAAATACATAAAATTTTGAAACTAATTATAAATTTTCTTATATAAATTATTTATATTTTTTTAAAGTAGAATGGCAATTTTTATAATTCAGGATTATACAATATATTTTATTAATAAAACATATTATGTTTTTATAATTTTTTGTTATTTTTAATGTGACTAATAATTATTAAAATTATTCAATTGTTTTATTTATAGAAACTAATAACTAAGTTTTAAAATTAAATAATATTATTTATAAAATATATAAATTTATTTACAGATATGAAACACAAATTAAAATATTTCACATTATTGTTTAAATGATATCTAATGTACAAAATATTTTATGATAGTTTTAACTTTTATGAAAATATTATTTATTAATTATTAATTAATTATAATGTAGTAGTTTCTACAAAAAAAAAATCAAAATTCGTTTTTCTTCATAAAAGCTCACAGAAGTTGGTTTTTGGTTTTTCTTCATAAATTGGTTAATCTTTTCAAAAACTAGTTTTCCTAAATTTTAGGGAATCTATTTATTGAAAATTTTGATTGGCAACTCAAATGGTTTTTATAAAAACAAAAACTAAAACCAAAAACTTGATTGGATGAAAAATGGTTTCTACAAATGGAGGAGAAAAGAATGATACCTTCACGGCTTCACCCATCGTCGTCTTTCGTTATGCGTCGTTGTTCCTTCCAATAGCTGACACGTCGCAGCTAAGAACCGTGCCTTCGGGCTTCAAATTAGGAGACGTGCCTTGCCTTTAATTCATTTTTTCATTTATTTTTTTGGTTAATTACACTAAGAACCGCTCATAAGAGCTTGCGTTAAACATGCCCTTACCTTGTCTGTAAACTTACTTACCTACTAGTCTTTTTATATTTTAAAATACACTACAATAATTAAAATAAATAACTAATATATCTTTTTATGATGTTGTAATTGGCTGCGTCCAATCTTTCAGAATCTCTCGTCGCAGTAATCTTTCATAGTAACATTTTTTTTTACATATTTTATTACTATTAAAACGCGGACTGTACCGCAATTGTCCCACGTTACCATTCAGACTCACGATCAACTGTAGAGACATTGGATTGAATGCTTTGGTTTTCTACAATATGTGATAGCCTCTTTGGCACTAGAGTATTGAAACATACAACTTTGTATAAATATAATAGTATACGTTAGAAAGAACAAGTAAAGGAGGAAAAAATCAACACAGACAGAAATTGAAAACGATCGATGAAGTTAGTCATAGTGGAAAGAAAAGATCAAGATAGAGTCCACGAAGCAGCTAGTGTTTGTAGTTTATATATATAGTAACTCTTGTTTGAATCATTCTACATGACTATCTATAAAATATAGACTTACTGTGCACTGAGTATTTTCATCAGCGAACATTATTACATCTGAACAGCCCTGTTCTTTTAGAGGACTATGCGCCCAAATTTATAACTGTTTTCTTGTTCACGCATGTGGAGAGTAACACCGACAACAGCGGTGCTTTTGCCTATCAAAAATAATCGCAGAGATCATTCTAACTGCCGCTATTTTTTACAGTGGCATAGACGAAACTTTTGCCAAAGTAATCACAGCGTCAGCTTTATTCATTTTCCACCATCTTTTTGTTTATTTTGATGTTCAGTTTTTGATCCCTAGACGCAAATGTAGCGTCTTCTAGAAGCACAGGGCTAACCTTTAATCTCATGATTAGCGTACCAATCAAGAATAATCTTAGTTGGTCATTCCCATTCGTAAATGAATGCTAAGAACAACAAATCCAAACCGACATGTTGTATACTTGTATTCAAAGTAGGGGTGGACGCAAGGCGGATACTTGTTTTTTATGTATACTTAATATTTGGCTTGTTTTGAACGAGTAATGAATTTTTGGACTTGTACTTGACTTGTCGGAAACAAGTACTTGTTATTTCGAGTACTTGTCCAAAAATATGTTACTTGCAAGTTACTTGCCTTGTTCGATTACTTACTGATTACAAATATTTATTAATTACTTGGATATATTTCCAAGTTTCTAATAATTACTTGATAAATAATATTTTACGAGAGAAGGTTATCAAAGTTTGTTTTATTTACTTGACTTGGTAAAAATACGAGAGTTATTTTAAATTAAATATTTGCATCTAATATAAAAAAAGATGAAATTCAATAAGAAAGCATTGTTTACTTCTTACAACAAAGAAATATATGTTTAGGACTTTGGTTTTAATGGTTTAGTTATCATTTTTTCAGTCGTAAAACAAGTAACGAGTAATATCAAAGCAAATTATAATTTTTTTTGTGATACTTGTTACTTGTCTTGTACTTGCAAATAGTAAAACTCAACGACTTGATACTTGACTTAGCAACGATTAGTACTTGAAAAAAAGAGGTGAGTACGGGTCAAGTAGCGGATATAAGGCAAATAACGAGTATTCGTGTCCAGCGCTAACTCAAAGTGATTGGAACTCAATTACTACCTAACGCTTTAAAAGATCTTTTGCAAGGAATTGAATAACAAATCATTTTTATATTCCAACGTGCAAAAGATAAAGCATTTCTCCTTGTTATTGAACCTGTAACTTAGTGGTGGGTCTCCACGAAGACCAGTTATATATAGGCCAATGGCCATAAAGACTAACCAATTGCTATTGGCTGAATGATGAATCCTATTGGTTTAACTTATGTTTCAGGAAAAAAAATGTTCAAGAAGTTAGAAATTATTTTCCTATATGAACTTCAGTACATAAAATTCGCAACAACAATAATTGTATAGACTTTTTGTGGGAATATAGGTTCCTTTTCCGCATAAAATGAAACCAATGAAGCTATTTAATTATTTTTAAAAAATTCAAAAAGCTTTTCAGCAATGCAAATATGAGAAATACCCTAAGATAACATTAAAAAAGTTTTGGTCACGAAAATATACCACAAGGAAAAAAATGATCAAAATATTTCATTAAAAAAGTAAATACACATTTAACGAAAATAGACCATAAAAAGGAAAATAACCAAAATATTTCATTAAAGAAGTAAATATACATTTATATCTCTAGGGTTAACTAACCCAAACTTTAGGGTTTAGAGTTAAAGAGTAGAGATTTGAGATTGATGTTTAAAATTTTATAAAATAAAAAATAAATATTAAAAATTTGAAAATAAAAATTTTAAAAATAGTTTCAAAAAGTATTTTCGAATTAAAAAAATTTGAAAAAATAAAATAATTTTTTTTTGAAATTTGAAATTTTTTTATATATAAAAAAGTTCGAATTTGAAAACATATAAACTAAAACTAGAAAAAAAAATTGTTAAAATTTTTTTAATTTTTTTTTGTTTTTTTAATTTTTTTAATTTTTTTATATCTAGAGTATTAGTGTCATTTTACCTATTAAATGAAACATTTTGGTCATTTTTCTCCTTGTAGTCTATTTTTGCGACCAAAACTTGAAAATGGTCTATCTAGGAGAATCGTCAAATAATATATCATGGAGATGAATATCAAATTATTTCAGAAGAGCATTATGAGGAGCATAAAGCATGAATTATGTGATTTATAGAGCGAAAGTACAATCTGTACTAAAATAAGGTGAAATTACCATCGCATACTTTATCAAAAGTGGTATTAGGCAAATACAACAAATCATAGGTGCCGAATTCAGATTCCTCCAACCTATACAATGTTTGAGACGAATCTATTAAACCCTGGTCCGCAGGAAACTATGGAGCTCCGTTTTTTATTTCAACACTAACCAATAGGAAAATAGTTGACAGGGTCCAGTGATGGCTGTTAATAACACCTTCATGGATGTAACGTCTGTCCTCTGACCCAATATGGGCCCACTCTTCCTGTTCTTTTCACACAGTCAGCTGCGTTACCCTTGTTCTCAAGTAATAATTACAATGTTACCCCTGCTTGATCATCGTTTCTGGCTCCACATGATGGCCTTTAAATGCGATCAAGAAGTCCCATTAAAAATTTCCGGTTGGTTTTCCTAAAACCGCCCTTTGATAGTGCTGCAACTCGCTGGTTGAACATGTGATTTATGACGGAGATGAGGGTGACTTTCGTCATTTCAGGGAAGGAATGATTGTCCCAGGAAGACTTACCGTTAAGATTTTATTAGATGAAAGATACATGTGACTGAATATTCAGTTAAGTTTGTTTTGGTTTTGGAAATCAAATGTTTTTGGACAACGAATTGAAAGCAAACATAGGTGAAAATATAAATCTAATTATAGGATGAGTTTCTTTGGGTAGTCTTACAATTTCGTTTACAAAATCAATAATTCTGTACAGTACAAATTTGTTTTGAGTTACAATAAAAACAGAAAACGATTTCTGGTTTGGGAATATTAAACTTATCAATTTTGTATTTATTTACGTATATATTTGTGTGTGGTCATCCTACTATGGTTAGGTAGTGTTTCATTATTTTCTGGATCTTAGAGCATCTTTAACGCTAAATGCGTTTTAAAGTTTCTTAGTTTTTAACTTTTTTTTCTAAAAAAAGAAAAAAAAATTATAATTCAATCCAATTGCGGGCCGCCACTTGTTGGTGGAGCCCGTAAACAGTGCAGAAAACAGGCCATTACCGATCTTTAATTCATCACTTCTGTTATCGATTTTTGTTGTTTTTTTGGGACCTCAAGATTAAGAAACCCACTTATAACCTGGGTTAAAGATTATCTTAGAATGAGGAAAAATATCTTTAAGAAACCCACCATTTTTTTAAACGTCTGATAACAAATTTCCAACAGTAGATGATAGGGTATTAACCCAAAGAAAACACAAAAACAGAAAGAGAAACCCACTATTTTGATAATGCTTTTGATATTTTGCCAAAAAGGTTTTGCAGAAATTGGGTCATACATATGATCCGTTCATTTCAAACAAAATAAGTAATATTAATTTTCTCGAACAGATTATTCACCTTTGTAACAAGAAAATCTTGATTTGAAATTTTCTTTTACAGGAAAACTAAGACCATAGATTCTAAAACCTATAGTAAAGCTACTAGTAGTATACTATTTTTTTTGTCTATTTGCTTTAACATATACTACATTTACTCCTGAAAATTGGATCCTAATTAAATGTTGACAAAGACCGGATCAAACGAGGTCGGCTGAAGACTTGGTTATAGAAAATTTTAAAATAAATGTTCTAATCAAAGAGAAACCAAAAATGACAAATTTTAAAATCAAAAGATTTACCCAACACGTGTTGACTTGGTATGTGAATTCTGAAGTTGGGATCTAACTTAAAATTAAGCTGAACTTGAATTGTAATAAAAAGTAGGAACCCGATGCGGATTGGAGATCTAGTTGGGCGCAAATTGATTGAAAACAAAGTTAAGAGTAACATTTGTAAGGAAAAGATAGATACGGTCCGAGTTAGAAAAGAACCAAACAACAAGCCAGGTAAGAAAACATTCTTTAAATCCTCGGTAATGAAAAACAGAGAGAGAGAGAGAGAGAGAGAGAGAGAGAGAGAGAGAGAGAGAGAGAGGAAGGTGGATCCTTTAAAGAGAGACTCGTGGAGGCTCTACTGAAACGATACGTGGAACAAAGCTGACACAAAATGGCCTCAACATCTTCTTCTTCTTCTTCTTCTTCTTCTCCTTCTTCTCCGCCTTATAACGTCGATACATTCATAAAGGTTTCGCATTCCTGCATGCTATCGGTTTATCATCAATTGTAGAGTCCGGTTTAGTTTTGTTGTAGAGAAACATGGCGGAGACGACGAAGGTGATGTACATAGTAGTGGTCGACGACGACGACGACGACGATTTTGATACAACGACGGCGATTGTGGAAGAAGACGGAACCGGGAATTGGAAAGATTCGTTTAGGTATACGCGTCCGGTTTTACAGAGTACTCTTCAGCTCATGGGTTGCAAAGCCCGTCACGCCTTCAAGGTCTTCTCTCTTTCTCTTACAGATTCTTTTTTTTTTTTTTAAAAAATTTGTTTCCTACAGAACATCGCTTTCCTCGGATTCTGATTCTGTATTTGTCGTGTAATGGTTTGAGATTTAATTTCATTTAAGCAATTTGGATGGAATACAAATTGCATTGCATTCTGTTATAAACTTATAGTAATGTGTCTAGATTCAGACAAAAAGATCAAAGCATGTTTTTTACTTTTTTTTGTCTTAATTTCGTAATTTGGCATTACTTCATTGATGTTAATGCATATTTTACCAAACTTGTGTCATGACTCATGTAGTCTAAATGTATTCTCTTGTTGCACTCATTATTGTGTGTGTGTGTGTGCTCAAAGTCTTTTTCATGACCCTCTTTGATACCTTGTAAAGGTACACTTTTGTCTAAAAGTAAGATAATAAAGTTTCAAGCTTTATGGTGTTTGTAATCTCACCACTTGATAGATCCTCAAGTTCTGTTTTTTTTTTTTTTTTTGTTGCTTGTGTTCAGATTAGCCGGAGGGTTTTTGAGCTAATAAGAAGCGAAGGCTCCTTAATACTTTCTCCCACGCATGGGAAAGAATCTGTATTTGACAAGACGTGTGATGCTGCTTCAGCTTGTGCTGGTGTAGAAACTGCCGATGATGTAGATAAGAGTAAAAGTAAGCCCTTTGAGATGCATAAAAGGCGCACAACCGTTGTTGTTTCGCGAGAAATATATGTTAACGTTGTCTGTGACGCTCTAGCTGAATATAAGTATGTGGGTCATGACCAAAGGGCAGACTTGATCCTGGCCTGCAAGTAATTCTTTTTACCTTTTTATCAAGAAACTATAGATATGTGGTGAAGATCATCCATGTGTTACTTTTCTAAGAATATTCTTTAGATTTTTTTTTTTTTTTTGGTCAAAGAATATTCTTTAGATTTTATAAACAGTTTTGGGTGTAAAATATGATAGAAACTCTAGTCAGATTAAATTTGGATTAAATTGTCATTAGCAAATATGTTAACTCACTCTTAGACATATGTTTCTGCTAGTTAACCTCCATTGATTTTTGCCTAAAAGTTTTTATTCATTGCTTGGGTCACATTAGTCATGTTGTTTGTGGGTGTATGTTTACCCGCAAAGCTTCTTATAACCGCACCAACCGCATTTTATTTTTCACTTCCCGTTTCATCTAAAAAGTTTCGATCACTTCCTGCAGGATTCGGGAGAGGAAGGAATCTGTGACTGTTCTACTCTGCGGGACTAGTGGCTGTGGCAAATCTACACTCTCCGCACTTCTGGTATTCTTCAATCACAACCGTTGATAAGCTTTAGATAGGACATAAGAGGCTTTGCTCTTTTGCTTTTAGACAGTCAGTGCTGCATTTTTGTGTTTACAGGGCAGCAGGCTGGGGATTACAACGGTCGTCTCGACCGACTCAATCCGTCACATGATGAGAAGTTTCGTTGATGAGAAGCAGGATCCTTTGCTGTGGGCTTCAACTTACCACGCGGGAGAGTGCCTTGACCCTGTGGCAGTCGCAGAATCAAAAGCCAAAAGAAGACGAGCCAAAAAGTTGGATAATTATGGAAAATCAACACTTGAGGATGACAAACCAACCATCACCACCACTGTTGCAGCTTTGTTAAGTCACAAGCAGATGGCTGTGGAAGGATTCAAGGCTCAAAGTGAGATGGTGATTGAGAATCTCGATAGGCTCATTACAGCTTGGGAAGAAAGGAAAGAGTCTGTGGTTGTTGAAGGTGTCCATCTAAGCCTTAACTTTGTGGTAAGCCCCACTCTTTAGATGTTGTGAACAAACGCGAATCAAAAATTGAAGAAAACAAAAAACGAGTGAGACAAATATCCGTTTAGCAGCTCCGACGAATGCTGGGCTTTTACTGGTGCACTGAGATTTAACACACTTCCGGATGTAACATTAGACACATTTCTGTTTTGAGAGTTTAGTTATTACCGTCTTCCTCTTGCAGATGGGACTGATGAAGAAGCATCCGTCAATTGTTCCTTTCATGGTTTACATCTCTAACGAGGAGAAACATTTGGAACGCTTTGCAGTCAGAGCCAAGTACATGACCCTAGACCCAGAGAAAAACAAGTACGTCAAATACATACGCAACATCAGAACAATACAGGACTACCTCTGTAAACGAGCTGACAAACATCTCGTCCCCAAGATAAACAACACCAACGTCGACAAAAGTGTGGCTGCCATCCACGCCACGGTCTTCTCCTGCTTACGTAGGCGTGAAGCAGGAGAGCAGCTCTATGATGCTACCACAAATACCGTCTCTGTGATCGATGACGAGTACCGGAACCAATGTACAGCTAACTCGTTGAGTTCCAAAGGAATGTTTCAGCTGATTCAAAGACAAGGCTCTTCTAGGCATCTAATGGCTCTTCTCAACAATGATGGAACTTTCTCAAGAACTTGGCCTCTTGGTGGTAAGGTTGATGAGACAATGGAGGGAAATGGAATGGTGCATCCAGTTTATGGATACTTGCAGAAAGCTGAACCTGTGAATCTTCAGTTTGGTTTGTTTGGGATTAGTGCTTGGCCTAGTGATGGAGCCACGAGCCGTGCTGGGAGTGTTGATTATGACTCTAGAGCTGACTTGGGGGAAAATGGAAGTAGGCATTACTCTTCTTGCTGCAGTTCTCCTAGGATGTCTGAAGGAACTTCCAAAGAGGTACATGAAAAGCTCTATAAATTAACATTGTAATATAAATAAATTATTAATTTTTGATTTTAATGAGTATATATTTACCTAAGATTTTTTTTAAAAAATTATTATCTTATTATCTTATCGGTTTGTGTTATATTTTGATAAAGTTTATTAATATATCAAATATTAATTTATAGAGGTTCTATTTTGTTTTTTTTGTATCTTATATCTTCTTCCTTCAGCTTAAGGAGGAGCAGTCCGTGCACGGTAGCGATGAAGAAGGTGAGGACGATCCTCCTGATGAGCAAGATACAGATTTTAGCGATGACGATGATAACAAGCAAGACCATGAAGAGGTAAAACCGTAAAAGTATTTTCATATGGTCTTTTGTTGGGTCTTGTTTCATAAATTAAAAGAGTGCTGGGGTGGTTTTCTAAAGGTGGGATCAGTTGATGAGGAATCTACAAAGTCAGATGAGGAGTACGACGATCTTGCTATGGAAGACAAAAGTTACTGGACGGATAACGAGGAAGAGTCACGAGATACGGTGGCGGTAATGTCTGAGAAAAAACACAAACCGGCGACAAAAGATGAAAAATACGTACAGAACTTAGACCTTTTTCTTCGGACAGCTGCGAACAAGCAGCTGGTGGGGCCGCTTGAGCTATGTGCATCGCTGTTCATGTGTGAGACAAGACGCTTGTCGGGTAAAGAGAAGATGAAGAAGCGTTCTCTTAGCATCTCGGCTCTTGGAAAACACAAGTCGGGTTTGGGAGATCCGATTGTCTTGGGTGCCCCACGATCCTTTGCAACTAAATTCCTGAGTTCTGTGTAGTCTTTAGTTTAAGCTTTGTGTGTCTTTGTATAGTTTTACGTGTCTTTAGTTTAACGTGTCTCAAACTTTGGGGTTGTCTAAATACGTTTTTTCTTATTCTTGTCACATTGACAATTTATGCAGACGACAGTGCAGAACTAAGACATGGTCGGAAAGACAGCAAGTGACAAAAGCTAAGAGTATGTACAATATTAATGACAATAGCTAAATAGAGTCGGAAAGACCGTGTCTTAGTTCTGCACTGTCGTCTGCATAAATTGTCAAAAGTTAGAATGTCGTCTGCATAAATTGTCAAAAGTTAGAATCTAAACTCTTAAAATGACAAGAATAAGAAAAAGCGTATTTAGACAACCCCAAAATTTGAGACACGTTAAAACTATACACATTTAGACTTCTGACAGTGTTTTAGTTTTGCACTGTCATCTGCATAAACTGTCAAAAAGTAGACGACCGTGTCTTCATTTAGAACTTCAAAAGGAAAATTTTTAATTGAACATGCTCTTAGCTTTTTCTGTTTTAGTAGTATTCTTAAATTAATTCATTTGAGCAAGTAATGACACCCAAATTAATTGTATATAGCGACTACAAGTTAACTTTAGACTTCCGACAGTGTCTTAGTTTTGCACTGTCGTCTGCATAAATTTTGACGACCGTGTTTTCGTTTAGAACTTCAAAAGGAAAATTTTTAATTGAACATGCTCTGAGCTTTTCTGTTTCAGTAGTATTCTTAAATTAATTCATTTGAGCAAAATAAAAATCCCATTGAGTTGAATAAGGCCACTTCTCTCTGTTCCATGATAGCATCTTGTGCTTTAAGGGAGCTCATCAAGCCCAACTAAATTTATGTCTCTTCCTCACAATTTGCTTAACTTGTAGCCGCCATATACAATTAATTTGGGTGTCATTCCTTGCTTTTCTTTTTCCACTGTAAATCTTATGCCGAAAGTTAAACTAATTTCAAAAATATATGCAACGATAGATGTTTGTTATTCAAATTAGAAGGATTTTGCGTTCAGCTTTTGTTTTATTCTGGTAAAGTTAGTTATTAATCATAACGAAAATATATGCAATTTAATTAGTTTTGTAAAAAATATTGCAAACATCATAAGAACTTTTGTCTACCGGACGAGAGTAAGATAACTAGATGACGTGTAAAAAGTTCAATTGTTTGAATGACGAGGATTACAGTCAGAGAGAGAAGGCCGTACTACTTCCGCATCATACGGACAGAACCTAATGCTGTGATCTGTACGGTTTTTAAAAGGGAAATCGGCCAAAAAAACACTGAACTTTGCGGGAATTGCCAAAAGAAACCTGGACATATGGGCTAGCCAATAAAATCCTGAACTTTTGTTGACTTTTCGGGTTTATTAAGAAACTTACGATTGACTGACCAGATAAACACACCGTTAACCGAGTTAACTGATAATTAAGCGGACGTTAATTTTGGGTGTTAAAGTATACGACGTCGTTTCATCACTTTGTCTGATTAAAGACAAACGACGTCGTTTATATAGCTGTGTTATTAAAAATATGTGTTTCCTACGGCTCGAACTCGTGTACTCGGGTTTAATGGTAGGGGTTTTTGCCACTGAGCTAGTGGACTTTGCAATGGATATACGAACACAGTTTCTTTTATTCTCTTTGAATCCGAGTTAAATGAATCAAAAAGAGACGACGGTTTTCTCCTCCGATTGGTATAAACCCTAAATGGGCGAAATCATGAATCCAGTTCGCGATTCTCTTCGATCTCGTCCTTAAGAATCTCGATTCTCATCTCTCCTTCTTCGAGTATCGCATGATGAGTTCGGGTTGTGAGGATTCGTCTGTGAATACGATGGGAATTCGTGGTATCCCGGAGCAATGCGGTTGTGGTCGAAGAACTGGGATATACACATCAAAAACGAAGGTCAATCCAGGAAGAACTTTCTTTAGATGCCCAACGTTTCAAAATGTAAGTGTTTAATTTGATTGTGTTTAAGATAAGAACATAAGATTCAATGGCTAGGTAGTAAGTGAGAAATTGTTTGAATATAAAGATTGTGTTCATGATTTGTGTCTAGGATCACTTGTATAAATGGGTAGATGAAGCTGTCTACGAAGAGGTTCAAGATGCATTGCCAAAAGTTGAATGCTTTGCATCAGATGTTATGAAAATTAAAATGGAGATCGAAAGCATGAAAACCGTGGAGGAAGACTTGAAAGAAGATGTCAGGAAGGCGAGCAATGAACTTAAGAAGCTGAATGTGATCATGAAAGTGGGTTTTTCGGTGGTTTGTTTAGGCGTTGTGATATGTCTTGTGTTGATCATGTTTGACAAAGCAGATGGGTTGTCTATGAATAGCTACTAAGAGACTGTTTATGTAAGGCTATGTTTATGTAAGAATCATGGTTCATGTAAGGCTATGTTTTAAGACAATGTTTCAGTAATGTTTATGTTTTACTTCTTGATTGTTTATAGAAGGACAAATGCACCATTGAACAGACCATCAAGATAAACAACATGATGAAAACACAAAGATAATAACCAAGACTATCTTCATTGAGAGTTTCAAATTAAAACAGCAGGAAAAGAAGAAAGAAAAAGGTAGTTCTTGTTCCAAAAGCATTCAGACAGAGACACCATCATAAACAACAGACAACGAAAGCATTCAGAAAGAGACCATCATAAACAACACACAAGCATCTAAAAAAACCATCTTCCCCACGATGCTGTCTGTGATGCTTCAGCTTGTGAGGATTGACCTTCTGAAGATTGAGGAACTTCCCATGGTGATGCTTGAGCTTGTGAGGATTGATTTTGTGAGGTTTGAGCTTCTGAGGATTGAGCTTGTGACTCGCCAAAGTGTAGTCCCTGCAACATATAAATGAATTGTTAGACACATTACCGAGAGCTAAAAAACAATGAGATAGAAACTAAGACCCTAACCTGATATTTCCTTGGTCTGCCTCTTGGTTTTTAGGTGGGCTCTCAACAAAAGCCTTCCGACATGTATTCTTGTAGTGCCCTTCTTCTTTGCAATTAGAGCATGTCATTACCCTGTTCGCACGACTCAGCTTGGTAGTAGACACTGTCTCATTGGTTCCCTTCTTTCGATCATGGTTTTTAGGCCTACCAGGCTTGCCATTTCGATTAGGTGGTGGAATCACACCTAATCTATTGGTCCGAGGCCACTCTATCATCCCATTTACAGGTCTGATCCCAAAACTGTAGGTTTCACGCCACTTAGAGGTTGTGTAGAAAGGAGCAACAAATTCAGAGAGTTTTCTTCCCACGCCAAGGATGACCTTAGCAGCATGGATGCATGGAATACCATTCATTTGCCAGCTTCGACATGCACAAGTCTCATTCTCCAAATTCACCACATATGACTGGTCTCTATCTTCCACCTCAGTCTCTGGCCCAATTGCCCAACGCAGACTACATTCTTTTGACTTCTTCTCAACCCTGTCTAACTCTTTATGTGTCTTCGGGGTGAACCTAGTCTTCCTGTCCTTAGCCATCTTAGACCTATTGTAGTTCCTAGTCATACATTGACGCCTTATCTCCTCTAACATGTCTAGCAGAGGTTTCTTCCTAGGCTCCCTGATGGTCTTGTTGAAGGACTCACACAAGTTGTTCAGATTATCATTGCAGTAGGAGCCTATCTTGAAGAAAGCTCTAGACCAAGTCTCTGGCTTTGTTATTATCAGAGATGCATGTGCGCCAGGATCATAGTTCTTAAGCTCGTCCATGTTGTAGTTGAACATACCAGGAGTGTAGCTCCTTGCAATGAACCAGAAGAACCTCTGTAACCTTAGATCTTTTCCACCTTTCCTCCAGTTCTCGTAGATATGGCGACAACACTGTCTATGCTCAGCTTCTGGAAGGAGGGTATGAACTGATTTCACTAATCCCTACAAGATCAGAAAAAAAAAATCAGAAACAAGAATCAAACATTCATTGAGTATCATGAAAGCAAAGTGTTTACCTTTTGTTTGTCAGACATTATAACAAAGCCGTTCCCATTTTCCAATCCCAAATCCAAGGCCAAACGCTTCACAAACCAATCCCAGTTTGTATCATTCTCTATCTCCACTACAGCCCAAGCAATAGGGACAATCCTATTGTCTCCATCTCTTCCAACCGCAGCCAACAACTGTCCCTTGATGTCCCATTTCAAAAAGGCTCCATCTAAGCCAATAACAGGCCTACAAGTCTTCTTCCATGCTTCCTTTTGTGCTTGGAAACACATGTAGAGTCTGTAGAACCGCTGCTTGGTTCCAACCGTGGCTCCTGGTATGGTCTCAATTTCCATGGTTGATCCAGGATTGCTCCTCAATATCTCTGCTTGGTAATCCCAGATTTTATCAAAATGCTCCTCATGGGTCTTCCTCCTTTCTTTCATCACCTTCGTCTTGGCCTTAATGCATGAGTTTTCTAAAACTTCCATCTTATACTCCCTCAATATCTCAGATTGTATCTCCTTTGCCGTGAGCTTAGGATTCAGCCTTAACCTCTCAGCAAATAGACTTGCAATTGCTGACCTCTTAAGTATCTTCGAATACCCTGTCCTCTCACACTTATGGTCATTGACGTATGTCTTTACCATCAACTTCTGTTTCCTCCTATCATACGAACAGTAGACCATCCAGGGACAAGGAGCCTCATCATCTCTCATCTCAGCGGCACATTTTGCACCCATCTTCAAGCTACTGGATCTGTAGTACTTGATGTTGTATCTGGTTTTCAGGGTATACCTCAGACAAGCATGTTTGAAGTCCTCAGCATCTGAAAATGTCTTGCCTAGCTGAAGGAGCTCCTCTGGATCAGTGTCTTCTCTGTAAGCTTGCGCAGGTCTCATCTCCTCTTCATTCTCATCATCTGATGACAGAGGATCAGGGATTTTATCATCATCCCATGCATCATCATCGCCTTCGTCTTCATCAACCTCACAGTCATCATTTTTTGCTTTATCACCAAAATAAAGACTCAAATCTGTACAACCAACTTCCTCAATGCCAGCAATACCGTTCTCATCTTCCCTACCATCATCACCTATATCCCCAAATTCCTCAATCTGGAGAAATTCTTCTCTGTCATCACCATCATCACCTAGACTCCTCTCCGAGTTTACCTTCTGCTTCTTCGATTGTCTAGGAGACACAGGCGACCCGCCAGATGAAGTTCCCCGCCTTGTCTTCTTCGCAACTGTTGATGCCAACATCTCAGTCTCTGGCCATTCTTCTCTGTCATCACCAGAAGGAGCCACATTTACCTTCTGCTTCTTCGAAACTCTAGGAGACAGAGTTGAACCACGCCTCGTGGCCTTCACCGGAGATGACGCAGGCGACCCATATGAAGTTCCCCTCCTCGTGGTCTTCTCCGGAGATGACGCAGGCGACCCATATGAAGTTCCCCGCCTAGTCTTCGACGCCTTCGACACCTCTGTAGATGCCAACATCGATATCCCTTCAACGCTTTTACGAATCCTCGATCTCTCCAGCGATGGCAAACTCACAGAAGCATCGCGTTCTCCACCCTTCTTCGACTCTTGAACCGCTTCGTCACTCCCGTAATCGAAATTCCTCATCGCTCCGAAAATCATTACCTCCTTTCCATTCCTTGTGAACTTCGTCTTTACCATCTCTACAAGAGAAATCCCCAAATCGATTTGAGAAATTAGGGTTACGTTCAAACACGGGTTTCATTTTGTTTGATTGCAATCAAACACATCTTTTGATCAATAAAAATAAACATGTGTGATAACCTTCCGAAAAGTCCACTAGCTCAGTGGCAATACCCCCTTACGACCACGAGTGCACGGGTTCGAGTCCAGGCAGCAACAACAATTTTAATTAAGCAAAACGACGTCGTCTTGAGATTTTGTGTTTAACAAAACAACTGAATGAAACGACGTAGTTTCACTAAACGGCAATAATTAACGGTGAGTTAACACTGTCTTAACTGTCGGTTAACGGTGTGTTAATTTGGTTAGTCAACCGTAAGTTTGTGAATTAACTAAAAACGTCAACAAAAAATCGGGGTTTTATTGGTCAGGTTCGAGTACAGGTTTCTTTTGGCAATTCCCGCAAAGTTCAGTGTTTTTTTGGCCGATTTCTCGTTTTTAAAATAGTATTCACAGATAAGTCAATTGAATTATCATTAATGTATGTTAATTGTTACGTAAGTCAATAGTTAGCACCTATCAGAACAAAAAAAAATTATAACATTATATGAGCACGTTAAGCATCAACCACTTTTCTGGTGAACAAGCTCCAGCTCCACGTTCATCTTACCTGATAATTGCCGTCATTCAAAAAGTAGATATCTCTTTAACCCACAACTTATGACTAATCTATTTCACACCGTTTACTTTTGAATGAAGCCACTTGAATGTTAGAAATTAAAGAACACAGTGAAGAACAAGAGAGAGAGAAAAAGAGAGAGAGTAAAGAAGGATAATCTTATTCACTTGATTGATTTGCTTATGAGAACATCTCATATATATAGTGGTTACAAGTATGGTAAATGGTAGATGAGATATGATAAACTAATAATCCATTGTTTTGAGACCTTAACCCACCATGCATGCTTGTCCCTTGTAGTGGCATCTCCATTGTCTTGAGACCTTAACCAACCATGCATGTTTGTCCCTTGTAGTGGTATCTCCATTGTCTTGAGACCTTAACCCACCATCTTGTTTTTTATTGCTTCATTTTTACACTTCCCCTCAAGCTTGACTATAGGAACTGGTCAAGCTTGGAAACCATGAAGCATTCCCTCATTAAAACCTTTAGCTTGGAAAAACCTCATGGGATAAAAACCAAGCCAAGGAAAAAGAGTAGAACACTTCATGACTAAGAGGATCAGTGTGATGAAAAATCTACGAGTCCTAACTTGGAATGTATGAACTCGCAAACCTTGGTGCTTGCAGCCTTGGTGAAGATATCAGCTAGTTGATCCTCACTTCTTGTATAGCAGGGTAAGATGATCCTTTGTTCCACTGCTTGCCTAACTTTATGACAATCCACCTCAATGTGTTTAGTCCTCTCATGGAACACATTGTTGGAGGCTATGTGTATTGCCGCTTGATTATCACAATGCATGGTGATTGGAGTTGATGTCTCTATACCAAAGTCTTGAAGTAGGTTTCTGATCCAAATCAACTCACTAGTGAGCTTCCTCATTGCCCTATATTCAGCTTCAGCACTTGAGCATGACACTATCTTCTGTTTCTTGCTCTTCCAAGTGACAAGATTGCCTCCAATGAATGTACAATAACCGGTAGTGGATCTCCTATCCACTCTGTCTCCTGCCCAATCAGCATCACAATACCCAACTATCTCTGTATTTTTGTTGCATCCCATCCACACTCCTTGCCCTGGCGCCTCTCTTAGGTATCTTAGGATCCTTTCAACCATGTTCCAATGGTGTATCTTGGGAGCTTGCATATTCTGGCTTACTTGGTTAACTGCAAAGCATACATCAGGCCTGGTGATGGTGAGGTATATCAGCTTTCCTACCATTCTTCTATAGTGTTTAACGTCAGCATAAGGCTTATCTTCAATCTCCCCCTCACGCAACACCTTATACCCATCTTCTAGTGGAGTCTTGGCTACTCTCGCTCCAAGCTTTCCTGCCTCATTCAAAAGATCAAGTGTGTACTTCCTTTGAGATAAGAAAAGCCCCTCTTTAGAGCGGCATATTTCTATCCCTAGAAAGTACTTTAGCTCACCCAAATCTTTAATATCAAAAGTAGACTTAAGAAATACTTTGGTTGAGATAATACCTTCCTTGTCACTTCCTGTGATGATAATATCATCTACATAAATAAGAATCACCACAATTCCTTGCTTGCTTGTGAGTGTGAAGAGTGTATGATCAGCTTCTGATTTTACAAACCCTCTTCCATTGAGAGTTGTACTCAGTTTGTGGTACCAAGCCCTTGGTGACTGTTTTAATCCATAGATTGCTTTCTTCAACCTTAGGACATTCCCTGGCTTGACCATGTCTTCCATACCCGGAGGTGGCCTCATGTAAACCTCATCCTCCAGCTCTCCTTGAAGAAAAGCATTCTTGACATCCATCTGCCATAAATCCCATTCCAAGTTCACTGCCAATGAGAGTAGAATCCTTATGGTGTGGAGTTTAGCTACTGGTGCAAATGTATCGAGATAGTCTTCTCCATAGACTTGGGTGTATCCTCTTGCAACTAGCCTTGTTTTCTTTCTTTCTGGTTTCCCATTGGCAAGGTACTTGATGGTGAAGAGTAGACGGCTTGTAACAGCTTTCTTTCCTTTGGGGAGCTCAGTTTCATACCAAGTATCATTCTTGATCATGGCACCAACTTCATCCCCAACTGAATCTCTCCATTCTTCATGCTTCATGGCTTCTTCATAAGTCTTTGGTACATACTCTTGATCCAGGTTGCTGATGAAGACTACATGCTCTTCAGATAGTCTCGCAAAAGAACATGTTGCTTGGATAGGATGAGCTACTGCATTGTTGTTGAAGTATACTTTGGTGTCCATCCACTGAGATGGTTTCTTCACCCTTGTACTCCTCCTTAATGGTTGAACTTCTTGTTGCATTCCATCTTGATCATTAACAACTTCTTCTTGGATAGCTTTCTCGTGGATGGCTTCGTCATGGATAGCTTCTTCATGGATAGCCTCCTGATGGATGATAGCTTCTTCATGGATTTGCAAATTAGGTTGATTTCCCCCCTCATGATCAGGATGGACTGCTTCTTCAACTGATGCAGCTTCATCCACAACTGGAGGTATAGGTGAAGTGCTCGGTATGCCACTTGTTTGAGGCTGGCTGATGCCTAGGTTTTCCAGAATGATTCTCAAGTTGTTTGCCCTATCTGAAGATCCTTGTGGGAGATCCTGAAGACTGTCCCAATTCTTCTCATCATAGTATCCCTTTGATTCCACAAACTTAACATCCCTTGAGACCATAACTCTTCTTGATTCAGGTATGTAGCACTTGTACCCCTTCTGCGCATGAGTATATCCTATGAACATGCCTTTGGCACTCTTGGCTTCAAGCTTGTTTCTCTGTTCCCCTGGTATCAAGACATAGCACACACACCCAAAAACACGCAAGTGATCAATTTGAGGTTTTATTTTGTTTAATACCTGAAAAGGAGAGATATCTTGGAGGACTTTGGTGGGGATCCTGTTGATCAAATAACATGCTGAGACCACAGCATCTCCCCAGAACCTCTTTGGAACATTGGTATGGAACATCATGCTCCTTGCAACCTCCATAAGGTGGCGATTCTTCCTTTCAGCAACTCCATTCTGTTGTGGTGTGTATGGGCAACTTGTTTGATGGATTATGCCATGTTTTGCTAAGTGATGTTTGAAAGCAGTGCTTGTGTATTCCCCGCCATTATCAGACCTAAAAATTTTGATCTTGGAATTGAAATGGTTAGATACATAGTTTTGGAAGTTAATAAAAGCTTCTAAAACTCTATCTTTAGTTTGAATCAAGGTGATCCATGTATATTTTGATTTTTCATCTATGAATGTAACAAAATATTTATGGTTCTCCCTAGACACACAAGGTGCTGTCCAAACATCAGAGTGCACAAGATCAAAGCAATTTTCATAAATAGTCTTAGAATTAAGGAAAACAGATCTCTGATGTTTACCAAGAATACAAGCCTCACAACTTCCATTCTTTAAAGATAGATTAGGTAACATCAATCCTAATGCACGAGAATGAGGATGACCTAATCTAGCATGCCATAAAACATCACTAGCTAACACAGAAGCAGAATTGAAAGCACAAGATAAATCTGAAAGCTTGGTGTTTTCAAGCAAGTAAAGCTCTCCCTTGCTCACACCCTTTCCCAGCATCTTCCTGGTCTTAATATCCTGAAAGCACACATCATTAGGACTGAAAATAACATTACAATTTAAATCATTGGTTGCTCTCTTGACAGATAATAAGTTGGATGTGAAAGTAGGCATATAAAAAGCTTGAGACTCCTTATCAAACAGTTTCAAGTTTCCTACTCCTTCAATTGGAATTCTATCACCATTAGCAATCACTACACTCCCTAGAGCAGGTTTAACATCACTAATCAGTCTAGCATCCCTAATCATATGATGAGAAGCTCCAGAATCAATGATCAAAGGTCTAGTAGTATGTGAAGCACTGTGAATAGAATTTAAAGCATTGACACTGATGTTACCAGAGTTTGCATTGATAGCCTTGATAAGCGCTTCAATGTCTGACTTGCGGATGAAGGCATCATCAGGGGATGGCTGAGACATGGCATGGGATGTGGATCCACCAGTGTGGGTGGTTGAGATCATAGCTCTTCCATCTTCTCCTATGTGCATGGAGCCTGATATTGTGGTTTCATGAGCTCTTGCTTCATGTGCTTTGGCCTGGTTGTATCTGTTGGTTGAAGCAGGTCTGAGGTGAGGATGGAGGATCCAACAATTGGTTTTGGAGTGGCCTAGATTCTTGCAGTGCTCACAAGTCACAGACTTGTCTCCTCCTCTTCTTGATTTGAAGTGTGCTTTGTTGCCTGAAGCACTCTCCATCTTCTCAGCTTTGTTTGCCATAGACAGCTCCTCTTTTCCACCAAAGAGACCATCTGAGCCTAGCTCCTTCCAAAGTTGAGCACACACATCATCATAGCTTGGAAGCTCTTTAGCTCTCAATATGTGTTTAAGTACATCATTGAAGCTTGGGTTGAGTGTGAGAAGCAATCCAAAGACCTTGTCTTGCTCACGCCTCTCTTCTAGTATACTAGGATCAGTGGTACTTGGTCTCAACATCTCAAGTTCAGACCACAACTGGCTGTACTTTCCAAGGTGTTTGGTGAAGTCCATCTCCTCTTGGTGCAAGTTGTTGATTGCCCTCTTAACCTCAAATATTCTGGTGAGGTTTGAAGTGTTGCCATATACCTTGTATAAGGTATCCCATAGCTTCTTTGCAGTCTCACAGTGTGAGTAAGACTCCATGATAGGAGTATCAAGTGAGCCTTGCAAGATAGACAGCACCATGAGATCCTCCTGACCCCATTTGCCTTCATCTACCAATACAACCTCCTTGCCATCTTCTCCTTGGGTGATTTGTCTTGGGGCCTCACTTGTGGTGATGTGCTCCCATAGACCTCTTCCTCCAAGAGCTGTCCTGGTCAATCTCGACCAAGTAATGTAGTTAGGACCCTTCAGGGTGACTGGAATCCTCACTAGCTGGTGTTGCTCCATCTTTGCTTGCTACTGGGTAAAAGAAAATGAAAGAGATTCTGAAGAAAGTAAACCAAACAAGTGAAAGAGTAAGGTGAATAGAATAGATTTGCGGAAGCAGTTTAGTGTTCAAGAGCTTTGATGCTCTGATACCATGTTAGAAATTAAAGAACATAGTGAAGAACAAGAGAGAGAGAAAGAGAGAGAGAGTAAAGAAGAATAATCTTATTCACTTGATTGATTTGCTTATGAGAACATCTCATATATATAGTGGTTACAAGTATGGTAAATGGTAGATGAGATATGATAAACTAATAATCCATTGTTTTGAGACCTTAACCCACCATGCATGCTTGTCCCTTGTAGTGGCATCTCCATTGTCTTGAGACCTTAACCAACCATGCATGTTTGTCCCTTGTAGTGGTATCTCCATTGTCTTGAGACCTTAACCCACCATCTTGTTTCTTATTGCTTCATTTTTACATTGAAGTCTATATTAGGATCCAATCGGTGATCATTCTGGAAACAAGAAGAACGAATAGGAAAATAATATAGAAGAATGAAAAATAACGGTTGTTCATTTTCAAATTTAACAAAGAATACTTTTATTCTTTATTTCTCTACAAAAAAAAAAAAAGAATGAGAAGAAAAAAATATTTTTTGTGAATGGTGATTTTTTTAGGAACTTTAAAGAATATATTATTCCTCGACATTCTTTGGTCACCATTCATACCCTTAGTGTTTGAAAAGCCCGTATCTACCCAATCCAAACTACTATGTTGAAAAGCCAATCTAAAATCACATCTGAATCTTTCAATTTGTCTGATTCGCATATTAAACTTGAACCATTAGAAAAAGGCGAAAATTATAATATATATTTTGTTAAAATAAAAATAAGAGAACTTTACAATAAAAAGATATACAATGTGATTTATTTTGAGCAACTTAAAGACATAACCAACCCAAACTGGTTTAGGTATCAATTCATTGTATATATACAGTGAAACATCTATAAATTAATAATGTTGGGACTACACCAAAATTCTATTTTTTTTTATTAATTTATAGAAATATTAATTTATCGATATACTAATTGAACCAAAAACTCAATTTGAGACTATAAAATTATATTATTTTATAGAGATTTTTAATGTATATTAATTTATAGAGTATTAATTTAAAGAGGTTATACTGTATATATATCTCTTAACTAAACCATAACAGTAAAGGCTATTTTCTTATAGTATATGCTAACTTAAACAATTTCTTAAAATTGCCGACTTTGTTTAATTCCAATTTTCTATTTTTTTAACAACCGAGTTCCCAAAAAAATGTAAGTAATAACATAGAGTCTTTAATTTTTGAGAAAATTAGAAAAAAGGACACTTTGAACTTGGATTTGTCACACTAAGATTTGTAAAAGATTTTTTAGGAAAATAAGATTTTTGTTCCTTTAAATACCAAACTTCCCTTAATTTACCAATTAATTAGAATTAAAATTATATATTAAATTTTTCGTAATATATTTTAAATGGGTAAATATTAAAAGTTTAAATAAAAATAACAAAACTTTAAAAAAGTAACAAAAGGGAAATTTTTGGCCGATACCCTAATTTCTTTTTCTCCTCCTCTTCTCCGCCGTAGAAGAAAGCCCCTTCCATGGCGATTTAGGGTTCAACGGAGAGAAGCTTTGCTCTTCGTCGGAGTTTCATCTACCCGTAGTTCGAATCTTGCTTTTGCATCTTCCTCTTCGATTTCACTAAAGATACAACGAAATCCAAGTGTTCTTCCTCTACGACGTGTTCTTCCATTTTCGTCTCAGTTCTTCACACAAGGTATTCAATTAGTTCTATTGATTCTCATCTAAAACGAAATTGAGTTGTTCTTCCCTTTTACATAGATTTTTTTTAAATCGATTTGTCATATTTCTTAAGGTAAATTCGATTCACGGGTTGATTAAACATCTTATACATCACGATTAAGTGTTTGCATGTTAATGTTTTAGATTTGTAGTTGTAAAATATCGATTTAGGTTTTTGGAAAGGGGAAAAGTTTGGTTCTTGAAATCTTATACTAGTTGATGTCCGATTGTGTATGTTTTCAAGTAGAGTAGATATTGTCCGATTGTAATATAGGTCATCAGTAGATTGATTGTTGTTGATTGATCAATTGAACAAATTGTTGTTCTTTCTGAAATTAGAACTAGGTGGAATACATATTCTAGGATAAGGAGAATGTAAATGTAAAAGGCATTTGTCTTGCTCTCCTTATTTGTGTTATGATATCGATACTTTAACCTGTTGAACTAACAAGTTTTTTTTGCGCTTTTAGATATGTCTCTAGAGTTACCAAAGAGGATTTTTAAGGAGGGCGAAGAGCCCCAAGTGACTCAGATCAATAACAACTGCAGGATTGAATACATTATGCGAAAGTTCACTGAGTGGATGCCAAAGGAGTTGGAAGTTGTGAAGAAAGATCTGATTTTTTTTCTCAGATCTTTAAGCTCCATAAGAATGGTCTTGGGTTCTCTGCGAGAGTGGTACACAGCTTCTTGTGTAGGGAGCTGGTGACTTACAAATTGCACGAGCTTTGGTTCGTCGTTGCGAGGAATAGACAATACGTTGAGAAGTTTGCTGCTATGATTTCTAGGATAGTGAAGGCTGTTGCACCACCTGAAAGACAGAAGCAGCTACTCCTCGCATCATATTCTATCGTGGATGTGCCTATGAAGAAGAGATTGAACAAGTCTTATTGTGACTGCGGTGCATACGCACTCAAGCACTTGGAATGCCATCTGCTTGGTATCGACCTCAATTTATTGGATGATGAAATAATAATGGGTTGCAGACAGAAGATTGGTGTGGATTTTGGGAGGTTGCACACGATTACATTTACGCTGAGGCAATGACACGGTATGTGCCTTCACCATGGGAGAGAGAAGAGGTCTTTGACCTCGAAGATTGATTATGTATCTAATTATGTAGAAACCTCTAGCTTTTGTTTGGATGAAAATTTGTGACAACTCTTCTAATTTGAATTTTAGTTCTTCTAGTTTGATCTTTGTTTGTGTACTACATGATCATAAAACCTGATGATCAAAAACACATTCAGAATATATCTTTCATTCATAAATCAACCCGAAACCCTAAATAAACTCTAAACCCTAAATAAACCCTAAACCCATAACCTCAAATATACCCTAAACCCTTAACTCTAACCAAAGTCGAAATCATAACTCCAAACACACATGACATCTATTTATTCACTAGTAATGTAAATTTATACTAATTATCATATGATCAATTGCCAGGCCACTTTATTTGCTCCATGTTTTGAAACTAATTTAGAGGATTCGAAGACAAAGTACATACATTTGGTAGGTTGTTGTAGTCATATATTTTGTGATTATTTCCTGATATGCCTTTGGTAGAATACACGTTATAGAAGTATGAAACGACGTCGTTTAGCTAATTATTTTGACCTATCTCCTTTTCTTCCTCATTCTTTCTAAATGGTATGAGGAACAGTATATTGAACCTCCTCACAATTTCTCCTTGTGATGCAGCGGAACCATGGCAGCATTTCTTGTTTACTCGAACAGCAAAGGAGAGGTCTAGCTAGTACCCCCAAACCTTATTAGTCGAGCTAGCTTTGTAACAAATTCTATTTGTTCTTCGCCGCTTTGGGTCGCCGGAAGCGAACTTCCAGGCCAGGAAGGGGACTGACTCGCATTTCTCATCAAACAAATACGAAGCGGCGAAAATTTGGAGATCGACTCTATCATGTCTTCGGCCAATTCTTCATCTACTCCAACAGATCGAGTCGCCAAACAACGCGGAATTCCCACGAGATGCAATTGCGGTGAGGCAGTGTCTCGTTTCACTTCAAACACAGTTAAAAATCCAGGAAGATTATTTCATCGTTGTCCGATGGGATCTGAGAAGGTTAGTCTTATGATCATGGAACTTTGTCTTTGTTTCAATCTAATTGTTTATTGGATGTTAATGATGAAGGACAAAAGCCACTTGTTCAAATGGACTGATAAGTCGGTTGTTGAGGAAATTGAAGACATCCAGGACCTGTTTGACGTGCTGCTTGTTGACAATATCGAGTTTCAGAAATCAGTGAGAGTTGGTGAGGCCATGATGAAAGGCCATGAGAGTAGAAATGAAGAGATGGAAGATGCAATTGCACATTGTGAAGAGAAGATCGCATAATGCATTAGGGAATTAAGGATCATAAAAGCTTTGTTTGTGTGTTGTTTGGCGATGGTCTTCATGTACCTTGCATATGCATGATGTTCATGTGATGCCTCAGATTGTTGATTTTTTTTCAAACAAGTTTAAGACTATGTTTCTTGTTATTTCTTGGTGATTATCATCTACTAGAACCAATAATTTTGCAAAAACCAAATTGTCACAAACATAGATCGATTAGTCTCAAGAGTTTAAGAAATACCAAATAGTCAAATAGTTAAACAGAAGATCACTATGTTTCAAGATCAATAAGAAACAAAACAGAGACATCAGAACACACAGAACAAACTAGATGTGTAAATCACATGTTCCTCTCTTGTGTCCTTCGGTACCACAACGACTGCACTTGTGCTTTTGTTTCTTTCTTGATCCTTGAGAAGATTTTATCTTGTCTTCTACTGATTCATACCTTCTCTTTATTGGCCGACCAGCACTCTTTCTTGTCTCTGGTGGTAAAACCTTAGCAAGTTTAACCTCAGTAGGGACATTTCATTCACACTCTGGAACTGCTATTGGATTAATGGATTCCACATAGGCGGTTCTCCACGTTGCAGTGGTGTATAAGCCATCAGTAAATCTGTGCACTTCCATGCATGTACCAACAAAAACGTGATTGATTAGAGTCGATATGCTGAAATTAACAAAAATAAATATGTCTCAAGTTCATGTGTTTATACTTCCATACCTCGTGAATAAATGGCAGGAATGGCATGTCGGCAAGGAATTTTTCCTATATTGTACTTCCCACATGTGCATGTTCTTCTTTCCAAATCAACATGACAATCATATATGTCTCCTTTCACAAGCAATTTGAAGTCGTCAACCTTGTAGACTTGAAAGCCTTTTGCCTTCACAATTCTCCTATCAATCTTTTTCTCCACCTTAGTGGTTAAAGGATCAAGATGCTTAGAGCTTACCAAGCGACGCTCATAGAACCATCGAGTCAACAATTCTCTTATACTATCTAGCAAAGGAATAACCGGATATTCTCTAGGTATTCTCAGAACTGAATTTATCGACTCTGCAGGGTTTGTGGTCCTAATGTCATACCTTTCACCAAGGAAGAGAGAACGAGCCCATTTGCGCACATCAGCCTCCCGTAGATATCTTCCAAGCTCATGACTCATTTCAAAAATGTCAGTGATACGTTCCTGAAATTCAGTGTACCTATACGTCCGTGAAGCCTTTTCCACCAAGGCAGTCAACCCTTTTGTCTTGAAAAATGTAACCTCATTGGTCAACAAGTGATGAATGCAAATTTCATGTGTTGATTGAGGGTAGACAGTCCCAATCGGTTTAGAAATAGACGCATTTCTATCTGAGACAAAAGCTAGGTCTTGACAATCAGCAATAACCACTTTCAACTGTCTGAAGAACCACCCCCATGAATCGTCATTCTCCCAATCAACAACCCAAATGCAATCGGATACAAATTAGAGTTACCATCTACATCAGTAGCAACAAGTAGAACTCCTCTGTATTTATTTTTCAGAAAAGTTCCATCAACAACAATCACCCTTCGCATTGCATTGTTGAATCCTCTAATTGATTGCCCAAATGACATAAATAGATACATGAATCTTGCCTTCTCATTAGTTTCATAGTGAATATGCGTACCAGGATTAGCTTCTTTAATCATATGCAAATATGCTGGGATTTTAGCATAATTGCGATCTGGTATACCTCTAGCAGCTGCAATATCAAACTCACGAGCTTCCCAACCGTGCCAATAAATAATCTCACAACTATGCTCCAATCTCATAAATTGAATGATGTCATTTGCTTTTGGGCCATCATTTGCATCATCAAATCGATGTTGTATCAGAGTCCCAATTGTTCTTGCCGATGTTGTTTTTCCGAATTTCCTTTTCTTTAATGGAGCACATGAATGTCTTCCCTCGCACTGGTTGATAATGAAATATGTAGACCCATCTATACCTTCTGCACGCACAGTCCAGTTGCACAATGCATCCTTACATCGAATATACCACCATTTTCTCGTGGATTTGAAAACAGTGTAATCGAAATTATTCTTCATGCCAAAATTTCCATTGTGGCCTTCAGAACCCCTTTACTTCTGAAAATTTGATCCTTCTTCACGAAATCTCCTCTCCAAGCTCGACCCTCCTTTTCACTGTCTCCATTGTTTTCACTCCTTAACCCAGCATCACCGGAACCATCTGTAGCGACATGATCATTCCTTGTATCACAAGACTCCTTTGACGGCTTCACAAAATTTCATCGAGTTATCTCAGGAACTTCTTCATCCTCAACATTACTTGAATCACACGGCTCCTTATTCAAATCAATATTGACTCGTTCTTTTTGATTTACACCCAAACCAGAGAACGTGACACACAAGATAGTAGATGAATCCCTCTTTGCATACACCACAAAATTAGATGCTTGCCGATCATTGGTGATAATAATTGGAGGATTCCCTCTTTGATTCACCATCGAATAACTGAACTCGGTATTAAGAACATTATAGTCCACCCCATAATCCTCACACACGATCCTCTTGAGCTTTTCCAATGGAGTAGTATTTTCTAATGTTACCATTCGACCACGCCTTGTGTTGTCTATCACGAAACTCCACTCTTCACTGCAACTAGACACCCATTCACCAGATTTAACATAGATTAGAACCATGTTGTACTGATAGAGAGAAGCGATGAATTTGTGGATGAAGAACAGAGAAACACAAACTAAAAGAAAAAAGATCGTGGGAGGAGGAGGAGGAGAAGAAGAACGTGGAGAAAATATTCTCAAATATATTTTGAGAGATTTATGGTAGATTTAGTTTAGATTTAGGAAACTTCTTTAACCGAATATGAAAGTTTCCATATTTTCACGATTTGCGTAGAATATGTACACTACCTAACCAGAACACCGTATAGGAGGTGAGAAATGTATTCTTCCTGTAGGCGTCATATAAGGTAAAAGGCAGAACAAGTTATGTCACGTAATATAACCAACCTATATCATTGAGTTGTGGCTATATATCGTTATCAAACTGTAGGTAGACCGAAGACATCTTTCTTGATTATAACGTAATCGATTCTATATGTGCTAGAATATACAAGAAATGTTAGTTTACGGTATATACCGTTGATATATCTATGTTTAAAACTTAGAATCGGACATATAAACTAGGTAGATTACCATAATGAGTTTTCTAACTATACCTAGAAGATAAAATAAAATATGATTCCAATTTTTGTAAAAAAAAAGTTTAAACATATATATTGTCATACTAATGTTTCCAACAGTTTTTATATTTTTCTACATTTTTAAAATGCAATTTACTATTTTTTCCGTTAAAGAAGGGTAAAACATGTCCAGAATTAGTAAAAATATGAGAAGTCTTATTGTGACAAACAAAATTTCAAAGTGTCCCATTTTTCCAATTCTCCCTTAATTTTTGGATCCGTTATATCCAAATGAAATTAACCAACTTGATATGCAGAAGAAATTAATATACCATCTAAGCTGTTTGCATTCTTATTTTAACATATATATGATGCTTTGAAAGTCTACCAAGTTGCAATAAGATAAGCCATGGACATTAACATTTTTGAACAAATATATAAGAAGTCAATGAGCCATTACTCATGTTACGAAAGAGTTTTTTTTTGTCTGACTTCCCCACAAGATTTGAATTTCATAACCTATAAACATTGGACTTTTATAGTTGCCTTCCCTACATGAGAAAACAATAAAACTAAAACCATTGGAAACAAAAACATTACTAAACCTTAATTTGTTAAATGGTACTTGTAAAACCTCTTGAGTTTATAAGATTACAAGAACTTAAAATCATTAATTTCCAAAACAAAATGTGACGAGTATAGAAGTTATACATTGAGATGATACAATATTAGGGAAGGTTTAAGAAAGTCAACTTATCATTTCGTTTAGTGAGCCATGAGAATATGCGAATATCTTGCGAAATTTTCTAAATAATCTATGTAAGATATATAAAGTTCAGAAACGTTAGAGCATTTTTGTGGGAACTTGTTTTAAGATAACAATTATTTCATCTGGTGGTGAGTCGACCACATGGAATGCTCAAGAGACATATTTATAAATTGGTAATGCCATTTTCACGCTTTTTGCCATCATTGATGTGTACGGACCATTAGGCTTTTTTTTAGCTATTGTCATTTGCCAGCGGAACGCCAACTGTAAACTTATGCATCTCTACCGCGATTTTAGAGAAAATACCATTAAATAATAATCTATATTTATAGCCTGCCAAGTAGGCCTCAGACGGATCGGATATCCAGGCAATTTTAAAGTATCCGGATCCTTATCCGGCGGATACATAATTTTATTATCCTTATCCGGATCCGGGGTTCTCGGATATCCGGGTGTCGGATATCCTTCTAAAAATTGTAATATCCGGCGGATATCCAGATCCGGATTTGGATCCTTAAAATAAATAAAAAAATAATATTAATATATAAAAAATATTAAAATAATTTAAAAATAAAAAAATATATAATGTTTTTAATTATTTCTATGTATAATATTACAAAATTTACATAAAATTTATATATACTATTATAAAAATAAAAATATATTAAATAAATTAATTTTTATATATAGATATTACTATTTTTGAAATTGTTATTAATAAAACTTACGGATCCGGATATCTGGACTAAAAAATTAAGGTATCCGGATCCGGATCCGGCTTTGACGGATCCAACATTTTACTATCTGGATCCGGATTCGGCCCCTCCGGATATCCGGATTTTCGGATCGGATCCGGATCGAATCTCGGATTGGATCCGGATTGAATCTCGGATCGAATCTCGGATCGAATCCGGATCTCGGATAAAAGTCCCAGGCCTACTGCCAAGCCCAAAAAGATTTTACTCACTTTTTTGTAGATCGCATAATTTTCCTTTCAATATTTTAAAATTCTACTAGATTTAAACTCGCATGTCCATTTGTATATTTTTTAATTTTATAAATATATTTGATATTATTACAAATGTTTTAAATATATAATTTTCATTTTAGTATTATATATTGTGTAACTTTATAATATTATTGTTTATATTTTTTATTCGGCATTATTAATATATAATGATTTGTTAAATACATTTTATTTTGGTTATTAATTTTTTTACTTACTAATACATTTTCATATTAGGTACAATAAAATAACAATATGAAATAATTAAATAGAGAATCTTCTTCAAAATATGTTTTTTCTTTAATTTATACATTTTTCATATAATACATCTTTAAATTTATTATATTATAGAAAATAAATATGTTTAAAATAATTTATACTTACATGTGTTTTAAAATTTTTTTTAACATCTATCATTTTAGTATTTTACAGAATTTACGAGTAAAAACACTGTAAAGTTCAAAATAAAACAATTTTTCTTTCTCTTATTCATTTTTACTCAAAATCATTAAATTTCGTCAAACAAAAAGTGTAAAGATACTACAAAATCTTCCAACTTTACGGAGGTTGCTTGAAATTTTGTCATTAAATTTGATAAAACCTCACGGTTCCTGGAATATATATATATAAATCTTTACCTTTCTTATTAAGAAACAAAATAACTAAATCAAAAACCCATAAACCGCATTAATCTGAAGAGAATTAATATATTTTCGGGTTAATCAATTCTCTAACAAGTTCTTGCATCGCGTTGTCGGGCAAAACTCAAAATATAAATATGGTACACGTATGAAACGTACGTAAGTAAATGATCAAGCACGTATTATTAGCAGCTACATTATGCATGACGAATATGTTTAGTTCTCAAATTCTAAAACTGATAAGCCTTTCCTCCGCCATTAATAATCAAAGTTAGAAGTCATATATAATTAAATGCTGCTATCATCCAACATTAATTGTTTTTAATCATAATTTGGTACTTTTTCTTCTGTTATTCAAATCTCATCTTTGGACCCATCTTACCCTACCCACCAGTTGATATTCCCTCCGGCTCTATATATAGTTAGCATTTGTCAATCTCCCAATCACACCAAACACACAAAAAGAGCAATAAACCTTCTCTTCTCACCCACTCAGAGTCTTTCATCTCACTCTCAAACCCTAAAATGGCTTCTAATGAAGAAGGCTCTATTGGAACCTCCATGCATGGAGTCACAGCAAGAGAACAAGTCTACTCCTTCTCCGTAGATGCTTCATCCCAAACCCTCCAATCAGACGATCCAACCGCTAAGTTTGGCCTTCCGGTTGATTCCGAACACCGAGCCAAAGTGTTCAAGCCACTCTCATTTGCTAAACCTCACATGAGAGCCTTTCACTTAGGATGGATCTCATTCTTCACTTGCTTCATCTCAACCTTCGCAGCGGCACCATTAGTCCCCATCATCCGTGATAACCTCGACCTGACCAAAACTGACGTCGGAAACGCAGGAGTTGCCTCCGTCTCCGGTGCCATTTTCTCAAGGTTAGCCATGGGAGCCGTTTGCGACCTCCTCGGTGCACGGTATGGAACCGCCTTCTCCCTCATGCTAACCGCTCCAACCGTCTTCTCAATGTCGTTTGTGACCGGTCCGGTTGGATACTTAGCCGTCCGGTTCATGATCGGCTTCTGCCTGGCCACATTTGTATCGTGCCAGTACTGGACCAGCGTCATGTTCAACGGCAAGATCATAGGTCTAGTCAACGGATGTGCTGGCGGGTGGGGCGATATGGGCGGTGGAGTTACTCAACTACTCATGCCAATGGTCTTCCAAGTCATAAGGCTCGCTGGAGCCACTCCATTCATGGCTTGGCGCATAGCATTCTTCATCCCTGGCTTTCTTCAAGTCGTAGTGGGAGTTCTTGTCCTCACTCTTGGCCAAGATCTCCCCGATGGTAACCTCAGTACCCTTCAGAAGAGTGGTCAAGTTTCTAAAGACAAATTCTCCAAGGTACTTTCATATATAGTAAATATTAATATATATATTTGATACAAAACATTATCAAGAGTATTATTGTTTAGTATATTTCTCAAGGATGCCTTTTAACATGTGCAAGAGGAACATAATAGAACCTAAATCTAAAAAATTAAGAATTTTTAAATGAACATGTAAATTATAGTCTAAAACTTTGAATTTAGATATATTTATAATTTTATAGTTTATAATTGCAAAGAAATGTTAAAAATATATAGACGAAGCCATTAATTTTAAAACTACTTTACTACATTGTTAAATATACGGTTAATATTTTTTATAAATAGAGCCTAAAATAATTTGAGATGGCACCAATATTTCCAGTGGCTAACGATTTTTCTTGCTATTATGCTAATTGTGTTTAGGTTTTCTGGTTTGCGGTGAAGAACTACAGAACATGGATTCTGTTCGTTCTTTATGGATTTTCCATGGGAATTGAATTAACTATCAACAACGTTATCTCCGGATACTTCTTCGACAGGTTTAGTTTCTTCTTCGTTAAACTGAAATAATGATCTTTAGTTACTTACCTCTAGCACAAGCAATAACAACAACAACTTTTGTTTTCTTGTTATGCACGTTTCAGGTTTAACCTAAAGCTTCAAACAGCCGGTATTGTAGCAGCCAGTTTCGGAATGGCAAACTTCTTCGCCCGTCCCTTCGGTGGCTACGCATCTGATCTAGCAGCCCGGCTTTTCGGCATGAGAGGCCGGTTATGGATCTTATGGATCTTTCAAACAGTAGGAGCACTCTTTTGCATCTGGCTAGGTCGTGCTAGTTCCCTTCCCATAGCGATTTTAGCAATGATGCTCTTCTCAGTTGGTACACAAGCCGCTTGTGGAGCCCTCTTCGGTGTTGCACCTTTCGTCTCACGCCGCTCACTAGGGTTGATATCGGGACTAACTGGCGCGGGAGGAAACTTTGGTTCCGGTTTGACTCAGCTGCTTTTCTTCTCAACTTCTAAGTTTAGTACAGCGGATGGACTCTCGTTGATGGGAGCTATGGCGGCTTTGTGCACCGTCCCGGTTGCGTTTATACATTTTCCGCAATGGGGAAGCATGTTTTTGAGACCGTCGAGTGATGGAGAAAGGTCGAAGGAGGAGTATTATTATAGCTCTGAGTGGACAGAGGAAGAGAAACGACAAGGGTTGCATGAAGGAAGTATCAAGTTTGCTGAGAATAGTCGGTCTGAGAGAAGCAGGAAAGTAGCTTTGGCTGATTTTCCGACACCGGAGACAGGAACTCCAACTCATGTCTGAAGACAAATCACAAGAGATGTTTACTTATTATATATATAACCATTTAGTCGTTTCATTATATTCCTGTTGTAATGTAACTTATATGTAGTGAGTAAGATCTTTGCTTTGAGTAGGTAAGGTTCGATGAGCTCGGTACTTAGTAATGTTGTTTCAATGAAAGGGAAAATATTCTACAACTCTTTTTATATAACAAAGAAAAGCTTTTCGTTAGTCAGATGTTTTAAGAGTGCATATGAAGAAAACATTATGAACATAGACTACGGTAGAAGCAATTGAAAGACTTGAGTTATCTTCAAACTATATTAACAGATGAGACCAAAAGAATCTAAAGAGAATGTGAGAAACTAATAAACTTGAAAACCTGATGTTGACTTAGGTTATCTTTGAGTTAAAGAAACTACCTGTCTCAGATTTGCTTCAGGAGCTTTGCAGCACCAAGAATCGTGGCTACAAATTGCTATAGAAGCAACCGTTTCAGCTAAATTGCAAACACACCAAGAATCACTTATTACTTATTAGCTTTAATAAAATTGAGTAAAAAACATAAAATCGTCAAAAAAAATCCTGCAATAACACCACCAAAAACCGTTCTTTGTTTAAGAATCTATGTTGTCCAATGTTGTACCATGGTTCTAACTAGATATGTTAAGAAGAGATTAGGATTAGTGACCCACGAAAAAAAAGAAGGTTTCCTCACACAATTGAGGCTTTACTTATTGTGAATGTATCGGTTTAAGATAAATTAAGAACATGGCATCGATTAAACCATGTGTCTACCTCTGCGTTCCTATAAGAAGATAAAATTCACATTAATTTATCTAAGATGTTTCAAGGTATATGCATTTAGAAACCATTGATGCCATGTTCATATCTTGACTTCCCGTGGTAATAGGTTGGCTCAACCTCGATGAAACGTGGTTTTGTAAAGATATGTGAAGCATAGATTAGGACCAAAGAAAAAGAAGGATTGTGTCACACATTCAAGACCTCAGTTGTATGTATGTAAGGCCGTAAGGGGGTTTAGAAAAATTAACAAGGCAACGATGTTTTAGTTCTAAATGTAATTTATGTGTTTGCGTCTGCATCTGCGTTTATATGAGGAAAGTCTCACATGTTTGATATATAAATATTGTAATATACTTTTGCTAATGGTAAACCAGACAAACATCATTTCCATTTGCGTCTAGCCTTTAAGTTTACAATGAACAAGCTGTTTAAAGGGTTGGTTCATTTGAAAAATAAGTTATAAACTGAATCCTCAAGTAACTTTTTACAGTTGTGCTTTACATGTTCGATGCAATCGAGTTCTGTTCTTTCTATGCAATCCATAATGTTGAGAATCTGACGCTGATGTAAATAAGAAATTCATTCTCGAAGATGATCATGATGATTGATCATGAACATGTTAGGTCTTATCGAAAAATTCCGTCAGCTTTCGTGTTCTATTTCATCTTGTAGATAGACTGTAGAATGTAGCTAGTCAGATTTACGAGTGTACAATTGGGAAGAGTTATCCTTGTAAATAGATAAAAGCTGATTTTACTTGGAAGTTGAAGACCTCCATACAAGTAAATGAATTGTTTTTCATCTGATATGATGTATCATCAAGATCTTCATCATACCATTAGCTTTGTAGTTTACAATATAAATACATAGATGCATATGCAATTTAACTATGCGTATTTTTAATTTTTTTCGCTATGTGCAACAAATTTTTTTTGCCTTAATAAGAAATGTGGCATTACATGTTCCCTAACCTTGATTTTTGAGATATTGATGAGTTCATATTCGACACTTATTTTTTCAAGTGTCCTTATTTATAATGAAATGCAACTCCAATTTGTTTTTGCTAGTTTAAAGTCTCATGCATGCTTTGTATGTTGACGTTTTTGTTATACAATGTTTTAAATTAATGGATTCTCGTACGTCTTAATCTATTGTTTTATCTGACTATTTAATTTTATATATATTTTAAAACTAAGAAAGTTTAAATTGAAATATATGTATGTATTAGATTTGTATTGTTTATAATATTTTGTAAATGTTTTGGATGATGCATTGATGCCACATATATACTCGTTCATATAAATAATTTATGCAACCTAGGCTAAAAACTTAATATACAAGTTTAATCATTGACCCATATTTGTCAAGTCAACCATATCGTCTGGTCTGGGAGGAAGATTAAACCAAACCATCAATTACGTTATGTCTCCGTTTAATGTATTCATATTGGATTTGAAGTGTTTTTCCAACGAAGAAGAAACTTCATCGTCCTTTCATCACCCACTCATTGTAAAAGAATTTTGGAAATTAGTGTATAGAAAAAAGAAGGGAAATTGCACCTCATACACTACACTTTTATCCTAATTAACCAAACACCCTAAATCTCACAATGTTATACTTTTTTCCATAGAGACAAATGAGTCAAATCATAGGTATTTTCATTTGTTTAGGGTTTTCAACAGATTGACTCTAGAAAGAAATCAAATCAAATATAAATTTCACAAAGTACCAAAGAGAGAAAAAAATGTGAAGATGAAGACAGAAAAAGGGCAAAGGGCTATGGCATTGGCTCCTAGAAAGGCTTCATGTCTTTCTCTTTTCCTCCCTTTTTCAATTTGATTTTTTAATTATTTTCTCTTGTTGTGGACCTCATCATTACCTCCTTGTGCAAGAAGGTGTTGTTGTGAATAGACCCTATGTCTTGTATACTTTTATGTCTATCCACATGGTCAATTTTTTGTGGAGCAATGATAATAACCGAAGCGATAATTCGAATGAATCAAATAGTTTGAATATGATTTATGTATATCACTGGCCGACGTGATGGAAGGTCGATCCTCAATTAGTAAAATTCAATAGGTTTATCTCCTATTTACTAAAAATCTTGATAATAAAAAGCTATAATAGCGTTAAAGAAAAATCTAAATTGTTATAAAATGGTTGGAATTAGAAAGGAAAAAATAAGAGACCATCATTTTCAGATACATGTTATAAAAAAATCTCACATTATTAAAAGCGTTGGGGACTTACAATGCCATATGGTATCACTTATTTCTTAAGAGATCAAAATAGTTGGTATTCGAGATTGAAGTTAAAACTATTCTTATTGCACACGCGTATCAAAGGACAGCAACACTAAAAACGGTTATTCATTAGAAGAAGTTGCATTCGATCCGAAACTGATGGATCTATGCTTTATGAGATTTAATCAAAACTTAGTGTCAATGTTTCATAAGTTTCCTTCCTAATCGTTGTTAGTTGTTTATGAGATGAAACTAGCCCTGCGACTTTTGTCTGAACCCAACGGGCCGAACCGAGCCGAACCGAAATTTTTGATTTTCGGTTCTGTTTTGGTTTTGAGTTCGGTTTAGTTCGGTGGGATTTTGAAAAGTAATTTGTTTTTCGGTTCGGTTCGGTTCAATTTTTATTTTCAAAAAAAAAATTAAAAAACCAAAAATATCCAAAAATATCCAAAATAACCAAAAATCCGAACCGAATTTAATCGAAAATATCCGAATTTAATCGAAAATATCTCAATTTAATCGAAAATATCCGAATTTAACCAAAAATATATGTTTTTTTTTAAATTAGACCGGAATTAACCGAAAACAAAAAAATGGTTATTTTCGGAAATAATTTTAAAAACCAAAATTAACCAATAACTGAACCAAACTGAACCGAAATTTAATTCGGGTAATTTCGGAATAGGTTTTAAAAATTTCGGTAACCAAAAACCAACGGTTTGGTTCGGTTTCAGTTTGCAGGGCTAGATGAAACTCTTGAAAATTTCTGCTTGATATTTCTTGGTACCTCCAACAAGTGACAAACTTAATTAGATCAATTTAAAATGTGTTTTATGATTGGTTTTGGGTTTTCAATTCTCTTGATATAAGGTCGTACATCTAATGCCACCTGCAATTATGTATATATGAAGAAAGTGCACCATGAACAAAAAAATATATATGCATGTAGTAAAGAATCCTCGAATATTCTGGTTACAGTTTCGTTTTACTTTTGTTTTATCCGGATAATGATGTGCATTATAATTTATAACATCTTCCAATGTATTTTTCTCTCTTTATTTACTTTTCTTTATCTTTATCTTTTATTTTATGGTCTTTTGGTCCACTTTCCTTGACATGCCCCCACATGGTAAGAGCCAAAGACAATCATCAAGCCTAAAAAAGGAATCATTTTATCTCTTATCATCACTAAACTATTGGAAAACATTTAACATCTTAGTCATTTTTGGGCAAAATGCTGAACAAACTTCTCGCATTGCAACCAGCTCTAATTGTTGATAAAAGGTGTAGATGAGGAAATATCATGTGCCTTCCGTAATATATTTGTATATTTTCTCGATCATACCCTTCTTATATCAACCTGCAATAACTTACTTAACATTATTTTCTTGTTCTACCATTTTTACTATCTATAAAACTGAATCTGTAGAGCAGAGTCTGAAAGATTTTGAAGATTAAAATTATATAAATGAATCTGTAAAATGTATCTAATAATTTTTGATATTTTATAAAAATTTAAAATATTTGTTTATATAAGGATGCTAAAAAGAATTACAATGTAGTTTCTTACTATTTAAATCTTTTGGGTTAAATAAAAATTTCAAATGAAAATTTGACATTTCAAATGTATAAAGTATATAAAATATTCCAAATGAAAATTTGTAGATAGTACGATTTAAATTTTGGCTTAGATTCATGAAATATTATTAACCACTCGAAAGATAGCATTGAACCACTACTAATTGAATTATTTTTGTCAACATCTCTTTTTTAATTCTCGTTTAATTCTTAGTTTATAATATAATTTAAAAGTTTAAGCCTTCAATAAACTTTGGACTATAGATAAAGCTTTTTTTTTTGTAAAAACTACAAATAAAGCTTCTCGCCAAGTCTTTTGACATACAAAGGTAACTTTGAATATATAAAAACTTCTAATTTTTATAAAGTGAAAAAGGTTTCTTACAAAAAATATTCCCACCTGTAATTGTTGATAAGAAAAGAATAAAGAGAAATGAAATGTATAAGCGTGTTGAAAAGCTTATTAGTTACTTTTATGTGAATTGTTTTTAAATCCTTTAGTTTCCTCGAACGCGAATGGAACTTTCCTAGAAAAGAAAGTTGAAAACTAACATGTATGATAATGATGAATGATGATCAGTGAAATGCATCATGTTTTCATGGCATCAAGCACCCCGTATCATGATCCCAAAGTTCTTAACACATGTTTATGCATGTATTAATGTGTTAACGCTTTTAATTAATAGTGAATGAGATGTCACATCAAACGCACATGCATAATAAAAACATGAATACGACGACTATATTGAGGTTAATTTAAATCTCTTATTAATGATTTTTTTTCCATAGAAATAAATAAATAACTTTTGGCTTTACGTTACCATAAAAGAGTGAAAAGAAACAAGTAGTAATGTGAGCATTGATGTCATGGGTTGGCATTCACTATATGTTGACTTACCTTACCTATTAGATGCCTAACATATAACTATACTTATTTTTGACCAAAACTATAGTTATTTCGCTTTTCACTTGTAATTAAGTTTACCAAAGTAAACCAAACTGTAACGTTTGAAAGAGCAAGAACATATACCAAATCTAACCTTGGCTAATCTACAGGTAAACAACAATAGCTTTCAGGTCATTATAATCTATCAACCATAAATTTGATGTTAATAAGAACTTAACAAAAATAGGTTTTGTTTCTTTGGTAACAAATCTCTCTTTAAATTACAAAAGTAGTTTCATATCCATTATTAGGTAGTTGCTTGTTTTGTTTACTTGTTTTTTTCTGAGTAGGCAATGCTTCAACTCATATACTCTCTCTTATAAATATAGTAGGTATTTAAAATTGTAATAATATAAAAGGACATGTTCTAGTTCAGTACTTCAGTTTGATATATTATATGGGCTCGTATGTGTCCAAAAATGAAGGAATAATAATATATTCCAACAGTTACCAACTTACAAGACGAGAGAGGGCATGAAGCAGAGGACAAGACTCGAGAGCACTCCCATCCAACTCAACTGGCTCAAAGTTTCGTAGAGACACCTAATACCGACAACATTTCCTCAAACCCTAATTTTATTCCAAAATTGTTACAAAACTATATATTAAAAATGTAGAATTTTCAAAACCACAAAAGAGCAATTGAGACGACAGAGATTGCCAATCAAGCGAGTGGTGGGAAGAGCAAACTACGTAAGCTAATTTATTACAAAGGGAAAAGGAAGAGAATGGTAGTTATATAATTATGCATTTATTATGTACTTTTGACTCAGTATTTATGGACATTCAACACTGCGCTTTTAATTTTTATAATTTATTAGTCATTCAATTTTTGTTGGTAAAATTAAGGGTTTTCTGAAAAAAAAACCATCAATGTGATTTTTTTTGCAAATTAATCTGTGAACTCAAAAACCCACGGGTCAACCTTCCAAGTGTCAGTCAAACCGCAATATAACCCTCGGCCATATTTATGTGTATTTAACTGTGTATAATTTTAACATTTTTTCAATACTAGGTCGTTTTGGCGCTAATTTTTTAATGAAAAAAATTTGTTGAACCCCACCTTCATTGTGCATTTACGCAAGCTCCCATGTCCGAGAAAAACAAGGTCATTTCGTTTTAGAAATCTATATAATTGCGTTTGTTAAGTAAACAAATATATTTGTTGGCCGAGATGGTTATATAGCATGCACATGGTATTTAAGGTTCAAATTTTAAACCACGAGTTCAACAAATTTTTTTCATTAAAAAATTAGCGCCAAAACGACCTAGTATTGAAAAAATGTTAAAATTATACATAGTCAAATACACATAAATACGGCCGATGGTTATATTGCGGTTTGACTGGCACTTGGAGGGTTGACCCATGGATTTTTGAGTTCGCGGATTAATTTGCAAAAAAAAACCACATTGAGAATTTTTTTGCAGAAAACCATAAAATTAAAACTCAGTAATTCATTTATAGGCCAGAAAACTGTGCAGACAGACATACAACATGACTAACCTTTTTTTTTTTTTACGCTGTAATGTATTATTAAGTTTTATAGACAAAGAATTCTACACAATGAGAACTACCAAAAGAAATGTAAGAAAAGGGATACACCCTTAGAGCTCCAAAATCAATTAACACACATCTATTTTGCGTATGAATGACTAAACATTTTTTTTAATATAAAAGCTTCATATTTACTTCTGAAATAGTTGAATTTCAAGGGAGATAATCTTCGTATTAATCTTAAAACACCACGCTTCAAACTGAATTGAGAACGATTGTCATTCTCTTTTTAATACTCTAGTAGGAGCCACCGAGACAAGACAACTCTTTATATTGTTCTATTGATAATAATATAGTCAAAGAGATTATTGTTCCATAGAATTTGATGCTGCTTTTTAAAGTAACCATAGTTTGCAACAAGAACTCCATCATCATCATCACATGAAGAACCATCTACGATTGAAGCCGGTAAGACGTGTCGCCACCATCTGCAACAGATCTGTCAATTACCTTTTCTAAACGGTTCAATTGAACCAAAGCTTTTATTTTTCCAAATCCATTGGAAGAAGCACACAAAAAACAATCAAAAACTTTGCAAGATTTAAAATAAATTGGCAATTGAACAAACTAAATAACCAGAGATAAATAAAACCAAAGAAAGATAAGCAAAACGAATCAAATAAGCCGATAAAGGAGCTATAGAAGCGTTCGATCATCGGCTTAAAATTAGGAAAAAAAATCTCTCTTTTTCTCTCTTTGACGGCTAGAGTTTTTTTCGGTCCGATGACAACTCTTCTATGTTGGTACTTAGTACTACTAGTGATAAAAAGGTAGTAAGAAAGTATAAAAATTTTAAATTTTTTGTTCTACAAAATAAATTATATATCTATAATTTACTGTACCTTTATATATTTAAAAAAACATTAATGGAGATATTTGAATTGATTAAATATCATTGATTGATAGTTATAGAAAATATATATTTAAAATAAATTATAAATTTTATTATAAAAATTTAATATGTGCAAATACTGTAGAAAATCTTATTTACTGAAAAAGTAAGTAAAAAGCTAAGCTTTGTTGTTTATAGCAAAATACATGCAGTTGTCTAATTAAGTAAAGAATTGACCGACTAGTTGTGAGGTTGTTTAATTTTAATTTGCCATGCATTATCAACAGTATAGCTTAATTAGACTATGTATTTTACTACAAACAACAAAGCTTTTTTAAGTTAACTAGACAATTGCAACGTAGTTCAGTTAAGTAATTGAGTGAGTTAGTTTTAAATATTATAATATAAAATAAATTAAACACATCTTCTGCATTTTCAAATTATCTGGTTGTATCTTAATTTTAAATGAGAACAATCCTTTTTTTTGATAAAATACAGCAGTTAAGTAATTGAGTGAGTTAGTTTTAAATATTATAATATAAAATAAATTAACACACATCTTCTGTTCAAATTATCTGGTTGTATCTTAATTTTAAATGAGAACAATCCTTTTTTTGATAAAATACAGCATATAGAAATGCTGATATCGACAAAAAAAAAATGCTGATAAAAGGGTGTTACAATTTAACTTCAATTTATCTATATATAGATATTCCCAATTCAAACAATATCCTAAAAAAAATATCAAAAATTATTATTATTAATTAAACTTAGGAAATATTTGCATGTTTTAACTTAAAATTAGAAACGAACATAAACAAAAAGGAGAAATTCAAAACTGAAATGGTAATAAAAACTAGTATTTCCCGGAATACCCCAAATTATAGAATATTTACAACTTCTACCACCCTCCAATATTTTTCTTCCGCCGCCTCACATAACGACGCAAGCATTCACGTTCTCATCGCTGAACATCTGAGGCGCGTGGGCTTGAATCGGGTATCCATACGGCCCACCCGGATAGTAAGCTGCCCCGTAAGAAGGCTGAGCCGCCACGTACTCCATCGCATTCACCCCCTCGCCGCCTTTGTTACCACCATTGTTATCCTTTCCTCCGCCGTCTCCTCCTTTCTTCTTGTCCCCAGACTCGTTCTCTTTCCCCTTACCATTCTCTTTATCTTTCTTCGCCGGCGGCACAATCTCCACCTTACGTTTCAGCTTCTCAGACAAAGTGTCGGCGAGCTTCTTCACATCCATTGTTCCTTTCACCGTCAGTAACTGCTTCTCTTTATCCATCGTCAGCCCATTCACACCTGCGATTGCGTTTGCAAAGACAAAACAGTATGAGCTTTGTTAAACACAAAACAGCGTTTCGAAACGCGATTATAATCATTGGTTGCGTTGTGCCTCTCTCTCTAACCTTTGGTTCTAGTGACGGTCTTTTGGATCTTCCCGATACAACCTTGACAATGGAAGTCCACCTTCAACACCGCCGTTGTCACCGGAGCCTAAAAACATTAATCAAACAAAGTTATTAACTTTATCATCTGCAATAATCAGACAAAACCAAAGTTTTAAACTTTATTGTGTTTTTACCTCTTTGGGTTTCTTCTCCTCTGGTTTCTTTTCTTTGTTCTTGTCTTCATCGTTTTTTGTTTTGTCCTTGTTGCTGTCTTTCTCTTTTTCTTTCTCCTTCTTGGGCTGAGGAGAAACCAAGTCGACTTTCTTCTTCGTCTTCTCTTCAAGTTTCTCCCGGAGCTTCGCCGGATCCACATCTCCGGTCACCGTTAACTTTCCACTTTCTGATTCCGACTTCACAGTCTCAACGCCTGAGAGAGACATTATTGTTAACAATTCAACCAATTAAATAGGGATATTTTAAACAACCAACGAATAAAAAGGACTGTAACGTTAAAAAAATTAAATCAAACCTTGGAAAGTACGAACGCATTTAACGATCTTGGAAGCGCAGCCTTCGCAATGCATATCGATCTTCAAAACGACGGTGACTGACGCTGTTTTCTTCTCGCCGCCGCCATCTCCTTTGTTCTCTTTGTTGTTGTTGTTGTTGTTCTGCTTAGAAACAGAACAGAGAGAGCAAATCAAACCCATTAGATAAGAGTGAAAGGAAAAAAAAAACAAAGAGAGAAGGCTCGAGAATGTTGTTAAGGACGGTTTTGACTCAGTTACCTTTCCCATGATGACTCGGTTAGTTAGTGAGAGAGTAGTGGGTGGAGACAGAGTCGGAGGATTGAGAGAGAACACAAACAAGACTTTGAGAAAAAACTAGAACCTTTCGTTTGTATTTATAGTAACGAGTCTGTTTTTTTATGATGATGATGATGAATGGTGTGCTAAATGACATGTATGTCTATCTACCATGTATGTTCCATCACACACGTTCTCGTATTCCCCTTTCCGTTTTTTCGTATTATTACTACAATTATAATGTTGAGTTAATATGCCTATGCACGTTCGTTATTTTTTTATCTCGGGTATTTGTTTCGACGGGCGACTATTACTTTTATTTGGTTGGAAATAAATACAGCTGTCGCGAAAAGTAAAAAATACTACAAAAGAATCAAAGGTTATTTTTGTATAAACATCTCAATTTAGGAAAATATTTAAAAGAATAATTTTCTTTTCATTTGATTATAAACTGCTTGCAGGTATTTTTTTTTTGAAAAATTTCATCTTTTTCTTTTTTTTTTTAACGACATTTTTTCAGTTTCAATTGCTTACATAGTTATTCAATTTCATAGAGTGGACTTCATCGATTCTCCAAAACCAATATAATGGGCCTTATTGATCCCAATTATTGCCTTGGTGCTTTTATTCAACCAATCCAACCAACGAACTTGGTGTTTGTCATCATTTCATCAAAGTCTACAGAGCCGTAATTAGCCCAGATAAAAAGATATAGATATATAGTGCAATTATCTAATGGGCCGTCTAATAATATGGACAGTTGAGTCATATACGGTTCAAATAGACGCTTAGAATGACTGGTTACGAATCAAATGAATCGGCTTTAAACCATTTAAAAGAAAAAGTGGGTTGTAATGTTTTATTTACCAAACAACCGGTTAGATTGTGTATATAATGTATATAATCGTTTTCCTGTAAATCTTTTGCTGCTCATCTTCTTGGTATTAATCAAAATCGTCTTACGAATTGTAGAAGCTCTTGTGGTTGAAAAGAAAACGAAACTTAATGTTAAAACAGAAACGAACGGACCATTAGATTGCGTTGAATAGTGAGAGTAAATATCACTTGTTCCCATTTTGTAAACCCTCACCACCTTCAGAAAAATAACACTACTAGGTAACGCCTATTAGGCTGGCGCGTGAGTGTAATATTTCTGTCGCTACACTTTTGTTTTCCTTTGTAAAATTTTGAAAGAAAATATACCAAAGTCTAAAACCATTTGGCAGGGGTATATATGTCATTCGGAACAGATGAATAAAATCTGTGTGTTCCATCAATCAATTTCTCTTAGCCCCTTGAGACTGACCAGAGGTGATGACTTTTATACACGATACTTTCTTCTCTCTCTCTACTATGCAACCTAGCATATACTATTTATATTTACAAAACAACTAAGTGGGTGTTATTGAATTTGGTAGTTTAATGGAGTTTGATGGAATTTAAGTCTGATACTAAATCCAGTGTTATTCAATTGTGGAATTGAAAAAAATGAATTAAAATCCAGTGTTATTGGATTAAGGATTTGTCAAATAGAATTTGGAAAGAATTAAATTCCCCTGTTATTCAATATCTTCATAGATTTTATGAGAAATAAGTTATAATAGATTTTAATGTACTTTTCCATAAAAAACAAGAGTAAACAAATCCTAACTTTTTTACGTGGATTTCAAATCCTTCCTGCACCACCATTCCTTTCTTTATCATCCTTCTTCACCACAACTTATGATCCTTCCGAGTTCAAACACGACAAAGACGGCGGCTTTATGGTCTTGGCCAAGTACATACGCTTGTTCGGCAAACTGCTCCGGTTGTGACCAAGGAAGGAGGAGGAGAGAAGAAGACGGTGACGATGCAGTTTCTGTTGCCGGAGATGTACAAGAAGGCGGAGGATGCACCGCGTCCGACGGATGAGAGAGTAGTGATTAAGGCGGCAGGAGGGAGAAATTACGGTGTGGTTATGTTCAGTCATATGGTGTTGTTTATTTGGATACTGTTGGGAAAAAATCATGGAAGTTGTTGAGATCAAGCAACCATCTGGTTGAAGAAAATAAAAATCCACTGAGTTTTTAAACGTTGGGAACCAAATGTTTGTTCTTTTCAAAAATCTTCTCCATATATTACGTTGATTAGTTACTAAACAGATTTTGTTACCTAGATTCTCTGAATATCAATGATTTTATATTTTTAAATCGTTTGTTTCTTATCTCGTAGATATCAAGAAGTTTCTCTATATAAACTGTTTACAGCAACTAGCGTAAAGAAAAATCACTCTGCAAACTGAAGTAAGTTGTTTTGTGTATCTTAATGGACAAAAACAATTCAATATTCATATGTTGTTTTTTTAAGACTTACACATCACTTTCGTTAATATTTTGCAGGTGTCTTACTGTTAGCAAGTATCTGACTGTTCTGTACGATCGCCCTATCGCCATTATGGATAACATGTAAGTTATTGTTTTCAGTACTGCAATTCCTTTCTCAATTTTGTGAACTTTATATGTTTGTTTCGTTTCATAGATTATCTAGAGTTCTTTGGTTGTAAAATATTAATGTGTGATTGTTTCAAGACACGTCTTGGATATATTATAGCTTTGACTTGATTAGTTGTATGAAAAAAGAAACGTATTGATCTAACTCAAATAGTATTGACACGTCTTTGGAGAATTTCTTTTATCTTTTGGCATTATCTCAAATAGTCTTCCACGTTAACATATGTAAAAAAAATAATTATATAATAGCATTTCTATAAATAAATATAATGTAATAATATATATTGAAATATTTATAAACTATAAACATAATATAATGTCATTTGACTAGAAATTTGACGGAAGATTCACAACAAGAAAAGACGAAAGGTGCATATGAATTTTGGAACATTCGAGAAACGACAGTGTTGATTCGACTTCTCGTTGACGGTATTAATCAAGGGTGGCGCGACAAAAATGGGAGCATGAGCAAAATGACTGTGGAAAAAAAGATTCTACCGATTTTGAATGCCACAGTTGGCTGCCAAAAAACTCATAAGCATTATTTAAGTAAAATGAAGAGTTTAAAGAAGCTCTATAATAGTATGCAAGACCTTATCCGATTCAGTTCTGGATTTGGATGGGATCCCATATCTAAAAAGTTTACAGCTCCTAACCACGTGTGGGATGATTACGAAAAGGTAATCTTATTTTTCTAAAGCTTAAATATTTCTACTATAAAGTTTTTAAACTAATAATATATATGTATATGTATTTATTAAAGGCACATCCAACTAAGAAGAGTCTGCGAGATGAAACTTTGGAAGATTATGAAGACTTACAGCTAATATTTGAGCAAGGATTAGCTACCGGAAAAAATGCTATTGGTTTAGGGGACGATACCGATGCACCAACTTTTGGAGCTAAAGATGATGAGCCGTTTGAATTAGATCCTAGATCTTTTGGATATGCTGAGAAAGAAGGATCTCAAGCATCAGGGTTTTCGAATTCAACTTTGCCAAGAAGCAGAAAAGGCCCATCAGAGAAGCAACCCCTTAAAAAGAGAGCTAAAGGTGTCGAAGGTGGAGAATCCAGTAACTCAAACATGGATGGTAGCCATATGGAGAAGTCTTTTAAAGAAATGATTGAGATAAGCAATCAGGTTGTTAGTTTGATTCAACAAAGAGAAGAAAGACAACAAAGAGAAGCCAACTTGAGAGAAGTGGAGAAAAACAAGAATAATATCTGGGAAGCAATCAAAGAAATTTCTGGCTTGGAGGAAGATGTTCAGTATGATACTTTGAAGGAGCTTCACAAGTGGGGGATGAAAGACGTGTTCATCAACATGTCTGTTGAAGAACGTATGGGGTGGATACGAAGGAACGTTAAATGATGCTTTGTTTTTTAAATTGCTTAGTTTCTAAGGTTTTTTCTTTCAATAATAGCATGTTTCTTGATTTAATTATAATAAAATTTATTTTTATTGCAGTTTAAGAATTGAATAAAATTTGATAGCACTAACATTATCTTTGTCAATATATTTTAATATATTATTCCATATATTTTAATAATATTAGTATCACTAGTTGTTTGAGATAATTATATTAGTCCATAAATTTTAAAATATTCATTTTTGCTTGCATAAGGTTAAGAGAGGAAGATGAAGATACTGATGTTATAAGAGAACAAACAGAAGACGAAGATTTAGATACAAAAGTGTTGCATTTGTTGGTGACAATGACCGGATTGGCACAAATATTGATTGCACATCGATATTTCAAATTTAAAAGCTATATTGAATATCCAATTCGACGTCCCATCACAAGAGTTGGATACGACTATATACACAAGGTGATGCAAGAAGATCCTCGACATTTTCGACAGTTGTATCGAATGTTTCCAGATGCGTTTCTCAAGCTATGTGACCTTATTAAAGAAACAACACATCTGAAAGATACGAGATTCATCTGTGTTGAAGAAATGGTGGCCACTTTTCTAGTCACCGTCGGCCAAAATTCAAGGTATTGTCACACCAAAGATACTTTCAAAAGGTCAAAATTTGCAACAAGCACAAATTTCCACAAAGTCTTAAGGGCAATAAATACAATTGCTCCAAGTTTGATGGCCAAACCCAAACTCACAGTACCTGCGAAAATCAGAGAAAGTACAAGATTTTATCCTTATTTTAAGGTATGTATACTTTTTAATTTAATTTATTTTTTATTTATTATTATATTCAAGAAAACTAATATATCATATATATTTTAGGATTGTTTGGGAGCAATTGATGGTACTCATATACCAGCTATGGTGTCTATGTGTGATGCTCCTAGCTACCGCAATCGAAAAGGACAAATATCACAAAATGTGTTGGCTGTTTGCAATTTTGATATGGAATTCATATATGTTCTCAGTGGATGGGAGGGCTCAGCTCATGATTCCAAAGTATTATATGATGCTTTAACGAAGAGAACTAATAAATTTGAAGTTCCACATGGTAACTTTTTGTATGGTAAATCATAATCAAATATTTTTATTTAATAAATGATGAGCTAATAGCTTTATTTGAATTTTATTTCAGGCAAATTTTATCTAGCTGATTGTGGATTTGCTAACAGACGCAGATTTTTAACTCCTTTTCGAGGTACTAAATATCATCTTCAAGACTTTACTGGCCAAGGCTGTGATCCCGAAACTCCACATGAATTGTTCAATCATCGTCATTCCTCCTTAAGAAACGTGATTGAGAGAATATTTGGAATATTCAAATCACGATTTCTAATATTTAAATCTGCTCCTCCGTTTTCTATCAAGACACAAGCAGAATTGGTATTGGCTTGTGTAGCCTTACATAATTTTCTTCGAAAGCATTGTCGCTCAGATGAGTTTCCTGTTGAAGTTGCCAATGAAGCTACCAATGCAGAAAATATGGAAGGAAACAATGTAAGAGATGATTCTGAAAATGTTGAAGAAATTTTTGAGACACAAGATCAAGAAAGAGAAAGTGCTAATATCTGGAGAGAAGCTATGGCTGAAGAAATGTGGAAAGATGCAACTACTTAGTTTTTTTTTTCTGGCAACAACTACATTGTTTTATTTATTTGCAAAAGATATTTTAATAATGATTTTATTATTTTTTTATTGTTGATTTGGAAACAAAGTCTAAGCCCAAGTACGTCATAGTTCTAAAATCCAATTGCTTATCACGTAAAGAATCTATTCCCTTGATCTTTATTTTCCTTCTCATCTTTTAAGAATCCAATGAAATCCATTAAAAAAATCCTAATTACGGTTATATTTATTTCCACCAAACTTCCCAATCCAATACCAGCCCCTAAATATTCTAAATGTTATTATATAATTTTGATTTAATATATAAAATTCATATTAATTTAATTATTCTTTTAAATACTGATTAAAGCAATTCTATTGAATTGCACACTCATCTACAGCCTTAAAATAGTAATTACTTCATCTAATTTTACAAACAATAACAATGAACTATGTATGCCATATACTTTCCTCTTTTTTTTTTGTTAAAAAGTGTACCATCATATACTTAGATGTTTTAACTAAAAGCTGATATGATCTTTTACTTTTCACAACAAAAAATGAGCTCGTTCAACGCTTCAACCATGAATACATCCTTTTTGGTTTCATCAAATCAAATCGCCCATTGTCTCTTTTTAACTAGATATCTCTTACAAAGATCGAAAATATAATAATAAACGAAAACACAAAATTCCATAGAAGCTGATCATAGTCTTTCTCTCTTACACACACATTCTCTCATTCTCTCTCCTCCCATACCCCATCAAATCTTTGAATTTATTAACAGTCAGTCCAAGATATATTTATATAAGAAGACAAGAGAGTCTAGAAGAACTAGGAGTAGAAATAGGGCAAACACTTGTGTTGTAGGAGGCTACCACTGCTTTTGTTCTCAGCTAGGTGGTTGCTTATGGAACTAGAAGATGAAGCTGATTCTGAACCTGAACCACCCATGTTTATGTTAGAATTAGTGCCTGTTCCACTAATCATTTGCTTCAAATCCCCATGTCCATTAATGTAGTTACTGTAATACCCCTGTGTGAAATCCCCATCGTACCCTTTTGTCCTCTGGTCAATGTGGTTGTCTATCATCATCAACATCATGATCTCTTCTTGCTTCATTATAATCTCTGATCTATTTCCACTAACGTCTGAGGAGAAATTGTTGTGGTTGCTGTAGTGACCACACATATTGTGGTTGAGCGAGAAACCACTTGTGCCCGAAATGTTGTTGTTGCTGCTCTCTGATAGAGAGATATCTTGAGGATAATTAGGGTTAACAAAGGGAAAGATCTGGTGGTTATCAGCTTCAAAGCAATCGATGTTTGAGATGAGAGCTTTTGTTGGGTTTTCAAAATACGGATTGTAGGAAGAAGGTGAAATTGTGGTTGATGGTCTTTTCACATCCTGAGAATTAGGGTTTAGAAAAGGAGAAGTCATGGCTGATGATGAGTGAGAGGAAGACGAAGAAGACATGAGTTTCTTCCTTAGCTTTGTGTTCCAATAGTTTTTGATGTCGTTGTCTGTTCTTCCGGGTAGATGAGCTGCTATTATTGACCATCTACAAGTTTCAATATAGATGTCTATTAGTAGTTAATGCCGGAAGAAAATGTTGCAAAACTAGATGAATAGATGTTGCTTGTAGCTAAGAATTCTTTTGATAAAAAAAAAAACATTTTGATCACTAGTTCCATATAACACTGTGGTCTTAATTAATTTCTTATATTAAAAAAGATAACTTTCAAGAACTTAAATAGGGAAACCTGCTTCCGATGGCAGCAAAGAGGCTGAAAATGATCCTGTCTTCTTCCTCAGAAAAGTCACCATGTTTTATGTTTGGTCTCAAATAGTTTAACCACCTCAATCTACAACTCTTCCCACATCTCCTCAAACCTTAACAACAGCAACAATAATAAAAAAACAACAACAATACAAGCTCTTGTTTATGCTTTGAAGTTCAAAGAAGGTGAAGCAGATACAAATTTTTTATTTAATTTAGTTTAGAACATATTTTCTTACCGGCTTTGAGAGGAAAAGAGATCCAGTTTCCACCATTACCATACTTCTCAATGTAACCTCTAAGCTTAGAGTCTTCCTCGGGAGACCAAGGCCCTCTCTTCACCTTTGTCTTGTCGCAACATGGAGCCCTTCCCATTCGCTCGTTGGTGTATTGAAGATCAGAACAAAAAAGAGAGAGAAGTGTTTTCTTACTTGCTTTATTTTTAGATGAACCTTTAGAGATTATGGAGGAGTGGTTGAATTTGTGGTCTTTTAATAAGAGACCTGGATTTGGACTCATCCTATCAATTATTATTATTGTTATTATTATTATTATTATTATTATTATTACTAAATACATTGATTTTAATTCACTTTGTCTCAAAAGCTATGGGTGTGAGAGAAGTCAACATGATTGACATGCATGCATATTCATTGTGCGTGTTTGAAAAAAAAAGATTTCCAATGATTTTATTCGCGCTTCGTTTTGAGGAAATTACATCAAAATGTTAATGACTTCAGCATGCCCAAAATATAGAAAATGAAACTTATGTGGCCGTTCTTGATTTATTTATATAATTTTGATATGGTAAACCCTCCCTCACTCTCGATGTATATCTTCGGATCTTCATTCCGTTCCCTAAACTTCCTCTTTAATATTTTTTCCTCCGGATAACTTACTTCATATTTGTATTCTACAAAATTAAGCATGCGATTTAGATATGTAACAAACAAGGCGTTCCCGAAGAATATTAACTATGGTATGTAATTCATCCGTTATTTGTAGAGTATTCACGTAGATAGCCAGTTCAAACAATCAAACTTTGATTCGGTTTAATTTTTTATACTTTTTACGGAAAACTCGAAATACAACTTGTGCCGAGTTTTGTGTTAAAAAAGACACTTGTGTTGAGTTTTTTTTTACTGAAGCTTTGTGCTAGGGTTGACAGAAAAATAAACCATTAACTAAAGTTTGGGCTTGATTTGATCATTCAGTCAAAATTGCACAATTATGCATATCAACTATTTGGTATTCATCATGAATTTCAAAAAAACAAGAGGAAAAGGAAAAAGTTATGAAAAGGTGGTGGTATTACACGGATAAAAGGAGGAAAACATGTAACAAGCGATGACTGCATCGATCGGACCAGTGAACTATATGGAACTGTCTGGCTATAAAGTGACAACAAAACAAAAGCCCATTTTGTTGAATGGCATTAACCAAAAAATTTACTATCATGAGTTGACTTGCCAATGTTGTTTTCATTATTACACTTAGTAAAGTGCCAAAAGAACCCTTCATAATTATTCGTATCGTACTACTTTGATGGACACTTGCATGTTTGAATAAACGTTTAAATTATTTCACACAAATGATATATATATTTCATGATCAGGTGTATATTTAGACCGAGACCGACTAATCAACTTTAGAGCTAATGACCCATCGACAGGTATGTAACCATATATGTACAGTTGATAGATCTACTGTTTATATCATTTAAGGTACATGTGTTTTGATGAACATGATTCACGCAGATACAGTCCCCCACACTACAAGAAAACACACCGAATTCCGACGGAGGTTCCGACGGACACCAAGGTCGTCGGACATTTGTGACGGAATACTGACAACTTTCCGACGAAATCCAAAAAAATTAAGTCGTCGGAATTCCGTCGGCCATTTCCGACGGAATTCCGACGAAATAGGGGTCGTCGGAATATTCCGACGACTTTTCGACGACATTCTGATAAAAAATGTAACCGTTGTAGTCGTCGGAAATTCGTCGGAATATACCGACGAACTTCCGACGACATTCCGATTAACAGCAAAGACGTCGGAATTCCGTCGGTATTTTCCGACGGAATTCCGACGAACCATGTGACCGTTGCCGACAAATAGATATGACCGTTGTATAGCCGTTTGGGATTGGACAATTCCGACGGAATTCCGACGGACTGCTTTACATCCGTCGGAATTTCGTCGGAAAGTCGTCGGAGGTCCGTAAGCAATTTCCTATAAATACAACCCCTCCTCATTCAACTCATTCACACTTCATTCTCTCTTCATTCTCTTTAGTCATAACAATTCCGTGAAAATCATGTCTTCAGAAGTTTATTATCGTTCGTGGATGGATAAACCTCATTTGGATCCGAACACCAATTTGCTTACGGAAGAATACGTTCAAGGGATTGGAGAATTCATGAGGCTTGTTCAACAGCAACCGGATGCAAAAAGTGGTATGTTAAGATGTCCCTGCTCTTCTTGCAATAATAATAAGGTTATAAAAGAATTTGATGTTTGGACTCATTTGTATATGAAAGGGTTTTCACGTAATTATAAAGTTTGGTACCTTCATGGGGAAACTGGTTATGAATATGGTAGTACTAGCGAACCTCAGCCTGTTAGTGAACCTCAGCCTGATATTAGGTTAGAAGAATCTAGAACGGATATAGATTATGGTGTAGGTACTGAGCAGATGGTACATGATCATTATAGAGGGGAAGAACCAAACCCCGAGTCTAGGAGATTTTTTGACATGTTGGATGCAGGAAAACAACCTTTGTATCAAAATTGTAGAGATGGTCATTCAGTCTTATCATCTGCAACTAGATTAATGGGTATTAAGACAGACTATAATTTGGCTGAAGAATGTATGGATGCGATTACTGATTTTGTCAAAGGTATTCTACCTGAGGATAACCTTGCACCGGGTTCATACTACGAGGTTCAGAAACTTGTTGCAGGTCTTCAACTACCGTATGAAGTGATAGATGTATGTATTGACAACTGCATGATCTACTGGAGAGCGGATGAGACACGGAATGTATGCAAATTTTGTGGGAAACCTCGTTATCAGGAGACGAGGGGAAGAGTTCCGATCCCATTCAAAAGAATGTGGTATTTGCCTTTGACGGAAAGATTGAAGAGGTTGTATCAGTGTGAGCGCACAGCAAAAGCAATGAGATGGCATGCAGAGCATTCCACAAATGGTGAGATTAGACATCCTTCAGATGCAAAGGCTTGGAAACATTTCCAGTCAACATATCCAGAATTTGCGGAAGAGAGAAGAAATGTTTATCTTGGATTATCTACTGATGGTTTCAGCCCATTTGGAAAGCATGGAAGGCAGTATTCTCTATGGCCAGTTATTGTGACACCGTACAACTTACGGCCGAGCTTGTGCATGCGACGAGAGTTTTTGTTTCTCTCAATTCTAGTCCCCGGGCCAGATCATCCTAAAAGATCACTAGATGTGTTTCTTCAACCACTAATATATGAGTTGCAACAACTATGGGCGCATGGTTTTGAGACATACGATGTTTCGCGCAAAGAAAACTTTCAGATGCGGGCAGTACTTATGTGGACAATAAGTGACTTTCCAGCATATGGTATGTTATCTGGATGGACAACACATGGGAAGCTATCATGTCCATATTGTCAAGATGACACAGATGCTTTCCAACTAAAGAACGGAAGGAAAACGTGTTGGTTTGACTGTCACAGACGATTTCTACCACCTGATCATCCATACCGCAGGAGTAAGACTTCGTTTACGAAGAACAAGCAGGTGTTTGATGGTCCACCTGAGGAAGTTAGTGGGAAAGATTTGTTGAAGCAGTTTAGGTATTTTGATGCAGAAAGGACGCCAGATGTAGGTGGACATGAAAACATTCGAGTCAATGCGGTTGGAGAGCTACATAACTGGCACAAAAAGAGTATTTTCTGGGATCTACCATATTGGGAGAGTCATCTATTGCGGCATAATTTAGATGTCATGCATATTGAGAAGAACTTCTTCGATAATCTGATGAACACAGTCCTTAACATCCAAGGTAAAACGAAGGATAATTTGAAGTCAAGGTTGGATTTAGTCGATATTTGTGATCGTTCTGAACTTCACGTTGATGAGAACGGTACGGCCCCTTTTCCCATTTATCGGCTAGATGGTGCTAGAAAAGAAGAGTTCTTTGATTGGATTACAGAGAAAGTGAAATTTCCTGACGGATATGCATCAAATTTGGGGAACTGCGTTGATAGAAGCGAAGGAAAGTTTACTGGCTTGAAGAGTCATGATTGTCATGTAATTATGCAGCGCCTCCTTCCGTTTGCCTTTTCAGCATTATTGCCACGTAATGTTCATGAAGCAATTGCAGGGATTAGTGTTTTTTTCCGTGACTTATGCAGCAGAGTATTGACTGAAGAGGGTATTAATAATTTGAAGACAAACGCACCAGTCAGCATGTGCAACCTTGAGAAGATATTTCCTCCATCATTCTTTGATGTAATGGAACATCTTGCTATTCATCTCGCAAGAGAATTGGAACTTGGTGGTCCTGTGCAGTACAGATGGATGTATATTTTTGAGCGTTATATGCATCATCTGAAGAAGATGGTCAAAAATCAAAGCAGGGTGGAAGGATCTATAGTGGCACAGGTGATCAATGAAGAAACTGCAATCTTTGCTGAAAATTATTTTCCACCAGAAGTGCAAACAAAACACCGAAGACCTGCTCGGCATGATGATAGAGGGGAGAGAGCAACATATCATGTTACTGTCCCAAGCATGTTCAAGGAAATAGGACGACTTAGTGGAAAATTCACGAAGCGGAGACTTACGGACACTGAGAACGCTCATTTGCAAACATATTTGCTCACCAACTGTGAAGATGTTCTACAATATGAGAGGTAAAAATATTTATTCATTTATTGTTAGATTAATATTCAATAAATTTATTTCATATTGATAATATTTTTGTATATAGTGTATATATGGCGGAGTTGCGTATGACTCACAGGCATGCAACAGAAGATGAGCTTCGACAACTTAGAGATAACGGATTTGCTGCGTGGCTTCGTAGTTATGTGAGTCATATATCCTATTACCCTATGCAAATGATTAGTTTAAATTTAATATATATAAACTAATTAATTTTGCATATATGTTTTTTTTATAGGTGAATGATGGTTTGGCCAGAGGTCTTGTGTTCGATGATTGGATACGCGAATTTGTGCAGGGACCAAACTATGTGGTCAAATCATATCCTAAATTTTGTACGCGAGGATATGCATTCACAAGGAAAGGTCATTCTAAGACAACATATGATGCTGGTGTTTCATCTTCTTCTGGTGACGATGTCTACTACGGCAACATAAAAGAAATATTGGAAATCCAATTTCCTGGAATGGTTGGATTGCGTTGTGTAGTATTCTATTGTGATTGGTATGACACCACCCCAGATAGAGGAGTGAAGATTGATGCGTTTGGTGTTACATCAGTTCATTCGCGGCGGAAACTTCAATATTATGATCCCTTCATTCTTGGTTCGCAAGCTGATCAGGTATGTCAATATATTCATAATTTTTTACCAATATAATTAATTAATGTTATATATTGAACTAATACTTTGTATAATTGATATGTATAGGTGTGCTACATCAGTTACCCTCGGGTGACGTACAGAGACGATCCATGGGTTACTGTAACGCAAATCAACCCAAGAGGACGAGTGGATGGAACTTCTGATGATGATGAACCATTGCAACCAGAGTCTACCAGCAACGCCCAGGCAGTTGAAGATTTGGAAAATGTTCAACTCGTTGAGAATTTGACTGTGTTTGGACATGATGCTGTCGTACATTCAGAGCCGGAAGCCGAGGTTGGGGAGTTTGATGAAGATTCAGAAGATTCTGATTAGTTTTTTTTTTTTTTTTTTTTAATGGTCCGTCGGAAATCCCTCGCAATATACCGACGACATAGCGACGACAACGGGTTTCATTGAAAATTGGAAAGTCGTCGGTATTTCGTCGGAAAATACCGACGACATTCCGACGAACTTGTCGAGTTCGTCGGAATGTCGTCGGTATTTTCCGACGAAATACCGACGACATGTTTTTCTATAAAGTTTCAATCATAAAAATCTATAAATTTAGATGCCAAAACTATGAAAATAACACATAATAAGTGTTTAGTATAGTATTAGATCGCAACCGTTCAAATATAACAACTCATTAAAATATTTATGTATGCATATCATTGTTTTCATAACATCTCATCTTAACATTATGTACTTATACAATCATATTTATATAAGCTTACACTACAAAAAATATTGTTGTGTAAAATCGTGTTATAAAACATTTTTATTGTTAAATCTTTATGCAAATACTATATATATTATCAAAGGTTTGGATTTTGCATTTAGAAACTTGAAAAGAACACCCTAAACACTAAGTCGTCGGAATTCCGTCGGAATATACCGACGGAATGTGTCCGTCAGAAAATACTGACGGACACGTTCCGTCGGAATTTCAATTAGCCCGGGAGAACCAAACCGCTTGAAAATTTTCGCGAATTGGCATTTGGTATATTTTAAATATACCGACGGAATACCGACGAACCCGTGTCCGTCGGAATCCACGGAAATAAAAACCCTTCTCCTTTCTTCTTCGTTATCTCCGCGCGGCCTCTCTCTCTCCGATAACTCTCCGGCGATTTCGCGATTTCGGCGACTCTCCGGCGATTCCGGCCTCTCTTCACCGGCGAATCCTCTCCTCACCCTCCTATCTCTTCCCCAAACCCCAAATCATGTAAGAATCATCCCAAACCTTTTTTTTTTCAATTGTTTAGGGTTTTGGAAGTTGATCTCGGATTTTAGGTTGTTTGATTGAACATTTTAGGATTGAATGGATAGTTTAGGATATATAAGTTAGGATTGTTGTTTTAGTTTTTTTTGGAACATTTTTTGATTTTTAAAAACGTTTTTTGATTTTTAAAACGTTTTTTTTTTTTTAAAAACGTTTTTTGATTTTTAAAAACGTTTTTTTTTATTTTTAAAAACGTTTTTTGATTTTTAAAAACGTTTTTTTATTTTTAAAAACGTTTTTTGATTTTTAAAAACGTTTTTTGAAAAAAATATAAATATTTAACACCATTTTTCTTCATTTATAAATTTTAACAACATTTTTCTATATTTATAAATTTTTTATAATTTTGTATACATATATATATATATGTAAATCATGTATAGTAAAAAATTTAAAATTTTAAAATTTTTTATATTTTTTTTTAAGTTTCCACTAATAAATATTTAACAACATTTTTTTTTTAAAATATAAATATTTAACAACATTTTTCTTCATTTATAAATTTTTAACAACATTTTTCTATATTTATAAATTTTTTATTATTTTCTATACATATATATATATATATATAAGGTTTAATAGTTTTTTTTAAAACGTTTATAAAACCTTTTGTAAATATATAAATGAAAATATGTTTGATGGGTTAATTTTTTTTTTTAGGGCCGAGGATGAAGCCCGCCCCGCAGCCCGTCTTCGACGTAGTTCGGTGAGCGGTTCCCGTGCATCGGTATCGTCTCATGACTCGGTTCCCGCATATATTCCCGCTCCAGCTCCCTCTGCCCCTCACGCTGCCCCTCACGCTGCTGCTCAACAGGATCCGGGGGTCATGCCGGTTCATCTATTGGTTCAACAACCAGGTCGAGAGCATCTCCCGTTTCTCCAACTCAACCCACGACGAGGCCATAGCACTTGGTTAGTATTTTTTTTATTTGTACCGTTATATTTTTTCCTTTAATTAACTTGCTAACTTGTATTTTTTTTAAAGGTTCACCAAGTCGAAAAATGGCATTAGCCGGAGCATCAACCAGATGATGTACTCCATGCTCCGTTTTGGATATCCAAAGTGGAGTGTGATCCCTTCCGACGAACGAGAGTTGTGGTTTCGTCAGTTTGCGGTATAGTAACCCTTCATTTTTTTTAAGTTTTTACATTTTTTTACATATATTTACTTATTAAATTGTGTTTGTTTTGTAGCAAGAGTTCAACTGGCACTCCGATCTTACGGAAACAGTCCGTAAGAAATTCAACGAAAAGGCCATGGACTCTTACACAAAGCAGATAAACGCGTGGAAGACAGTTTGGCAGAAGAACAAGAAGCCACGGTTCATCAACGGGGGGGTGTGGGAGCAGTTGATAGCTCATTGGGAGAGGGAAGACACTGCAGAGACGTCTTCTAGGAACTCCAGGAACCGGAAGAGCGATCGTGGCGGGAAAGGTATGTATGTGCACAACCTCGGCGCTTGCTCCATGTCTACTAAGGAGGATGAACTTGTAAGTTTTTTATTATTATTTATCTTTATATTTTTTAAATAAATATTTTATATATTTTTTGGCTAATAATGGCGGTTTTTTTAGATCGAAGCAAATGACGGTAATCCCGTTGATCGTCTCCAACTCATTAAGGTGGCTCACACTAACAAGACGACGGGTCAAATTCAGGACCCCGTGATCAGAGGTGTAGTTGATTTGGTGGAAGCTGAGATAGTTTCTCAATCTCAGCCTCTCTCTGATGACGGCGACTCCACGGGAGCTTCAACCAACCTGTCTCTATTGCAAATAAATGAGATGGTTGAAAAGGTAATTTTTTTTATTAATATATTTTTTTTATAATGTCGATTACTTACTTGTCCATATTTACTTACTTCAAATATTTTTGTAGGCGGTTCCTAAAAGGAAAGGAGGCCGTTTAGTTGGGTTGGCCCGTCGTGCTTCTTCGTATCCGGCATCTTCTTCGCAAGCTCCGTATGCCGATCCCATGATTCTCGAGGAGCTACATGACAAAGATGAACGGATTGGGGCATTGGAGGAGCAGAACACCACTATCCTTTCGGAGAATGCCACTATCCGTTCGGAGAATGCCACTATCCTTGCTGAGTTGGCATCCCAGAAGAAGTTCAACACCGAGATTATGCAGAAGCTAGATCGTTTGATGTCTTCGAGTTCATCTTAGTTTATTTCGGTTTTATAAAACTTTCGGAATGTTTTTTTTTTCTATTTCGGTTTGTATGAATTTTAAACTTTATGAATGTTTTTTTCCTATTTCGGTTTTTATGAATTTAAATTTTATAATATTATTAGTTTTAAATTTCCAATTTTTTAAATTTATTAATATCAAAAAATATATAAAAATGCAAAATTAATTTGTAAAAAAAAAAGGGTATATACCGACGGACAACGGTCGTCGGAATATACCGACGGACATATATCCGTCGGAATTTACCGACAAATTCATTTCCGTCGGAATATACCGACGAACGTGGTTCGTCGGTATATTCCGACGACCGATGTCCGTCGGTAAATTCCGACGCCCAAAGTTCGTCGGAATAAACCGAGGAACCACGTTCGTCGGAATTGTAGTTTTCCGATGAACTCTGGTCTCGTGTAGCCGCATCGTAATATCGTCGGAAGTTCGTCAGAATGACGTTTCTCGGTATTCGTCAGAAAGTCGTCAGAATTTCTGACGAAATTCCGACGAATTTTTTTTTTCCGACGAAACGATACCGACGGACCGGTTCGTCGGAAATTCGTCGGAATAGACCGATTCCGACGAATTTCCGACGATTTCGGCCATCAGAATCCCCCTGTTTTCTTGTAGTGCCACTCATATCCACATTTGTGTAAGTTACTAATATGTATGTAGGCTCACTAATTCATCTACGTATAATGTGTGTACAAATGGCCAAAACAAAAGTTTCCATATCCACGATGTGTACATCCTTAGGCCATGTTTATCCCTAAGAAATCAATTTGGTTTCTTAGGTTTTTTTTTTCTAAAAAAAAAAATTAAAAAGTAAACCAATCGCATGCCGCCACGAGTCAGTGGGACTCGCGAACAGTGTAAGAAACTCACTAAATTCGGTTCTTAATTAGTAGTTTTTGTAACCGATCCTTAAGGGTTTTGTGGAGGTTCACGCACTAAGAACCTCACTAAGGAACCCGGATAATCATGCTCTTAGAGCATGATTATTGTGGAGTTCTTAGGATTGAGGTTCTTAACGGAATTTAAGAACCTGTCTCTTAACTTTTAACTAAAAAAGCTAAGAATCGATTATTAAATAAGAGATTTAAGAGCCGATTCTTAAATTTTTTAGTTAAAAATTAAGAGACGGATTATTATATTTCGTTAAGAATCCTATCTTAAAAACCCCCAATAATCATGCTCTTAGATATGGTTTTTTCTCCAATTTTCTTTATTAATGGATTTCAATTAAACAAAAAAAATGATAGGAATCGTGCTGGTGAACAAAAAAATCTCGATTGTGTATATAATATAAAATTGGAGATAGTGGCCTTTAGTGGTAATGTTCAATGCATATGTAAAAACCCATATGTAGAAAAATCCATTTGTAGAAAACTAGTATATGGAAAAATTTGCATATGGAGACAATTATTGTCTCATATGTTCCATGATTTTCTGACGTAATTGAAAACAAATAAAACAAAAAGAAGGTTGCTTCGCATTAGTTTTTTCACATGTGTTTCTATCTCTCTTGTATACATATAGCTTCATCTCTCGTCAACCGCTCTGATACCAATTGTTGAGATTGTGAAATCTCATGTCCAACTCTATATTATCCGATTAGTACGATATTGTCCACTTTGGGCCTTAGAGGCTGGTCCGCATAGATTTACTTTTGGTTTCCTTCCCAAAAGGTCTCGTACTAATCAGAGTTGGACATCTTTTTATATATTAGACACTCCTTATCTAATCCTCCAATGTGTGATTTAGTTTGTTATCTGACAGTTTGTTCATAATATAAACGCATGCATGAATTATTTTTAAAAAAAATCTTACAACCTAGGAAAGTATTTATATGTGTATTAAAAACAAATTTCTTAGATGCGCCTATAAAGGATCAATGAAATATACGCAGATAATCTACAATGCACCATGAAATAAAAATATATATCTATTTACAGAAAATAATACTAGATATATTTGTTGAGGAAGAAAGTTTGATTTTGTATTGGGTGAAAAATTAAATTTCGCTGAGTGAAATTATGATTGGATATGATGAATACCAAAACGACAAGAGTCATTTTCTCATTTGACTCTCGGTGTATATAGTTCGGATTTTCCTTTTCCTCAACGGTAGGCAAACTAAAAAGTTGGCAAATAACCAAAAAAATTCAACATATCATTTTCTAGACGCACTTCTAATGTTAAACATTAAAAATATATTTAAAATTTAATTATTGTAAAACATATTCTAAAAAGTGCATATATATTTCATTTACCTATTATTTTTACTATAATTAATAGACACTAATGATTATAATTAGCGGTAAATATGTTTTTTTCTTAATTTTTTTTTTAAATAGTAGATCATGTCTTAAACACTAAGAGCATATCCAAAGGAGTATCCAAGCACTTATAAATGATGTATCTAAGTATTTATATGATTAAATTTAAATCAAAAAGACATAATTTAGATAGATATGGTTCTACAATTGTAAGTTTTGGATCCACTTCTAAATGACAGGTGTCATTTTGTGAGAGGTGGTATTTTTTTAAAAAATGTTCTTTGTCTGTCCCGTAATTGTTCTTTGTCTCTCTCCCTTCCGTGAACCGATCGAAAGAAGAAACCTTGGCGAAAGAAGGAATCAGTCCGCTCCATCCTCTATCTACTACGCTTCTTTCAATTGAGATCACAGGTGAGTTCACAACAAAATGATTGGTCTCTCTCTTTTTTATTTCCTTTTATATTGACGAGGAATAGAGAGAACGAAGTGATTGATCCGTCGCAGATTCTCCTTGTTGTGTACCTAGAGAGTGAGTGAGAGAGAGAAATAGAATATGAATCTGGATTTAAAGAGAAATTAGGGTTTTATTAGGAATTCATAGCGATGATCGAGGAAACTGGCGTGTTAGGGTTTTGTATAATCTTCGTTTGGCACATGGTGATGATTACTGAGATGCAAATGTTGTGATTGTGTACTCTTATGCTGTGATTAATGTTGTTAAATTGCATGATTGAATCGTCTGGGTTTGTTTCTTAATGTTTCTGCAGTTGGACTAAGAAAACAATTTGCGAGTTCTGTTGTGTATGGTAAGATTGTTTATGTTCTTCTCTTTCTACTCTTAGCGTATATTAACGATTTGAGTTGCAATGTCTGTGCTTTATAAGATAGTCTAAGAACAGAGGGTACTGTGATTACATGAAGAATCTTCCTTAGATAGTAGCACGAATGTTTAGTAGCATTAAGGTTGAGAGAAAGCTGTGTCTTGTCTTACCTAGTTCGAGGTAATGACTAACGGTTCTGTCTCTTGTCTTACCTAGTTTGGACAAGTGTTTGTGGGGCGGCGTATTAATGGTGGTAATGAACGTAGTGCATGAGCTAGCATCTTGGAGGTAATGTAACTCAGTCTGCGTTATTATTTGCGTAATTGTGTTAACATTGTCACACATTTCCATTTTCCTTAATAGGTTGCTTTGAAGTTTGAGCATCGAACCAGTAAGGGAGGCAAGGAGACCACTATGTTATGGTATTGGATCCTCCCTTTCACTTCTCTCCTTTCCAATTTTCTCCGGTCAGTTTAATTGATGGTAGATTCTTTTTTTTTGCCCTCAGGTTATGGACATGCTCGGGCCCAGCTTATGGGATATATGGAATACTTCAGGGCAAGCGTGTAGTGGCGAGCCAGTGTTCTTTCAACGAAAACATTCAGGTAGATGCAAGTAATAAAATCTCTTATTACAAATTTTCAAATTTTTAAAATTTAGAACTTTTAATTGGTTCTACCATTGGAGAGGCTAAAATTAAACAAGTATCTAAAATTTTTAATTTAATTATTTTCACTTAAAAATTGATATAGAATTCTAATGGTGGATCTATTGTTGGAGATGGTCTAATGGGTCCACCCCTGCTTCTGATGCTGCGAACCATCATGGTTTGTTATCTTCATCTTACGCATTTGATTGTTAACGAGATTCAAATGTCTCTTCGCCTTGTTTTGGTTTCGATAATCCACATGTGGCTTATCAGATGAGAAAGACCATTATTTCTAATGTGTTGATTACTTTCCTAATAATGATCACCTCATGTTTGTCAAGTCTCTATCACCCAAACCATCACAAAAGGTACTTTGCTATTATAGTTCCTACTACTAATTTGATCACTTTCCAAAATGAACGTGCATGCATGAATCCCAACATTTTTAACCATGTTTCGTACCCTCCAACTTTCGTAACAAACAGAGAAAGATCTTGAACCCTATAGTACCTCTCAGTACCATTCCACATAAAAGTTCTCTATATCCAAGGAACTTATACCTATTTTCTTTTTCACCAAAGCACCACAATGACAAATATGTGCTCCTTCGTCGACGAATATTCAAAAAACGTTCTAATCTAACCAAATTTTTTGAAGAAATTTTTGACGATTTTTATTTTGAGGGAGATGATGAATACAATGGTATAAAACATAGCCTACCATATAAGAATATCGGTCCATATATATATATGTCCCAAATACAGAAATTTGTTTGACACCACAAATATTTGCAGCACATATATCATCGACTCACTACAAGAATGAGACCGTCCAGGAAATTTTTTTAAAAAAATTTGAACGACTAGTTACGTTATTTTTCTTACGTGTTTGGTCAACTCTCAATCTTTTTACTTGACATAACTTTGCTATATATATATAAATATATTCATTAATGTAGGCACACGCATAGAAAATTGTAAAAGAGCGCTTTTGAATTATCGAACTGAAATATCTTTTAATCTTAGTTAAGAGATTATTAGAAAATGATTAAACAACCAGTTTTTATTCTCTTAACAAATATTCGGCTTAGACTTTAGAATCACGGACGACCTGTTGCACCAGGAGCAGCGAGTTTTCCTTGCATCCAAGTCTGAAGCATTTGCAAAGAAGCCTTTGGCTGATCCATGGGAACCAAGTGTCCAGCGTCATGAACCTATCCCAAACATTGAAATTAGAAAATGGAAGGAAAAAGTCTATTTTCAATCGTATTTACATTAGTAATAGGTTTGGTTCATCTGCATTATTCGGTTTACCTTAAGAAAAGTGAGAGGACCGTGATTCTTCATTAAACCGGCTTCTTTACCATCTACCAGGAACGGTACTGTCTTGGTTGCTCCAAAATCCTTTTGGCCTGACCAATTCATCTGCTCAACCCACCTTGAGTTACCTGCATATACCATGTAAATTACATCAATCAATCGCTCAGCTAAAGTAGATTCAAACCGGAAAAGACCAAATATATGCAAATGAAACTGCACCCACGACCTTTTGTTCGGTTTCCGGTTGATACCTAAACCGGAATCAAATTTATAAACATAACATGCGACGTATCGTGGCAACAATATATGATCAATCTTACCAAGCCAGTTACATATGAGATCATATTCTCCGGCATAAACAAGGACATTGATTCCATCTTCGACAAGAGCTGGAATCTTGACAGCAAGATTAACCATCCAATCCTCCAGCATTCCATCATAAACTGTGGTACTACACGACACAAATTTGACATCTCGAACCCCTAGCGCTTTGCGGACGTTTTCTTGGTTCAAGAATGTTTCCATCTTCGAAAAGTCATAGCACAAATCTCCCACACATTTCTTCCTCACGTCATAGTACTTCAAAATAACCGAGAAAATATTTGTAAAAAAAAACATAGAGAAATAGTTTTTTTTTTTTTTTGTCAAACACATAGAGAAATTGTTTAACTGGTGTGTTCTCTATAACTACGCTTACATTTGTGCCTTCTATTTTGCTCATTATCTGGTCGAAGATGTTGTTGCAAGTTCGGTAAGCAGAAGTACATTCTTCACCACCATTAAGGTCTGAAATTGAAAAAAACAATTTTTTCTATTAGATTCAAAGCTTTTAAGTCTGAACCTGAATTACAAAAAATTCAAAAAATTTATGGAAGTTACTGCATTGTTTGGTGACACTTTGACAATCAGCATAGTCTTGTTTGAGACTCTCGTGATCAGACTCAGAAATCAACTTCATTTCCAGTGCATAATCCCCATATGCACCATATTGAATCTCCGGATTGGTTAAACCGTTACCAATCGCAAAACCCTGATTTTAAACCAAGATTAAACCAGAAATTTGGTCACTAAAGAAACGACAATATAAGATTTACCTTAAGGTTGATTGGAACTCCTTCGTTATTCTTGTTTCCACTGTGAACTCGTGAAGCCAAAGCCGGAATGTAGTGGCCAGCATAAGATTCACCAGTAATATAGAAATCATTTTTTGCATATTTGGGATGTTCTTTGAAAAAGGCCTACCAATATTTAAATAAAACCTCAAATCATTGAAATTATAATAACAATAATTTTGCAATATTTAAATAACAATCAAACCTGTAAGAAATCGTAAAGATCGTTGCTGACACCAGTCTCGTCGTGCCGGAGATCGCTAAGGTCCGATACGTAACTGAAACCGGTCCCGACCGGTTGGTCCACGTATATTAGATTGGATACCTATCGGAACAAAAGTAATTGAGTAATAAGAATATTGTATATCAACATGTGTATTGCGTAACAAGAAATAGTAGTTGAGTTATAGGAAGGTTGTAGATTATAATATGTTTCTTGTGTTACAAGAAATACGCTTGTCCCATCTAAACTAAACCAACAAACCTTGTCCCAACCAAAATCGTTCCAAGAAAGAGAGAGATCATCCGATATTGTGAAAGGACCGTTCTCATAGAACAGAGCCACACTGCTACTACAACCCGGTCCACCGGATAACCATATCACAACCGGATCGCTATTGTTGGTCCGTGACTCAAAGAAGAAATAGAACATCCTGTAGGAAAACAAAACATGCACATTAAAAACAAAACAAAATCAATTGGTTAAGTGCTAAATTTTCGACCAACGACGACTAAACCGATTTAATTAAAACACATCCTGATTAAACCGGAAATATTACTTGGCTGATTTCGAACGAGTGAGGCTGTAGTAACCGGCATAGTGGCCGAACTCTTGGACAGAAGGACCACCTGATGTGTTTCTCATACCGATCATTTCCTGAAAATTGATTTGGCTTTCAACGAGTCGTGGAGCATCAGGGCTTCCCTTTGTGATGATATTGACGTCATGCTCAGGCATGAGATTGAAGGATCTGATCAGTCTCTCCGCATTTCTACTCGGCACACTTGCAGACGATGAGAAGTTTGAGGGTTTGTTTAGGATCCTTGAAGAAGCTGAGTGAGAACAGATGAAAACGAAGAGGATGAAATGCGGAAGAAATGTTTTAGCTTCCATTTCTTTTCTTTAATGATTTGTTCGAGTATTGAGGTTTTGGGGTAGAAAGAGAGGTATTAATAGAGTTAGCATGCAGTTATATTTAATTTATAACAAAATTAAAATCGTGTCAATCTAAAATATAAATGAAAGATACATTTCCAAAATGTTTCTAGATATTATATAGGAGTATTTAAATATTAATTATCTTGGCTTGATATGTTTCCTAAGTTATGAATATGGAATATTAAGAAAAATATTTTAGTCAAATTTTCTAAATCTACCAATATTTTAAAAACAAACAAAATGTAATAATCGTGTAAGCCATTAATACTCAAGTTTCTAAGCCATAACCCCCAAAAATTTAGAAATCCAACCTTTAAATATCAACAAAAGGTCTATTCCCATAATTATTTATTTATCCCTTTTTAATAGATATTTTTCTCAGCATTTACAATTTGTTGACTAAAATGCACATGGAAATTTTGACCAAAAATATGCATCAGTCATTAAGATTGAATTGTAAAAGGGCAAAAGAAATTGTGTTACTGGCTCGATGCATTGTTCTAGAAAAGTGTATGCAGAGAGTCAATCCAGCAAGGTTAAATTAAGATGGATGCATGTACCTAACAAACTAGTAGAATCTCTTAAATACCATATGGTTATAAAGCACTAACTTGTAAACTTAACAATGAAGTAACTGATGTATAATAAAGGTCAAGACAATGTATCCAACTGTAACGCCAGTTATTTTTGTTTTACTCTAATTACTTCTGGGACTGATGATATATGATGGATGGTGAGTGAGTGATGTTATCAAGTGTTTGGTTTCAGTTCATGAGCATCTCTGTTAATGGCCAACTTTCGATCATACAGGTTTAGGTGGTTCTTTGAAAACACAAGTGGAGTTTATAGCACTCGGATTGTTTTCAATAACTCGTAGAAACGAAATTTTGTTAACAAAAGGTGGCTTATGGTTGCATTGTATACAGTAATTCAACTAATATTATATACAATACACTGGCTGGCTGCAACCTCCTTATATACTCATCACCTTTCAAGAGTAATGGTGTGTAAAGAATCATTGGAATCAGTTAGGATCTAACTTTAGCAAGCCGAGCTGAATCTCTTCCAATTCTTCCTCATCATCAACACCTTCTGCAATTGCCTCTTCCTGCAAGAAAAAAAAACATAAAAAAGTATCAAACTTTGTGTTCTTTCTCTCAGAATCATGCAATGCACTTTGGTCTTCTGCGCAGGTACCTTTATCCTTTCTTTCCTGACAGCTTCTGGGAGCTCAGCAGCGGTTTCTCCAGCAATAGCAGTCAATACTTTATCAACCTCCTCGTCGATCTCTTCTTCCATACCCTCAGAATCTAGTGCATTGTCAATGGCATCAATCACAAACTCCTCAATAACTCCAGCCTGCATACCAAAGCAACAAAAGATTCACTCAGGATTATGTAAAGCCAAACAATTTCAAACAGGCTCAGATGAAAAAAAAACACTAATATCAAGTATCAAAAAAGTAATGCCATGCTTTAAAGGTGTGAACCGTGTGATTATCATCGATAAGCATACATGATCAAATGAGAGAGAGAGAAAGGGAAACCAATGAAGAGACCTTAGTCATCTCTTTGCCGAACTCCTGCATAATTGCAGCCATTTGTGGAGCCTTCATGAGATCATTAACAAGCTTCATAACCTCTGTACTCTTGGAGAGATTCCCAACTGTTCCAGCAACAGCTGAAGATTCACCAGAAAAAAAAGTAAAGGATACACAAGTGAGTCACATTGCAAACATAGCCTGACAAAGTGATGAAAGCTCTCAAAAAATCATGCCAATGAAAAAAGCTTTTATATACCAATACTCTCTCCGAGATGCATTGATATAGAATTCATCTGAGCCTTGTTTTCATATAACTTGTTAACTGTTCTTCTCGAACTCACAATCTCCTTAGCAAGCGCCTGTAACAACATTCCCAGAACCAAAATCACTAAACACATTTTGAAAAGAGCCAAAGATTACATTTTTTTTAAGAGTCTACCTTAGCTGAGACCATATCATTCCGCTTAGCAGCCTCTTTAATAGCTTTATGTACCGTTCTCTCTTCTTTCTCTATATCTGAAAAAACCAAGAATCTCAAGAATCTAACCAACACTTGCGATTCTTGATCATCGTCCGATCCCAACCCGATTCAGAGTGATTTCTCGCAGTTTTGAGTGAAATCAACCAAACCCATCAATCTAATTTCGGCGAATTTGAAAACTTTTTTTTTTCTTGAATCTAAAAAAACCCTAAATTCATTCACCGAGGAGGAGGAGGAAGAGATGAGAAAAAGTAGAACCTCGGATTTGGCGTTCGATGTCACGGCACTCCTGGCGAAGTTTGCGTTGCCAATCACGTAAGCGTTGCTTTGGATCAGGCTTCGGCTTGATGATCTTCATCACTTTCTTCATTTTTTTCTAAAACCTTCGCTGCTCTGTTTTCAATCTTGATGGATGAGTAACGAATAACTAGTAACGACCCCTTCTCCTCACAACTAACTCTTAAATACCTTTTCTTTTATAAAATAAATTTATTTTTTATTTATCAAATAAGCGGTTCAATTAAAAATATTGTTCACTCTCAACCAACTTTTTATATCTGCTCATTTCAATGAGAAAAAGACAAAAATAGCACTAAATCAAGTTTATGTTCTCAAACTAACATTCAAGGTCAAAAGTCATAAAAATAGCACTTAATGTTTTATCAAAAGTCACAAACTTAGGGTTTAGAGTTAAAAGGTGGGGTTTAGGATTTAGGGTTTACGGTTTATGGTTTAGAGTTTAGGGTTTAGGGTTTAGGGTTTAGAGTTTAGAATTTAGGGTTTAGAGTTTACGGTTTAGGGTTTAGAGTTTAGGGTTTACGGTTTATGGTTTAGGGTTTAGGGTTTAGAGTTTAGGGTTTAGGGTTTAGAGTTGAGAAATGAGGTTTTGGGGATAAGATTTCAAATTTTTGAAAAATAAAAAAATTAAAATTTTCAAAGGATAAACTTAGAAATGTGCTACTTTGGTCATTCTAGTTTTTGAGTGCTATTTTTGTGATATAAACTTAAAAAGGTGCTATTTTGGAGATTTGCCCCATTTCAAAAGTTGGCTCAGTCCAACCTGATTCGGAACAAATTAACCAACCTGTTAAGATCTATTAGATTAAAACTTAAAATGAATAAATTAAAAATCTTAAATTTTGAAAAACTAAAAACAAAATTTAAAACTTAGACAGGCTTAGGTGATGATTGTTTCATTAGTTTTTAGTTTTAGTTTTTGGTTTTTAGATTTTAGATTTTGGTTTTTAGATTTTGGTTTTTGGTTTTTAATTTTTAAAACTTGAATAGAAAATTTTTTCTTATATAAATATTATAAATGATACAAAAATAAAAATACATAAAATTTTGAAACTAATTATAAATTTTCTTATATAAATTATTTATATTTTCTTAAAGTTGAATGGCTATTTTTATAATTCAGGATTATACAATATATTTTATTAACAAAACATATTATGTTTTTATAATTTTTTGTTATTTTTAATGTGACTAATAATTATTAAAATAATTCAATTGTTTTATTTATAGAAACTAATAACTAAGTTTTAAAATTAAATAATATTATTTATAAAATATATAAATTTATTTACAGATATGAAACACAAATTAAAATATTTCACACTATTGTTTAAATGATATCTAATGTACAAAATATTTTATGATAATTTTAACTTTTATGAAAATATTATTTATTAATTATTAATTAATTATAATGTAGTAGTTTCTACAAAAAAAAATCAAAATTCGTTTTTCTTCATAAAAGCTCACAAAAGTTGGTTTTTGGTTTTTCTTCATAAATTGGTTAAACTTTTCAAAAACTAGTTTCCCTAAATTTTAGGGAATCTATTTATTGAAAATCTTGATTGGCAACTCAAATGGTTTTTAGAAAAACAAAAATTAAAACCAAAAACTTGATTGGATGAAAAATGGTTTCTACAAAAGCAAAAACCAAAAACTAAAGCAAAAACCACAAACAATCAACCACTTAGTGTTGACAGAGTCTTGAATGATTTGGAGGAAACATATTCCACGGCCGAAAGTTTCACCTACTCGGAGAAGATTCTCAACGGTGGTCACCACAATAAACATTGGTGGTGAAAAAGTATTGACTTGGTGATTATAGGGAGAAAGATCACAATGATGATGAATCACTGGGGGTTTCTCTGGATTAGCTGAGTGGATGGAGCTTTAGGAGTTAGGAGGCATCCGGTTTGCTAGCATCTATGGCCGGTCCAGAGCATAGGTAAAAAAAACCCCACCGCTTAGCACATCATGATTTTAAATGAAAATTTTAATTGTATATATAACACTATAAAATTTCACATGAATAAAAAGACGCAAAGTTTTAAGTGAACATAATAAGACATAAAAAATTGAAAATGTTAGACCGGAGCTGCTTGCATCTGAAGATCTAAGAACTAGAGTTTCTGTTTTAGTAGCTCAACAACATGAGTGAGTGTCACATGTCAATGACCTCATCAAACAGAGAAGTACTTCACATCATGGGTGAATCCACATTATGTTGATGATACATGACATACACCAATCAATTTCTTCTCAGTTAATTTGCTCTTCTGATGAACAAAGCTTTATCTTAACGAGAAACTGAGTTTTCCAGAAAGTAAAATTTGAATGGATTAAGTGAAATTTAAGTTACAAAAAAAAAATTTGAATGGATTAAGTGAAATTTACAAAAGAATACCATAATTACAATTAACTTTCGAATGACTATAGTGAAAAGAAAATTGGTAAAACTACAAATGAATTGCGTAGGTAACAAGGAACATTGACCTAAATCATAAGCTGTTGTTGTTGTATAACCAAAACAGAAGCCTGAGAATTGATATCATGTGAAGCCAGTAAATCACCAATAACACCAAGCTCCTTAAACTCACTCCACTCCTCAAGCCCATCCGTGTACACACTCTTCCTCCCTTTTCCTCTCCCCACTACGAACATATCGAACTCACTCGCCAACGATTTCATCACACCCGGTGTCTCAGTAGCGTCTAAGATCGCCTTTTCAGTATAAAAGACATCTACTGATGCGTTGCTCTTCATCTCTCTAAGATGTTCATCGTCAAGCATTTTATCCCACTCCGAGATTTCTTTTACTTTATCATCGACAGTAGTCATTCGGACCACGGTCAGGTTAATTCTAGGGTCACGTGACATTCTAGTCGCAAGTGTCACGGCTTCTCTATCGTCTTTACCACCAATGAAGATCATACATACTTTGTAGGATGACATGTTTAAAACCGTGTCATTGATGTTTCTCCGACCGTAGCTGCTTCTATAGACAAAGATTCCGACAGAGCATGGCGCTACTTGAAGAACGCTCTGGTTAAGGTTCCTGATCATGTTGCTGTCCGAGATGAGAGCTGATCCGTCAGCAGACCAACTCTGGTGAAAAGGAAGGAGGATGAGAGAAGTAGTGTTGTTTAATGCAAGCATGCATACGTCTCCATGCATCGTATCGGGCATAGACACGGCCGTGAAGGTGCTTACGAAGACCGAACCGAATAAATCTTTGTGGAATTTTTCAAAGGAGAGAACCACATTGTTTGAGAAAGACGTCTCTTCTGTTTTGCAAGTCTGTAACTTGTGGGAAATGAAGATGGGGTTGGCTTGCCCCACGAGCTCTAACAAGTGGAGAACGTAGGCTGCTACAGGAGCTTCCCGGGACGGGCATATGGCTTCAAGGAGGTTGATCATTGGGTTTATGTCATCTGTTCTGTAGATGCACGACAAGATCCTCAGCTCGGAGTTCGGTTTCAGGTGCTGCACGTTCCGCTTCTCGTACCCTGCGTACATCCTCGATGGGTCGTATAAGTACCTCAGAATCGGAGGTACGATTGCGGAGTTCAACGTTATGTAAAGACATGCAACGGTGAAGGTCTCAGGACGGACAGACTGCAAATGTTCAAAACATAGACATGAGATAGAGTTTTTTGTATTAAAATAATTATGGTCAGTGCACCTAGACGGCAAAATAATCATAAATGAAACAATTTGAAAAAGTCAGTCTAGACGGCAGCGACTATAGACACCTGCCTAAGCATTAATTTTCTAGAAAGCGCATAACTACTGCCTAATGATTTTTTGAACATTGATTATATATGGTTGTGGCGTATATGTGTGTCTAGTGGCGTATATGTGTGTCTAGTGTCTACATACCCCTCTTTGGAAGGCCAAGGCGTAGGCACCGAGCTCGAAGATGCCTTTAAAAGACATAATAAGAGAGATGGCGAAGCAGTCTTCCATTGGCATACCGTAGAACAAAGCAGGAAGAGTGGTCAAAATAAACTTGACGACGAAAGATGTTACCATGATGTATATAATGCCATTGAGTGCACTCCAATTAAGCAAAGCCCAAATGTCTATCTCACTTGAAGATGAGGCAACGAAAAACGGAAGAAAAGTGCCGAATATTGCTGACTCAAACTTCTGAACGATCGCCGAGCCTAAAGGAGGGCCATGAGGAACAGCGAGACCTAATATGAAAGGTCCCATGAAAATAGATTGTTTGCACCAGTTGGCAAGTACGGCTGATCCAGAGACCATAACAATGATTATAGCTAGGTAGATTGGCCTGACGGGCCGACCAGATGGTGTTTTTCTAATAATGTAGAACATCAACGGTCTGAAAACATAGATGGCAACACAAACAAAGAGAACAGCTACCGCTGCTCGCATCAAAGGACGGTTCCCAGCGATGACATCTCCTATAAACATGCTCCCGAGCCGTGTTTGCTCGTCCTTGAGCTCCTTCATGAAGATGAGAGATGAAGAGAGAACCGAGGTGCTGAAGTCGCTGATGACGGCAGCGGAGATGGCGAGACGACCTAGCTCTGAGTTCTGTAGCCTTAGCTCAAAGAGAAGGTTCCCAACGACAGGGAAAGAAGAAAGGCATTGTATCGAGTAAACCACTACGGCTTCCAAAGAACTAAGCGTATTATCCGATCTCTTGTTTCCCACGTCTTTCAAGTTTCCGAAAAAGATAACTGAACAAACCAAAATGGAGAGTAAGACAGAGGAAAGACCAATGGTGATAGCTTTCCTCCCCGAGGTTCGGATCAAACCCATGTCCATTTTAACTCCCATCAAGAACCAGAACATCATGTAAGAGCAAGCAGAAACAAGACTAAACACAATCTCTTTGTAATCCTCTGAAGCGAAGAATCTCCTCGCAGCTGTATTCTCATTTATAAAAGACTTGCTCAAGAGAACACCAGTCTACAAAAAAAAAAAAAAAGAAGATAAATACCAAACCTCAAACTCAAAATCTAGAGACATCGTGATAATAACTCACAAGCATATGGGACGTGAAACGTATCATGCCGAGACGGCGGAGGAAGAAATGCAAGAACTGCCATAGGAAAGAAATGACGAGAAATATCAACTGTAAGTGTGGAAACGCGTGGTCCCAGAAATGAACGTTTATATTAGGATCTGTGAAGTTAGGAGAAGGCCAAACGCCGTTAGAGCTAGGGTTTAGAGGCGTGACGTCGCAGATCATGTTTGATTCTTTCCATGTGTCTCTCAGGTAAAGCATCTTATCATCTCCAAACTCCATTGTTGAAAACCCTCAACGAAGACGAAGAAGAATCCAACAACAAACAAAAGGAAACAGACCAAAGAAAAGATTGCACTAACAATTTTTTTACGGAGAGACGATTATAAAGATTTGTTTTTTAACACGAATAAATTCATTTAATTAGTTTTTACTGTTGGAAACAAGAATCGAAGTGTGAACGAAAGTTTTTTTCATGTGTGGTTTTCGAAAACCCTAAGAATAGTAAGTGTGTGAATGTGCAAAGAACTAACCGGAAACAAGATTAATAAGATTCTGCTTACTGTTAGGTTATTTTACAGGTTTACACAACTTAATTGTTATTTTCATCTATGTTTTAAAAAAAAAACCTGAGAATAGGAAATTTGTGAATAGGCAAAGAACTAATCAGAAACAGGATTAATAAGATTCTGGTTACAGTTGGTTTTTCTTACAGTTTTCTAAAGAATAAAACTTAGGGTCACCTAAGGTGAATTTTTAAATTCACATTTTCTCTTATTACCAATCAAACTGCCGCATAGATTAATAATAAAATACATTTTTCTTTTAAAAAAATCTAAAATAATTTTAAAAAAATAATGACATTCATTTTAATAACGCTAACGTCACTAACTAAACCCTAATTCTAAACTCTAAACCTTAAATCTAAACCCTAAACCCTAAATTCTAAACCCAAACTCTAAACCCTAAACCCAAACCATATATCTTAAACCCAAATCCTAAATCCTAAACCCTAAACCCAAACTGTAAACTTTAAACCTAAACCCTACACCTTAAACTCAAACCCTAGAATCTAAACCCAAATCTTAAACTTTAAAGAAACAACATCAACATTAACCCAAACCTTTAGGATATAGGATTTGGGTTCAGGGTTTACGATTTGAGTTTAGGGCGTAAGGATTAGGTTTGGATATATCGTTTGAGTTTAGAGTCTATGATTTGGGTTTAGGAGATAGAGTTTGAGTTTAGGGTTTACGGTTTGGGTTTAGGATTTAGGATTTGGGTTTAGGATATAGAGTTTGGGTTTACGGTTTACGGTTTGGATTTAGGGTTTATGATTTGGGTTTAGGGTATAGATTTAAAGCTTAGGGTTTAGTTAATAGCGTTAATATCATTAAAATTGGCGTTATTATTTTTTTTCAATTATTTCAGATTTTTTTAAATAAAATTAATCTATTTTATTATTAATTTATGTGACATTTTGATTAGTAATAAGAGGAGATGTGAATTTAAAGATACCTAAATCTTGTTCTTTTATAAAACTTACGGGTCACCGCCTACTATAACAGAATACCAAAAGGAGAAAGAAGAGAGAATAAAAAGAACAAATGATCGTTTCAGTCCATTTAAGATAAATGATGAAATTTTGTGGACTTTATATGAATAAAAACCTTCCATAAAAAACTTCACTCAATAATCCATTGTTAAAAGGCACATGTCATAGAAAAAGCATAATAGTTGCTTTAATGGGCAACAAATCTTAGTTTTATTTGTGTTACTTTTTGTTCATCTACATTTGTTCTGTTATTCGTATTTTTACAACACATTTGTTCTTCATTTCTCACTAGACCACTCTAGTCAATCAGATCTTTCTTATGGTTGATTAATCATTGCTAAAATAGTTTTTTTTTTTTGCTAAAAAACTAGTAATATATAAAACTAAGGGTTGTAAGGGCATTTTAACCGTTCAAACTCCAAATTTAATCAAAAAAATGTTTTAAATGAATGAAATTAAAAGCATGAATATGGAAATTTCTTAAAAAGGTTAAGGATGATTCATGACAATTGGAATATCAATATCATTCCACTCCTGAGTCAATCTGACTAGATCAACTCTGATTTTCCAACAAATTAAAATATAGTATAAGTTGGATGGTCACATCTTTTTGCGTCATTTTCCAATTTTATAGTATTGACGGATCAATTTCTAAAAACAAAAATAGTTAAAATACTGCTGTTTGACATCCGAAATAGATTATAGTTGTAACTAAGCCGGACAAAATATATTTAAATTTGATTTGATTTGTTATTCGTTTTTTAACCAAAAAAATTAGGTATCCGTAACTCTTTGAAGCAAAGCAAATACTAAGAGCATGTTTATTGCATGTCTCTTAGGTCGAGTCTCTTAACGTAATATAAGATACAGTCTCTTAGATTTTAACTAAAAAAGTTAAGAGACGTCTCTTATATCTTTTATTTAAGAGACGTCTCTTAGTTTTTTTTAGTTAAAAGCTAAGAGACCGTATCTTATATTACGATAAGAGATTTAATCTAAAAGATCTACAATAAACATGCTCTAATATGTAATATTCGTAAAAACGAAGCAATCATATCACGGATATTCAATACGATCTATTATGTGCATATATATATATATATACATATATTTCTATAATTATATATAAGCTTTATAATATTTTTTTTATTAAATTGATTATTTTAGTTATTAAAAAAATTAAAGTAAATAATTTTTATTTTTGTAATAAAATACTATTATTTATATTATTTTGGATATTTTAGTTTTTAATTTATTGGTATGGATCGAATCGAAGATCCAATTAAAATATAATTTTTTGAATATATGTACACCGAATTTCGGAATAGCAAAAAATCGAATCAGATAATTGATTATTCGAACAAAACGAATACTTTAAAAATCTGTATATTTGATTCGTGTGGACCCGCATGTAGGTAGCAAAATTTCTAACACAATTGCGTTGACTCGACATTCTTCCACAAATAATTTACCAAAGCTACAAAAAGAGCATTAATCATCCATCCACTTTATATAAATGCCAGTTATTCATTAATATAGATATGTTCCAAGTTCCAACTAAAGTTATTCCCTTTGAAATATAAAATGAATACGGTTGACCCAGATTACTCTACTAAAAAATTGCAACGCATGCAGATTGCCTCATTGTTAATGTTCCCTGTAACATCCTATTATATAGCACGCGTTTACATATGCGCATAAAAGCAGTACGAGGAATGCATGTTGAAGAATATTTTTAAAGCATTGTTTATACATGTGACATAAGATAGTATGTAAGCTGGCGTTACATGTATGTATATTCAAATAATAAGTGGCATAAGATGGTATATAATCTTCACCGTTCTGTAAATTTTATCGTCATATGAATGTATATTCAATTAATACGTGACGAACAGGCCATCTAAAACTTGACTTAAGTTAGTTACTTTTAATTTAATTTAATTGGGAATTTGGGATTGACATTCTTCGTTTATTTTAAGATATATATAGCTGACAAAATATTAGTAGGTTTATGCGAGGAAGGTCTTACTTGCTTTCTCTAATCTAGTTGAATTTCTTGTTAATCACATCAACTTTTAACCTAATGTATCATTCATGACTTCATTTCATACATTGTGTCATAATTACTGTCCATAAATTAAGTTACTCAAAATATTATTCCAAATATTCTTAGGTCGTAATTAGTGGATTGAGGTCTTAATTAATGGATTGATATCCACAAAAAATATATAGACTACAATCTGAAACATTTTTCTATACACAAATCACTATATAGAAAATATTTAAACGCTTATTAAATATGAAATCAAGATACGTCTATCGGACTTTGAATTCAGCGATGAATGCATGGCTCAAAGAATCGTCAGATTCAATAGATTGCCGGTTTCTCCTTTGTATTTCATTTGTGTTTGTTTTTGGCTAAATACCGTTGCCAGAATTTGCTTTTTTCAAATGTTTTCCAAATTAGTAGAATAGTAGCTGATTTAGAAAGAAAAAAATTGATAAAATAATACCAAAAAAAGATAAAAAAATAGTAGGCGTGAATCGTATACATTTGTGTGCGTGAATGTATGCTTAGAAGGTAGGGTGTCTTATTCAATAATCCACCCCTCTAGGAAGGCTGTCATATATATATAAAACAAATACACCACAAAGAATTTAAGGAACCAAGAAAATCAAAAGAACAAATAAGGTTAAACTCAAGTTAATTAGATTCTTCTTATACACAAATGAATCAAGAAGATCATATGAATCAAGGAGAGCATATTATGAACAACGGAGAAGGCTCAATGCCTTGCTTCTCCGAGACGACCATTACGTCCTCAAATCATCTCTATCCCATGACGGCGGCGACGAAATCATCGGAAGAGGACCACAGCATTTCGCTCTCTCTTCTACTCAATCTCTCCACAATACAAGACAAAGTCCACCACATCCAATCTCTGGTCAGCTTTTTCATGATCTCTAACAATAACCAATCCTCGGAGTCAACGTCGTCTTTGGCCGTGGCTAACATCGAAAGCTTGGTTCAAGAGATCGTCACGGCAGCTACTTCAATGATGCTCACTTGCCAACAACGCCACATCCCATCTAACAACAACAGTAACTTCAATAACGAACAAACCGTTGATGCAATTGTTATGAAGTATTCCACACAAGAGACCGAACCGGATCATGACTTCACGCCAGAGTCGTCAACCAACTTTCTTGGCGTCCAAGAAAGAGGAAATATTTCGTTTATTGACCATAATCTTGACTGGCATGGCACACAATCCATAAACCCTAAAAAAGATCAGCATCGTTTTAAAACAAGACCCGGGAACTATGAGGTATTGGAGCTAGGCGCAGACGATCTACTAGCAAAGTTCACGCATTACTGTCAGATTTGTGGAAAAGGGTTTAAGAGAGACGCGAATCTAAGGATGCACATGAGAGCACACGGAGACGAGTACAAGACACGTGAAGCCTTGATCAGCCCAACGAGCCATGACAAGAAAGTCGAAGGACACTCATTGATGACACATTACTACTCGTGCCCTCAACATGGGTGTAGATGGAACCAGAGGCACGAGAAGTTTCAGCCGTTGAAATCTGTGATTTGCGCCAAGAATCATTACAAGAGAAGTCATTGTCCGAAAATGTATATGTGCAGGAGATGTAACGTGAAGCATTTCTCGGTTTTGTCTGATCTTAGGACGCACGAGAAGCATTGTGGGGATATCAAGTGGGTTTGTTCTTGTGGGACTACGTTCTCTAGGAAAGACAAGCTTATGAGCCATGTTTCTTTATTCGTGGGCCACTCACCGGTCCATGGCCCGCCGCCGCAGCAGCGTCCGATTATCACAATATAAAGATTTCTACGTATTATCAAATGACTTGTGCATTAGCGTTAATGTTACAAATTATTTTGATTACGATACTGCATTATGGATATGTTAAAAAAGTTTACGTAGTTTTTCATCATTCTTGCTTCTGCTAAGTTATGGGTAATAGTTTTGGTTAATCCATGCAACTTTTGATTTCTGAATAATAGTTACAATGTTGAGAAACTAACGTGACAATGGCTCATCTGACTTCAAACTAGCAATGTAACATCTTATAATATATTTGACATATGTTTACAATTGGTGTCAGTTGGTGGCAGCACTAAAGATAGTATTTTCGTCCATATATAACAATTTAAGAAAGAAATAATTTTTTTTTTTTTTTGCTAATCGAGTATCCTGGCCCCACCGAGGTGGTCCAGACTAGAGACCGAAGTGAGCAAGGACGCTGCCAGGGCGTCACCATGTGGCTCACCGTGTAACGGTCTTCGGTCTCGGGTGCTGCAGCCCACATGTAAATTCCGCAGTGGCCAAGGCTTGAACCCAGGGGCGGTCAATCCAGCTGGAGCTCCTATACCACTAGACCAAAGCAACTTGGTTAAGAAAGAAATAATTATCTTCTCTATGCACATACGCAGCAATTTTCATCCATTGTGATTTTCTCTCATGAATAGAAAAAAAAAAGAATTTTTAATTTTGACAATACATTTTCAACGGTCCATTTCTTCTGATATAGATGTACAGTATAGACTACTTGACAATTATTACTAAATATTTTAAATAAAGGAAGTATATAAAGCAAAAAAATGTTATAACACCATATTTTGGTGGATTGGATCATAAAAGAGATTCAAAAATGAACTCCCATTGAAAACTCGTGTTTACAGTTTGTGTAGCGATGTGTCTTGACTCGATAGCATCATTTCTTAGGGTATGTACGATGGTCAGGTCCAACATCGCGTGAACCAGTGTTTATGTCAGGTCCAACAACTTAATTGTAATTTTTTCATCTGTGTTTAAAAATTCCCTAAGAATAGTAAAATTGTGAATAGGCAAAGAACTAATCAGAAACAAGATCAATAAGATTCTGGTTACAGTTAGTTTTCTAATAGTTTTACACAACTTAAATCTGCTAATTTACGGGTCCCTCACCACCTAGCTAGTACTACTATAACAGACAATACCAAAAGAAGAAAGAAGAAAACTATCATTTCCTTCCATTTAAGATAAATGATAAAAGAATTTGTGGGATATATGAATAAAACACGATATGGAACATTCCGTAAAGAATATTTCACAAAATAATTAATTGTTAAAAAGTCCATGTTCAATCCTAGAAAAAGCGTAGTTGCTTTTATGTCACAAAATAATCAATTGTTAAAAAGTCCATGTTCAATCCTAAAAGGCGAAATAGTTGCTTCAGTGGGAACACATTTTTTAATTTTATTTCTGTTACTTTTTATTCTTCTTCATTTTTGTTATATCTGGCAACACATTTGTTCTTTTTTTTATCTCACAACTAGAGTCTAGAGAGACCACTCTAGTCCATTAGATCTTTCTTTATGTTGATTAATCATTTCTAAACTAGTTTACTGTTTTTCTTCTTCTTTTTGTTAGCTAAGAATCTAGTAATAAAATTAAGAGTTGTTGACAAAAAAAAAAAATTAAGAGTTGTAATGGAATTTCAATTGTTCAAACCCCTAATTCATACCAAACATGTTTTAAATGAAATTTAAAGTAAAGATAATTCATGGCAATTACAATATGATCATCATCCTCCCAATCCAAGTGTTCCGACTTTCCAATAAAATTAAATATAATATGATCCAGACCTTAGGTCTGACTAATCCTTCCAGACTGGAAGCAGTGGTTGATAATATGGAGACATGGCGTAAATCCATCTTCCCAATGAAAATTTAATTAGAAACATGAAATTGATTCCAAGCGCTAAACCACTAACTTAACGCATAGTTGGTAATATAGCTTGTGTTGGTCGCATCTTTTTTTTTTGAATAAAATGTTAAATTTAATTCAAAAGAAAATAGAACTTGTTTACAGCCTGAGCTACTATGTTAGTGTTAAGGACTTTGTTTTTAAAACAATGAGACTGTCAAAATATTTCGCTATGTTCTCACAGCCCCAATCCAGCTTTGGTAAGCATTCACCATCCTTTTGTCTTGCGTTAGAGTCATTGTTCTGTTCTTCGCATGTCTGGCGATTGACCGAAAGAGTACATCGTTTTTTTTTGATAAAGGCGTTGGTCACGTCTTTTTGCGTCACTTCAGTATTCTAGTCTAGACGAATCTACGATTAAATTAATTAGAATAGACTTGTTTGTTTATCACGCGAAATAGATTACAGTTTTAATTAAATGAGGTAGCAGTAATTGTTTAGAACACAATTGCGTTAACGCGACGTTCTTCCACAAATAATTCACTAAAGCTAACAAAGAAAATAACATTAATCATCCATCCACTTTATACAAATTTTGTTCATTAATATAAATATGTAACAAATAGCTCTTTTGAAATCTAAAATGAATACTACAAGATAATAATACCGAGGAATCCCAAGTCATAAGTTTAGGGACTATATGTTTGTTCGATGTATCTTGGACAACCTCTGTCCTTTTTAGTGGATGTGGATGGGTCTGGATGGACAGTGGTGGAGTCATTCAGCTAATGGGGACGAAAAATTTCACTCGGCGCGAATCAGTCTTGTATTCGAAAATAGAAACACTACGGTGGGCAATGGAGAACATGCTTCAACATTCACCATGTCAAACCTTTGGGACAGATTGTAAGGAGCTGATTGCAATGATAAAGGAGCCTAAAGCTTGGCCAAGTTTTGCGACAGAATTGGAGAGAATAGAGACGCTACAGATATTCTTCCCGGACTTCAAAATCATTCACGTACCACGAGCGCGCAATCATTTTTCAGATTTTTTAGCTAAGACTGATAGATCCTTCCATAGAGAGTTACATTTTGTTGGTTGTTCTATTCCGGTTTGGTTACCCAGACCACCTCAAGCTTGAGTAATAAAATGGCCGTTTGACGTCAAAAAAAAAAAAAAAAATCTAAAATGAATACGCTTGACAAAGATATTTTACCAAAATTTCAACTCATGCAGATTGCCAGATCTTTAAAGGCCTTCATCATGCAGACTGCCACATTGTTAATGTCCCCGGTAAGATCCAATTATATAAGCACGCGTTTACAAGTGTGCATGTTATAGGAGATAACAGGATTAATGCATGTAGGAGTTCTTTTCTAAAGCATTGGTTATACGTGTGACATAAGATAGTATTAGGGATGTAAGCTACACCCACCGTTATGTAAACTTCACCATTAAATGAAAATATATTCAAATAATACATGATAAAAGAAAGTTAAAAAAAATCCCTTGGAAAAAAAAAGAAAAAGAGTCAAAGTTTCGCCTGTTAGTCGTCTTCATCTCTCGACTCTGCTCCGGCGCGTCTCCCACCACGAGCTCCAAATCCGGTCTCGTCTTCTCCATACGAACCCAGCAAACCAAACATCTCTCTCTTGTGCTCTGTTTTGACATGGATCTCAAGCCTCCCAATGATGAAATGAAAACTAAGACGAGCTCTAACTTCTCCTTGCCGGCTTCCTCCTCTCCAATAACTATCAACCTCTCTTACCCCTTTTCTATGACAGAGAGCTCTCCGGCGCTCCTGCAATCACCGATCAATAACACCGATATAGCCAAAGTTCCTGTTCTTGATGAGGATTCTGAAAAAGAAATTGATGCTGTCGATTCTTTGGTTGATGCGGGAGAGCTATCTTCTAACCCACCAGATGCTTTTGTTCCATCTCTTGGAGCATGGGCCAAACCTCTGACATTCGCACCACCTGCTACTCCTCCAATGCCAGCAACACCATCAGATTTTGACCCACAGTACCTCAACAACCTACTTGACTCTTTCTGGCCAACACTAAATGATGGAATTGGGAAGAAAAAAAGAGATCCACACACTGCTGTAAGAGAGTTTCCACGCATTCCGGTCCAAAAGATTCCTGTTCCGGAGCTTAAGGATGATAGAACACTAAGGTTTCCATGGGCTGCTAGAATGAATCCTGCAACCAGAAATCTTTATCGAGCAACCAAGCCTACCTTCCGACTTGATGGAACTCCTCAGGTTACAATCCCTTCTCAGGTTCTTAGTTTAGGACCAGAGAATAGAAGAGAGTATGTCATTGTCCAGTTCCATCGATGTTCTCTTCCTCCTTGAGGTTTAATTCATGCTGTAGTGAATAGATTGTGGGGAAGAAGTTGCAGAATAGGATGTCGAAAGCTTAGCGAGTCATCTTATATATTTCACATTCCCCATGATTCAACTCGGGAATGGGTAGTTCAGAGAGGTGTATGGCATGTTGATGACTGTTTGCTATTTGTTTCCCCTTGGAAATCAGTGAACTCATTCAAAGTCCCTGAAGTATCAACTATTCCGGTTTGGGTAAATTTAAAAAATGTTCCAGATTCTTGCTACTCAAGATTAGGTCTCAGTCATGTAGCATCAGGACTTGGTGAGCCTATGCAAACGCACAGACCTGCCTTGATCCGACTACTTTGGGGGAAGCAAAACTGTTGGTGGAAGTAGAACTTGACAAGCCCTTCCCTAAGCAAATTTCTTTAGATGATAAACAAGGTAATATATTCTTGGTAGATGTGGAGTACACATGGATTCCGAGTACTTGTGGCAGATGTGGACACTTGGGACATAAAGAAAAAAGATGTCTTCTCCCAGCTGTCCAAGCGAATGTTGAAACAGGTCCAATGCATGAGGTTCTGTCTAATGAAGCAAGAGGTGTTGAAGTAGATACGGAAAAGTTCATGTTGAAACAGTTTCAATGCATGAGGTGTCTAATGAAGTAAGAGGTGTTGAAACGGATAAAGAACCAGCTCAGTTTAGTGCTGTATCAGATCAAGTGGTGGTACAAGTTGAAAACTCAGAAACGAGTTTAGTGCTATCTTCTACTGATCAGATTGTAGAACACATTAATGACTTAGAGATTGAAGAATTGCAATCACAAAAGAGTGTTGAGCTGAAGGCTCTTTCAATGCCAGCAAACTTGCCCATCCATTCTAAGGTAACAATAGCCATTGGCTCCAATTCTCAGTCCACTTCACCACCATTAGCAGGTATCATTTCTGCTCCAGCTGAACCTACTATTATGGAAGAAATTTCATCACCTATTATGGTCTCTAAAACCAATCTGGAAGTAGGAGACAATTCATTGGCCTTTGCACCCACACATGACAGCCTCTCTCACTATCATACTGAGCAACCGAATGTGCAAGATGATGAAGATGGGTTAATAAGTGATGCTATGGCAAATCTCAACACGTCAAGAGGTGAAAGGCCAATAAAACCACTTCAAAAGTATCAAGATGTGGATTAGAACACGATACGAGGAAAAGGTAAACGAGGTTGCCGAGGCCGAGGATACCATACTCCCTAGTGTTTCTTTTATCATTTTCTTGTTTCACTAAGCTTATGTCCTATAAGTTTTTCTGTTCTAAGTTCATGCTTAGCTGAATACGAGGATTGTCTCATCTTGCTTTCTAAAACTTTATGGTTTCAAAGTTATACCTTGTATGTTTTTATGTCTTTAATTTGAATGTTTTTTTTTCAAAAAAATAAAATAATACATGATAAAATAGTATGTAAGTTTCACCGTTATATGGTCTATCAAATATATAAGACGTGAAGAACATGCCATTAAAAACTCTTTAACTTTTTCTTAAATATATTAAAACTCTAAAACTTGCTTAGGTGATTCACTATTAAATTTTTTTTTGTCGGCCTTTGATTCACTATTAATTTAATTCAACTGGGATTGACAATTGACATTCTTCGTTTATAGCTGACATAATATTAGTAGGTTTATGTGGGGAAGGTCGTAAGTGGGGATGGCTCTTATAATTTGCTTGCTCTACTCTAGTTGACTTCCTAGTTAACCACATCACATATCTTTATTAAACCACTTTTAAGCTAATGTAAATAATTCATACACAAATGACAAGTGCAGTTTCAAAGGGGAAAACATCATTCATGACTCCATCTCATGTATTGTGTAATTGTATCATGTCATAACTACTGTCCATATAATTACCCACAATTCTAAATATCAATATCCTAATTCTCCTTTGTATTTTTATTACTCTTCTCCAAATTAGTATGATATTGGATAATATTTTTTGAATTTCTATTTGATAAAATGATACCAAGATAAAATAAAATAATTAAAAGTAGATGTGAGACATATTTTGTTTGTGTGCGTGAATGTATGTCACAACTAACAAGTATTTTATAGAGGCCTAGACGGTAGAGTGTCTTCTTCCATCCATCCCTGTATAACGTCTGGCATGAATATAAAAGACAGACACCACAAAGAATCTAAAGAACCAACAAAATCCAAAGAACAAAATAAGAACAAAACTCAAGTTACTTAGATTCGTCTTAGACACATATGAATCAAGGAGATCACATTATAAATAATGGAGAAGGCTCAGTGTGTTGCTTCTCTGAGACAACCACTACGTCCTCAAATCCAGTCTACAATAATCCCATGACGGCCGCCACAAAATCATCGGAAGACGAGGACGACATATCGCTCTCTCTTCTACCATGCAAAACAAAGTCCATCAGATCAAATCTCTGGTCAGTTTTTTCATGATATCAACTAATAACAATAACCAATCCACGGAGTCAACGTCGTATTTGGCCGTGGCTAACATCGAAAGTTTGGTTCAAGATATTATCACGGCCGCTAATTCAATGATGTTCACTTGCCAACAACTCCATATCTCATCTAATAACAACAGTAATTTCGATAACGATAAAATTGTTACGGATTTTTCCCCACGCGAAATCGACAGGCATAATGATTTCACGAGAGAGTCGTCAGCCAACTTTCTCGGTGTTCAAGAAAGAGGGCGTAGTTCGTTTCTCGACCAGACTACGCAGAATCTTGACTGGTACGGCACCCAAACCATAAACCCTAAAAAAGAAGATCATCGTTATAAATCAAGATCCGGTGACTATGAGCTAGTGGAGCTAGGCGTAGCGGATCTACTAGCGAAATACACGCACTACTGCCAGATTTGCGGAAAAGGGTTTAAGCGAGATGCGAATCTAAGGATGCACATGAGAGCGCACGGAGACGAGTACAAGACACGTGAAGCCTTGATCAGTCCAACGAGCCATGATAAGAAAGTCGAATGCTCGTCGACTAGACATTACTACTCGTGCCCACATCATGGGTGTAGATGGAACCAGAGGCACGAGAAATTTCAGCCGTTGAAATCTGTGATTTGCGCCAAGAATCATTACAAGAGAAGTCATTGTCCGAAAATGTATATGTGCAGGAGATGTAACGTGAAGCATTTCTCGGTTCTGTCTGATCTTAGGACACACGAGAAGCATTGTGGGGATGTCAAGTGGGTTTGTTCTTGTGGGACTACGTTCTCTAGGAAAGACAAGCTTATGAGCCATGTTTCTTTATTCTTGGGCCACTCACCGGTCCATTGCCCGCCGCAGCAGCAGCGTCCGATTATCACAATATAAAGATTTCTAAGACGTATTATCAAATGACTTGTGTATTAACATTAACTAGTTCTCGATCAGTGCAACCGCGTGTATTTTTGTTTTCATTTATTTTTATATAAATATTTTGTTTTCAATTCTAAATTAGTATATATTATAAAATATATGTGTCTATCAATTTTTAAAACATAATAAGTTTACGGTATATTTTTTCATTGAATAGATTGTTTCAAATTTTCACATGTATTTGTATCTTCTTCTATATATATATTTTCGGATTATTATTTCATTATTAAAATCGTAACTATATATATAAAGATTAGTAAAATATTATTGTATTGTCATATTCAAAGATATTGTAACATTTCATAAATTTAGAAAGTTTTAAGAAAATTAAACTTTTCGCTTTATAGATTTATGTTATCGAGTAAATAATTAAACATGTAGTTTTTGTTTAATTTTTAAAATAAACTATATAGTTTAAAATTTGTTTTCATTGGTTTAAGGTAGTAAAGATTAATCATTGTTAGATAATATGATTTTTGTTATTAATTTTTTTTTTAATTATTTTAAAAATTAACATCGACAAATATTTAAATATTTAACATATGGAGATATAGTATTACAACAATAAATTATATCTACTTAATTTATAATATCTGTAAATCTAATGGATCATCTATTGTTTAAATCCAATTATTGATAACCTAATAAAAATTTCTGGTAGCCCCAAAATTTAAATGATAAGATTAGAGATTAAATATAACATGACTTTTTAAAAATAAGTCAACTAGATCCATTTTTTAAAAAATCACACATAAATCAATGTTATGACTTCTATTTTAATATATAAGATGTTAGCAAAAAAATTGATTATGATACTGCATAATGGATATGTTAAAAAAGTTGACGTAGTTTTTCATTATACTTATACATGCTTCTGCTAAGTTATGGGTAATAGTTTCGGTTGATTCATGCAACTTTCTGATTTCTGAATAATAGTTACAATATTGAGAAAAGAACGTTACAATTAATCTAACTTCAAACTAGCATTTTGGCGTCTTAAAGTATATTTACTTATATGGTGGCAGTGATAAAGATTGTATCTCCATCCATAATATATAACAATTTAAGAAAGAAATAATTATCTTCTCTATGCACATAGGCAGCAATTTTTGATTTTACTCTCATGAACCAAAAAAAGAAGAGAAAATTTTAATATTCGAAAATACATTTTCAACGGTTCATTCATCTAATATTACATGGTACACTAGAGACTAACCTACTCGACAATGAATTAAATATCTATCTTCTATATATATAAAAAAATGTTGGCATCTCTCCTGTGAAAACACCTCAGCGCCACATCATTAAGTCGAGTGTTTTGGTCTCCACACATGTCCGTCAACTCCAAAGTGTTGCGTTTCAATTAATAGGATAAATTTAATTTGGGCTTGCTAAAAAACTAAGAAGTTTGATTTAGAATGGACCATACAACAAGACTATTATTTTTAAAATTGGTCTGTACGAAAAGCATTATTTGACTTAGGTTATGACATGTTTCTTCTTCCTCCCGCTGAGAAAAAACTGCGGCGTTACTGTTCTCTGTTAGATTTATTAAATACAATTAATGTTTTCATTAATATCACCGACTCACTCATCCAAAACGTCTCATTCCATACATCTCCTATCTCAAATTGTTGTGGATTTACACCTATAAATAATTGAGTTCACAATTAATGTTAATTTAACCTCCGAGTTAATACATACGGTACTAAAAACATTCCAAAAAAGTTCAAAATCGTCTATCTATCATACCACCACTAAAAATTCACTATTAATTTTACAGGGCCACATTAACCCAAACAACAACATTTTAAAGACAAAATATAAGGATCAGTTCACGGACTCAAGCTTCCTACTTTAAAAAGGCCAAACACTAAAATTGAGATATAACAAATAAATTATTTAGATGTTAATATATAATAAATCACTGACATTAACTAAATGTGATTTTTTTAAATACTTTAATAAAAAAAATTCAACTGAAAATGATATAATAACTCAATTATGGTAATATCATAAAAGCAAAAAGTCAAACAAAAATTATTTACAAATTAACTAACCAATAACTTAAATTAATAAAATAGTATATCTCATACGCAACTTTTGCAAATGTGAACCTAAAACACAAATTACAAAATTATATAAAAAATAATAACATAGAACACAAGTAAAGTATATCCCGCCCGTATGACGCGCCGACTCTAAAGTAAAAGAAGTATGATAAAACAATTGATATAAAACTATGTTTTAGATGGACTGGATCAGAAATGAGATTCCAAAATGATCCTCACATTGAAAACTCAGGTTTACAGTTTGTGTAGCCATTTGGCTTGACACTTGGACGATCTGCGATCAAATAAGACAAGGAAAAACATCATTCCACAAGACGAGAAAAGCTTTTAAACAGTAGAAAAACGAAGAGCGGGGGTTCTTACGCCATGTAGAAGGGGAAAGCTAAGCCTGCAGAGGCGAAAACAACCAGACCAGTGGCTACAATGACGTTACGCGACGGTGCCATTGCAAACTAGCCTTTAGCAAATAGACTCTAGTGAGAAACCAAAAAAAAAAATGGAATCAGTCCCAGAGCAGGTGAGAAGATACATAGACATATCAAATAATAAAAAAAAATGAATGTAACTCAAAGGTTTTATATAAATTCAAAACATGAACCAGAATTAGATATTTCCCAACATTGGAACGATTAAAGATTACGTCTTTGAATAAATATTATAATGATTACACCTTTACAATACATATAGATCCAAACTTTAACGATGAATTCATCCAATACAAACTCAAATTACTCATTTTGTGATGCGCAGAGAACATCCGTATGATTTCAACTAATCAATTCCATTACACTCTTTTGCTATAACATAGTGCAAGACTAAAATCACGAGCACAACAATGATAAAAAAAGAAGAACAAAATATCTAACTTGGGATGGGATGTGGAGGCGGCCGAGTCGACTCAGTGAAACATCTTGGTGTTCGGGAATGGGTTGCGTGCACCGAGTCGCGGAGGTCTATAAAACTCGGCGATTTGCACGTGACAGCTCTATAATTTGTTATTGGGCTTACTTGGGCCTATTCCAGTAACTTATCCAATTTTTGTTTGTATCGTTATTGAGCTTAATTGGGCTTATTCCGTAAACTTGGTATCCAGATTGATATTGAGTTCATTGTCCAAAATAAATTCTCTGAACAGAGATAATCTTAAAGAAGGTTTCTCTAATTTTTCCTTAAGCCTGAAAATAAGTTGCTATCAAAATGTCAAAATAAAACCATTCAAGGTTCCATGCAAGTAAAAAAACACAATCAAATCGTAGAGTTCTTTGTTAGAAAATGTTTATAAAATGTATTTATAGTATTTACATTCATAAGAAATTATTAAATTCTATATCATAAACAATTAAGGTTTTCACTTTATTCTCAATTATTTCTTTTCTTTTGGTAGGGCATGAAAATATACAAATGTTTTTAAAGCTTTAAAACATAAATTGTTAAAAGCAAAGTATAAGGAACAAAACGTTTTAAAGCTGTAATAAAAAAACAGAACTCATTTATCTACTGATGAAGCAAAGAACATAAGAATCCAACGTGTTTTCCAGGTTTCTTGCATGACAAGTATCCACTCTATATATATAACCAAATAAGCCAATGTTTGACTCCAAACCCCCTTAGCTAGAAGTACGTAGACCTAATGCCGACAACAGCTTCTCCAAATCGGCCACTGCATCCCCGCCGTTCCCGTGTCTGCTACGTTTTCCTCGTCATACTAACCCTAATCTTTATCATTGCTCTAGGTTTTCTCATTACATGGCTTGTAACCAAACCCAAAAAGCTTCATTACAGTCTCGAAAATGCCTCGGTCCAAAATTTTAACCTCACGGACGACAATCACATGTCCGCTACGTTCAAACTTACCATCCAGTCTCATAACCCTAACCACCGAATATCTGTCTACTACAATTCCGTCGAGATATACGTGAAATTCAAGGACCAGACGCTTGCGTTCGACACGATGGAGCCGTTTCACCAACCGCGGATGAACGTAACGCAAATTGATGACACTTTGGTTGCACAGAACGTCGCCGTTTCTAAATCCAGTGGTAAGGATTTAAGGGATCAACATTCCTTGGGAAAGATCGAGCTTGAAGTGTATGTTAAGGCGAAGGTTAGGTTTAAAGTCGCGGTATGGAAATCATCACATCGAACGGCTCATATTAAGTGCTCTCATGCCACGGTCTATTTGTCGCAGTCAAACAAATCGCTTAACAGTTCTTGTGAGGCTGATGTTTGATTAGCAAGTTTGTATTGTCACATTAATAATCTTCTCGCTTTACTTCAAACATGCACGAAAAAGATCTATATTGTTTTAACGGATAATAAAACCAAGCAAAAAAAAAAGCGAATAACGGATTTACGTGGTTCATCGATGGGACATTGGCTATATATGTTTACCAGCAAAAAGACCAATTTTTCAATAGATGCATCAGATTAGGGCTGGGCGTTCGGATACCCGTTCGGTTCGGATTGGGTGTTTCGGATTTTCGGGTATTTTGGTATAGGGATAGAGAACCCGTTCGGATATTTCTGTACTTCGGATCGGGTTCGGATATTTTTATTTCGGGTTCCGTTATTTTGAATCGGGTTCGGATATTTAGATTTTAAAAGAAAAAAATTATTTTTTTCATTTTTTAAGTTTCTTGTATTTAAAAATATAGATTTCACTTAACTGGTTAATTTTTTATTTTTTATAGATTGAATGATTAATAGGTTTGAAGATAGAATTTTAAAAACAAATAGATATTAATTTGAGTATTGTTTTTAATCTTTGAATGTAACTTTTATTAATACATGAAACAAAAAGTTTGACATGCATTTTAAATGAATATCAAATCATTTTCTCCATAATTATATATATAGTTATGATCTTAAATTATGTGTAACATCAATATAAATATTTTTTAAAAAAATAAGAGATGTAAACTAGAAATATAAGGGTAAGTATATATATGTTCGGTTATCTTCGGATATCCATTCGGATTCGGATATTACCCGTTCGGGTTCGGATATCTAATATCTCCTAACTTAATATCCGTTCAGGTATTTTGCTACTTCGATTCAGATTTCGGTTCTGGTTTTTCAGGTCGGATTCGGGTGCGGTTTCAGGTATCGGGTAAAGTGCCCACCCCTACATCAGATTACAGTATGATAAGAAAGAGTAGTGTTTAACTATAAACTAACCTTGGCCTTAACTATATACTATATACCGAGACAAGAAAAAAGCAAACCAAGACTGCGGTCCAATTACTTTGACCAAATTTGTATACAAAACATATATAATGAGTGGTATAAATTTCCCTGTAACTGTAAAATGATGCAAAGTATATTTTTGATACAAAGTAAAATATTTTATAAAAGATATTGTGTATGGCTTTCACATTTGGTGAAAGAAATATAAAATTAAGTTTTAGAAGACCCCAAGGTGGAAACCACATCGTGGTGATCTACTGGTTTCCACTAGAGCAGGAGTTGCTCTGTTGGTCTAGGCCAGGGATCGACTCTTCTCTATTGCAAAATTATTAGTTCCACATGTGGCCACGCTGATATGGGTCCATGTTTACGGCCCATTTGAATACACATGAGATGATCCATCCGTGGGTTGCACCTTCCATTCGGAGGTTAGGTATGCGTCTTTAATAGACCCGAGTTTAACTCTTTTCTTAAAAAAAAAAAAAGACCCCAAGGTGGAGAGAAAATACGCCATTTTACACAATCTTAAAGAACCATTTTAGTTTGTAATTATTTCGTATATAAATAAAAGCTACAAACCCATGGTTGATGTTCTTGGACTAAGGGCTAACGATGGTCCTGCCTTGTGAAAGAATAACATAATCATGGGATGTGTTTGAACATATAATAGCATTGTAGCTTCGAATTTTATTTAATTTCAGCTTTATTTTTGAGAAAAAAATAAAAATAGTACTAAATCAAGTTTTTGTTCCCAAATTAGCACTCAAGGTCAAAAGTCACAAAAATAGCACTTAATGTTTTATCAAAAGTCACAAACTTAGGGTTTAGAGTTAAAGGGTGGGGTTTAGAGTTTAGGATTTAGGGTTTAGGGTTTAGGGTTTAAGGTTTAGAGTTTAGGGTTTAGGGTTTAGGATTTAGGGTTTAGGGTTTAGAGTTGAGAAATGAGGTTTTGGGGATAAGATTTCAAATTTTAAAAAATAAAAAAATTAAAATTTTCAAAAGATAAAATGTTATTTTGGTCATTTTAGTTTTTGAGTGTTATTTTTGTGATATATTTTGGAGATTTGACTTTTATTTTTCGTTTTTCAAATTAAAAACGAATGTTAAAGAAAAAAGTTGCATCCACTACAAGTAAAGATGGGAATATTCTACAACTAGTCTATACCCTTAATGTCTCCATCGCTTTGCGCGCAAGTAAAGATGGGATACATGGTTGAATATTCAATTATCTTGTAGCAACGTGTATCGTTTGGACAATCATCTTCGAAGGTCATCTTAGAAGGGACCGGCAAGAATTTGGGCGACATCTTGACAACTTAGCTTATGAGTGAGTAACCTCATTTTTTAATAGCAAACCAGTTCTCAAAAAGAAAAAAAAAACTTCTCCTTCCTAAGACCTTTTGTTTCACCAACTGTGCGATAGGTTAATGATTTAGTAAAAAATAGTTTTGTTGTGCCTTCAGTTCATGATCAAAGTTAGCGATCATGATAGCTACCGGTTGATTCATGATCTAAAAATGAAATTAGAGTCTTGTACAAACTCTTCAGAATTTTACAAAAAATAACATTTTATATTTGTTGATATTTTTTTTTTTGATTAATCAATATTCCTTGCATATAAAAAGGTCCACACTAATCTTTTAAAAAGGAGTACAACCTGCATACTACATCTTTAGTATTCAAATGAAACCCAAAACATAGCCATCTATTATCTGGGTGGCCACACATGTTTAATGTAGTGAAGTTACTTCGAATCCAGGTGGCTTAAATCACCAAAATCCGCCTACCAATATACATCCATGTGTGTTTTATTTTTTTTTGTTGGTAAGGATAAATGTCTTATTAAATGGTAGTTAATATATTTCGTAAAACAAAAACTTTTCAAATATAAGAAAATAAGAAACTTCACAATTGAATCATTAGAATATTTGTTTGTCGTAGGAAAGGTGACTGGTTTCGTTCTTAAATGCTTAAATTTTTATACGAAACTAGGATAAGACATGTGCAAAGTGAAAGAGTTAAGAAACTATATAATGTAATGTATATAACATAACATAACAAAACTTGATCGCTTATACTTAGGATTGATTCAAAAACTTTGCAATACTTGGTAATGGACCAGAATTTACAACTTAGATATTAGATAATAAAATTAACAAATTGATGGATCAGACAAACGAAATTGAATATAAATATTATTGTCTCAGATTTTTTTTCTATCCGAGTCGAGACAATGCCATTCTATTCATTTAGAATTTTGTTCCCTTTTCATTGACAGAAAAATATAATGGCAAAACCAACATATTAAAGCTGGACCAATCTGGTCGAAGAATATTATAGCAAAACTAACATATTAAAATATTGTCTGAAAATATTAAGACAAAACTAACATGTTAGCATAGTCACATTAAAGCCTTAATATTTAATCTTTATATTTTGTTTCTGGAAACGAATACTACTAAATCACATATAAACTTGCATATCAAGCCAAAAGGATATAGACAAATCCTAAATTTAAGGATTGATTTATAACTAATTCTTATTTGCCAAAATTTTATACTTGGACAAAAGTATGTTTTAAATATATTGTATATTTAATACTACTCCATCTGTATCATTTTAAGAGGAGAAATTCTTGGGTTCACCCCCTAGGGTGAACCTTTAGATTCACCAATCAATAGTGTTTGAGTATTTGATATTTGATATCTTTTAAAAAAGGAAACAAAATTGAATTTCCAAATAAGATTATATTTTTAAAATAAAACAATAAATATACATAAAAATAGTTACAAAAATAAATAAATAAATATTGATAAACTTTTAGCAAAATACTAAATCCTATACCCTAAATCCTAAACTCCAAACCCTAAATTATAAACCTTAAATCTTGGATAAACCGTAAACCATTAGAAAATTTTAAACCCTAAATCATACATTAAAAACTAAATATTAATAATACTAAACCCTAAACCCTAATCAGTAAACCCTAAACCCTTGGATAAACCCTGAACCCTTGGATAAATCATAAACTCTAAATCAAAAATATTTATAATTAAACCCTAGAGTTATGATTTATCCAAGGGTTCAGAGTTTACCCAAAGGTTTAGGGTTTACCCAAGGATTTAGGGTTTAGTGATTAGGATTTAGGGTTTAGTGTTAATAAAATTTAGTTTTTAATGTATGATTTAGGGTTTAAGATTTTCTAACGGTTTAGAGTTTATCCAAAGTTTAAGGTTTAACGTTTAGGGTTTAGGGTTTAAGATTTAGGGTATAGGGTTTAGTATTTTGCTGAAGATTTAACAATATTAATTTATTTATTTTTTGTAACTATTTTTATGTATTTTTATTATTTTATTTTAAAAATATAATCTAATTTGGATATTCAATTTTTTTTTTTTTAAAAGATATCAAATATCAAATATTCAAACACTATTGGTTGGTGAACCTAGAGGTTCACACTAGGGGGTGAACCCAAGAATTTCTCTTTTAAGAGGTGTTTAAGATTTTTGCACAAATATTAAAAAAATGCAAACTTTTATGTAATTGGTTTTGGTTACATAAAATAACATTAAATAAAACTAATTCAATCAATAAAAAAAAATGATGTATTTTATAATTGGTCAAAAATTTTAAATGACATTAAATTTCACCTAGAATTGTGAAAACATCATTTATTTTGAAACAAAATCAAAATCTTTAAACACCATTTAAATTGATACGGAGAGAGTAATAAATAATGAGTTACCATAAACCAATTCCACAAAACTTATAACTCACGTGTATTGTGGATCTAAAAACTAAAGCGGTCAAATATGATCTGGTTTATTAATGAGTTTTATAATTCAATATGTTACTCAAATATAAAACCGGACCAGTTTAACATAATGGTTTGTGAATTTCAAAGAACTTTAAAGAACTGCACTGAAGATAATAGTTTGTGAATGATGAAACACTTTAAAGGCAAACAGTGAAAAACAAAACATTAAACTGATTCTTGTACAACTTATACGTTTATCTAAAACATTTTTGCTATTTACCTGAACATACGTAACTAATTTTATCTTAAGTTTGTAAAATCCCCTTGTGTAGAAAGAACTGTATTGAAATTGTGCATGTGAATAATAACCAAAATATTATGCTACATGATTAGTTTCGTTCGTTACTGCTACATGGCGAATATAAACTCACTGATATTGTGCTACAGTGGTGGAACTTGAGTACGAATTATATGGTTGAGATTGACCAAACAAAATATTATGAAATAGTCTAACTTTAATATATAAAGGATAATCCTTTTTATAAGATAATGTTTTAAATATAAATGTAAGATAAGGTTTACAAATGTCGTCGACGGTTTAGAACTTTAGATTTGTTATAATCGTGACTATTTAATGTAATGTTATTTAATTTTTCTACAGGAAAAAAATAGTTTAAGGTTTGTCCAAACTCTTTATAAAAATGCCACGTAAGCACTAAGAAAAAGTTTGGGGATGTCACCTCAACAACTTCATTTTGTAATTAATATAAAATTGAGATTATATTAAAAAATTTCAAATAATATATTGGACATTACGTATAGAGAAAACCGGCCTTTGTGAATTCATCAGTGACCAAAGGTATTTAAAAGCTTTACGTTGCCGATCTGGAAATTTTAAAAAGAAAGTGAAAGTTTGGGCCAAAGGCACCACTACATATAAAGAAATGGGGTCACAGCCGAAAGTGATTTAAGTGGAACATAATTGAATGGAATGGATTATTTTTGGTTCCCACTAAAACTTCACCATTAGTTTATAGAACACATGTAACAAAAATCACTCCCAACTCCAACGGATGCACACTTATCTCTTCATCGCTACTCTGAAGCCGGAAGCCCAAAACCGGTAAAAATAATTAAAATTTTGTATTGAACCCTTAACCTATTTTAGTATTAGTTAGCCATTAATCAATTATGCTACAAGAGATTTTGTGAAAGAAGCGGCCGATAATTTTTTTATTGTGAAAAAAGCCGGAAGCACATGTCTCAATAGCTTACCCTCAAAGCCCCTATTGGAAATAATATATACTAGAGATTGATCTGAGCGGATATTAGTTTGTACATTTTATACATCGATATTTATTTTTCATAATTAGTGTTATATATTTTAGATGTATCATAATATAACTAATGATATTCAAAAGACATGGACCGAATCAGGTAATATGACTATTTTGTTACAAATATCCGAATCCGTTTCAGATACATTGGTTATTTAGATATTTTTAGGTTCCTATACATCAGAACTGAATTCATCCAGATCCAGAATGACCCAACCCAAAACCCACACATAAATTTATAATGTTTAAGCGGGACATTGTTTCAAAAAAAAAACGATACCCGAAAAGAACAACATGTACATAAATGGATAGATAATGTTCATTTATAACTGATTTTATAAACTAATAAAAAATCTATTTTTATGTGTTTGGCTAAAATAAGTGAAATAGAAAGAGTGTGTTGTTAAGTAAAATAATTATATGTAGTGAAAATTAAGTGGCAATAAATGTGCACATTTTTATTATTTTGATTTAAGTTATTATTTTATTTACAAAAACATATTTTTGAATTATTTTTTGGCTACATAATTTTCCACTGATTGAAACTCAAATAAAAATGTTTTAATAAACAAACTAAACCAAACGTTTAATCATATGCAAAACCTAGTTATTTAACATTTTTGATTTTATAATTGGCAAAACGTTAATATTGATTAACTAATAAATAAAAATATGCACAATTATTATGGTAATATAATTAATAATGTGAATTATGGTTAAAGTAATATAATTAATGAAATTGTTAAACTAAGTGAAATATGGAAATACAATTAATAGATACTGCTATTCATATATCCAAACAAATTTTATTAAAACTACTATTCAAGTTTCCAAATAATCTCATTGTGTACTTCAACTTTAATAATATAGATATATATATATATGAGAAGGAAAGTGTATTTAATAAAATAGTATATTTTATTGATGATTTGTCTTGTTAACCAATTTTTTTTTTAATTTAATTAAGATGTCAATTTAGCTTATGTAGCAGTTTAAAAATCAATTGAAAAAAATGTTGGTCCAAATTTAATTACTAGGGAACATTATATTAACCCAAAATATAAGAAGCGTGTATTATTTCCTTAAATAAAAGCTATGAAATTACCTAATATGATTAACATATATATGTTAATTAATGACTATGAATAATAAAGATTTGATAACAATTTTTGCATTCTTCTTCATTTTTGTTTAATTTTATATTATTTAAAAAAATAAACAATCACATTAACCATATAATAAAAAAATATTTTTTTTTATATGTTATATTTAGATTTTTTTTAAATGACTTTAAATTACAAAAATGAGGAAACCTTATATGTTATATTTATTTATTTTTAAACGACTTTAAATTACAAAAAATGAAGAAACCTTATATGTTATATTTTTCTGATGTTATATTATTTCTTATATGTTATATTTTTTAAAAAAATTAAAACAAATTTAAATTACAAAATGTAAGTTTTTCTTAAATATATGACTAAAAACATTAAAATGACATGTATAAAAGTCAAAATAATTGAATTGTGGAAACAATACTGTTCACTTTTTTTAAGAATGTGTTCAGTAGAAAAAATAAAGTTTTGTGTCATAATTTGTTTAATTAATGTCCAATCCGATCAACCCATGATATATTAATTATAGTTTAGTTTTACAATTTTTAATAAAAATTGATCCGGTCCATCAAAAAGAAATTATATAATAACAAGAAAAAATTGTATATATATAAATAAAATGATCAAATATATATAACATATTATCGATAATATATACAAATAAACTCATCATGTGTTTTGCGCAGATCATATCCTGGTTATTAATTATTTAGCTATGTCGTTCATTTCAAACCGACGGACCGACAACTATGTGTAAACCACAGTATTCTTAGTTAATTCACTCTGTTATAAACCTTGACGCTTAATTTTCTGTACAGATTATATACATACTAGGGGAAGTCCGCACTTCGCGCGGGATTTGATATATTGTCAAATATATTTTTTAAGTCTGTTTTTGATTTTACTCGATTGTGTTCATTTCTTATTTGGACCAGTTTTTCATAAGAATCTTTTTCAATTGAAGTAATTTCAAATTTGTGTTGTAGAGATTGTGGGATATGGTAATGTTTTTATGTATAATGGTGGTATGGATTTTATTCAGTGTTTTAAAATCCAGCCCGGATTCGCGGTTGAACCGGTGAATATGGTTTCGCGGTTGAACCGGTGAATATGGTGACTCAAATATAATCTGGTTGGGTTTTACAAAAGCTCATTATTTAAAAACCTAGTAAAACCCGCAAAAAACCACTAAAATCCGGAACCCGACTACCGGTTGAACTACTGGTTAAACTAGTAAGTACCTTTTATTTATTTTTTAGATTTCTTAATTATGTTATTAAGATTTTTTTTTATTCATATTAAAAAATAAGGTATTCAGATTTTACTAATATCTTTGTCTGCACCCGGATGTCGAATATGTATCTTCTACTTCTTTTTGATTTTTTTTTTCGTGAATCTCATTTACACTATTTAATTTGTGATTTATTTATTTTTTTAGATTATGATGAAGATTTATGCCATAAGAAAAAAATTAAGTGAACGATGATAGAGAGAACCAAAATTAGTTGATGTAATTTGGTCGGTATTAGTTTATTTTTGTTATCGACATTCTATTACAACAATTTATTATTTAATTTGTGGTTTTTTCTGGATTTAAAGTTCAATTTTACTATTCACATTTCACATTTCACATTTAAATACTTATAGATTTCAAGTCTTGATATTTTATAGTAGATATCTTAACTCCTAACTTGTTACAATATTGTTAAATAGTCTGAATTACTTTTTGATATTTTGTATGTTAAATGATAATAAAAAAATAAAAAAAGTTAAGTGTTTTCTAAATATTCTTAAAACATAAAATATATATATTATATTTTAATAGCTAATATATTATTATTTAATTAAATTAATTAATTTATTAACTTATTAACTTACGGTTCGATGACCTTGTAAGTCTTCCAATTCAGTTTCCATGTCGGATTTCAAAATATTGGTTTTATTGTATTAGTCTGAACTTTACGACTATCAAGTTTTAATGCCTAAGTTATAATTAGGCATTGGTATTTGTTAAACTAACACATTCATCAAGCTATAATAATAAACTAATCATTAGTCTGAGAAACACTTCACATACACTTATCTGCAATGTAAAATTGAATTAAAAAATTTGTTCCACAATAATTCCTCATAAGATTTATAATACTCTTAATCATCTGGAGAATCCATTTTATGGATTCTCTTATTCTACAATATAAGTGGATGGTAATGGAGTATCTGAAACGTAGGAAAAAAAAGTAAATATTATAGATTTTTATAAATAAACATTTACTCAAATTTCTAGGCGAGAAACAAAAAAGAAGCTAACTTATAATACACAAAACTGGTGAATTTGATTTGTGAAAACAGTTTGAATCGGAGAAGAAGTGGTAGGCTAATATGTGTAATTTACAAAATAGAAACAGTATAGAGAAGAATACAATAGAAGGAGATGAAGAAGACCCATCGGAGGCAACTGACTGACGTGGATGACATAGAAGAACATAATCTTAGCTTTAAAGATAAAGACGTTGTTTTGAGCTTTCGACCATGAAACAAAAGTTGCTGTGAATATAAAATAATTTACAAAATTTAGTTGGGAGTGACCCACCAAACGTGAGACCCATCAAAGCTTTTGTGACCCAACCAAAACTGGACCATTATTATAGTTAACTAATGATGAAATGATGACGATACAGCATGCCGGCCTTATGAGCTCTCTCCCTTTCTTCACATTACAGGCCACACCGAACCTAAGAAGTCAGGATTCGACCGTGTTGGCACCACAACCAGCTTTCAAGTCGGAGAACATAAGGTTCAAGGTGGCCATTCATTGTGTGTGGGTTTCAAAGGCACTATAATGATGAGTAGCAGGAGGCTTGAGTTTCAGGGAGGAATATATCCTTAAAAAAATTCCTCAGTAACCACAGAGTTTGCTCATGAGTGAAAATGCAGTTGCAACAGCTAATCAGTACACTTCATCTTTGTTAAGCGTTTCAATTAGACAATCAGACAACTGCACATACTCTTGACCTGAAACGGGTATGTAGGCGTAACATCTAAAGGACACTCCTACAATGTATCATAACTTTATCAGACAATGAAACATAGATCATGTCGAGGTTAAAAGGAAGAAGCACGTACCCAAACAATCTCTTGTATGTCTTGACATCAATCTATAGTGTTGTGATACTTCTTCAGCATCACCCATATTTATACTCAAATGTTGAGTAAACGCCTGGGGAAAAGACAGAAAGAAATAAAATCAAACCTAAGTGGGCAACTTATAAAGAGCCTGAAGCATATTCTCAGTGAACCTTCAAGCTTCAAAATGGCTCGGAGGAATCAAAAAGATGTATTTCTTTGAATAGCATATACTTGCCTAAACCAAGTATTTTTCTTTTATCATTCCTAGGGCAGTTCCACCTAGGCCAAGAGCTCAAACAATATCTGGAATAATAAAATAAATAGTATTGATCCAAAACGAAAATGATGACATCTCTAGTCTAAAATTAAGTAAAACTGACATGTTGACCACTATATCCGCTAATGGTTCCAGACTAAAATTAAGTAAAACTGACCTGTTGACCACTATTTATTATTGGAGAAAATTATAGTTCTCTACAATGACTGAGCTCTCATAACTCATAATTTTTTCTCTTCCTTTATATATGTATGACATTGATGTTGTTTTTCTTCTTGGTTTCTCTTGTGCTAGGATGATGGAAGGGATGTGAGGGGTGAAAATGGCTGCCGGAGAGGAACAGATGCAAGGATCTTACTTCTCGGGGAAGGGCTCTCATAATTGTTAGTGTTGTCATATCAAGAACAACTCGAGTTGCTGAGATCAGCTTCTCCTTATCCACTTTGCTACGGCAGCCTACCACATATCGAGGACCGCTGCTAGCTTTGACAATCACTATGAGGGCACAAGAACAAGACATTCAATGAGTAATAATCTCACAGAAGCAAAATAGGGTTATTAGCTAGAGAGAGAGAAAGGTCGAAGGACTTCTCCAATGATCTGAGCAACACTTTGAAGAGACTTGAGATCATCTTCAGTTTTGTTGAATTCCTTTTTAGATCCTCTCAAGTTATCCCTAGCTGCAAGACCACAAGGAGACCTAGATTCAATGCAAATCAAACCCTTTTTGAAATAAAGTACAGATTCGATAGAAGGATGCAATTGAATCTGGGCGAATTCGAATAGGGCGGAGTAAACTGATTCGAATCTGTTCGAACTCGGGACTCGAGCTCTTTTGAGTTTTTTTTCCGATAATTGGCCACTGCAGCGGTACGACGTCTAGCGTCTAGCGGCATCGTCTCCGTCGCTAGGAACAGGAACAGAAGCGGGTATTGGTGTACGGTTTTCGGAGGAAGCTCAAGTGACAGAGAGATGTTGGGGATGAGATTAGGGTTTTGAAGTGAAGAAGAGATGGCTTACATAAAACGGCAAAGTAGAGAGAGCTCGAGAAGAAACGACATGAACAGCAGCTCGCTCCATGGATTAGCCATGAATATTCGTCTTCCATAGCCTTCTGAAACTCTATGGTTAGTTTATCGAAGTAACGGCTGAAGCAGAGGATGAACCCTATAAATCACAATTCTTGAAGACGAAGCGTGTAACTTTTCGGAATCCGATAATGGTCCATCAGCCCAATTAACAAACATACAAATTCCTTTCAATAACCGTGAAGCCAAAAAAAAAACACAAACTAAAAGAAGAAAAATAACTGAGAGGACACATGTCATGGTAGGAAGAGATGAATTAGTGATGTAGCAGCATTGGAGAGAGGCAAACATATTTTTATATATATATATAGATAGTTAAACTTTATAGATGCATGTAACTAATACTGTATAGAGAAACGGTTTATAACTAACCGTTGTCATATACCAATTATCATTCCATATTGGCTTTCCAATGTTCTTTGTAATGATTACATTAGATGTCATTAATAAAGTTACTTTTGTCGAAAAAAAAAATAGAAACCATCTAACTTTATAAAATTGTATATAATAAACTGCAGTTTTGATTCAATATTATGCTAATCTTACTTATGAAAACTTACACACATTATAAATACTCTCTACTTTATAAATAAACTAGATTTGAACTCGCAGATCCGTGCGGATATATTGTTGTTTTTATAATAACATTTAAAATATAAAATAAGTTATAAATATATATTTTTAATATAATTATTTACTTATATAATATTATTTGAAATTTTACATTTGTTGAAAATTATTTTTGATGAAATTGTACAAATCATATATTAATGTAGTATTTTGTTTATTTATTTAAAAACACAACATCATATTAATAGTTTAATTTTAAACATTAGTTTTATATGAATTAATACAAATGTTACTAGTTTTTTAAAGAAAATTTTATTCTCAAAATGTTTATATGTGACTAAATTAAATTATTTAATATTTTATTTTAAAAATATTATTTTATATAATGTATAATATTTCCGTTTGGTATTTCTATTTTTACTAAAAAATCAAACACAAAATGTTACAACCAATAAACTATTATATGTTTTGTTTTATATAAAAATTTAATATGATAATTTAAGTGCTATATGATTTAATTTAAAAATTAATTACTAAAATATATATAAAATATGGTGTAGATTAAATATGATAAACAATCAAATGATAATTGCCTAATAGAAATATATTTGTTTAGATGTATATTGGTTTTGTTGGGAAAATATCATATATAAGTAAATATATGATGTTTAATTAATTTTTTCATAAATGGTCTAACATAGACTTTGTATGGAAGATAAAAAAATAAAATCCTAAATTAATAGATTAGATGTTTAAACGTTTTTATATATGACAAATCTAGCTTCCAAACAACCCTAGCATATGTATAGCAACCAAGGTTTTTAAACTATACATTTTTATAATATAGCATCCAAAGAACGAATTTTATATTTATATTTTTTTTAACGTTGATTTATTATGATATTAAATTTATGATATGAAAAGAATTATATAGACGATTCGACAACCGACAATACTACCTACCTTACGAGGATCTACGCCTAACTACATCACTTGAGCCGTCCTATGAAGATCCACACCCGACCAGATTTACTTGCACCATGTTGAAGATCTCTTGTAAGCCTTTCTTCCGTAGTCTGCATAATTGTTTAATAAATCGGTTTCTCCGGGACTTGAAACCCGGATTTCCTGTAATCCGCAAGAAATTGCATAGGAACCTAGACCTGAGTATAAAAGCCATTAAACGTTAACCACTAGGATACGGTGCTTCCACATTATATTTATACTTAGTTTCCACAAATCTAAGAGCATGTTTATCCTAAGAAATCTAATGAGTTTCTTATGTTTTTTTGTCTAAAAAATAAAAATAAAAAAGCAAACCAATCGCGGGTCGCCAGGAATCAGTGGGGGCCCGCAAACAGTGTAAGAAAGTCGCTAAAATCGGTTTTTAATTAATAGTTTTTGTAACAGATCCTTAAAAATTTTGTGAGGATCCACGCAATAAGAACCTCACTAAGGACCCCGGATAAACATGCTCTAACATCCAAACAATCAAATTGATATTATTCCAAAAAATTAAAATGATGTGTAAAAAATACCAAGAAAATTCAAATATCCAGATTTTACTATCTACGATATTGGAATACTCTAAACATGATATCCCAAAAAAATCCCACTATGATATTTTTATTCGAAACTTCATTAACAAACTATTGTTTTTAATTCCCAAGCAATACATGTTTTCTATTAAACCTAAAAAGCGTGACCTTCAAAATGGGTCAATTGTTTAATATACATACCACGAATCTAAGACAATTTAGTAATCATAGTTAGGCTCATTATCAAAATCTAAAATTTAATTTTAAACGGTAACATGATCCAAATTACTATTAAGTGTTAATATATGTGAATTGTAAGAATATAAAATTTAAAAGTGATAACATTCGTATAAAATTAATAAAATTTAAGAGTGTTCTAATTTCGGAATATATTTTTCATGTAAAATAAATGGTGCGGCATATTCATTTACAAAACTTTCAAACAACAAAGGTTTTCAGAAACTATATATTGTGGTAATTTATACAACCATACTAATTTGTAACATTTATAAACAAATAGAATATACAAACGATCCACTTGAATAAAAAATAGTGTAACTAATATCACTTATTTATAGATCAACCAACAATACAATATAAACAAGATTATACATATATAAACATGTATTAACCGAAAATATTTAAATGTTATATATAACAAATTAAAATAACACCCACACATAAGTCTAGTTTTTCATTATTTTTAGAGGTTCTTTGCTAGACAATATGTTTTACAGAAACTGTTTTGGAAAATTGTAAATATATTATGTTTTCTCACCTATGATTTAGATAAATACCATAATAGCATATTATGGTAACATATTATATTATAAAATCATATTCGTGAATATTTTGTCAACGATATATATACAAGGAGCTTAATGTCTTTGTAATCAACATAAGTGAGTACAAAAACAAAAATTTAACAATAATATATACTAGAAAAAATATACATATTAGTATATACTTTGTTGGTTTATCATATGGTTGTAGTTTTACAACTAAATGAATATGTTTAAATGTGCATATATACACTTATATTTGTCATGGGAGACTTCTTGCTAGACCTGATCTTGTATATAATATATTGCATTGTTTCTTTTGGGATCTATATATAAATATATTGTTGCATGAGCTCGAGGAACCAATTTGCCTAGTGAACATAGTTTATATATAGCACATTAAGTTACTAAGAGAAAACAAACACTCTAAAAATGTATCTTCCATTTACGATTCTCCTACCATTTGTCTTCACAATATTGTCACCTTATTTCGTATCTCTCACACACTCCAAAGTTGCTCGACTTGGTATTTCCACAACAACGAGACCGACAGAAACAGTATTTGCCTCTGCTGATAATTCTGATCTCAATTTCTTCTACTACCATCAGAATCTCGACCATTCTACATTCACCCCGAAAAGTTATCAGACGTTTCGGCAAAGATACGTCATCAATGCCAAGCACTGGGCTGGATCCAAAGCCAACGCACCTATATTAGCTTTTCTTGGAGAGGAAGCGTCAATAGAGTCTGATTTGTACGTCAGTTTTTTCCAAGATAATGGTCCTCGTTTAAAAGCCCTTCTCGTCTACGTAGAGGTGTGCGTCTTTATATATGAATATACACTAAGAACTCTATAAAATTAATAATATAAAAATAACAATATTTTATTAATTTATACATATATATATATATATATATATTCAGAATATTTTTTATACAAAAAAAGTAGCCGGTTTTCTTATTAGATTATTTAGTGTATAAAAGACATGTACCATATACTGTAAATACGTTGTATAATCTGATAAAATAATATTAAATTTTTCTAAATATCAAGAAATAATAAATATGGATTCTATTTTGAATAAAAAGAAAAATATATATATATATATATATATATAAATTATATATATATATATATATATATATAATCTATGTTTACATACGATTTTACTTAAAATATTATCTTATCATTTAATAAAAAAATTGCCATATTTTGAATCGACTCAACTTGAAACCAATAAAATTTATAATGTATTAATTTATCATGTATAGAGTTTCTATTGTACTAGTCTTTTATACTGCATATGTATAAAATGTATACTCTATTGTATGCAGCATAGGTATTATCAGGGGCGGACGTACGTTGATGGGTACGGGGTCACGTGCCCCCGACTGATTATATAAATTTTGTGTTTAATGTTCGTGCTCTTTGGTCAAATATCTCAGTTGTTTAAGTTTGCCCTGTTTCTAGCTTGTGTGAAAGGTTCGATTTTCCTCGCCAGAAGCTTTTAATATAACATTTTATTTCCTGCCATATTAGTTTCTTGCGGTCCCATTAAATGAAACGTAATCTATTCTCTCTGTGTTTAATTTGTTTTGCATGATTTTTTTCCTTCTTGCTCTTTGAAACTATTTCATACTTTTATTCAATTATTTTTATACTAGAGTCGATAGAGAATAAATTTTTAAAACAACCTAAGTATTTTTTCATGAACAAAAAGATGATTCACAAAAAATAAAAAAGAATTATACTTTAAAATAAATATTTAATTACTATTTGGCTAATATATAATACTCCATCCGTTTCACAAAGATATATTTTCTAGTGTTTTCACACATATTAAGAAAACATATTAAATCACTATATTAAATGTATCGTTTTCTGTAATTTTCAAGTTTCAATAACTTTTAACCAATAGTAATTCAATAAAGTCAATTAATTTTACTGAAGTTTACAATTTTTTTTATAGAAAACATAAAACTTCTATTTTTGTGAAACAAATTTTTTTTCTAAAATATCTATTTTAGTGAAACGGAAATAATATTATCTAAAACGTTAATATTAAAAAATATAATATATTTATAATATTGTGCCCCCAATTAAAAGAATTTCTAGATCCGTCACTGGGTATTATGGGAAGTCTGTGCCATTTGGATCGGCGGAAGAAGCACTGAAGAACGCCAGTACGTTGGGGTATTTGAACGCAGCACAAGCTCTGGCAGACTATGCCGCGATTCTCATGCACGTTAAGGAGAAATATTCTGCGAAACATAGCCCAATTATCGTCGTCGGGGGATCCTATGGTGGAAGTAAGTCCATGTTATTATGTGGTTTAACCAATCTAATAATTTCTCTTTAACAAGTTACAATATATGGAATATTGTTTCGAGAAGAGTATTGTACATAATGATCCCCTTCAACGGTAATTTTATATAGTTAAAAAACATATGAATAAAAATACGGTACCTTAAATAATGACAATCCTTTTTCATGGTACAAAAGTGTTAGCGGCGTGGTTCAGGCTAAAATATCCACATATAGCACTTGGGGCATTAGCATCCTCAGCTCCTCTTCTCTACTTCGAAGATACTCGTCCTAAATTTGGTTATTATCATATCATAACCAAAGTATTCAAGGTACTAAATTATATTAAAATATTAGACCATCTCAACATATTAATTTTTTATTCGGTTTGATATATGATAATTAACTCATTTCATTTATGACATTCTCATTAAAATTTTGCTGTTAAAAGCTTAGTCTTGACTAATATGATTTCCTAAAATATATTTTACAAGGAAACGAGTAAGAGATGTTATAAAACAATCCGTAAATCTTGGAAAGAGATTGATAGAGTTGCTGCCAAATCCAACGGTCTCTTGATCCTTAGCAAAAAATTCAAAACTTGCGCGTACGTAAGAATGATAGTGTTTCTTTCTCATGCTTCTAAATAGTAACCTACACTAGTTCTTAAGCTGTTCTGTAACAAAAACAAATTTCAGTCCATTGAGCCGTACTTCGATATCAAAGACTTTTTGGACTCAATATACGCAGAATCAGTTCAATTCAACGGGAATCCCGGTGATTGGGTGGCTACATTATGCAACGCAATCGACAACCCACCAAACCGTAAAAATTATGTACTTGACCGGATTTTTGCAGGTGTTGTTGCCTATTTTGGCAACCAATCTTGCTATGATACTGATTTGGTTATACAGCCCTCAAACAATGCAATTGCATGGAGTTGGCAGGCATGTAAACTTTGGGTTATAAAGCATATACATAAATTAATGCTATTATTCTAATCAATATATGGAAGAGTTAACTTATACTAATGATCTATCAATAGGGCTGCAGCGAAATAGTGATACCAATAGGACATGACAAACACGACACAATGTTCCAAACGGCTCCGTTTAATATGACCAGTTTTATTGACGACTGTAAGTCCAAATATGGTGTTTCTCCTCGGCCGCATTGGATCACGACTTATTTCGGCATTCAAGTAGTTAACTAATTTTAAAAGTCATATTATAAAAGGGTAGTTAATTTGATAGAAACTAATTAGTCATGTACAATATATTTATCACAGGATATCAAGTTAATTCTCCGAAGATTTGGGAGCAACATCATTTTCTCTAATGGATTAGCAGATCCTTACAGCGTCGGCGGGTAACTAAACATAACAAATTTTACATCATCTGTTTAAATAGGTTACTGAATCAATACATATTATGGGCTTTCAGAGTTTTGGAGAATGTTTCAGGTAGTGTAGTCGCCATCAAGACACTTAATGGTAATTTGTTGAAAATTTCAGTTTAAATCAACCATTACTCAAAAGTCGAGTAAGAATTGAATTTCTTTGATACTGCGAACAGGAACACATTGTCAAGACCTCAGCTCGAGGAGAAAAGACGATCCTAAATGGCTGGTGATGCAAAGAGAAAAAGAAATTAAAACAATTGAATCTTGGATTTCAACCTATCAAAAAGATCTAAGAGGTTCAACATGTCATAATAAGCTTGGGTTATAATATATAGTCTTCGTAAACAAATAAATTAAAAGTTCATAATATATCTTTAGTATGTAGGTCAATATTTTGTACTTGTCGTGGAGTCGGTCACTCGTCTTTAAAAATAAAATGGATATAAAACTGTTATGAACCAGGAGATTATGATTTGTAGTGTTTTCATTAATCTACGACGGTGTAATCTCTTATATAAGAAACCTCTATGTTATGAATAAAAATAGACTTTTTCATTACTTTTATAACACACGAAACCATAAATCCCTAAGCTAATATCCAAATCGAAAAACCCTAAAACCTTAACCCTAGCCGGCGATCCGACGAACCCTAAACCCCGATCGTGTCTCTTGTTCCCGCATCTGTTACAGCTCGCGTCCCCGATCAGCTTCCGTCCAAGGCGTTCCTGATCCTAACTCAGACGTTCGTGACCTGAGAGCAGCTCCAGCACGCGACCTCTTCCTCGTTCGCGACAGCACCAGACAGCTCGCGTCCGACAATCAAGGCGTTCCTGATCAAGCAACAAAGGACGTCTGTGACCCGATAGAAGCGACTCGATCCATTCCAGCTCGTGTCCCGTTCGTGTCCAGCTTGCGACTCAACTCCTTTGGTGGTCCGATTCAACAATCATCTAAGGTTAAAAGGTAATTCAAAACCTAAGAACCCATAATCGAACATGGATTGATTGATAAAGAATGAAACCCTAAAACCATAATCTTTATGGATCAAAACCATAGGGTAATAGATCAAAAATCCTAATTGAGTAAATCGAAGATCTAAAAGTTCGATACCCCAAACCCTAAATCATGTTCCTACATGATTAAAACCCCAAATCGGTTTTTACAAGTTAAAATCCGATAAACCCTAACTCTATATCTATAAACCCTAAAAATTATAAGTATCATAATTAATTATACTATAACTATCAAATCACATATTAAAACCCTAATCGAATATTTTGAAATCAAAAATGTTTTCGGTTTTAATCATTGAGGTTTTAAATCTGATTGAATCTGATGCTATGTTGCTAGAATTGTTTGACCGTTAAATTGATAGATTTATTTTCTCATCCTGATTGGTTAATTGTTAATATGATTTAAAATTGTTTAAGCCGACCAGCCTGCTAAAACACTGATTGAATCCGTTAGGTTGCTAGCTTGCTTTGCTTATATAATCCAATAGGTTGATAGATTGATTGAGGTTTACTTTTTTAAAATCTGAATGATCTGATTGCATGATTCTTGAGGTTTAATATCATCTGCTAGGATTGATAGTTTTGTAATCTGATATGTTTTAAATAGAAACCCTAAATAATCCCTATGATAGGTTATATTGATCTGATTTGGATGTCTTTGAGAATTGAGAATCCGTATGCTAGGTTGATAGATTCATGATAAAATCTAATGTCTTGAGGTTTAAGATTGTATGCTAAGTTCGATTAAATTAATTGATCTGATTATATATTTTTGAGGTTTGATAAATTCAGGTACTAGATAAATTATTTACACATGGTTTATGCTAAATACCAATCAGCTTTGAAACTGATTTATTGAAATTCATGCTTGAAATCTATATTCTAGTATTGTTAAAATCAGGCTTGAAACTGATTCATTGAAATTCATGCTTGAAATCTATATTTTAGTATTGTTAAAATCAGCCTTGAAACTGATTGAGTGATTAATAAATATTTTTACTAGTCTTGCTAAAATCCATTGATTGTTAAACCCTAATTGCATGATTAATTGAATCCGTTTTTGCTAGTCTTGATAAACCATAATATTATGACCACATAGAAATAGTATTGCTGAGACTTGTTAGAAATTGACTGATTGATTAAATGCCTTTAAGATTGATAGTCTCATTGTCCTCACAAGATTGAAATCCGAATTGATTGTTTTTAAGAGTAAGGCCGCATGAAAATTATACCTAAATATTGAGTGATTTATGATTTGAGATGTCGAAAATCAACCTGAATTTTGTTGCCCTAAATCTCTCTGGAGATAATTATTTACGGTGGGCATTGGATACAAAGATTATCCTAAAGTAAAAAAAAAAGACTTGGTGAATGTATCATAGAAGACAATAATTCCAATGAGAGGGCAATATTAATTATTAGCCATCATCTTATTAGGAGTCTTAAAGATCAGTATCTGACTATAGAGAATCCTCTAAACCTTTGGACAGAGTTAAAAATCGAGATATGATCACCAAAGAAAGGTGTTATTACCAAAGGCCCTATTTGATTGGAGGAATCCCAGAATCCAGGACTATAAGTCCGTGGATGAGTCTATTGCTAGATGTGCAAAATAATGGATTACTGATGAGAAACAGTGAATTGAGACCTCCTGAATTAACCCCATTACCTGATACCAACAAGGCCGCAGAAGAAAAAAAAAAGTAACCACGTCCAGAATGATAGACCACACGGTCATGGCCGTGGAGGGTGGAAAGGACGTGGCCATGACCACTATAACACATTTGGCCGTGGGAATCACTATGCCAGAGGCCGTGGGTATCAACCCAATTTGAGCCATGGTCAAGGCAGTGGCCGTGGTATATCCTTTAAACCACAAAGCTCGACCAAATCAGTGTGTCATAGATGTGGAATGGGGAACCATTGGGCTAAGATATGAAGGACTCCCAAACATTTTTGTGACCTCTATCAAAGAGAGTCTGAAAGGGAAGAATCCTGAAACCCACTTGGTCTATAAAGATGGTGAAAATAATTTCGAACATGATCAAGATGATCTTATGGAATATGAGACATATGATTGCCTAAAAAAATCAAGTTGATAATCTGATTTCGACATCAAACTTGTGTGATTGCTTTGCTTGTATGATTTCTCTGATTTTTATCTCCTTAAATTTATTTCTATTACATTGTCTGCTTAGATTAAATGAATGAATGATTTTTCTATATGAGTACACTGAAAAACGCCAATATAAGTACTAAAGCAGGTATCGCCAGTCTGAAAGAAGACTATGGCTAGGCTAATATATTATTGCCTAAGGGTATGCATCTAGAAATCAATGATGCCTTATATTCACCCAGATCTAAGAGCAAGAGCAGCCTATTGTGTTTTAAAGATATAAGAATGAATTGTTTCCATATTGAAACAATGGGCGAAGGAAACAAAGAGTTCCTTCAGATATATGTATAAAATCGCCCAAGGCCATAATAAGTCCTAAAGACTATACATGCATCCTCTACTGACCTAGACTATGCATAGATCAGTATGATAGAGGCTAAAAGCCTGCGAAAATATACACTTTATGGCACGACCGGATTGGCCATCCTGGTCCAAACATGATGCGAAAATTGATGTTCAAAAAGCACACATTAAAAGATAAGAAGAGTTATCCCAAAGAATCTCACGTGTGTAGCATGTACACAAGGGAAACTCATTAGGCCATCACCAGTAAAACGGCTACGAGCCCCTTTTTCATAAATAAAGACTATATGTCTAGATAATACTGGTGAATACATGTCTCAAGCGTTTAAATGATTATGGTATGTGCATGGGGGTAAGTGTGGACAATTCTGTGATACATGTCCATACCAAGAACGGCTTGGCCGAAATCTTTTAAAACGCAAATAGCTGATTGATAGACCATAACTTATGAGGTTAAAATTCTCATTCACAGCTTGGGCCACACGAAATTTACATGCACCTAATTTAATACGCATCAGGCCATTTAGTGAGCATAGATATCCCCTATCACAATTATTAATGGGTCAAGAGCCAGACATACCCCATCATAAGACATTTGGATGTGCTATCTATGTACTAATTGCTCCACCACAGAGAACTAAGATGGGACCTCAAAACGAGGATGGGGATATATGTTGGATATGATTCTCCCTGTTATAAACCATTTAGTGATCGACCCATTTATCAGCCCGTGTAGCAAGACGGGCCAAGCCCATCCGCAGGATCATACTGGCGCCTATCTACTCTTGTGTTTATCTACATTATAGTTGGTGTTTATCTTACGTATTGCTAGTCATTATCTAGTTAAGAATAAGTACGATCTCATGTCGATCCAGTACTTAGACCATCATTACCATATGTATATGAAGACCAGTTGGTCGACCTAATAATACACACAGGTTCCCCTCTTCATTCACAACACTCCCACAATAATAAAGTACTTTGAGCCAACTATGGGTGATTATATTTGAGACCAGGTACATGGATTATTTTAAGACCAGGAGGAGAAAAAAATAATAAAGCTGGTAAAAGAATAGTAAAAGAAATAGAATGGAATCAACCATCAATGTCTTGGCAAGATCCCCGGACTAAAGAATATGAAATAGACGTCCAAAGATTATATATTTACAAAGATAGCTAATCAAATGCCAGACACATTTGCTGACCCAAAAAAGAATGACTAAGTCATATATAAACCAGCTTGTAAAGCACCAACGAATTTGATGTCCAAGAAAAGACACAGTCAAGTTGCTACAGAGTCTAGACAACGTATGAAACGTGGTAGACCAAATAGGTTCCAAAAGATAAATATCTTCGAAAACAAAAGAAAGGTGCAGAGGCCGGCCAGCTCTAAGGTACAAGTGCCAAACAATGTAGCTTGGAACGCCAAGCTGCAAAGTATTAAAGGTCCTGATAATAATGAATCTCAATCAATTATATCATGTCTGGAACATAATAGAACCAATAAGGAATGTCGACATAAGATGATTTATTTGCATACAAGGTAGCACTTGAATTTATGAATATAAGCGAGGATCATGAACTCACGTCAATATAAGAGTGTGCACTCGTAGAACAGATTGGATTGAATGGAAACGTGGGGTTAAATAGTTTAAGGAAGAAAGACGTATTTGGCCATATGATTAAGACGCCATATGGTGTTAAAACCAGTGGATATAAATGGGTCTTGTGAGGAATAGAAATCGTGAGATATAAAGCTGATGTTGCACAAGGATTTTCACAAAGACCAATAATAGATTATGAGGAGATATACTCCCATGTGGTGGATGCAACTACTTTTAGATTTCTCATAAGTCTGGCTATATAAGAGAGAAAATTAGACTTGCAGCAAGTTGATGTAGTGACTGCATATTTATATGGTCCACCGGATAATGAAAGTACTAGAGGGTATTGGGCTGAAAGTAGGGGTGGGCATATCGGTTTAGTATCGGGTTCGGTTTGGGTTCGGTTTGGTTTGGTTAATTTGGGTTTTATAAAACTCAACCCAACTAAAACCAAAGTAGCTTTGGTTTGGGTTCGGTTTGGGTTTAGTTTGGTTCGGTTTAGTTCGGTTTGGTTTACATTTAGTTTGGTTTTCTTTAAAAATCTATGAAACAAAAACAACTCGATGACAAAACTCTTAACCACGTCAAAGGAAGAAATACATAATAATCAAATAGCAGACTATTTGTAATCTAATTAGCGTAACAAAGACTTGTAAGCATTCTAAAACCTATTATCTAAAAGACTATTTGCATCAACCTTTTTGTTTTTATTGATCCTATAATAACTGTTACATAATTTAGAGAATGAAAATTGGAGAAGATGAGTGAAACGAGATGGCTACGATTTAGATGCTTATAGTTTTTTAAGTTTTGTTTTCAGTACAATCCTTAGGTATTAGGATTATTTGAATCATATTTGGATTTTTTTAAAAATATATGGAAGTTAAGAAAAAATGGAAAACAAAACTTTAACGAAAATTTACAATATGTTTACATATATATATATATATATATATATTTATATATATATATATTTATAGATAAAAATATATTGGATTATTGGTTTGGTTCGGTTTGAACCCAAACCAAACCAAACCATTCGGGTTGAGTAAAACATGAACCAATTGGGTTATGTAAAGAGCATGGTTTGGTTTGGATCGGTTTAACTTCGGTTGGTTTGGTTTGGATCGGTTCAGTTTGGGTTTTTTGCCCACCCCTAGCTGAAAGTACAACAATTTCTCAAGAACAATATTGATAATCATCAAAGTATATGATCTGAATATCCTAGGAACCTCTGGATATAATTTCCCAAACAGTTGAATATCTCAAGAAAGAGTTTGAGATGAAAGATCTTGGAAAACAAAATTTTGTTTGGGATTACAGCTTGAGTACATTAACAATGAAATCCTTGTGTATCAAATAGTATATACAGAAAAGGGTACTCAAGAGATTTAATATGGACAAGTCTCACCCATTATCTAGTACATGGGCGTGAGATCACTTGTTTTGGACACTGATCCATTCAGTCCCAAGGTGGACGATAAAGAAGTCCATTTAGTCCTGAGATGCACGATGCAGAAGTCTTGTTTTAGACACTGATCTGATTGGTCCATAAGAAGGACGATGAAGAAGCCTTTGATTTTGGTTTATTTTATACTAACCAGCCCAAGAGGGGTTATTTGCTTTTGTTGATTTGTTTTCAGACAGGTTATGTTTTACACATGGTGGTACACGCATATCACAGCAACATCATCCAAGATTTCATGTGTGTGTATTTGAGGTCGATGACTCAATATGTTCGATCAGATTGTGGCATGGCCGATGGTAAAGAAGAACCAACTATCATGTTCGAGGACGAAGCATATTCTGCCCAAGTTTTTCATCACCCACAGATTGCAGAAAATTGGAGAGGTCCAAGGGACCTTCAGTAATGTCCAAATCAGGGGGAGTAATGTGTGTTGTACTCTTTTTCCTTCACCATGGTTTAGTCTCAATTGGGTTTTCCTGGTAAGGTTTTAATGAGGCAACATTAAAGCACATTACAAGCTTTAAATGGTTATGGCATCCAAGGGGGAGTGTTATGAACCAGATTGTGGATAGCTCATAACCAAGAGATTATGATTTGTAATCTTTCCATTTATCTATGACGGTGTAATCTCTTATATAATGAACCTTTATGTTATGAATAAAGAGAAACTTTTCCGTTATTTTTATAACAAAAACTTTATATTTACTTGGAAATTTTTATTCTTTTGTCAATGAAACATTTATTCAAAATGTTCAAGTCAAACGACTTGGGAACAAAACAGAGTATTTGAAATAATGAAAACAACAACATCAGAAGGTGCCTTAAACAGACCGAGACCTTCATGAGAAGGTAAAGGAACTTAACCCTCCTACCGGAACATATAGAAGCCGCATTTGTGGCACAATTTATGAAGAGCCACCATTTGTAGCCTCAACGATCAGAGTGGACGATAGCCACCTAGACATGTTCCTTGCAATATAGGACTGAAACCGACGGTATTTGGTGACACTCATAGCAATCTCCCCAGGTAAAAAAAATGGCATAAGAGGAGACAACCAGCAATCTCCCCAACTATCAAACTGGAAATCTTTATTCAATTATGTTTTTTACAAACTCTTTTTCAAAAAATGAGGAGTTTCTTACAAACATTCAAAATTTGCTTTATGATATAGAAGCGAATAAAATTTCTACGCAATATCATATTTCCGCATTTCTCCATGATTAATAAATGTTGGATAATTCCAAGCTTATGGATACTTAGCATATTATTAGATGTTTAATATGTTAAGATAAACACAATAAGGAAACCTAGAAATAGGAAAATGAAGTTTCTGTTTAGGTTAGGTTTGTGTTTTCCATATTCCACATGTTAAAGAGAATTGTCATTCATATAAATAGAGATCTTATGGAGAGGTGTTCCATAAGGGATCTAAGAGTGAAACATTGAGAGCTTTAGTTTTGAGTAGTTTCTAAAGCTAATAAAAAAAGTGGTTCTTATAATTCTTTGTTTCCTAAGAGATTTTAATTGGTAGGAATGACAAGAAGTGTGTTGAAGGCAATGAAGATGCCGAACTACTTATGGGGTGAAGCTGTACGACATTCAACTTACCTCATCAATAGAGTTCCTACAAAAGCCTTGAAGAATCAGACGCCATACGAGTGCCTTACATCGAGGAAACCAAATATCAAGCACTTGAGGATATTCGGTTGTGTAGCTCATGCGAAAATCATTGGTCCTTATCTGAAGAAGTTGGATGAGAGATCAAAGAGTATGGTCAATCTTGGAACTGAGCCGGGTCCCAAAGCCTATAGACTCTATGATCCAGACACAGGGAAGGTGATGGTGAGTGGAGATGTGATTTTCGATGAGAAGAAAGCTTGGAACTGAGAGTCTACAACAAACCAAGCTGATTGTGAACCGAGCATGCTTAAGTTTCCACATGAGGGTGATATAGAAGAAGGCAATGACCAAGGTGAGGATCATGGACAGGAAGCTATAAACCAAGATGAGGAAGAAGAAGAAGATGCGGATCACAATGCAAACCAAGACGGTGGAGGTCAACCGTTGGTGACTAGACAAGGCCGAACCATAACAAACCCAAGATATCTCGGTGATTATGTGTTACTTGCAGATCAAGAAAGTGCAATGCTGTTGCTCACGGTGGATGGCGAGCCAGAGAACTATTTTGAAGTTGAACACGTACGAGAATGGGTTGAAGCGATGGTGGCCGAGTTGGAGTCTATCACAAGAAACTAGACATGGGAGCTTGTGGATAGACCGGCTGGAGTGAAACCTATAGGGTTGAAGTGGATCTACAAGATAAAGAGAAAGGCGGATGGTACAGTAAGCAAGTATAAAGCGAGACTTGTGGCAAAAGGCTATGTACAAAGAGAAGGAATAGATTTCGATGAAGTACACCAGTGGCACGACTTGAAACTATTCGGCTCTTAATAGCACTCGCAACAACAAATGGTTGGGAGATACATCACATGGACGTGAAGACCGCTTTCTTGAATGGAGATCTAAAGGAGTTAGTGTATATAACTCAACCCGAAGATTTCCAAAAGAAAGGAGAAGAGGATCGAGTTTATGTGTTACACAAGGCTTTGTATGGGTTACACCAGGCACCCAGGGCATGGAATGTGAAACTCGATCAGGTTCTCAAGGAGATGAGATTTGATAAGTGCACGAAGGAACCATCAATGTACCGCAAGACTCAAGGAGGAGACGTCTTGATCATAGCTATCTACGTTGATGATCTATTTGTGACAGGAACTTCGCTTAAGGTGATTAGGCAATTCAAGGAGGAGATGTCTAAGAAGTTCGAGATGTCAGATCTAGGTAAGCCAACGTACTACCTTGGCATAGAGGTGATTCAAGGAGCAGACGGAATCAGAATAAAACAAGAGAGGTATGCTCAAGGAATCATGTGTGATACAAAGATGGAAGCGTGTAACGCAACTCAAATTCCAATGGAGGCGAATTTGAAGATCTCAAAAGCTGAAGATGAACGAGAGATAGATGCTACCGAGTTCAAAAGAATCATAGGATGTTTGAGGTATCTGCTTCACACAAGACCCGACATGTGTTACACAGTAAGTGTTCTTAGCAGATACATGCACAATCCGAGAGACTCTCACGGACAAGCCATCAAGCACATACTGCGGTATGTGAAAGGAACAACAAACTTCGGTCTGTTCTTCAAGAGATATGGGCCAAGGAGTGTCGATGATTATAGTGACATGAGTCACAATATTGATCTCGATGGCGGGAGGAGCACATCAGGTCATGCATTCTACTACGGTTCATCACTGATCACTTGGACGTTGCAGAAGCAGAAGACGGTTGCATTGTCATCATGCGAAGCAGAGTTCATGGCAGCAACAGAAGCAGCGAAGCAAGCTATATGGATCAAGGAATTGTTGAGTGAGATATTAAGCAAAGAAGCCGAGAAGGTCAAGCTTAGGATCGACAACAAATCAGCCATTTCTCTAACGAAGAATCCAGTTTTCCATGGAAGGAGTAAGCATGTACTCAAGAAGTATCACTTCATTCGTGTGTGTGTGGAGAACAGGCAGATCAAAGTGGAGCATGTGTCGGGTGTTGAGCAGAAGGCCGGCATCCTTACCAAGTCATTAGCAAGGATTATGTTCAAGCAAATGAGGAGCTTAATCGGAGTTCAAGAAATTGATCTCCCTAATTCAAGTTGGAATTAAGGGGGTGAATGTTGGATAATTCCAACCTTGTGAAAACTTAACATATTATTAGATGTTTAATATGTTAAGATAAACACAATAAAAAAACCTAGAAATAGTCAAATAGGAAAATGAAATTTCTATTTAGGTCAGGTTTGTGTTTTTCATATCTCGCATATAAATAGAGATCTTATGGAGATGTATTTCATAAGGGATCTAAAAGTGAAACATTGAGAGTTTTAGTTTTGAGTAGTTTCTAAAGTTAATAAGAAAAATTGTTATTATATAATTCTTTGTTTCCTAAAAGATTTAAATAAATTCTTACAGTTCTACCATCTCAATGGAACTGGTCAATGGTGATACTATTCAGGAAAGTACATTACTAAAAGATGCGATTCCACCTTCTTCGTGGGGTTTGTCAATCAAGATCATATTGCTTTTTTTTTGTTTCCGTTAATTAAAGGCACTGCTCTTTCTTAACTAATGTTACTATTTATGAGGTACCTAGAATTTAAGAACTATTCATAAATATACAGCCTGATGAAGCCATGGTCTAATCACACGTTTTCTTATCACATGTCTTGTGCCCAAAGCCGCTCTTAAAATTTGATGGTTCCATAATATTATGATGCATATAGTTATGAATAGAATCAATTAAGAAAACACAGGATAATATCTTATGATCCTCGTAGTTAGGAAAGAAATCAATAACAAATAACAATAAACATGATTTTATTTAAGTTGTATAACATAATATATTGGATTCAAATATAAGAAACTACACAATTGAATCATTAGAATATTTGTATAGTAGAAAAGGGGACTGGCTTCGTTCTTAAATGCTTAAATTTGAATTAGGGCTGGGAATTGTGTTATAACTAGGGGTGGGAATAATATTTGTAAAATTGATTTGATTCGTTATCGATTTCGATTTGAACCAAAAAGTTTGAATGTTTATGTCTATAACTATATAAATCAAAACAAATACTAATATCTATTATTGACAAAAATAAAGTTAAACAGATTTCTAGTATGATTCGTTATATATATGTAGATATTTTAAAGAACTATAAATATAAATATAAATTATTTAATTATTATATTTTATGTATGTTTTATTATATTTGATTTATTAAAGTAATTATTTTGTTAATAGAGTTTTAAATATTCCATGAAAAAGAATCGTTAATTATAAAATTATGTGTTTTAATTTTTAAAAGCCTAATATAGGGCTTGTGCATAATATCTGCACCGAAAAAATGCCCGAAGTTTAAGATACCGAACTCGATTGGATCAGGCTTAAATATTTGAACGGGTCTATATTCCAAAATCTCAAAAATTGATACCAAAACTGACCCGTACCAAGAACCGAATGAGTATCCATACATATTCGAACATATAAATATATATTAGTTATAATTATACTTATAAATATAAATAGATTCTTTGATACAAATTATCCAAATCAGATTGTATCTCGGTTATTTTCAGATAATATCTATAAATATCTTTAAAATAATTAATATTAATAATTAGCCATAAATATAGGAATGACATGACATTGTAATTATCAAGCTAAATTAAGAGCAAAATCCTATTAGGAATTTTGCTTTAATAGTATATATAATTATTTATTTTGTAATAAAATATTCTTATTTTATATTATCTTTGATTTTACTTTTACACTTCTTTTTTAAAAATAAATAAATTTTATCTGTGCGGATCAAATTAGATATCCGATTAACTATATAAAAATTTTGAATACCTAAACACCAAATATCTGGATAATTGGTGATCAGATCGAATAAATGATTATCCAGACCACACATATCAGATCACAGATACCTCTAAAAATTTGGATATTTGATTTATATCCACCCCTAATTTGAATATGAAATTACGTATGAAGAAAACTGCTCTTTATGAATTCATGAAATGACCAGCGGTATCTTCTTCTTTCTTTTTAGCAATACCAATGGTATCTAAAACCTACAAGTTGCTGATCTCGAAATTTTTAAAAGTAAGTGAAAGTTTGGGCCAGAGGCACCATTACATATAAAGAAATGGGGTTACAGCTGAAATTGATTAAGTGGAATATAATTGAGTGGAATGAATTATTTTTGGGGTTCCCACTAAAACTTAGGGGAAATTTAATGTTTACCTATTTCATGGTACCATTTTTTATTTTTACCATCAATAAAGGAACATTTTCAAAAATACATTTTTAAGTGGCAAAAAACTATATCATTGTTATTTATATATATAATAGATTATTATTTAAATAAATAAAAATTAAAAAATTTAAAAAAAATTTATGTTTTCGAAATATACTTTCTCAAATTCGAACTTTCTCAAAAAAAAAATTTTGAATTTTTTTTCGAATTTTGTTTTTATTTTTTCAAAATTTCTTTTTGAAAATCGAAAATTATGTTTGAAACTATTTTTTAAATTTTTTATATATTTATAAGTATTTATTTATATATTTATTAGAATCATAAATTTCACATTCCAGAAACTCTACCCCACCCCACTCCTCAACTCTATATAATCTCTAACTCAAGATTAGTTAACGCTAAGAATATAAGTGTCTTTTACTTTTCATTAAAAATAAAGATAAAAGTAAATAGTGTAAACATGAAAATTGATACTGGTATTTGCGGCAATTTCTCCTCAAACTTCACCCTTAGTTTATCAAACACATGTAGGAAAAATCACTACCAACTCCAACGGTTATATGTACAGACTAAAAATATTTTTAATATGCATGATGTGCTAAAAGAATAGCTAAATAAATAACTGAATAAAACGTGGGATAAATAATGAATATATATATATTGAAGGATAATGTATCTTATTTTGCAAAGGATAATGTATTTTGTAAAATAGCATATCTTGTTGAAGATTTGTTTTGTTGGTCCAAGCCGGGAAACAAATTCTCGCAAACAGGGAATTATATCGGTTCTTTACTTGGTCACCCATTAAACATCTTAAATGATACAAATTCCCAAATTTCTGTGAAGTTTATGTCAGTTTGGATTTTGGTTTAGAATAATGTTGGTTTTATAATACACGTTTGTATGTATTCATTTTTTTCAATTTTTACAGACTCTTTGCTAGACAATATTTGTTTTTAGCAAAATGTTTTGGCAAATTATAAATAAATGATGTGTATTTCGCCTATGATTTTTTTTTTGAAAAACAGTACCCCAATATCATATAATCATAACGTGTTATCATAAAAAATCATAGTCGTGTTTATTGTGTCAACTATATAAATACTTGTATCCATAGATTCATGTAAAACTAGGAATTTAAGTATTTAACAATGATATCTAAAGTACAAAAAAATCCAGAGTATTATAACAAACTTAACAAGGAAAAGATAGATATATGTATATAAATATATACTTTGTTAGTTAATCATATGGTTCTAATTTTACAATTAAATGATTATGTTTTTTTATCAAAAATGATTATGTTTAAGTATACATGACACATACGGGAAAACTTGAACGGAAAAAACTAATGTAGGGCAAATCTCCCAAAAATCCTGAAATTGTTTTTACCAAAAAAACACAAAAATAAAAAAAATGACAAATTTTTTTTATGAAAAAGACCATTATACACTTAAGATATATAAATATAAAAATAAATATTTTTTTAGTTTTTGAAAAAAAATTCAAACTCAAACTTTTTTCTATTTTCGAAATCTTTTCTTTGTTAATTTTTATTTTTCAAAATTTTTGTTTTGAAATCTGGAAAATTCATTTTGAAACTGTTTTAAAAAATATTTAAAACTCGGTGATTTTCCCGTGCTCATACACGGATATAAATATTTATAAAGTAAATATACTATAATAATTGATTGATATTTACTTTTAATTTATTTTTTTTTTAAATCCTAAACGCTATCCGAGAACTCCACCCCTCATATCTAAAATATAAGTCTATATTTATGATAAAAAAAATATATATCAAATTTCATGGAATTTCTCTATATTATATTGCATTGTGTATCTTTTGGGATTTATACATAAATACATTGTTGCGTGAGCTCGACTTGAGAAGCCAATTTGCCTAGTGAACATTTTTTTTTTAGTGAACATTATTTATATAAAGCACACTAACTTACTAAGATAAAACACACTCTAAAAATGTCTTTTCCATTTACGATTCTCCTACCATTGGTCTTCTTAATATTGTCACCTTATTTCGTATCTTTCACACACTCCAAAGTCGCTCGACTTGGTATTTCCCCAACAACTAGACCGACAGAAACAGTAGATGCCTCTGCTAGTACTTCTGATCTCAAATTTTTCTACTACGATCAGATTCTCGACCATTTTTCATTCACCCCCGAAAGTTACCAGACGTTTCAACAAAGATACGCCGTCGATTCCAAGCACTGGGCTGGTGCCAACGCCAGCGCACCTATCTTAGCTTTTCTTGGAGAGGAAGCGTGGTTAGAAGTTGATTTGCACGATGTCGGTTTTTTCCAAGATAATGGTCCTCGTTTAAAAGCCCTTTGCGTCTACATAGAGGTGTGTTTGTGTGACTTTACATGAGTATATTATCAGAGCACCCACACCCGTAGTGTATTCAGCTGAAACTCTTAAAATTTTAACAATAATACTCTCTATGTTTCTGTTTCGTAAAAAATGTCTGACATTTTGAATAGATTAAGAAAATGATTGAAATTCATTTATGTTTATATTAGTTACACATGTTTAACTAGTAATATTTGAAAGTATTAAAATTATTTATAAAATAAATACATTTTATAATTAATATTAAGGTTAAAGTAAATATAAATTGCACTGAAATTAAAATAACACTCTTTACCTAACAATTAAAATGTCAAAATGAGACTCTTTGTGATAGTGATTAATAAAATTATTAATTAACTTTATAAAATAGAAAAGCAGAATTAACAAAAATAGGACTCGTAAATTATGAGTTTCTCATGATTTTTTGAAAGCCTTTCAATGTAAGAACATCACTTGCTTTCTTTCTTTCATTTTTCATTATTTTTTAGTGATGAGAGATTTAGTGCGATATCACAAATGTAGATGATCTTAGTTTCTTATTTAGCATATGTATAAATGTATACTCTAACGATATGCAGCATAGATATTATGGAATGTCTATGCCATTTGGATCGGCGAAAGAAGCATTGAAGAACGCGACTACGTTGGGGTATTTAAACGCTGCACAAGCTCTGGCAGACTATGCCGCGATTCTCGTGCACGTTAAGGAGAAGTATTCTGCGAAACACAGCCCAATCATCGTCGTCGGAGCATCCTACGGTGGAAGTAAGTCCACGTTATTATAGCTTACTTAATCTTTCTCTTTAATGTATATGGAATATTGTTTCGAGAAGAGTATTCTACGTGATGATCTCCCTTCAACGGTAATTTTTAAATAGCTATACATATGACTAAAATACAGTATCTTAAATAATGACAATTCTTTTTCGTGGTACAAAAAGTGTTAGCGGCATGGTTCAGGCTAAAATATCCACATATAGCACTTGGGGCATTAGCTTCTTCGGCCCCTCTTCTCTATTTCGAAGATACTCGTCCTAAATATGGTTATTATCATGTCATAACCAATGTTTTTAAGGTAATATATACAATAGACCATTTCAACATATTAATTGTTTTGGTTTGATATATCATAATAAACCCACTTCAGTTATGCAATTCTCATTAAACTTGTGCTGTTAAAAGTTTAGTCTTGACTAATATGATTTCCTAAAATATAATTTGACAAGGAAACGAGTGAGAGATGTTATAAAACAATTCGTAAATCTTGGAGAGAGATTGATAGAGTTGCTGCCAAATCCAACGGTCTCTTGATCCTTAGCAAAAAATTCAGGACTTGCGCGTACGTAAGAATGATAATTTTTCCTTTAATGCTTATCAATATGTAACCTACACTTCAGTACTTAAGTTGTTTTGTAACTAACAAATTTCAGTCCATTGAGCCGTAGCTTCGATATCAAAGACTTTTTGGACTCAATATACGCAGAAGCAGTTCAATTCAACGGGAATCCCGGTGATTGGGTGGCTACATTATGCAACGCAATCGACAACCCACCAAACCGTAAAAATTATGTACTTGACCGGATTTTTGCAGGTATTGTTGCCTATATAGGCAACCAGTCTTGCTATGATACCGATTTGTTTATACAGCCCTCAAACGATTTCATCGCATGGAGTTGGCAGGCATGTACACTTTGGGTTATAAAACATACACATAAAGTTATACTATTATTCTAATCAATATATAGACAAGTTAAATTACATTAACGATCTATTAATAGAGCTGCAGCGAAATAGTGATGCCGATAGGACATGACAAACACGACACAATGTTCCAAACGGCTCCGTTTAATATGACCAGTTTTATTGACGACTGTAAATCCAGCTATGGTGTTTTTCCTCGGCCGCATTGGGTCACGACATATTTTGGGATTCAAGTAGTTAACTATTTTTAAAGTCTTATTATAAAGGGTAGTTTGATAAAAACTAATCAGTCATAATATGTGTATTGCAGGATGTCAGGTTAACTCTCAGGAGATTTGGGAGCAACATTATTTTCTCTAATGGATTAGCTGATCCTTACAGCGTCGGCGGGTAACTAAACATATATATATATTATACACCAACAGTTTAAATAGGTTATTTAATCAATACGTGTTACGGGGTTTTCAGAGTGTTGGAGGATGTTTCAGATAGTATAGTCGCCATCAAGACACTTAAAGGTAATTTGTTGAAATTTTCAAATTAAATTAAGCATTACTCAAAAGTCGAGTAAGAATTGCACTTCTTTAATACTGAGAACAGGTACACATTCTCAAGATCTCAGCACGAGGAGAAAGGACGATCCGGAATGGCTGGTGATGCAAAGAGAAAAAGAAATTAAAATAATTGAATCTTGGATTTCAACTTATCAAAAAGATCTAAGAGGTCTTAACATGTCATAATAAGTTTAGATTATAATTATATCCTCCGTGAAAAATAAGTCTTACCAAAAAGGGTTCATAATATATCTTTAGTATGTAAGTGAATAATTTGTACTTGCCGTGGAGTCAGTCAGTGGTCTTTAAAAATGGAATGTATATGAAAAACTATCCCCTTACTTTATTTATTTTATTTTATTTTTTGGTCCAATCTCTTTATTGCTTTTGTGTAGAGTTTGTGAATTTTAAGAGTCCATAGATTTTAAAAGTTATGTGGATTTTGAAAATTTATATACATTGACTTATGAAATTTGATCATAACTTTTTTAGATTAGTTTAGATTTTCATGAATTTTATTACCTATTTTCTATCATTCTTTTTGTAAAGTAAATATATAATTTATTTATTTTCTAAATCATATAGCATTATTATTTATTTTTTCTTTCAAATTAAAAAGAAAATAATAGTGATACATACAAAATTAGAAAATTTTCTTAAATAGTCATTTTAAAGTTTTTGTTGAGAATTCAAAGAGAAAAATGATCAAAAACAGTTTCATGAAAAAAGTAAAAGACGATTTTACCTCTTGCTTTATATATATAAAAGTAATAAAATAATAAAAATTAAGAATAAATAAGTTTCTTTCATAATTTCGAATTATATGTTTTCAAATTTGAACTTTTTAATAATTTTTATAATTTTGGATTTTTTTTCAAAATATTTTCTAACTCCAGTTTGTTAGCGTAACCCAGAATTTGGCTCTCAAATTTTATTTTTGAAATTCAAAAAAAATTTGAAACTATTTTAAAAGTTTTATTTTAAAATTATTAATATTTATATTCAAAATGATAATTATTTATAAAATAATTATATATTCTAAAATGCAAAAGTATATAAATGTAATGAATTATAGTTTTGGACATATAATTTAGATTTAAGGTGCAATAGATATTTGGTAAGAATAATTTTTTTTTCTATTTTTTTATCACATGTATTTTGAAAATCACAGGGTTACATATGATATTTTGAAAGTTGACTTTTATGAGTAAAAATGAATAGAATTCTATCTCCCAATAATACTAGATTTTGTTAAAATTAGAAAATCAATAATAACTAAACTTTTTGAATAACAAGGGATTTGAATGTATTTTCAAATTCTTAAACCAATAACAATAGATTCTAATAAGATTTTTGAAATCCAAAAACCAATAACAATGGAATCTCAAAATTTTCAAAATTCATGAGAATTCACTTACCAATAACCCCATTTATTTGTTAATCAATCTGGACTAATTTCTCTAATTTATATCTACTTGGAGAACTTTATTTTTTTACAAACATTCAGATTTTCAATATGCTATAGTTTTTACAACCCACTTACAAACATACATATTCAAAAATGTACCGCCATGGTCTAAATACACGTTTTCCTATTACATGTCTTGTGCCCAAAGCCGCTCCTAAAATTTGATGGTTCCAAAAAGGCCTAATTAATTAATATTTGATCAAACCAAGCACCTCTCCAGCTTAGTAGCAGCCCACAACCAGCCTTGCTTGTACCCGAACTTTAGGAACTTCATTGCAATAGTCTCTAAATCGCCTCTGTCAAAAATTTAACTTCATCAACGAAGCTCTGCAGAGAATTCCCAGAGACCAGAAACCCTAGCCGTCGAGCTCTCCCTTTCTCTCTTGCGCCGTCTCTCTCTCTCTCTTCTCTCTCTCTCTCCCACGCAATGCTCTCTCTCTCCTCGCCGTCGCACGCTCTCTCTCTCCTCGCCGGCGCCGTGTGGTGGTGGTGGTGACCGGATCTCAATCTCCTCTCCCTTGTCTCTTGTTTCCAGATCCGGATCCAGATCTAGGCTAAGGTGGAGTGTCTTGAACCCATCTTGTTCTCATGTACTGTATACTCCTTTATGTTGGAGTTAGGGTTGATTAGACCCTGTTTGAAAGCTAGGATGATAGATCATGATTATTGCAAGGATGTTAGATGAATGGAACACGATGCATAAGAACCCTCATATTGTTAAATGGGACTTAGTAAACTGAAATGGAGTTGTGGTAGCGATGATTGATTGGTAATTTATGCTTGTATGTTTGGATGTGTAGTCCCATGAGTGGTTTGTGATTAAAGCTAGGATGCTAGAGAGAAATGAATGCTAAGCTGATAGATGAGTAATGATTGTTAATGTTATTGAAGTAAAACTTGAGTGCAATGTGTATTGTGTGTGGCACCGATAACGGGTGGCGTCTAGTGAATGAGTCCAAGTATAAGTCTAAATGAAAAGGAAAGCGAATGAGAATGGGAAGGGATAAGTGAAAATGATAAGGATGTGAAAGGATAAGTGAAAGTATGAAAGAATAAGGTTACAGTTAAGCATGGGTGGGGAAAGTATATAGAGTCTAAGGAAAGTATGTGTGGCAGTAGTTCACGCTAGGTATCCATAGGAGATGTGGCGAATCCACAAGAATATGGAAGCACCCATAGGAGATGTGGCGAATCCACATGAATATGGGGTAGAAGCCTAGTGGGAGCTACCCACTGATGATAAGAACGAAGTGCCAACCGCGAGAGGCGGGATATAAAAACGCGCATCATGGTCGGGTAACGGGGAGTTAAAGGTGTCATAGGATCGAGTCGGTCTGGTATGATGAGTCGGTTAAGTCTAGGGTTTAACGTGTGTGGCAATGAGTGAGTTCATTGTATTGATTGATCACTAGGTTGCTAGAAATGTATGGAATTGAATGTGGAAAATTAGTGATGACAGTATGAAATGATAAAAATACATTACCTGATTGTAGTGGCTAGTCAGTCCTAGTTCCCGCATAGAGTAGTATAGAGTGTCATGCGGGTAGGCTGGTCTAGAGCCACTTCACTGAGTAACTTGTTGCTCACTCCTCCATTTCCATTTCCCTGTGCGCAGGACTGTAAGTAGAAGTATATGGATGTGGGTGTGATGGTATTTCAAAGAAAGTTATGCGTCCGTCGGCTCTCGGGACCAGTAACGGGACACGTAGGGTTGTCTAAATGAGTAGACACGTGTCCATAACGCCCTTTCGATAACCCCGGTCGGACGCCGGGGGATCGGGCCGTTACAATTGGTATCAGAGCCAGGTTAAGATCCCTTAGTTCTGTCCTAAGGGATCGGCATTTCCGACGTTTTCTAAAAAAAAAAAAAAACTTGTATTCATTAAAAGAAAAGAGTTTGTGAAAGTTTTGATTCCCCCAAAAGTTGTGAAACGATTTGAAAACCACCCACTATATATGTACGTCTATTATGGTTTTGATCAGATCCATTTTACTTGCAAAATTTCTTCCGAGCTTAGTTCATTTATTGTTTTCTTTTAACGATCCCGAGCAATGTTGTTCTCGCCTTGGATGCCTCCCTTGATTGATTTGTGATTGTGTGAGTCCATTTCGATATCGGATGTTAAGTTCAGAAGTCTAGGGCTTGAAATTCGGAGATGAATTCCGATTAACAGGGGGAGAATTGTAACGGCCCGGTTCCTGGCCCAAAAATTTTCATAAAAGAATGGGCTTCTCTACGGCCCACTTGATAAAGACCTAGGGTTCCCTTCCCCTTTCCTATAAAAAGAGATGCAGCTGATATTCCGTATTTTTAACGGTTTTAAACTCGTTTTGGAGCAATTAAATGGTCGGTTTTAATTAATGTTTTGGTCTATTTGATGCGTTTTGGTGTTCTTAAGTGTAATATGCAGGTTACTAGATAGCTTGAAAGAAAAGAACGCATTCGGGATTTATTCAGAAGCAAGATGGACCGAACGAGAAGTATTGATCGCACAGAGCCACAGATCGACCGATCCGGACAACGTGGATCGACCGATCCCACGCTTTCATGCACTAGATCGACCGATCCGGTCCATGTGGATCGACCGATCTCAGGCGCTACGGGCTCCACATGCACAAACGAGCTTTTCACTCCTTTTTACCCACTCCCCTCAATAATTCAGAGGAGGAACTCGACCTTGGAGACTCAGAAAAGACCAGGGGCGACCAAGGAGGAGATTTACAAGTTCTAGAGAGAAGATTTGAGTGTTTTGTACTTGTTTTGGTGTGATTTGTGAAGATTTGTAAAGGAGTTCATCTCAAAACCATTTGGAGAAGATCTTCTGAACCTTTACTCTGTTTTAATACAATCTTATCATGTTTTCTTCATCAAAATCGTTTTGTTCTTGCTTAGTTATGTGTGAGTAGTCATCTAGTTGGGTTTAGGGGTTCTCATAGGGGATTTCTTGATGTTTTGATCCATAAAACGTGTGTAGACTAAGGGATTACGTTTTGGTTCTTCATCTAATGGATTTCTTACTGCTTGAACTGAATTGATCACTTAGTTCATGATATTAGATTGTTTGATGCACCGAAAGTGATTGTTTGAACTTCCGAAAATACTTTAGATGAGCAAAGTGTCCTTAACCCTCGGAAGTTGATGTTATTGCGCTTTGTGAACATATTGAACCTGTTCTTAATGCTTGTTTAGAAATTGAAACTCAGCGGAAGTTAGTGTGGAGATTTCTATAACATAGAGAATTAGCGCTACGGAAGTAGGTTAATTCTAATATCGTGTTTGAGTTCTAGACGGTTCTTAATATATCCCTGTGTCTTCCATTAATTGTATCTTGATTAAAAAGAAATCCCTGAGAATTCCCAATGCCCAACGTTTGTTTTAAAATAGTATTCAAATCGTTTAAATCATCTTTTTACATGCTTGTTTATGCTTTGTGACACTAGAGAAAATTAAATAAAAACCATCAAAAATATATTTTGATTCGCTGTAGCTATTAACTTGTCTGCAACTCTACGTGTGATCATCGGTCCCTGTGGATTCGATCCCGCATTACTACTGCGTACTTTACTGTGCACTTGCAGTTAGATAATCGGGTTAAAACTCGAGACATCAAGTTTTTGGCGCCATTGCCGGGGACCATTTGGTCACCCTAGAGTTAATGATCAGTTTAAGACTATAGCATTTTCTTTATTTTGTCTAATGTTTCTGTCTTTCTCTTTCTGTTTGTGTTTTCAGGTGAATGAGCGGATTTCATACTAGAAGCAAAGGATCATCGAATTTAATACCTTTGGAGTTAGAGCTCGGCCGCCTAGAGAGACAAGTGAAAAAGAAAAGACTTGAGTCCGCTGAAGAGGTTGAAATGGCTGAACACCAAGAAGACCAATTTCAGGACAACCCGCAAAATCCAATTCCTGTAAATGAACGAGAAGGCAACAATGCTGGTGATAATCAGCAGGCTGGTGTAGCTGCAAGACAACAGGCTGGAGACTATGGCATGCCTAGGATGACGCTTGCACATTATGATACACCAGATGCATTCTATGCCGATCGTTCTGGGATTCGCCCACCTCCCATTGAGAGAAGAGACTTTGAGATCAAGACTGGTCTCATTAATTTGGTGGAGAAAAATCCGTTTCATGGAAACCCGTCTGAGGACCCGATGTATCACTTGGAGCATTTTGAGCGAGTCTGTGACACCAGCAGACATAATGGAGTTCCTCAAGGCGCTTTGAAATGCAGGTTGTTCCCGTTTTCCTTAGCTGATAAAGCTATCAGATGGTTAAAGTCCATCCCTCCAGGATCTCTTACTACATGGGAAGAGACAAGAGCTGCTTTTCTACAGCATTTCTTCACCAAGTCAAGGTCCACATATCTGAGAAGCAGAATTGGAAGCTTTCAGCAACTTGATTCAGAAAGCTTTCATGAGGCTTGGGAGCGTTTCAAGGAGTACACACAGGACTGCCCTCACCATGGTTACACTGATGTGAGCTTGCTGAACATTTTCTATAATGGAGTTCATGAAGAGAGTCAAGATGCCATGGACACAGCAAGTAATGGTGATTTCATGACCAAGACTGTTGAAGAAGCTTACACCTTGTTGAACAACCTGTCATCCAGCAAAGCAAACCGCAAGTCAAGGTTTGATACCAGCCAGAAGGGTGTTGGTTATGAATCCAAGAAGATAGATGAGTTGAATGCCAAGATTGAGATGCTTCTCAAGAGAGATCAGAAATCTGTGAAATTTGTGGAGGAGCAAGGCTATCGTTCCTCACAAGAAGCTGTTGGTGATGATTCAAGTGATATGCAAGCTGATGTGAACTACATTGGTGGTCAAGGAAACTACAACAGAGGCTACAATCAGAACCTTGGGTGGAATCAAAATCAGCAAAATAATCTGTCTTACCGGAGCAACAATGTGGAGAATCCACAACATCAGTCCTACCCTCAGGCAGGAAACAGGCAGAACCAGAATCAGAACCAGAGTGTGTTCAACCAAGGATTTCAGAACAGAAATCAATATCAGGGGAATAACTCGGGCAACTCAGGATTTCAGCAAAGGCAGCAGTACAACAACTATCAGAATCAAGGAAATGCCTCTTCGTCACAGCCTTCTCAGGATAACGAAATTAAGAAGATGCTGCAAATGGTGCTAGAAGGTCAGAAGAATAGCACTGCAGAGATAAACACCAAGGTGGATAACATGTATGGAGAGCTTAATGGGAAGTTTGAAGCTTTGAACACCCATTTGAAAGTTTTGGAAAAGCAAGTTGCTCAAACCGCCTCCAGCAGCAGAACAGCACCTGGATTTCTACCAGGGAAGTCAGAGACGAATCCGAAGGAGTTTGTGAATGCTATAACACTTAGGAGTGGAAAAATGATTGAGGAATCGAGAGAGAAAGAGATCGACCGATCTCAAGAACAGATCGACCGATCCAAGGGGAAGGAGATCGACCGATCCGGTCCATCTGGATCGACCGATCCCGTGTCGACGAAGCCAAATTCCTCTGAACCTGAAGAGGTGTATGTGGCGCCTCCTGCTTATGTTCCTAAGGCTCCATACCCATCCAGACCAAGGCAGAAGATCAAAGAACGTGAGTACGAGAAGCTAAAGAACCTTGTTGGGGAGTTACATGTGAGATTGCCATTTGTTGAAGCGGTGAAGATGGTACCTTCTCTTAAAAGGTACATGAAGGAGATTCTTACCGATAAGATGAGCCTAGAGCGGGGTGTGTTGATGCTCAATGAGGAGTGTAGCGCAGTTCTACAAAATGTCATGCCTAAAAAGCGTGAAGATCCCGGAGCATTTGTTCTACCATGCCGCATTGGATCACTTACTTTTGAGAAGAGTCTCTGCGATCTGGGTTCAGGAGTGAGCCTAATGCCTTTCTCTGTCTCTGAGAGGCTAGGCATGACGAACTACAAACCTACAAGGATCTCCTTGGTCCTTGCTGACCGATCAGTGCGAAGACCAGTCGGTGTACTAGAAAACATCCCTGTTGGTGTTGGAAAAGGATACGTGCTTACCGATTTTGTAGTTCTGGAGCTGGAAGAGGAACCTAAAGATCCTCTCATTTTGGGCAGACCGTTTTTAGCTACTGCTGGAGCCATGATTGATGTACAGAATGGGCATATAGACTTACGTCTAGGAGACATGGCGATGAGATACAATGTGGAGAAGGTGCTGAAAAATCCGACTATTGATGGACAGACTTTCTGGGTTGATACATTGACTGAACTGGTGGAGGAAATGGATGAAGAGTTGCACACTGATGATCCTCTACAAGTCGCATTGACCCAAAAGGAGAGTGAGTTCGGGTTCATGAACCAAGAAGTGGTTGGATTTTCTGAGATTTTGGATTCAGCCTCACCGATTGAGAAGCATGTCGCCTATGTCAGCCTTGAAGACTCAGGCACCGATAAAACCGTCAAACCGTCATCCTCCCAACCAGATTGGAGTGAGGAGAATGCTCCAAAGGTGGAACTTAAAGCCCTCCCAGCTGGGCTGAGGTATGCATTCTTGGGACCGAATTCCACATATCCTGTTATTATTTGTGCTAACCTGAATAATGTGGAGACCGCTTTGCTTCTTTCAAAATTGCGAAAGTATAGAAAAGCATTGGGGTACTCTTTGGATGATATTACAGGTATTTCTCCAGATCTTTGCATGCACAAGATTCACTTGGAGGATGAGTCAAAGACGTCCATAGAGCACCAGCGAAGACTGAATCCCAAACTGATGGAAGTTGTGAAAAAGGAGATTCTAAAGCTGTTGAGTGCAGGGGTGATCTACCCAATTTCAGACAGCACTTGGGTGAGCCCGGTTCATGTGGTTCCTAAGAAGGGTGGCATCACTGTCATCACAAATGAGAAAGCTGAGCTGATTCCTACCAGAACAGTCACAGGGCATAGGATGTGCATTGACTACAGGAAGCTAAACTCAGCCACAAGGAAGGACCACTTCCCACTTCCTTTCATTGACCAGATGCTGGAAAGACTAGCCAACCACCCCTACTACTGTTTTCTCGATGGTTACTCTGGGTTCTTTCAGATACCCATTCATCCAGACGACCAAGAGAAGACAACATTCACCTGTCCATACGGTACTTTTGCCTACAGGAGAATGCCCTTCGGATTGTGCAATGCTCCTGCAACTTTCCAGAGATGCATGATGTCGATCTTTACTGATCTTATTGAGGACATTATGGAGGTTTTTATGGACGATTTCTCAGTCTACGGTTCTTCATTTAGCGACTGCCTTGCTAATCTGTGCAAGGTGCTGGAAAGATGTGAGGAGAAGAACTTGGTGTTAAATTGGGAGAAGTGCCATTTCATGGTGAAAGATGGCATTGTTTTGGGTCACAGGATATCAGAGCAGGGTATCGAGGTTGACAAAGCAAAGATTGAAGTTATGACCAGCCTACAGCCTCCCAGGACAGTGAGGGATATTCGGAGTTTTCTGGGACATGCCGGTTTCTACAGGAGGTTTATCAAAGACTTCTCTATGATAGCGAGGCCACTCACCCGTCTGCTGTGCAAAGAAGCGAAGTTTGTTTTTGATGCTGACTGCCTCGCTGCGTTTCAGATTCTCAAGAAGTCTCTAGTCAGTGCTCCCATTGTGCAGCCACCAGATTGGGACTTGCCATTTGAAATAATGTGTGACGCAAGTGATTACGCGATTGGAGCTGTTTTGGGGCAGAGAAAAGACAAGAAACTCCATGTGATCTATTATGCCAGCCGAACGCTTGATGATGCTCAAATCAAGTATGCTACCACTGAGAAGGAGTTGCTGGCAGTAGTTTATGCTTTCGAGAAGTTCAGGTCCTATTTGGTGGGCTCGAAAGTAATTGTGCACACAGATCATGCAGCCTTGAAGTACCTGATGACGAAAAAAGATGCTAAACCGAGACTCTTAAGGTGGATCTTACTCCTACAGGAGTTTGATATTGAGATCAGAGACAAGAGAGGAGCAGAAAATGGAGTGGCAGATCATCTTTCCCGAATGAGAGTGGAAGCTGAAACACCACTGGATGATACATTACCCGAGGAGAATGTCTATGTGATCACCTTGCTGGAGGATGAGTATTTGGATCAGGCTGATTGCTGTGCCATGAGACAAATTCAGGATGATCTCCCATGGTTTGCAGACTTTGCAAACTACCTATGTGCTGGAATTGAACCACCGAACCTGAAGGGATATGAGAGGAAGAAGTTCATGAGAGATGTGAACCACTATTACTGGGATGATCCCTTCCTCTACAAGAGATGCTCAGATGGTTTATTCAGGAGATGCGTTCTGGAGAATGAGATGCAAGGGATTCTTTTCCACTGCCACAGCTCAGAATACGCAGGCCATTTTGCAACATTCAAGACGGTTTCTAAGGTCCTGCAGGCTGGTTACTGGTGGCCTACACTTTTCAGAGACGCCCATGAGTTTGTCTCAAAGTGTGATGCATGTCAGCGGAAGGGTAACATCAGTAAGAGAAATGAGATGCCCCAAAATTTCATCCTTGAAGTTGAAGTTTTTGATGTATGGGGAATTGATTTTATGGGCCCTTTCCCATCTTCTTATGGAAATGAGTACATCTTGGTTGCGGTTGATTATGTCTCCAAGTGGGTGGAAGCAGTAGCCAGCAAGACAAATGACTCTAGTGTTGTCAAGAAAATGTTCAAGACAGTCATTTTTCCAAGATTCGGGATCCCGAGAGTGGTTATTAGTGATGGAGGCTCTCACTTCATCAACAAGACGTTCGATAAACTGCTGAAGAAACATGGAGTAAAGCATAAGGTAGCTACACCTTATCATCCTCAGACAAGTGGGCAGGTTGAAATATCGAACCGAGAAATCAAGGGAATTTTGGAGAAGGCTGTAGGCAAAACAAGGAAAGACTGGGCTGTGAAGCTTGATGACGCCTTATGGGCGTATAGAACCGCCTACAAGACTCCCTTGGGCACCACTCCTTTTAATCTGGTCTATGGAAAGTCTTGTCACCTACCTGTGGAATTGGAGTACAGTGGTTTTTGGGCAACGAAGTTGATGAACTTCGACATTAAAACCGCTGCAGAAAGGAGGATGGTTCAGTTGAACGAGCTGGACGAGATTCGGTTGAACGCCTATGAGAACACCAAAATCTACAAGGAAAGAACTAAGGCGTGGCATGACAGAAAGATAATCCCGAGAGACTTCGCTGCTGGAGACAAAGTCCTTCTGTTCAACTCTAGACTCAAGCTATTTCCTGGAAAGCTTAAGTCTCGTTGGTCCGGACCTTTCACCATCACAGAGGTTAGACCTTATGGAGCTGTTGTCTTGGAAGACAATGGGAGGAAATTCACCGTCAATGGGCAGAGGCTAAAACCTTACTTCACAGATGCAAAACCCGAAGAAGGAACCAACATTCCTTTATCGGAACCCGATCTCGCCTAAGGACAACAAAATAGTCAGGCTCGCGACTTTAAACAAGCGCTGACTGGGAGGCAACCCACATGGTTTGATTTTCTTTCTCTTTTTGTGATTATGTTTTCTTGTGTGAATTGATTTTTGGTTGTGTTTTTAGATGATTTTCAGTCATGTATCACGATCAGGCAGAGATCGATCGATCTGACGCCTATGGATCGGTCGATCTAAGGCGCCCACGACACCGCTGCTGGACCTGAGGCAGCGAGGGACTCAGATGATGATGGAGCCTTGGAGAGGCGCTCCAAGAGGCGCACTGACCGCAACGCCTGATCGGTAATCTCTCTTGGAATTATTTTCACACCGAGACGGTGTGAAGTAAGTCTGGGGGAGGATGCTACTTATGTACCATATTGCTTTTATCTCTTTTATTTTCTTAGTTTATCGGATTTGATTGTGTTTAAAAAAAAAAAAAAAAAACTCTCTACGTATTTTTTCTCAGACCCTGTGATGATTATTAGACTATTTCCTTGTGTGTTGTGCATTACATTTCATATTGACCATTTTTCAGGACTGTTAGCGCAGACAAACCGAGGAACCACTTGACCAAGCAACCTCTCCTTAAATCTTTTATCAAGTCTCGGTGAATTGTAATCGACTCAACTATTTTTGACCATTAATGAATTTAATTTCTTTTGACCAGGAATCAACATCAGGAAACGGTATACCATATACACATTCAGGATTTTCTTTACCACATTCTACCACTTTTTAATAATCCTGAATGACCAGACTCATCAATAGTTTGGTACCACACCTACACCTTACCCTTTTATTTCTTCTCCATGCATTCTTACACACTGATCATATGTGCATACATGTGCAAAAACAATGGAGAGATTAGGGTAGACATGGTTCATCCGACTGCTTAGGTAGGATCGGAACATTTAGGTGGTTAGACACGGACCTGTGTGTCTAGAGGTGTAAATAGAAAAATTGGGTGTTGTAAGTGTGTGATTGCATCGCAGTGTATATATTCGATTTCGGTTTGTATAAGTTTTCGTTCTAAAAAAAAAAAAAAATGAAAATGAAAAAAAAAAAAAAAAAAAAAAAAGTTCATGTTTATATCTCATTCAGTAGATTTGATTTAGACATTTTATTTTTATTTTGTGTACTAGAGATGATGCTTTGTTTTAATTTGGGGTTAGAGTTTGAGATTTGTTGGGTTTTGATCATTTGAGACTTGAGCAGTTCGAAAACATGGTTATCAATATACTCGGTCTCTCCAGCGATTTTGCATAATGTTTTGCATTTTTTTTTGATATCGCTGATACCCACAAACACTTGAGCCTCACCTAATTAAACACTAAAACAGCCTCCCAAACACCGAGCCCGTTAAACCTGATGGAGATATCTTTGGTGGAAAGGTCACGCCCTTTTTAATGAATGTAAAGAGTTGATTACTTGAAACTGAGACTTGCAGGTCTGAAATATGGAAAGGTTTGCGCGGTCTTGGTGGGGATTTGGAATGAATGCCTTGACAGTCTCTGATTTAAGTGGTTAGCGAAATCACAAGGTAAGGTCTACTGAGGGTTAGTGAGCTCCCAAATTTTAATCCTCTTTACTTGAGGACAAGCAAAGATTCAAGTCTGGGAGAGTTGATATTTCGTATTTTTAACGTTTTTAAACTCGTTTTGGAGCAATTAAATGGTCGGTTTTAATTAAAGTTTTGGTCTATTTGATGCGTTTTGGTGTTCTTAAGTGTAATATGCAGGTTACTAGATAGCTTGAAAGAAAAGAACGCATTCGGGATTTATTCAGAAGCAAGATGGACCGAACGAGAAGTATTGATCGCACAGAGCCACAGATCGACCGATCCGGACAACGTGGATCGACCGATCCCACGCTTTCATGCACTAGATCGACCGATCCGGTCCATGTGGATCGACCGATCTCAGGCGCTACGGGCTCCACACGCACAAACGAGCTTTTCACTCCTTTTTACCCACTCCCCTCAATAATTCAGAGGAGGAACTCGACCTTGGAGACTCAGAAAAGACCAGGGGCGACCAAGGAGGAGATTTACAAGTTCTAGAGAGAAGATTTGAGTGTTTTGTACTTGTTTTGGTGTGATTTGTGAAGATTTGTAAAGGAGTTCATCTCAAAACCATTTGGAGAAGATCTTCTGAACCTTTACTCTGTTTTAATACAATCTTATCATGTTTTCTTCATCAAAATCGTTTTGTTCTTGCTTAGTTATGTGTGAGTAGTCATCTAGTTGGGTTTAGGGGTTCTCATAGGGGATTTCTTGATGTTTTGATCCATAAAACGTGTGTAGACTAAGGGATTACGTTTTGGTTCTTCATCTAATGGATTTCTTACTGCTTGAACTGAATTGATCACTTAGTTCATGATTTAGATTGTTTGATGCACCGAAAGTGATTGTTTGAACTTCCGAAAATACTTTAGATGAGCAAAGTGTCCTTAACCCTCGGAAGTTGATGTTATTGCGCTTTGTGAACATATTGAACCTGTTCTTAATGCTTGTTTAGAAATTGAAACTCAGCGGAAGTTAGTGTGGAGATTTCTATAACATAGAGAATTAGCGCTACGGAAGTAGGTTAATTCTAATATCGTGTTTGAGTTCTAGACGGTTCTTAATATATCCATGTGTCTTCCATTAATTGTATCTTGATTAAAAAGAAATCCCTGAGAATTCCCAATGCCCAACGTTTGTTTTAAAATAGTATTCAAATCGTTTAAATCATCTTTTTACATGCTTGTTTATGCTTTGTGACACTAGAGAAAATTAAATAAAAACCATCAAAAATAAATTTTGATTCGCTGTAGCTATTAACTTGTCTGCAACTCTACGTGTGATCATCGGTCCCTGTGGATTCGATCCCGCATTACTACTGCGTACTTTACTGTGCACTTGCAGTTAGATAATCGGGTTAAAACTCGAGACATCAGCAGCCTCCCTTTTGCCTCATACAGAAACTAAAGCGAAGCTCTGCAGAGAATTCTCGGAGACCAGAAACCCTAGCCGTCGAGCTCTCCCTTTCTCTCTTGCACTGTCTCTCTCTCTCTCTCTTCTCTCTCTCTCTCCCGCGCGATGCTCTATCTCTCTCTCCTCGCTGTCGCTCTCTCTCTCCTCTCCGTCGCACGCTCTCTCTCTCCTCACCGGCGCCGTGTGGTGGTGGTGGTGACCGGATCTCAATCTCCTCTCCCTTGTCTCTCGTTTCCAGATCCGGATCCAGATCTAGGCTAAGTTGGAGTGTCTTGAACCCATCTTGTTCTCATGTACTGTATACTCCTTTATGTTGGAGTTAAGGTTGATTAGACCCTATTTGAAAGCTAGGATGTGATGTTAGGAGTTTTCAAGGCTCCTAAGACAAATGTTGTAGTATAGTGATTGTCGAACCAGTTCTGAGGGATATCAAAGCACTGAGAATGCAAGTACTCACTTAATCTAAGTGCAACCAATGATTTAGATGGGTTTTAAGTTATGACTAAAACTAGAAAGCAATAACAGAATGATACTTCTTGACTAAGGGAAAAGAGAACTCATGGGCATAGGGATTAGACCTTGGGTGATCAAGTATCGAACTAAGGATGACAAATGATCAATCAAACTATCAACCTTAAGCCTAGACACAATTCTAAGCAAGCTCTATGTCTAGATGAATGCTCATTAGCTAACATATCTCAAACATCAAATGTCTTTGGTTGAATAATATGAAAGCAATCATTACGAACAAGTCTATTAGCTATCTTAGCATCTTTAACAACAAATGTCTTTGGCAAAGTATACTAAAAGCCTAGGAGAGTTGTCTCAGGCATTTCATCAAACACCTTTTGGGTGGGAAATGCCTATTGATCAACTTTTGAGTGGCCAACTCAGAAGATGCATTATGAATACTCTACTAGCAAGGAACAAGAATGATCTACACTAAAACATCCTAGAACTAACCTAATCACCCTTGATCTCCCTAACCCATGAATTCAAAAGGTGATTACTCACTAATCTCCATGATTCCTCTTAAACCCATATTGGATTTCAGATTAATCATGTAGAGAAATAGATAAGAAATCAACAATAACACAAGAACATAACAATCAAAATCCAAGAGATGAACTTCTCAAGAGAGTTTTTGTGTATTTCTCAATAGATCAAAAGATAATCTGCCTGGTGGTGGCTTCCAGAGTAAAAAACATAGGTTTAGAAAATAAAAACGTGCATAATGAAATGACCAAAAAGGCCCTTGAGAAAACATGAATTCGGCCAAACAAATAGACGTGGAGCGACCTCGGCACGTCGCTGCGAGAGGTCGCTCCCGGGTCGTTTCCTCGCGAGCGACCTGGCTGTGTCGCTCCGAAGACGTCACTCCCGGCTTGCTCAGAAACCATAGACGCGAGCGACCTTAGGGTGTCGCTCTAGGAGGTCGCTCCCGACTTGTTCGTCGCTCTCAAATCGACACAACCCGAGCGACCTCTGGGTGTCGCTGCGGTGAGGTCGCTCTAGGAGCTAGAGCGACTTCGCCTTGTCGCTCTAGGAGGTCGCTCCGAAGCGTAGATGGCGAGCGAGTTCATGGCGTCGCTCCGGTAGGTCGCTCCCATGCATTGCTCGTCCAATGATCACTCTAATCACCTCTAATCACCTCCCTTGAGCTCCAAATGTACCCAAATGTCTCCAGGAACTCCATGTGGTACTCCAATACCTAATGGAGACATATGTATGCAAAATGCAACCTAGACATGGCTTAATCCTAATCTATATGATGAAAATGCACATGAATAAATGGATAAAACAATGTGAATATGCAAGATATCAACTCCCCCAAACTTATTCTTTTACTTGTCCTCAAGTGAACTTTCTAGAACTCATAGGGAGAGAGGTTTGAAGGTGGGAGCTCATAGCCAAAAGAAACACACAAAGCACTCAAATCAACATTTAAATTCAGCATTAGTACACCCTCTCTTATTATACTCTAGCTTCTCTAGGCCTATCTGAACTCTTTCCATCCCTACACTCATCATCATGCATTCACACATGCAAATCAGCCAACTCTCAAGTTCATTAAGCATAGCATCAAGTGAATTTTTGCAAATGGTCAATTGGTCCAAGTCATTTGGTTGGGTAAGGGAAGGCTTTTATTCAAGTGAGTCAAGAGGTTCAAAATATATGATTTTAAAGGTGGTTCACTCTCAAAACAAGTAGCCTTGACATTGCACATAATATATCTAAGAAAGGGATCAACTCATGCATACAATGCTCAATCTCCATTGTTCTACCCTTTTCCCAAACATACAATTACACAATCATTCCCAAATGTCAAATCCAACTCACATCTCTCACCAAAAGATCCTAAGAACATTAACTCTTCTCTTTGAAATCTACAAGGGATTTTTCACAACCTCAAAACATTACTTAGCTCCTAACAACTTTGCTAGCCCCCTTTTTCTTTCTTTTTCTTTTCTTTTCATTTTTTTTTTTTTTTTAGATGGGGGCCAAGACTTTTCATAACTTGAGCTAGAGGTTTTTCTACTTATCCCAATAAGACAATTCACTTAAACACAAAGAGTCATTTATTTTCCTTTTTCATTGCTCCCAAATCATAATCACAACTCTCACCCCCCACCTATAGCTAGACAATAGAGTGCCCAATCTAGCAAGAATGAAGATCAAGCATTGTCGTTCCCGATACTCTCAACATTATGCACATGTAAGACTTTCCGAAGAAGGCCTCACTCATCAAACAATGAAAGCTTAAAAGGAGGGAAAGGTTTTGGGAGTGGTCTACCACTAGAGTTTGTCAGAATAAGATTGGCATAAAGGATGTGACAACTCAGGTGTGTATAGCCATGACTCAGTACACAAGGGACCATGAGCAAGAAGCATTAAGTTCGTTTAGTTCAAATAAGGTTGTAGTTGGCTTCAAAGACTGAGTTTCAGCAATCAACAAGTTTCAGGAAGAGTTTTCAAGGCTCGAAACATACAAGTCTTTTTGAGAGGTGCAAAAGCTACTCAGGTGCAACGTAGTGTTCTTTACAAGGCATTTAAAATCATTGCTCCCAATGCAAGTAAATGCAACCTATATGCTCTAGACTCTCCTAGAAATGCCAAAGATGCAAACTAAATGAATTTTTTTTTTTTATGCAAATATATATGTATAATGCAATGCATGAGACTCAAATCATCAAAGCAAACGTGATCAAATACTTGGTACCTCCCCCAAACTTAAATAACACAGTCTCTGTGTTGTCAAGGAGAGAGAGATACCCAAAAAGAGAAAACTAATATGCAAAAACGAAATGGTATATACAAGGGAAAGTAGTGTGTTACCTTCTATGGAGAATGAGTAGAGGTAGATGCTCCCTCCTCGTCGTCCTCAGGTGGTAACTCTTCAAGGTGCTCATCAGTAAGAGTGCCCATCTCTTCAATGTAGAAGGCTTGCCCGAACACAGTTGGTTTCTTCATTTTCTCCTTGATGTCAAAGTGGAGAACATGCCCTTTACCCAAATGGAGATCAATCGTGCCCGCTTTCACCTTAACAATTGCTCCTGCTGTAGCTAAGAATGGCCTTCCAAGAATCAATGGGTCCTGAGCCTCCTCACCCATCTCAAGCACCACAAAATCTGTAGGTATCTCATACCTTCCAATCTTCACAGGTAGGTCCTCTAAGATGCCCACAGGGTACTTCACTGAACGATCAGCTAACACCAGAGAGAGTCTACACTTCTTGTACTGAGTGAATCCAAGCTTCTTTGCAACAGACAAAGGCATCACGCTGACACTAGCTCCCAAATCGCAGAGACATTTCTCAAATACCATAGGTCCAAGAGCACAAGGTAGTGTGAAGCATCCTGGATCCTCTAACTTCTCTGGAACATCAAGCCTTTGGATGATGGCACTGCACTCATGGGTAAGAATCATCATGCTTTCCATTTCCTTCTTCTTTGCAGCTACAACATCTTTCAGGAACTTGTTGTATTGAGGAATCAACATGAAAGCATCGATGATGGGCATTGCAACCTGAGCTTCACTCATTTGCTTGTCAAACAAAGCCTTGTACTTCTCTAGCAGCTGCCTCTTGAATCTACCAGGGAATGGTAGTTTGGGTTCATAGGGAGGAGGAACAAAAGAGTTCTCACTTGCTGGAGCAAGAACTTCACCATCTTTCACTGTTTTCTTCGCTTCCCCAACCTTTCCTTTACCCTTGGCTTCCACAATCTTCTCCAAGATTTCATCATTGATTTTCTCATCAACAATCACCACTTCATCATCTAAGTTGATGGCCACCTCTTCACCTAGTTTCTCAGCATCACTGGTGAGGGTTGTAGGAGGTAACTGCTTACCACTCCTAAGGGTGATAGCTTTGGCCTCCTTGGGGTTTTGGTCAGATTTTCCAGGTAGAGATCCTTGCTGGCGAGTCTGGTGAGTGTTCATGGAAGCAAACTGATTCTCTAAATTCTTGACTGTAGAAGCAAGATGTGAGAACTTGTTGTTGAGCTCATTGTAGCTTCCATCAATCTTGGAATGAAGGTTTTTCAACTCATATCCAACATGCTTCTCACTTCTAGTCTGAGACTCCAAGATTTGTTTCAGCAGGGTGTCAGTGCTGCTCTCTTGAGGAGCAGAGGAACCAGATGAGGGGTTTTGATGAGGTTGATAGCTGCCTTGCTGGTTGTTTCGAGGCGGATAACCACTCTGTTGGTTGTTGGGGTAGGATTTCTGTTGGTAGTTGTTGTACTGAAAGTTGGGCTCTTTTTTGTACCAGCTACCATTGTTGTTGATGAAACACAGGTCTTCCTGACCTTCCAAACCCTCAACCTCATGGACAACAGGTGGTGTATCTTGGCTTGGGTTACCAACAAAGTGCAGCTGCTCTTGTGTGGCTTTATCAGCAAGGAGGATGTCTATCTTATCCTGTAGAGCTTTCAACTCCTTCCTCGTCTGCTTATCATCTGTTCGACTGCTTCTGTCGTGGTCTCCACTGTAGACTGCATCACTCTTTACCATGTTGTCAACCAGCTCCTCTGCATCTTCCTCAGTTCTCCCCAAGAAGAACCCATTGCTAGCTGTATCTAGTCTGGCCCTGTACTTAGGAGGAGCACCACGGTAGAATGTGCTCAGCAAGCTCTCCTTAGAGAAACCATGGTGTGGGCATTGAGCTTGGTAGCCCTTGAATCTCTCCCAGGTTTCACTGAATCCTTCCAAGTTCTTCTGTTGGAAACTGGAGATCTCATTTCTCAGCTTAGCAGTTCTTGAGGATGAGAAGAATTTCTCCAAGAATGCTCTCTTGCACTCATCCCAAGTAGTGATAGAGTGGCTGGGTAGAGACTTCTCCCACTGACGTGCCTTATCCCCCAAAGAGAAAGGGAATAGCTTGAGCTTTAAGGCATCTTCGGACACACCATTGGTTTTTGACAACCCACAGTAGCTGTCGAACCTATCCAAGTGATCAAATGGGTCCTCCAGAGCCAAGCCATGATACTTGTTGTTCTCGATCACGTTGAGGAGTCCTGACTTGACCTCAAAGTTGTTGGCTGCCACAGCTGGTGCTCGGATTCCGAATCTGTGACCATGTATGTTGGGGCGGTCGTAAGTGCCAATGGGTCGAGCTGCCCGCGGTTGGTGTTCTGCCCCTTGCGGTGGATCTGCCATATCAATATCCAATCGCTGCAAGTGGGCTTGTTGTTCTTCTTCTCTTCTAGCTCGAACACACTCCCTCTCTAAAGCTCTGATGTCTGCTACTATTGGAACTAGGTTTGTTGGACCCCTGCTCCTCAAGTTCATACACCTGAAAGTTAAAGGTAGGTGAAGAAGAAGAATCAGTAACAAAAGAAAATAAAAATGACTTAGTCTCAAGTAAATGACTAAATCTCAATGTTCAAATCTACTCAGAATTTGGCAACGGCGCCAATTTGATGTTAGGAGTTTTCAAGGCTCCTAAGACAAATGTTGTAGTATAGTGATTGTCGAACCAGTTCTGAGGGATATCAAAGCACTGAGAATGCAAGTACTCACTTAATCTAAGTGCAACCAATGATTTAGATGGGTTTTAAGTTATGACTAAAACTAGAAAGCAATAACAGAATGATACTTCTTGACTAAGGGAAAAGAGAACTCATGGGCATAGGGATTAGACCTTGGGTGATCAAGTATCGAACTAAGGATGGCAAATGATCAATCAAACTATCAACCTTAAGCCTAGACACAATTCTAAGCAAGCTCTATGTCTAGATGAATGCTCATTTGCTAACATATCTCAAACATCAAATGTCTTTGGTTGAATAATATGAAAGCAATCATTACGAACAAGTCTATTAGCTATCTTAGCATCTTTAACAACAAATGTCTTTGGCAAAGTATACTAAAAGCCTAGGAGAGTTGTCTCAGGCATTTCATCAAACACCTTTTGGGTGGGAAATGCCTATTGATCAACTTTTGAGTGGCCAACTCAGAAGATGCATTATGAATACTCTACTAGCAAGGAACAAGAATGATCTACACTAAAACATCCTAGAACTAACCTAATCACCCTTGATCTCCCTAACCCATGAATTCAAAAGGTGATTACTCACTAATCTCCATGATTCCTCTTAAACCCATATTGGATTTCAGATTAATCATGTAGAGAAATAGATAAGAAATCAACAATAACACGAGAACATAACAATCAAAATCCAAGAGATGAACTTCTCAAGAGAGTTTTTGTGTATTTCTCAATAGATCAAAAGATAATCTGCCTGGTGGTGGCTTCCAGAGTAAAAAACATAGGTTTAGAAAATAAAAACGTGCATAATGAAATGACCAAAAAGGCCCTTGAGAAAACATGAATTCGGCCAAACAAATAGACGTGGAGCGACCTCGGCACGTCGCTGCGAGAGGTCGCTCCCGGGTCGTTTCCTCGCGAGCGACCTGGCTGTGTCGCTCCGAAGACGTTGCTCCCGGCTTGCTCAGAAACCATAGACGCGAGCGACCTTAGGGTGTCGCTCTAGGAGGTCGCTCCCGGCTTGTTCGTCTCTCTCAAATCGACACAACCCGAGCGACCTCTGGGTGTCGCTGCGGTGAGGTCGCTCTAGGAGCTGGAGCGACTTCGCCTTGTCGCTCTAGGAGGTCGCTCCGAAGCGTAGATGGCGAGCGAGTTCATGGCGTCGCTCCGGTAGGTCGTTCCCATGCATTGCTCGTCCAATGATCACTCTAATCACCTCTAATCACCTCCCTTGAGCTCCAAATGTACCCAAATGTCTCCAGGAACTCCATGTGGTACTCCAATACCTAATGGAGACATATGTATGCAAAATGCAACCTAGACATGGCTTAATCCTAATCTATATGATGAAAATGCACATGAACAAATGGATAAAACAATGTGAATATGCAAGATATCAGGATGATAGATCATGATTATTGCAAGGATGTTAGATGAATGGAACACGATGCATAAGAACCCTCATATTGTTAAATGGGACTTAGTAAACTGAAATGGAGTTGTGGTAGCGATGATTGATTGGTAATTTATGCTTGTATGTTTGGATGTGTAGTCCCATGAGTGGTTTGTGATTAAAGCTAGGATGCTAGAGAGAAATGAATGCTAAGCTGATAGATGAGTAATGATTGTTAATGTTATTGAAGTAAAACTTGAGTGCAATGTGTATTGTGTGTGGCACCGATAACGGGTGGCGTCTAGTGAATGAGTCCAAGTAGAAGTCTAAATGAAAAGGAAAGCGAATGAGAATGGGAAGGGATAAGTGAAAATGATAAGGATGTGAAAGGATAAGTGAAAGTATGAAAGAATAAGGTTACGGTTAAGCATGGGTGGGGAAAGTATATAGAGTCTAAGGAAAGTATGTGTGGCAGTAGTTCACGCTAGGTATCCATAGGAGATGTGGCGAATCCACAAGAATATAGAAGCACCCATAGGAGATGTGGCGAATCCACATGAATATGGGGTAGAAGCCTAGTGGGAGCTACCCACTGATGATAAGAACGAAGTGCCAACCGCGAGAGGCGGGATATAAAAACGTGCATCATGGTCGGGTAACGGGGAGTTAAAGGTGTCATAGGATCGAGTCGGTCTGGATGAGTCGGTTAAGTCTAGGGTTTAACGTGTGTGGCAATGAGTGAGTTCATTGTATTGATTGATCACTAGGTTGCTAGAAATGTATGGAATTGAATGTGGACAATTAGTGATGACAGTATGAAATGATAAAAATACATTACCTGATTGTAGTGGCTAGTTAGTCCTAGTTCCCGCATAGAGTAGTATAGAGTGTCACCCATAATAAAAAGTCGACTTTTAATATGACAACCCGTCCCGTGGGACCCAGGCTCACAGCGCTGCAGCGCACCGACCCCAACCCCTCCATTATGGGAACTACCTGCCCCATAATTAGGTTGTTGGTGAGATTCGAACCCCCGACCTCACCCTTTAACAGCCTTCCCACAAGACAAGCTGAGTAACTTGTTGCTCACTCCTCTATTTCCATTTCCCTGTGCGCAGGAATGTAAGTAGAAGTATATGGATGTGGGTGTGACGGTATTTCAAAGAAGGTTATGCGCCTGTCGGCTCTCGGGACCAGTAACGGGACACGTAGGGTTGTCTAAATGAGTAGACACGTGTCCATAACGCCCTTTCGATAACCCCGGACGGACGCCGGGGGATCGGGCCGTTACATTTTTGGTGAACATAAAATTCGTTGTTAACTTTAATAAATTAAATAACATTAAAATCATGGACCAAAATACCTCAAGATGATGTCATATACGCCACCATGGGCTTTCTACATTAATTTCAACCTTTGAATGTAATCAATTTATAGATTATCCCAAAATTTTCGAGCTGTTGAAAATATCTTATGTTATATTTTTCTATGGGCATCTAAATTTGATTTAAATTAGATTGGAAGTATCTTCACGCAAGAATAATAATATGAGAATATAAAAGTCTATATGATTGAATGGAATGAAACGTATTAATCTTAATATCAAGTTAGTGATAAAATTCAATTTTGATCTAATTAGGTCAAAACTTCATGAATACATGATAAGAAAAGTAGCTCATTCCGATTGAAAGTGTTCGCATGAAAGAGACATAAAAATAAGATGTGAACACAGACTAGATAGTCTGAACCTAATTAAAAAATAAAATTACCATTTGAAGTGTGAAGAACTTTATCAAATAATATACTTTTCAATAGAATTTTGGTCAAAATTAATGGTTGAAAAATAGCTCACTCCCATTACAAGCAAAGAGGCTGGGTCCTCAAACACACTCGGTAGAAACTATCCCCACGCAAATAAAAATCATAAATATGATTGAGTGTTTGATTACTTTTAGTTTTAGCAACGGTACACATGTTGTAGTATATGAGTGCATTATGAAAATATTCACTTTAATTTATCTAGCATACGGATTGATGAATGGTTCACGAGGAGACTGGTTTCTTAACTTTTATTCGTTCTTACGGACTAATCTTGTCTGTAGAATAATGATTTATGTTTGTTTCCTATCTGTATAAACTATAAGTTGAAGATTCTATATGTTTTATCCACAAAATGGAAGTGAAAGTATGGGCAATTTTTTTAAAAAAAAAACTCTGTCAATGGCTGACTCTTAAAGGATTTTCTTTGTATTCACAGTCATTTGGTTGTTTGTTTGCTTAATAAAGTATATCACCCATTATAGAAAAGGTCTTGGCCAAAGCACTAATGTATGATAAGATCTGGTGTTTATAAACTATACATAAGAGAAATAAAGAAACGATAGCAGATTCATGAAGCAAGCATGTACATTTGTGGTGCCAAAAGCCAGATCTGGATGAAAATATGCACGTCGCTTTGCACGCGCAACCTTTACCAGCATGACAACATCAATATATGGAATGTAAACTTTTTGAGTTACTTGAACGCAACATCCTTTTATAATACTATATATAAGACTATTTATGACACCATTATTAACATTCACTGCTACAACGATAGCATTCAGAAAGTTAAAAATTAGGCAGCAATAACAGGTGAAAATAATAAATTGTGGAATTAATTATGTACAGTACTGAGTACACAGTACAGAAACATTACAAATGTCCAACCAAAAAGAATATTTCATATGTTAAAATCATCAATATGCTCCATGTGCTCTCTATGTAGTCAATACTGTAATAGAAATAAAAATGAAGTTAGCAAATGCATATTGCTAGTGGTTGAGAATATTCCATTGAAACATCAGGAACGAGAGCACCGTTGTCGGAGGTCGTTGTCCCCCATCCAGCATTCGGACAAGTCACAGAAAGTGTTTGGTTAAAGAATTGACCTACATTTTAGCAAATTATAAACAAACGAAAAATTTGTGAATCTTCTAAATAACGAAAATTGTCCTACATCTATGCAACTAACGAAAAAACCTTAAATTATCTTATATGATCTGCCAAGGATTCTCCACGGATGTTCCATTACCGTGTGAGTTTTTTTTTTCTTTTTTTTGACAAAGATTACCGTGTGAGTTGGTTCTACGTAATAAGTTAATGGTCACATAATATGTATAAGTTTGTGATAATGTAAACATTTCAAATGTGCAATTCTGTCTAGTATATGTATGTGACTAAAATCTTTTTTTTTTAAGGATACTATGCTACTATGCTTAAATGTAGCTACTAGCTAGGTAGCCAGAAATTGGCTTTGGCTCATAACGTTGGCAATGTTTCGTTTGCCACAAAACATCGTGGCCAGTCTATGGCTGAGACGAACGGATAACCGTCTAATGTCACTTGCAAGTGGAACGGTCAAAAAGCTTCTGATTCTAAAACAAATTCTTAATTTTTAAAATAGATATATATATATATATATATATATATTCGGATCTAAAACTTTAAATTTTTAGTTATACTTCTAAATTCAAAGCACAATATTTTAAAATAAAATTAATATATATATATATAGTTGAAGTATTAACTTTTAAAATAAATTATTAATTTCTATATATAATGTTGTTATTTTTTTTTTTGAACAGGCCCCTAAATAATTTGAGAAGAAATGTTGTTTCTTTGTCATTTGATTAGCCATACTTTGACAACAAATTAAGTAGAAAACAAATTTGTAGTCAATTGTGACAAATCTGTGTTAATCAAAGAGTTGTCTTTGACCAACTCCGTGGTTAAAAGATAGATTTTTTAGTGTACAAACATAAAAATGAATGAGTAACGGTTTATATATACATACATATATATAAAAGCATGGACGTATACACAAATAGTTGAATTATATAGAAAACAATCCGCACGACAAAAGGGATTATAACTTTTTGGCAACTATATAAAGGCTTTATTGCATGAGCTTACGCCAACTTGGAGATCATTAATATACCACACTAAAGTTACTAGGATTAAACAAAACACTTAAACATGTCTCTTCCGTTTCCAATTCTCCTTCTATTGATATTCTCAACATCGTCATCTTTTTTCATCACTCTTGCACACTGCAAGATCCCTCGACTTGGGATTTCCCCAAAAATGCTAAAGAATGAACCTGATGCACCGACGCAAAAACTAAACGACCCTGATCTAAAAATGTTCTACTTTAATCAGAATCTCGACCACTTCACATTCACACCAAAAAGCTACATGACATTTCAACAAAGATACGCCATCGATTCAAAACACTGGGCTGGTGCTACAGACAATGCACCGATATTAGCGTTTCTTGGAGAAGAATCCTCGTTAGATTCGGATTTGTCTGCCATCGGTTTTCTTCGTGACAACGGTCCTCGTTTAAAAGCGCTCCTTGTCTACATAGAGGTGTGTGTGGCTATAAAGAACTGCGCGGTTAGATATATCTGTAACATTGTTTGTATGTAAATGTATACCATATATAACGCAGCATAGGTATTATGGGAAGACGATGCCATTTGGTTCTGCAGAAGAAGCATTGAAGAACGCGAGTACCTTGGGATATTTGAATGCAGCACAAGCTTTAGCAGACTATGCAGCAATTCTCTTGCATGTTAAAGAAAAGTACTCAACCAAACACAGTCCTATCATTGTCATAGGAGGATCATATGGTGGAAGTAAGTCCATATCCACTACTATATATATATAGATACCATATATACAAAATATCGTAACCATAACCTTTGTGGCCTATGGTGTACCCTTGAACATTTTACTACCATCAGTATATGGTACTTTGTTTATTTGATATAGTTACCATTTAACATTTTACTATGATTACTATATGAAATCTTGCTTAGAGTGGAGTATTCTATATGATTTCTCAGTTATATATAATATTAAATATCGTTATATGATTAATAAAAGGCAAAATGAATAATCATTTTCTTTTATGTTTCTTGGTACACAGTGTTAGCAGCATGGTTCAGGCTAAAATATCCGCACATAGCACTCGGGGCATTAGCATCTTCAGCTCCTCTTCTCTACTTTGAAGATACTCGTCCTAAATTTGGTTACTATTATATTGTAACCAAGGTTATTAAGGTAATAATAATTATTCAGTTATTCAATTGCTACATAACATATTAATACATAAGATATCTTTTTCTATATTTTTATTTCAATTTCAACTATGATCTGTTTTTCACTAATTTTTGTTTTAGGTTAATTAATTGTAGTCTAAACTAAATACTGATTTCATCTTTTCTTCTTCCATATATTCCTCAAGGGAACGAGTGAGAGATGTTATAACATGATCCGCAAATCTTGGAAAGAAATCGATAGAGTTGCTGCCAAACCCAATGGTCTCTTAATCCTTAGCAAACAATTCAAAACTTGCGCGTAAGAAAGACTTTTTTGTTAAAAATAAAATTCAACTAATCTACAATTTATACTTATTTCGTCCATACAATTATATTTCCAGTCCATTGAACGGAAGCTTCGATATCAAAGACTTCTTGAGTACAATATACGCCGAAGCTGTTCAGTACAATCGGGGTCCTAGTTATTCGGTGACCAACGTGTGCAACGCAATCGACAACAACCCACCAAACCGTAAAAAAGGTTTACTTGATCGGATCTTCGCAGGTGCTGTCGCTTTATTAGGCAACCAATCTTGCTATGACACCAATATGTTTGCGCATCCTACAAACAATAATAAAGCATGGAGATGGCAGGCACGTAAATTCACGTTAAAAACCATGTTCAAACCTGATAGAGTGTATACGTAGAAAAATTATGTTTGATTTTAATTCGTCTAACCGATACCTAAAATGTCATGAAACGACTTTTGTATAGACCTGCAGCGAGATAGTGATGCCGGTGGGGTATGACAAACAAGACACGATGTTCCCAACAACACCATTTAACATGACCAGTTACATTGAGGGATGTAAAACTGATTATGGTGTCACTCCTCGGCCACACTGGATCACGACGTATTTTGGAATTCAGGTATATATAATTAGAAAGGTATATATAATTAAATAAAAAACTTTTGGTCACGAAGTATATATATATTTTTTTTTGTAAACAAGTATATAGATTATAAGTTAACTAATCTCATACTCATATATTATCAATGTCATCCAGTTTGGGGCACAAGTTAGATAAACCATCATTCATAAAACAAATTGTATTTTTGGATTCCTTAGTATTGTTACATTCTTAATTTTGTGTTTAGGTGTAAAAGGGACCAGAGATTTTTTTGGTCGCTTTGTATATCCGTTATTTGGACCGATATTAATGTTAATAGTTTAGTAATTTTGATAAAACTAATCAGCTAGAACTTACTTTTATATTGTGCAGGATGTGAAGCTAATCCTCCGAAAATTTGGGAGCAACATCATTTTCTCTAATGGATTGTCAGATCCTTATAGCGTCGGCGGGTAATAACATAATACAAATTGATTAATAAATTAAGATATATAATACACAAATGTTTTACGGGGTTTCTTTTTAACATATTTTCAGAGTTTTAGAGGATATTTCAGATAATCTTGTCGCCATCAAATCAAATAATGGTAAATTTTCATTTGTATTTAAGCGTATTCAACAAGTTGTTTAAGAATATGATGAACTCCCACGTTCATCCTATTCTTGAACTCACACGTATAAGAAAAAAAACTCCCAGGTAATTTTAATAAATTTTAAATGAGCAGGTTCACATTGTCAAGATATTGTCATGAAGAGTAAAGGAGATCCGGAGTGGCTGGTGATGCAACGAGACAAGGAAATTAAAATAATTGAATCTTGGATTTCAACGTATCAAAAGGATTTAAGAGCTCTTAACATATCTATCTAAGTTTGGTTATAATATACACAATATATAGAAATCAATAAGTGGTTCTTGTCCTGGTTGAGAGGCATGGTCAAATGAAGATCGATCGGTATGAAAACCAGTAAATACTGTGAATCTTATTATGGTATTCCTCCTAGGCCACATTGGAATCAAAACGAATTATATTATGTAATAATTTTGAAGTCATATTTATTAGATCTATGGTGCAGGTCTCTAAGCCATCCTCCAGGATGGATTAATGTATTTGTATTTACTCTTTTCCTTCATGAATCACGCGACTATTATTATTCACGGGCTTACGCTAAAAGGACCATAATCTGATTTATAAAAATGGGCTCAATTTACAAAACTTCTTTGAGAGTTTTTCTTGGCCGCATAAGAGTTTCGATAACTCTTCCAAGTTCAGATACTTCACCCATTACACCATCCCCATCTATGGGTTCTTCCACTAGTATCTCACAATTAATTTACCTTCAAATAAGACAAAATTGCATAAAAAACTTCAAAATAGTATTCATTAATACTTTTAAGTTATTTTACTAACATATTAAACCCTCAAATTGGCTTTTGAATCATAAAAAAACTTTCAACATGGTTTACTTATTCATCAAGTCCAAAATATGACTTGTTAACCTTTAAATAAGATGACATGACAGTTTTTATAATATTTTTATTTAATTAATAAAATCAATTAATAAGAAATAAAATAGAAAACATAAATAAAAATTAGAAAACTGCAAAAAAAAAAATTAAAGTTTTTCATTTTAAAATGCAATTTTCACAAAACAGTAAAAAAATTGTTTTTAAATAAATCATGTAAAAGCTCAAACAAATTCAAAAAATAAAATAATTTCAAACATATTAACATTAACAATAACACTTTTCGTCACATCACAATTAAGAGTAAATATTTTTCATCATATCACCAATGACAATGGCGTCAGAAACCATTACTATCAATATTTCAGAATTTGCCCATGTTTCGAATATATCAACAAATCACCATTTCGAACATATCAAAATTAAACGATTTAAAATTTTTAAAAGTATTACTGTTACTAGTGATATGACAAAAAGTGTTATTGGTAAAATGTTCATAATTATTATTTTTTGATAATTGTTTAAAAGAATTTTTATGATTTTTTCAAAAAATAATTCTTATTTTATATGATTTTCCAAAAAAAAAACTGACATATATAATAATATGTTTGAAATTATTTATTTATTTTTAAAATTTTTTAGAGATTATATATAATTTTTAATGTATTTTTTTAAATGAGTATTTTTTAAGATTTTCTTAATTCGATTTTAACTTTTTCTGTAGGTTTCTAATTTTTACTTATGTTTCCTATTTACTTTCTTATTAATTGCTTTTATTAATTAAATAAATAATAAAAATATATTTTTTAAAACAATTGACACCTCTTCTTATTTACATGTTAACATGACACATTTTTGGCTTAACAAACAAATAAGCCATATTGAAGGTTTTTAATAATATAATGGAGAAAACAGCTATTAAAACATTGAATTTTCAAATTAAAACCAAAAAACTTCTAACTCATGTTTGAGCCAAAAAATTCTTCAACTTTTAAATATTGGTCGTTTGAACTCTCATTTTTGTTGATTCGATCATTTAAGAAATTTGAATAGTCAACTGTTAAACTCGAATAACGGCCGTTATACCCAATATGACGCCGTTTTAAAAAATCATTATGTTTAAGATAAATCCAAATCGAGTTCATCTTCCTCACTCGAACCATAATCCTTAATTCGATTTCATCTTTCCCAAATCTATTCCAGAGGTAATCTCCAATTACGAGAAGTTGTGGTGGTTTCTCCGGCGTCATGTATTATTCTCATCAGTTTGATAAAGTTGAATTGTCTCTCAGTTACTTGTAGGGTTTTATGTGACGAAAGCTCAGTCTCGATTTCTTGTCGAGTTTAACAGTTTTAGTTTAACAGTAGACTATTTGAGTTTCTTAAATTACCGAGTCAACAAAAAATAAGTATTAAAATAGTCAATATTTAAAAGTTGATGAATTTTTTGGCTCAAATACAAGTTGGAAGTTTTTTGTTTTAATTTGAAAATTCAGGGTTTTAATGGATGTTTTCACTGATATAAAGACCAATTTGAAGGTTTAATATGCCACTTTGAAAAATTCTACCTTTATCTCATGTATGTACTACTATGCATATTTATACATTTTCACAAATACCTAAAGTATGAGAGCTCATTAGAGAGACAAATTATATTACCTTTACTTTATAGATATATAAATAAAAATAATTATTTAATTAAATAATAAAAAATAAATATATATTTTTATAGTTTTTGAATTATACTTTTTTAAAATTCAGAGTTTTTTACAAAAAAAAATTGAAAAAAATCGAAATTTTCTTTCAAAATTTTATTACGAAATTCCAAAATTATTTTTAAAATTATTTTAAAAAATTTAATGTTAAATTTAATTATTATTTTTTAATCTTAAATTCTACCTTCCAAATTTAAATCCTGTCTAGATTAATCAACTCTAAAGATATAAATGTTATTCACTTGTTTAAAACTAAATGTAAATGTGGTTAAGATAAACATGAAAAGTAATATTTAGAAGTGAAAATAGCACATCTCTATATTTTCCTCTATAAATAGAAGAACTCTATAGAAGTATATATTGGAGCAATTCAACCTCTATTTATAGAGAAAAATATAGAGATGTGCTATTTTCACTTCTAAATATAGAGACGAAAAGTGACATTCTTCTATATTTTTTTCTAAAATAAAAGAATTCTATTATAGAATCATACTTTAAACCAAATTCACCTTTATAATAGGGATTTCTATTTTAGAAGAAAATGTAGAAACATACATTGAAGATGCTCTTAGTTCCTTTGAAGCGTCCATAACATATAGTAAGGACAATCTCATTATATATATCTTACCTTAGTATAAACTTCTTTAAAGATCTCCCTATATATTAAATGAGAAGTCATTTTAGTGAATTTTGGTGACGTGTCGCTCATAGGTGAAGTTTCAAGAAATTGTTATAATTTGATTGGTCGATTGTTCTTAATTTTTTATTTATTTAATTTATATCTAAAAATTTAAGGTAAGTCTAAAATCATTTAACATCACTTGCCATATAATCTAAAGAATATTACAAATAACAATTTATGGAAACTAATTCTCGAAATTATAGAAAGATTAATAATGTTTTATTTTTTACTTTAATATTTATAAACTATAAAATATAATGAACGAAAATTTATATAAGATAATTATAATAGTTTTATACTTATACTTGATGAACTGTATTCGAATATAATTATATAATAACTATTTTAAATATTACAAAATCCAAACATGTTTATTAATATTATTTTTAAATTATTTATCGTTGTTTAAAGAACAAATTTATCAGAATTTTAAAATAATTTATAAAATGTTATAAATTATTTATAAAAATATAAACCTACTATATATTGATTGAGAAGTCACATAAGTGATTTTTTATTACGTGTCGATCATAAATGAACTCTTTAAATTGTTATAATTTGATTGGCCGATGATTTTTAATTTTATTTATTATAATTATATCTAAAAGGAAAGGATAATTCAATTACCACTTTCTAAAATAATCTACAGAATTTTAGAAATAATTATTTATGGTAACTAATTTTTGAGACTATGAAAGAGTAATAATGTGATCAAATTTTTTTATATATTTATAAATTACATAAAATAAGAAACAAAAATGTTTATTTGAATTGATATAATGATTTTATATTCGTATAGAAAGCCTTATATTTGTATATAAAGTATCATAATAACTATTAATGTCTAATAAATTTCATGCATGCTTTATAAATCATTTATTAAATTATAAATAAATTTATAAAATTAATTATATTGTAGACATGGATCTTTAAAATGTAATTTACATTGATGTTTTAATTAATTGTAACGTTTATAATAACTTACCTTAATTTTCTATTACTTGCGCAAGTTGCTAATATTTATTGCATTGTTTTAATATAGTTTACCTTATTGTTTTTAATAACTTACCTAAGTAACCTTAATGTTTATAATTTTTTTCCCGTTTATTTATAACTTTATCATTTTTTGAATTCCCCTATTACTTGCGCAAGTTGATAATAGTTAATGCATTCTAATTTGTTAGCTCGCTTTTAATAATTTACCATTTTTGAATATGGATTATTTGCGCAAGTTGGTATTGTGTTTATTGCATTTCACCTTATGGCAATATAATTTTAATTTCTTACTTGATAAAAATCATTTTGAAAACGTCATTTATTATGTAAAATATCCCCTAATAAATGTCTAACGTGGAAGGTAGACTATATATATAACTGAGACCCCAAACGTCTAACGTCTTACAATACAACTATTCTTTTTTCCTAACAATTTTTAAAAACCCGTCTAAAGATACATGGCGTATTGAAGTACGGATTCTTCGCCTGTGGAGAAATTATAACAAAGAATCCGGCAACACTATCGAAATGGTATTTGTTTTTATTACTACATTTTTCAAAACTCAGAATCGTCATATATTATATTTACTTTACAATGAACAATATTTTTTTATAGTGTTTCATAACTACTTATTCTGCTTTCCGTCAACTCTTATAATTTATTTGTATAACTCATAACTTTCATATATTCGATCAGGGACAAAATTTCATGCTTTAGTTTGTGAACAGCTCATCAAAAAATTTGAAGGTTGTCCAGTTATTCAAAGTGTACGATGCTATTGGTGATTATCGGACAAGCTCTCATCCGTACAAAATTGGGTTCTTCCACGCGACTTTTGTTGCAAAACCAAATGATTTTCCAAGTAAAGTTTCCGAGAAGTATTTGGCTGTTTACACTGAAATTCCTAGTGGAAAAGCTGATAACAGTTGTTTGGTTGGTAAGTAATTTTCAACTGGGAATTGTTCATGCACTAATAATTTATATATGATTTTATGGCTATTAATCTGTTTATTAAATAACTTTAATATTATACCTACTTAATTGAATTTTTAATGTTTAGATATTCTTTTGATTTTGTATTATTTGTGTTAGTTTAATTATTTTTATTTTGGAATGTAAATGTTATTGGTCAAATAGTTAACTTCGGTTTTCTTGAAAACAAAATGATAAAAGGAAAAGATAACATGAGGCTCTTGATTGAGTTACGTGACCAAAAGTAAGCTTAAGTACTTTACTTTTTCTTATTTGCTACCTAAATATGTATATTGGATTTATTAACTTAAGTTTATATTATACAATAACGTGAAGATGATGTGTACTCTGTAGGATCGTTATGCTAAACAAATATACGATTATAGTATGAGCAATGTTCTAAAAATCGCTAGGCGGTAACTAGGCGCTTTATAGAGGGCTAGCGACTAGGCGGATTATTCGGGGCCTAGGCGAGGCCTAGGCGTTAGCAAATTGTTGATTTATTTTATATATTTTATACATTTGTATAACATATTTTAGTTTTTAAGTTTAATTATAAAATTATTGTGATGAATTATCAAAATTAGATATACAAAACAGAAGAAAGTAGACATTGTAATAATATTATTGCTTTATTTAACATATATAGACAATTTTAGATCGATTTTAACCGATTTAGAACAGTTTAAACCAATTTGAATCATATAAATCGGTATAAATCGGATTTTAAGAAAATCATTTCGGATAGGACCGAGTTGCTGCCTAGGCGGGGGCCTAGGCGCCGCCTAGACCGATTTTTAGAACCCTGAGTATGAGTAACATGCCCACAATGATTATTTGTGTTAGTTCTCTTCTATTAAAGAGTGGAAATGTATATAATACATCTATCTTTCTAAAATAATTATATGTACAACATGTTAATAAAATCTATATATTGTAGGTGCTTACTCCATATCTAGCGGGTGGAATTCAATCCAAATTTTACTCAACCCAACATGGATTTGGTTGACCAGTTCAAAACAAGGTACTCCTCCAGTTAGTACTCTTTTGTTAGCTAATTTTGAATTTATATACATTACCTTGGCAACATAATACAATGTTTTTATAAGCTTGATTTATCTTGATTTTGCAGTCTCCCTAATGATTCACTTGCTCTTACAGACGACGATAGTACCCAATGGTCTGTTGGTACTGTTACATCTGTTCGTGCCAAGTTTTTTGTTATTAATGAGAAGAGAACCGTAAGAGAAATCATTGATAGTACTCTAGTATATAAACTAAAAACTCTCCATTTTAGTTGACTACAATCCAGTTTTCACACTATTTTCGATGATGGTATGTAAATTTAATATTATTTTCTATTCAATAAAATTTAGAAATTTATAAATCTATGAAATTATTTTATTTCGTACAACTGCTTACAAAATTTAATAATTTTTTACAGGTTTCTAATGGATGTTGCTTTCTTTATCGAAAATGGTACTTCTTAATTTATATTACTTATGGATTATATTCTGGATTTTATTACAATTTCTTTAAATATGTCATTATTTTTAAATACAATGAAAGATATATAGAGTTGACAATCCAATCTCTTTGGCAAAACTTAATATACAGAATATGTATGCATATGAAGCTCTATTTATAATAACATAGATTCATGAGAAATAATATATAGCATCTTGAAAATATATGCTACCTAAAATTTATAAAATTATATATCTATGAAATTATTTTATTTCGTACAACTGCTTACAAAATTTAATAATTTTTTGCAGGTTTGTTTTCTTTATTGAGAATTGTACTTCTTAATTTAGATTACTTATAGATTATATTTCGACTTTTATTATTTTTTCGAAAAATATAAACATAAATATATTTGTCACCTAAAATACACAGTTACAACTTATATACAATACAATTCTACACAGGGTGCGGACCAGTCACCTAGTATAAAATGAAAAATAAAGAAAACGAGGTGAGAGGTGAAAAATTAACGGTCTTCTTCTGAGATCTTCAACAAAAAATAGAACTTAGATACTCTTGACATAAAGTGCTATTCTAGGAGTGTCTTAGGTTTTTTTGTGTATTAAATTTTAATCATCAATTAAGTTGTACTAAAATTAATCATATTATATCTCTTAGATACTAGTGGTAAGATACTTAGAACATGCACATTGGAGAAAACCTTAGTCGGTTTCTCATATACAATATTAAATTTTTATGTTTTTTTAATTAATTGAGTTATTGTGCAGTTGAAATGTGTAGAATTGTCTCTCACCATCTCATCTGTGGTATTTTCATAAACAACCGATTCTAAAAAATTATCGTTCTCTTTCCTATTATTTCAATTCTTTTCATTAATTTAAGTGGTAGGTACTCAGTGGAATACTCTTACTAATGGTACCCTAATAACATGATTACGGTTAAGAAATTGTGATAGTTTCTATAAGAATATCGATACTATTAAAAAGTAAGGAGTCCTGAAAAATCTACATATGAAAATTTGTTTGGACTCTTTCACTAGATTTATCTTTTTTTTTTTAGTCTTACCTAATATTTTTGTAACAAAATGTTAGTCTATAACATTACACCGTATATACCAACTTTTACTCATTTCCTTTAGTGAGTTAACCATATTATTTATCAAATATTACGGTAATCTTACTTGGACAATTTGCTAACAATACAACTATTTTGGTCGACTAACCCACGAACCTATACTATCGACTTCTAAACCAATTAATATATTTTTAAACTTATTTAAAAGTTAACATAGATCATACGTTATATTATACTATGTCATCTTACATTATATAGTTCCAAATATTTTACAAACTAAAATTTAATTAAAAAAAAACTTAAGTAGCCACCTGTTAAAAACAAAATTATATATTTTACATTAAATTATTCTCTATAAAAAAATTTATAATAAAAAATGTTATTTAAGATAAATTTAAAAACTATTAAAAACTTTACAAATCTATACTATTAAATTAGCCAAAAAATCTGCTAAATAAATCTTAAGGTCTTATAAAATGCATACAAAAATAATCAGAGAGTAGGTTAGGGCATTCCAGTCGGGTACGAATCGGTTTCTTTCGGGTCTGAGTTCTTCTGATCCTAAAAATCTGGACATAACTAGGTATTTGAAAATTTCTGGTATGTGTCCAGGTCGGTTCTTTCGGGTTCAGATATGTTCGGGTTCATAATTCAAATACCTGTAAAATACCTATAATTTTTGGATATGTAACGGGAATGGATGTGTTAAAAATGGAAATGGATTGGTTTGGGTATTTAAGACCCGAAAAATTCGAAGTACCCGAAAACCTAAAAAAAACAAAACACGAAAAAACTTGAAAACTCAAATAAATACAAAACAATATTTAAATACTTAAAAGACCCATAAATTTACCTAAAATCTGACTAGAGGAACCGAAAAATACCCAAATTTTTCAATACCCGAAATATTTTTTTTAAGTATGGAATTTTGCCCGAAACCCGTAATCAGAAATACGAACCCAAAATCAAAAAGTATATGTAATACCTCAAAATATCCAAATATACCTAATTTACACAAAACATTTCAAGTACTTCGGGTACTAATCAACCCTCAGGTAGGATCCGGACTCGAACAAGGATCCGCGGGTCCAGAAAAATATGTACTTTACCATGGATCGAAACCCAAATAGCACATATAGTTTGGTTTTCTGGGTCTGGCAAATGTCTAGGCCTAATTGGTAAATTATATAAGATCATGTATACAAAATCTTAAATAAACTAATTGGTAAATTATATAATTTTAAGCAAATTTCTCTTCAATATAATATGACTTTTTAACATGATATTAGAAAAAAAATTAAAATACTAATTCACAAATTTTGTTTACAATCCAAAGAAAAATCCGCGTCTTTTAAGCGCGGGTCAAAATCTAGTATGAATATTATCCCCTAAACTATAATTGCGAAGTGATTTATACACATGTCGTCACTACAATCATTCTCACTGAAAAAAGATGATATGACACTTAAAATAGATGACATGGTTTTAAATATGGTAATAAAAAAACTCATATATCATCATTAATGTCAATTTTCCATATAAATATTTATTCATGGTAAACTATTAAATATATTAATAATTCATATATCACAATTAAAATAATAATATATATGTATATATGTATCTCACATTAATAAAAATAAACTAAATAAAGTAACACTAATCCAAAAAAAATTTGATAGTTAAATATTTAAACATTATTTAAATTTATCTATTCATCTTCATCATTTAAATTAACAAAAAGATTTTTCAGTTTAAATAAAACAAACAAAGTCTCAAATTTATTAGAATTTATATTTATATGTATATATATATATATTTAAAATTAGATGGGAAGATATATATATATATATATTTAAAATAAATAATCATTAAACACAATAATATAATTAAAACTATTTTTATAAAATCTAATTTTATCTTTATTAAAAATTAAATCAAATCAAATTTAAATAATTATACCAAATCAAAAAAAAAATTACAAAAATACGTTTATGATTTTTTATAACTATTGAAGTTAAAATATAAATTAATAATGTTAAAATATAAATCAAAATTTTATTTTGAAATAAAAATGTTATGTTAAAAATTACTATTTCTGCGTATGGCGCAGAAAAATTCCTAGTAACTATATATTTATCTTTAAAAAAATATATAACCAATAATCAAGTAACATATGCAGTTGAGATTTTAAAGGGTATCTTAAATTTCCTAAATGAGAATTTATCTTTTTCCTCTTTCATCAGTTTTTTCTAATTTTAATTTTTCTTATATTGAGATAGTCTTAACTTTTAAGAACTTACGGATAACGTTGCTTTTACTGATAGGAATGCTCTAACATTAATTGTAATACCTTGTTCGCCATTACTATTAATGTTTTGACTGAAATTTAAGGCACATAGAAATGTTTGTGTTGAAACTTGAAACCAATAAATTTATGTTCAAGTAAGTTGATATCTAATCATATAGTGTATTATAAATAACAACAAAATTTGGATTAATACAAGACAAGACATTACAAAACAAATGTTGATGACAAGCTAAAGGTGAAGCGAAGATAAATTTATGGTTTTAACAAAAAAGGAGTTCTTTACTAATGTATTGGCCTGAAAACAATATAAAAGACAATCCCATGAAATGTGACACCACACCTTAACTTAGCCACAAAGGAAGAAAAAAGTATTGCTTTTGTTTTTATGTTATATGTCATTTTATTTGAATGAATTGCTACAACTAAAAGCTCATTCACCTAAATAAAATTATATAAAAGAAACTTTTAAACACTTAAAATATACAGTAAAACAGATCAAAAGAGAATCTATGTATCGAACTAATACCAATGTTCTAAAAATCGGTCTACGAAACGCTTATATTCCCGCCTAGACGGAAAATTAGCTTTTACTTAAATATTTTTTCTTATAATCCAATTTATATGCTTCAAAACGATTTAAATTAGTTAAAACCCAATTGAAATTTGTTTAAAGTGATGTAAATTAGTCAAAATATGTTAAATTAAGCAATTATGTTAGTACAAATCTATAAGTTTAACAAATTTCTTTTGTTTTGTATATATAATTTTGTATATATAATTTATATAATTCATCAAAATATTTTTTAATTAATAAAATAACTAAAATATCTTAAAGAAATGTAATATGTATATAAATAAATCAACAATTCGTTAACGTCTAAGCCCCGACTAAACCTCGAATAATCCACATATTCGTTAATTTCCTATAAAACGTCTAGTTAGCGCCTAGCGATTATTTGAACATTGACTTAAACTATAAGAATAACTAAAGGAATCCCAAAAACCAAATCCATAATTAACAGTGACCAGCATAGCTTCTAACTGGATTACTATTTGTACTTAAGTTTTTGTTTGTTTGCTCTCTCTCCAGACGATTCGGTTATGTCAGTTTCAGTTTACACACATAGCATATATCCTCTAATACTAAACCTTAAGGGATTTCTCATCATCTGGTTTCAAATCTTTTTTTTTTGTATAAAACCTAATGTTCTTTTTGGTACAAGGGAGGTACATGAAAAGAAGAAGTCGACAAATGTTCAGTTTATTTTATCCTAAAGATGTAAGATGTCTGCTCTGAAGTAGTCGCTGACGTAGTTGCTGAAGCAGACGTCGTGGTGAATGGTGAAGACCATGTGGAGTCAAGGTGCTGAGCTAGAGTCGTGTAAACTTGGAGAGCAAGAGAGTATCTTGGAGATATGGAAAGAAGAATAAACTTGAGGAGCAAGTTTATGACTTAAAGAAAGAGGAATAAGTGCATTCCAAGAAAAGGAAAGTTGCACTTATTGTTATGGAAGATGTCCATACATGTTGCCTTGGAGACTAGGGTTTCGGGAACATGGAGAATAACTATAAGATAGATATGGAGTCGTCTGTAGAGAGACAGCGACACGGAGGCTGATCTTATAGAGAGAGAGAGAAGCTCTTGGAGGTGTTCTTGGGTCGTGCTGAAGCAGTGGCTGAAGTACTTGACGGAGAAGAGACATAAGCGGGTAGCTTAGGAATCTTTCAGTAGCGTGTGTTAGGGTGTTAACACTAGACGTGTAAAAGCTGAATAAGCAAGTCTTGTAAAGATTGTTTAAAGGAGATTCTAATAAAGCATTGGTGTTTGCTTGTGTATTTGTCTCTTGATTTATCTTATGCACTACCTTATTGTGTTTGCATCTTGCACTTACAAGTGGTATCAGAGCGGGGCACCTAAGTTATCGGTGTTATCCTGAAGGTGAAGATGGACACGATTATTTCTGTGCAGAAGGCGATCGTGTTGAATGCGGACCAGTATGGTCATTGGAAGGCTCGCATGAAGCAGATGATTCGAGGAATCAATGAAGATGCGTGGACAGCTATGGATATTGGTTGGGAGGAGCCTACCATAGTCATAGGAGGTGAGAAGAAGCCTAAGCCAAAAGGGGATTGGTCAGAGGCAGAACGCAATGCATCAAAATTTAATGCAAAGGCGTTGTCGGTGATTTTTGGAGCTGTTGAAGCAGAGCAGTTTCAGCTGATTCAGGGGAGTACTTCGGCTAAAGAGGTGTGGGAGATCCTGCTGAATTCGTTTGAAGGAGATGAGAGTGTCAAGAGGACACGTCTATATCATCTTGGGTCGCAGTTTGAGAATCTCAGGTGGACTGATAATGATTATGTGGTGAGCTTCAGTGCCAAACTCAGTGCTATGGCGCATGAAGCATTTGTACTTGGGAAGAAGTACATAGAGAAGAAGCTGGTAAAGAAGTTACTACGTTGTCTTCCAACAAAGTTTGAAGCTCACAAAGTGGTCTTGCAGATGACTACAAACACGGATGAGCTCAAGTTTGACAAGCTTGTGGGTATACTGAAGGCACAAGAGATGGAGACAGACAGTAGTTCAGTCTCTACATCAAACAGTGCGCCAAGGAGTGTGGCGCTTGTAGCTGACAAAGATACTGATAGGTTTCAGAAGATTGAAGATGACATTGGTATGCTGGTCAGGAATTTTGGTAAGATGAATTCTTCTGGTGGGAGGAATCAGTATGGTCGCCAGGGAGGTGATCGTGACAATGGCAGAAGGAGAGAAAATCTCAAGTGCTATGAGTGTGGAGGCGTTGGTCATATAAGGGCTGACTGTCATGTAGCACAGCAAAGAGAACTTAAGTGTTCTGAGTGCAGAGGTGTTGGACACACACGACGTGAATAACCAAACTCAAAGAAGGGAAAAGGAGTTCCATTGCAGTCGTCTGATGATTCAGAGTCTAAAGAAGATGGAAAGGTGATGAAGAACCTTGTTGCATTTGGTGCACGCAAGGAGGAATCTAGTGAATCTTCGGATTCAGATGTTGGTACATGTGATGAGGAGTATCACGTGCTATACAACAAGTGGTTGAATCTCAAGGATCAGAATCTAAGATGGGAGAATGTGGCTCAGAAGCAAACCAAGTTGCTTGAAGAAGTGCTGGAAGAACTTGCGACTGTAAAAGAGAAGAATGAGTCTTTGGAGCAGGAGGTTAGAAAGTTGAGGAAAGTCCAGCAGAAGGGGCTATCACATTGCGTGCATGGGAGCACATCAAAAAGTGGAGCCAAAGGAGCTTGTCAGGAAGTACGTCGGGACGTATGACAGGGAGTAAGGCAGAAAGTTCTACAGCGCGCAACTGTGAGTAACAAGCCGAAAGTAGTACATCGTGCAACAACATGAAGGTTAGACAGGAGGTTTTGAAGCATGGTTGTGAAGCTGGTACAAGGAAGGAGACTGATCGGTGCAACAGCAACTGTGTCAGGCCAAGCAAGAAGCAGCATCAGATGTGTTGTTGGTTCTGTGGGAAGGTTGGACACAAGAAGGTGGAGTGTTTTGCTCGTGAGAAGAGCAGAAACATGGCCAAGAAGGTGAACAAGACGTTCACTAAGCCCAGAAGGGTTGAAGAGGTGTCCTTAGCCAAGAGTGGCTTACTTGATGAGATCAAGGATGAGACATCAGAAGATGGATGCAGCTCTGGTAGGAGTGATCTTGAGGGTGATCAAGAAGCATCATGTCTGGAGCCAGGACACGAGGTTGTTTGTGGCACAAAGGGGAAGGAGATCGAAGTGCGTCAGGAAGTGGTGCGAGATGATCTTCAGGGGTGTGATAGTGAAATCACTCCAAGACAATAGCAACGAGTGCAGAGGGCACTCGGTGCGGATGGGGAAGGGCTCATGGTCAAGAAGAAGACACATGACGGAAGCGTGGTCCTCAACAGAAGCTGGTCAAAGGGTAGTTCGACAAGTGCGTCAGATCGGGATGCAGTACTTGTTATTCCGCTGCAGCAGGGACTGTGTCATGATTATACATGAAGAAACAGACGGATGGGTCTGTAAGGCTTGACATCTAAGCATATGTGTTCTAGCTTAGTATGCAATCAAGCAGGGGGAGGATGATGATGTTCTGGTACAGAGAATGCATATCTCATGGGGGAGAAAAGCATGGTGTGGTGCACATCTCGTGGGGGAGAAAAGCACATTTGGTGTGGAAGTTTCCAGGTGAAGAACGTGGTTGCAACGTGGTTGCTGAACCAGAAGATTGTTGTGCTTGATCGGCACACAAAGCTAAAAGGGGGAGATTGAAGATGTAAGATGTCTGCCCTGAAGTAGTCGCTGACGTAGTTGCTGAAGCAGACGTCGTGGTGAGTGGTGAAGACCATGTGGAGTCAAGGTGCTGAGCTGGAGTCGTGTAAACTTGGAGAGTAAGAGAGTATCTTGGAGATATGGAAAGAGGAATAAACTTGAGGAGCAAGTTTATGACTTAAAGAAAGAGGAATAAGTGCATTCCAAGAAAAGGAAAGTTGCACTTATTGTTATGGAAGATGTCCATACATGTTGCCTTGGAAACTAGGGTTTCGGGAACATGGAGAATAACTATAAGATAGATATGGAGTCATCTGTAGAGAGACAGAGACACGGAGGCTGATCTTATAGAGAGAGAAAAGCTATTGGAGGTGTTTTTTGGGTCGTGCTGAAGCAGTGGCTGAAGTACTTGATGGAGAAGAGACATAAGCGGGTAGCTTAGGAATCTTTCAGTAGCGTGTGCTAGGGTGTTAACACTAGACGTGTAAAAGCTGAATAAGCAAGTCTTGTAAAGATTGTTTAAAGGAGATTCTAATAAAGCATTGGTGTTTACTTGTGTATTTGTCTTTTGATTTATCTACTGCACCGTCTTATTATGTTTGCATCTTGCATTTACATATCCTATTTTATATTGTATATTTTATATTGTAGACGAGGAAAGAGAAAAAGAAATGTCAAAGCAAAAGGCATGATATAATTGCTATGTGGGTTCTACTTGGTAACAATCGGAAAAAAGAAGAAGAGAAATTGCCATGATTAATTGAGCTGCTTCCTAGAGACATAAGACCACTTGTAAGTTTATTTAATTAATTAGATACTCTCACGTCGATGATGTAACACAAAACATCATCTAACTCATCCATATATTACTTATCCGAGGAGGGTATTACTTGAGATATGTACGACTAATTCAAAAACTCTACCGATGAAGGAATCCAATTCACCCTTCCATTTGACTTTCATGAGTCACCACCATGCTGCTACATATGAAACCTTTTTTTTTTATGAAATCAAATAACCAGCCAAGTCGTGGAGTTGCAAATTAATCAACTTGTTATATTCAATCTTTCAATGCTACGTGAAAAAGTATAACCTGCCTTTTTCTATGAATTATTAGTTTCAACATATGCAAACAAAAACAAAAAAACATATGCAAAAACATGTATATAAATACTGTTATAAAAAGAACTAGAATTTTATTGTATCGCAGGAATTTAAATAAGGACAAAATTTATACCCGTAGAATTTTTAACACTGATAGAAAGAGTTTATTATAGAGAGAAGAGAAGGTTGAGGGATGCGTAATACAATGAACGAAAACGTTCGTATATATAGAAAGAAATTCACTGCGCAAATAGTGCAGCGGACCCTACATCTTTAATATTATCAACATATACGGCTGCTTTATTTGACTTTCATAACACTCCCCCTTGGGGGCCGATGTCACTATCCGCTCTCGCTTAACGTCTTTGTTGCCTCGTTAAAAACCTTTCCAGGAAAATCCAATGGAAAAAACCATAGTAAGGTAAAAAGAGTACAACCACGTAAGCTCCCCCTCGAATAAGCAGTCATAGATCCTTCTGATGACGCATTCTAATGTTATGGATGTGTTTTCTGAATACCGAGGTAGGGAGTGATTTTGTGAAGAGATCGGCTGCATTGTCGCATGATCGAACATATCTTACTTCAATCTCTTTATTCTTCTCGAGCTCTTGCGTGTATGAGAAGAACTTCGGAGGTATATGTTTGGTTCTATCGCTTTTGATAGATCATTCCTTCGTTTGAGCAACACATGCCGCGTTATCTTCATATAGAATAGTTGGCTCCGTATTTTCGTCAATCCCACTGCTTGAACAGATGTGTCGGCTTATTGATCTTAGCCATACACATTCTCTACTTGCTTCATGGAGTGCAATGATCTCAGCGTGATTTGAAGAAGTAGCAACAAGTGTCTTCTTCTGAGAACGCCAAGATATGGCGGTGCCTCCAAATGTAAAAACATATCTTGTCTGGGATCGAGCTTTGTGTGGATCTAACAAATAACCTGCATTTGCAAAACCAATCATTTGACCTTTTAAACCTTTAGGATAAAACAAGCCTAAATCAGTTGTTCCTTGAAGGTAACGAAAGACATGTTTAATTCCATTCCAATGTCTTCGCATAGGAGACGAACTGAATCTCGCTAAAAGATTAATGGCAAAAGATATGTCAGGTCGAGTACAATTTGCAAGATACATAAGAGCTCCAATTGCACTTAAATATGGAGTTTCAGGATCAAGTATTTCTTCATTTTCCTCAGATGGTCGAAACGGATCATTTTCAACAGTAAGTGATCTAACGACCATCAGGGTGCTAAGAGGAGTTGCTTTATCATGTTAAAGCGTTTCAATACTCGTTTGGTATATGTAGACTGGTGTACAAATATACCCTTTTGAGAATGCTCAATTTGTAATCCTAGATAATATTTTGTCTGCCCGAGATCTTTCATCTCAAATTCTCATTTCAGATAGTTTGATGCCTTTTGGATTTCGTTTTGAGTTCCAATAATATTAAGATCATCAACGTACACCGCGATTATCACAAATCCGGATGTTGTTTTCTTTATGAAAACACAAGGGCATATAGGATCATTTGTGTATCCTTCTTTTGTTAAGTGTTCGCTGAGACGATTATACCACATTCGTCCAGATTGTCTTAACCCATATAATGATCTTTGCAATTTTATGGCACATAACTCTTTAGTTTTGGAACTTAACGTTTTTGGCATTTAAATCCATCTGGGATTCTCATATAGATATCAGTATCTAATGATCCATATAAATATGCTGTAACGACATCCATGAGACGCATTTCTAAATTTTCATTGGCCGCTAGGCTCATCAGGAATCTAAATTTGATTGCGTCCATAACAGGAGAATAAGTTTCCTCATAATCAATTCCTGACCTTTGAGAGAAACCTTGGGCTACGAGACAAGCTTTGTATCTTGTAATCTCGTTTTTCTCATTTCTTTTTCGGACAAACACCCATTTGTACCCAGCAGGTTTTATATCTTTGGGTGTGAGCACAATAGGTCTGAATACATTTCGTTTGTTAAGCGAATCTAATTCGACTTGAATTGCATATTTCCATTTTATCCAGTCATGTCTCTTTTGACATTCATATACAGACTTTGGTTCTGGATCTTCGTTTTCTTCATTTATTTCCTTTGCTAAAAGGTATGAGAAAACGTCATCAATATCATCCATCTCATTTGGTTTCCATATCTTTCCATTATGGATGTAATTGATAGAAATCTCATGATTTCCTTCAGATTCAAGATGCTTTATATTGTCGTTAGATTCACAATTTTCTTCGTCCAAAATATTTTCTGTTATTTTGGAAGTATCATGCCTTTCACATTCCTTACGTTTTCTAGGAAGTTTATCCTTTGAACCAATAGGTCTACCGCGCTTTAAACGTGTTCCTGATTCACGTGTATCAACTGCCGTTCCACCGTTTTGTGGTATTTCAATACGAGGAGGAGTATTTGCAGCGGGTATATGTGATTTAGTTACCATTTTGGTATCAGCAAATGCATCAGGTAGCTGATTTGCTATATTTTGTAAATGCATGATACGTCGAACTTCTAGTTCTGACTGTTTTGTAGGAGGATCAAGGTGTAATAAAGATGGTACACTCCATTTGATCTCTTTTCCTACTTGTTTATTGTTTCCCCCTAGAGTTGAGAATTCTTTCTCATTGAAATGACAATCGGTAAATCGTGCCGTAAACACATCACCAGTTTGTGGTTCTAGGTATCTTATTATTGATGGGGAATCATAGCCAATATATATTCCCAACCGTCTTTGCGGTCCCATCTTTGTACGTTGTGGTGGTGCTATTGGAATATAAACTGCACAACCAAAGATTTTTAGATGAGCGATATTTGGTTATTTTCCAAATGCTAACTGTAATGGGGAATATCTATGGTATGCACTTGGTCTTATCCGAATTAGTGCTTCTGCATGCAAAATAGCATGTCCCCATACAGAGGTTGGGAGTTTTGATCTCATGATCAATGGCCTTGCAATTAGTTGCAGCCGTTTAATTAATGATTCTGCCAAACCATTTTGTGTATGAACATGAGCAACAGAATGCTCTACTTCAATCCCTGATACCATACAATAATCATTAAAAGCTTGGGATGTGAATTCACCAGCGTTATCTAATCTAACTCTTTTAATTGGATAATCCGAGAACTGTGCTCTTAATTTGATTATCTGAGTTAGAAATCTCAAAAATGCCATATTTCGTGATGATAACAAACAAACATGTGACCATCTACTCGATGCATCGATTAATACCATATAGTAGTAGAATGGTCCACACGGTGGATGTATTGATCCACAAATATCACCTTGGATTCTTTCCAAAATTTTTGGTGATTCTTTGTCAATTTTGGTTGGTGATGGTCTTATAATTAATTTCCCAAGAGCACACGCATCACATGTCATTTTATTACTTTGGTATATATCTTGGGTTTTTATTGAATGACCATGTGAGCTTTCAATGATTTTTCGCATCATTATAGTGCCTGAGTGACCAAGACGATCATGCCATAATATAACATCTTCTGGATTTCTTTTGATCATAAGATGTGATTCTATAGCATCAATATAAGTGTGATGCAATCCAGAAGGAAGTTCTGGAAATTTTTCCAATATAAGGCCTTTGCTTGATTTTTCAGAAGTTATATGCAAATACTTCTTTCCATTCTCAGTTGCAGACTGAGTATCATACCCTTGACGGTATATATCTTTGAAACTCAACAAATTTTTCTTAGAATTTGGAGAATATAAGGCATTATCTATGGAAAACTTTGTTCCATTAGGCAACATAAAGTATGCCTTGCCAATTCCTTCGATCAGGTCTGTAGGACCTGATATTGTGTTTACAGTCATTTTTACTGACTTTAAAGTAGAGAAATATCTCTTATCTCTCAGTATAGTGTGCGTTGTGCCACTATCTGGTATGCAAACTTCTCTACCAATTTGCTTAGTTGTTGTTCCATTTGCTTTCTTATCCATTTCTGTAACACACAGTTAATATCAATAAAGAAAATAAACTTTCATAAGTAAACATATTATGCATCAATTACAAGTACACAATAATTATACATTAGTTATTCTGAAATAAAACATTGTTCTGAAAGTGAAATACATAGTAATATTTTATGGCATCACTGGGCATTATTAAGCTTGATCAGTACAAGCATTTCAATTATTTTGATGAGTGGCCTCGTCGAAATCTCCCATAAAGTCAGAGGATTCGAGGTATGTCGATGTTGTACCCACAAGGTGTTCATTGAGATTTACTTCCTTTGCCTTGCCTTTAATAGATTCTTGGTACAATTGGCATGGATGCCGAGGAGTTCGACACACTTGAGACCAGTGTCCCTTCGATCCACATCTGTAACAGACGTTCTCATTTTTATGAGTAGGGTTTTCTTGGTTTCTTTCCCTCTTACCCGATCAGATCGATTCCATGTGTTGGATCCCCTTCCTCTTGGGTTGTTACTCCTTTCATGGTTGCGGTTAAATCGATAACCACGACCACGACCAAAACCACGATTGTGACCACGGCCACTACCACGCCCACGATAGGAATAATTTCCTTTTTTCGGATTTTTTATATCCGTTGCATTTACCTCAGAAAATGCTTTGGTTCCCGTGGGTCGGGCATTGTGGTTTTTAATGAGGAGTTCATTATTTCTTTCCGCTATTATAAGCGCCACAGCGAGTTCAGAGAACCTCGTATACCCACAATTTTTATATTGTTCTTGTAGAACATAATGATTTTTTTGGAACGTTTGGTAAGTTTTCTCGAGCATTTCTACTTCCGAAACAGGCATACCGCAATAATCTAATTGCGCCGCTATTCTTAATATAGCGGAATTGTACGTTTTCACTTTTTCAAAATCTTGAAATCGTAGATTTTTCCACTCATCGAGTGCATGGGGAGAGTAATTTTCTTTTGGTTATCAAACCTCTCCTTCAGAGCTTTCCAAAGATCTAAGGGATCTTTGGTTCTCGCATAATCATGCGTAAGATTTTCATCTAGATGTTTTCTCAGAAATATCACGGCCTTAGCCTTTTCATGAAAGGTTGATATATTGCCTTCTTTTATTGTTTCAAGTATTTTCTCGGAATCTAGATGAAGCTCCATGTTTGTAACTCATGTCGTGTAGTTTGTCCCAGTTACTTCCAATGCCGGAAACTGAAGTTTCTCGATTTTTGCCATTGGTATTTCTAAGCACATAAATAAAAATTATTAGAATATTATTCATATTAAAAGGAACCGTTTACATTAATCATGCAAGCAATTACAAGGAGAAGCGATGTAAAGAAAATTAAACCGATATTCATCTTAAATTCACCCGGAGTAAATTCTCCAACGAATAAACCATAAATAGAAACACAAATAAAAATGACACATAAAAACAAAAGTGCGCGAATCATCTTTCTTGAAATGGAAAAATCGGAGGAGAGCGATTTGAAAGTTTTTGAGAGAAGATGAAATGTTTTGGATGAGGAAATAGAGTGAAAATAAGTTGTATTTATAGATGAAAATCACTGTTCAATCGTTGGAGAAAGAGAAAATTTTTGATAAATTTTCTTTGTGATCGTTGGTGTTAAATCGAGTGCACCAAAAATCAGTCTGAAAATATCGTATTAAACGGTCAATCAAATCTATAAAATTTCATAAAAATTAATAAAAGTAAAAAAATTATGGCAATGAAATATTTATGATATGACAACAAATCATGCGACGGCTCAGCCGGTCAATGCAGAGTAATAAATAAATTATACGGCGGCTCGGCCGACCAATAAATAATAAACAGAATATAAGGCGGCTCGGCCGACCAATAAATAAATTAAATTACTAGTAAATAATATAGGCGGTATTCCGGCCATTTTAACATGATATAAATAATAGTAGAGGCGGTATACCGACCATTATAGCAGGATATAAATGATACAAATAAATTTTACCGAATCACAGAGTGATCGTGCTGATAACGTGTTATAAAAAGAACTGGAATTTTATTGTATCGCGGGAATTTAAATAAGGGCAAAATTTATACCCGTAGAATTTTTAACACTGATAAAAAGAATTTATTATAGAGATAAGAGAAGGTTGAGGGATGCGTAATACAATGAACGAAAACGTTCGTATATATAGAAAGAAATTCACTGTGTAAATAGTTCAGCAAACCCCACATCTTTAATATTATCAACATATACGGCTGCTTTATTTGACTTTCAAAACAAATACACAATTTTGTATGAATAAATAAAGCAAGAGGTACACATTATGTGGTTTAGGTAAAAAAGAAAAAAAAAACGAAAGGAGATGATGGTCTTCCTTTTTTTTAAGAAAAAAACCCTAATCTTTGTTTGCATATATAGTTGGGTGAATTTGTGAAATGACTAAGTTTTGAATGAAAATTAGGTGCAGAGCATTGATTTTGACAGAATTAAGTATCTAACAATTAAGCTTGATTTGATCCGGTTTTACCCCTTGAACGTACAAGTAACCGGTGAAGGAGATGTAGTGTGATGACGTTGACAACTTCATGTATGACTATTATTTACCACGTGCTGTAATCTTATAAGGGAAGATACATCTTCCACGTCACATATTTAGAACCGCATACGTTTCATTGTTTTTAGTAATTATGTAGACAAAGCAAAAACATTTTTACAATAAATGGTGTATTCCATCTATTTCAACACTCAAACCATAGTGTTATATTCCATATCAACAAAATAATATAAAACACAAATCTCATATCAATCCAAAATAATAAAGCATATCACAACCCCATCCACAACCCCTAAATATTAAACCCAAAACCATATTCTCTAGACTCAAAACCAAAATATAAATCTTAAATCCAAATATAAACTTTAAACCCAAATAGAATAGAACAAAAAAATAGTATAATACATATTGGTGAAATTATGAAACGTCTATGCTTGCATGTAGGAAGTTATATGGACCTCAAGCTCAACCCACACCTTCCAAATGCTAAACCCTAACCACTAAACCTTAAACCCAAATTTAAACCCTAAACCCTAATTACTAAACCCTAAACCCTAATCACTAAACCCTAAACCCAAATTTAAATAAAAATAAAAACCCTAAACCCAAATAGAATGGAACAAAATAAATAGTATAGTACATATTGGTGAAATTATGAAACGTCTATGCTTAAATGTAAGAAGTTATATGGACCCCAACTTCAACCCCCACCTTCCAAATGCTAAACCCTAACCACTAAATCCTAAACCCAAATTTAAACCCTAAACCCTAATCACTAAACCCTAAACCCAAATTTAAACCCTAAACCCTAATCACTAAACTCTAAACCTAAATTTAAATACAAATAAAAACTTAAACCCAAATAGAATGGAACAAAATAAATAGTATAGTACATATTGGTGAAATTATGAAACGTCTATGCTTGAATGTAAGAAGTTATATGGACCCCAACCTCAACTCCCACCTTCCAAATGCTAAACCCTAAACCCTAACCACTAAACCCTAAACCCAAATTTAAACCCTAAACCCTAATCACTAAACCTTAAACCCTACCCCCAAATATCAAAATCTTAAAATAGTACATAATATTATGTAATATTAAACTATATTATGTAATATTAAACTATACAATATATATCATTCATTGCAATCTTCTACTTTTAAATATAAAATAGAATCATTACAAAAAAGATAATAGAAATTTGTGTGAAGTTTACACTTGTGTGGGTATGGTTAACTAAATGTAAGCTAAATATTTAATTTTGATCAATATACATAAACCAAGATTCATATCAATTACAACACCAAAACATAACTCATGCTTATGTACTGCAAAATATCATTTATATTCTATGTTTTCCAAATAAAATAGAAAAAAACATGTAAGCTCGAGTTTTTAAATGGTCCCCTTCCCTCGTCCAATAGGTTTCTCTTGCACCTCACCGTGGAAGCCCCCACTTTCGCCACAGTTAAAACCAGCCACAATGGCAAAGTCTTGAAGAACATAACGGATTGGCTTCCCCGCAAACAGCCACTAGATCTCAAATTCCTTCTCAGTTACCAACTGACGGCTATTCCATATGAGTAGAATACTTTAAAACAAACCTATGCAGTGTGAACAAACAAAGAGATTACCGGTTGCGGTCAATGGAATAGAAAACATCAGTTTATATACGTATGGTATAACATACAAATATACTAGAATAGAAATCAGCAGACTACACAAAGTGGAACAGAAAATAAAGAGTCAGTGGCCTCGAAAATTAGATAACAGGTAACACGAGAACAAAAAACTAGGGAACAAGTAGATGTCTCACCGCAAAATGTTTACCCCGACAAATTGACTAATCAGAAGCAGTCAAAAAATACTTACAAAAGTGAGCAAACATAAACACTTAATCAACCATCATCATTTGTTTTTCCCTATTTTACTAGACATGCAACAAAAGCGAAGTAGATCAAACCAGGGGAACGACCGATTCGGCAAAAGACAACAATATATTTCAGCAGGTACAACAAACACGAACACTTAATCAACCATCCTACTTGATTTCACCGATTTACTCAGATTCCAAGACAAAAAAAAACTTAAGCCACAATCAGAACTCACAGTCTGTGTCATATTTCCCCTGATTCCCGATTCCGAGAAACTGAGTCACCGTTATCATGGAATAAGTGATTTTAATCGGAGAGAAACACCATAAACGTTGGCGGTGTATATGTGGTGGCCAAATTGTTGATGAAGACTATTATTCACCTTCAAAAACCAAAAGAAGGTAAGGTAAAAATGAGAGGATGTGAATAACATAAGAATGTGTGAATAACGTAGGGACACGAGTTGCTTTTCCACATTGAGTTTTAATTATTGTTTTCTTTTTCTTTGGCAGGTTTTCCCGGTTATTACTGAGGGCAATATGGCAATATTGTATAAAAGAGAAGAAGTTTATAGGTGTATTAGGGTATTTAGTCACACAATGAATCCCCTATATATTATTTGAGAAGCATTACAACTTTTTTTTGTAGCCACATATCATCACTAAAATGATTCTTAGAATCATTAGAGAAATATGTTGGTCCATCTAATTATATAATAAGTTTTTTATTAAACTAACAATAAATTCATCATTAATGTACTTTATTATTTCCTTAAATAAAATTTACGGAATTGCCTAATGTGGCTAAAGTATATATATGGCAATTAATGATTTTGAATAATAAAGATTTGATAAAAATAGTGTATCTTCTATCATATTTGTTTAATTTTAAACTATTAAATAAATTAAACAACCACAATAACCATATAATAAAAATTTAGATTTTTATGTATATGTTATATTTTGAATTTTTACAAACGGCTATAAATTACTAAAACTGTTAAAAGTCTCACATTCAAATTTTATGATCCATGGTTTAAAATTTTTGTTATGACAAAATACAAATGATTACAAAAATTATATAAGTAAAAAGTCTAACTTAATCAATTATTAAGATTAATATATATATATATATATATATATATCATTTTAAATTAAACTATAAACCATATAAAATACAATATTTTAGTTTCAAAATTTACTTTGAACAGTTTTTTGATAAAAGTTTTGAACGATCATTGACAACTTATTTTTTTTTAAATTATAAATTTCTAAAACTATTAATTCCACAATGAAAATTTTGTTATCAGTAATTTAAATTTTTTTCTATAAAAGATACAAATGATCAAAAAAACTATATGAGTAAAATCATTATTTAATAGACATTAATATTAAAAATATACTAAAATATATTATCTATGTTAGTATCATTTAAATTTAATAACATATCCTATCAAATATAAAAAAAAAATATTTTTTAGATTAATTAAATTGATTTATATGTTTGCACCAATTTATTTATATATATAATAGTTACTGATTTTTAATTATTTAATATATATTTATTATTTCATAATATGTAAAAAATTTAATACATAAAATAATTTATATATATAATGTTGATCCGAGGAGCGGATCTTAACCTAGTTATTAATTATTTGAAGGTCATACAGCCCAATTTCCCTATATAGTTTTACCTTTTGTATTTGATAAGTCATAACTTGTTTGTTAAGCAACTTTTACCATGCATTTTAAACATTTCAATATCTATCAATTTAAATTCCGGTGGAATTATGGAAAATACTTTTAATTGTATACTCTTCACGTCAATGATGTAACACAAAACATCTTCTAGCTCATTCGTATATTACTTATCCGAGGAGGGTATTACTTGAGATATGCACGACTAATTCAAAAACTCTACGAATGCCATCATGCAGATGAACAGATCAGAAGACAATTTGTTTAAATAGATAAATCAAGAGGTGCGTTAATATTACGCATTATGTGGTCAAGGTAACCAGAAGAAACAAACAAAACAAAGCAAAAGGAGATGCTGCCAAGAACCTTCCATAGACCAGTCTTCCCTTTTTGATGAAAATCCCTAATCCTTGTTTTGCATATATAGTTTTACCTTTTGTATCTGATAGTAATTACTTGTTTGTTAAGCAACTATATGGTTTTGATTTATATTAATAATATTCCTTATAGAATTCAAAGAAAAAGTTACTAATAAACTCCTCACTAAACTCTGAAATGAAAAATAAATTATCATATTATATAGAAATCTATAGATTTATCTATTTCCGTCACCAAAAATAATTATAAACAGCACTCATTACATTTACATAATCATATAAACTTTTTTCCTCCAACAACATGAAGTTATGATTATTTTCTTACCTGTTTTGTCACAATATAATAAATAGATTAAAAAAGGAATTCCATTAAAAAAACACATGTGCTTATGGAGTAATCTGCACTGGAACATCCTCTGTAATCCCATTGTGTACTTCTCTTTCTCTCTCTCTCTCTCTCTCTCTCTCTCATAAAAGAAGCGAATCTGCAAATCCTCTGTTTTCATGAAAATCCGAGATTGACGACGATCATAACACTTTACAATTTCGCGGCTTATTTCTCCATCCTATGTCTTCCCACAAGGATAAAGTTTTGATCTTTTCGATTCCCGACGAGATATAGAGATCTCACCACTTGTCAGCAACTTAGACCATTACCACAACTCGTAAGCAGCCATGGCGGCTGCTCTGTTTTCAACCGCTATTCTAATTTGTTTACTACCGGTTTCGGTTTCGTCTTCCGGTTTCCCGGCGGCCCTGAAACTGGAAAGAGCCATTCCGGCGAATCACGAGATGGAAATGAATGAACTCAAGGCGCGTGACAGAACCAGGCACGGCAGATTGTTGCAGTCTCTCGGCGGAGTAGTTGATTTCCCCGTCGACGGAACTTTTGATCCTTTCGTCGTTGGGTAACATAAAGTTTCCATCTTTAATTGCCCACAAGGTGTTTGAGTCATTGTCTCAATCAAAAAGGTTGTTTCTTTGGTTTTTAAAAACAGATTATACTACACGAAACTGCGACTGGGATCACCTCCGAGAGACTTTTATGTACAGATTGACACAGGAAGCGATGTGTTGTGGGTTAGTTGTGCTTCTTGCAATGGCTGTCCTCAAACCAGTGGACTCCAAGTAAAAACCTTCTCATCTCTTTTCTTTTTTCATTTTTGAAAATTATCTGATATTTGAGATTAATGCGATGCTCTGTTTCGCAGATTCAATTGAATTACTTTGATCCAGGGAGCTCGGCAACAGCGACGCCAATCTCATGTTCTGACCAAAGATGCAACTGGGGCGTTCAGTCCTCTGACTCAGGCTGTTCTGTTCAGAACAACCTCTGCGCTTACACGTTTCAGTATGGTGACGGAAGTGGCACCTCGGGGTACTACGTCTCCGATCTCTTGCAGTTTGACATGATTGTAGGAAGCTCTCTTGTCCCAAACTCAACCGCTCAGGTTGTGTTCGGGTGAGTTTATTTCATCAATGTTCAAAATCATCAATACAGGCCACTAGACTTGACTTTGTTCTGGAACAGATGCAGCACCTCGCAGACGGGGGATCTAGTGAAGTCGGATCGAGCTGTTGATGGGATCTTCGGGTTCGGGCAACAAGGAATGTCTGTGATCTCTCAGCTCGCTTCGCAGGGAGTATCTCCTAGAGTGTTCTCACACTGCTTGAAAGGAGAGAACGGGGGCGGAGGGATATTGGTTCTTGGAGAGATTGTGGAGCCAAACATGGTCTTTACTCCACTCGTTCCCTCACAGTAAAAGATCTCTTTATCCCTCCTCTAAACGGTTCCGTTTCAAAAAGAACTGTTCAAATGTTAATCATATGATCGCAGGCCTCATTACAATGTGAATCTGCTGAGCATCTCAGTGAATGGCCAAGCTTTACCTATCAATCCATCTGTCTTCTCCACATCGAACGGTCAGGGAACAATCATCGATACTGGTACAACGTTGGCTTACCTTTCTGAAGCAGCCTATGTTCCTTTCGTTGAAGCTGTAAGTAATAAAACTCCCATGTGCAGTTTTGTCTCCCATAGCGTATCTAAAATGTAATCTTTCTTGTGGAAATTTTCAGATCACGAATGCTGTTTCGCAGTCTGTGAGAGCCGTTGTTTCCAAAGGGAATCAGTGTTACGTATTAACCACTAGGTTCGGTTCATACCATCTCTAACCATGTCCTCTTATTAGTATCAAATATAGTGGAAAAATGCTGAAACATTTGTTTGGTTGTTACTGTAAAATGATCAGTGTGGCAGACGTGTTTCCTCCGGTCAGCTTGAACTTTGCTGGTGGAGCATCCATGTCCTTGAATCCTCAGGATTACCTCATACAGCAAAACAACGTGGTAAGTACTTTTAACTCTGCTTCCATTTATAGGAATCTGTTTTTTATTCTGGTATAAACATTAGTCTCTGCATTATGCTATCCAGGGAGGTACTGCAGTGTGGTGCATCGGTTTTCAGAGGATACAGAATCAAGGGATAACGATCCTTGGAGGTAAGCCTTTATTACTTGAAATCTACATTTCTGTGGCACAAAAACATATGTTTGCATCTTTTGCTATTGCAGATTTAGTTCTTAAAGACAAAATCTTTGTCTATGATCTGGTCGGTCAGAGAATCGGATGGGCGAACTACGACTGTAAAAAATAAAAATCTCATTCCTTTTAAACTCAAACGTGATCCATAAGCATTCTCATCTTTTCACATATACAAATCTCTCAAACTTCTTTCAGGTTCAATGTCTGTAAATGTATCTGCGACTAGCAGCAGCGGAAGGAGCGAATACGTGAACGCAGGACAGTTTAGTGACAATGCAGCTCCACAGAAGCTGTCTTTAGACATTATCGGAAACATTATTATGTTATTACTATTGGTAATCAACATGTTTTTGTAGCAGACAACTTTTACAGATTTGCATTTATCTAGTTTATTGTGTGTTGTTTGTGGTTGCTGGAGAGTAATTATCTCCCGACCGGCGGAGCCAAGCAGAAGAGAAGTTAACTTCTTTGTTTGTTACATTCTATTGTTATAGTTACGGATGTAAATAATTCGTTTCTTAGTGGTGTTTGTGTTTCTCTTTCTTCTGATCCAAGGCACTACTTTGATATCAAGTACTTTATACAATAAAGTAAACTTGAGTCCCTCCTTATTACGCCACGTCAGCAAGAGCATAGGGGCAAATATAGACACGTGTCTTCTTCAAAATAACTCATCCTAAAGTTGTTTTTTCTTGCGTTATGTGTACTGGGCCTTCTTGGTTACTAATTAATTCTTAAAGCCCTTACAAAGTTTGCAAACAGGCTCATTAGGTTATAGGGTTATATTGTTGTCGCTTTTGGAGATTTGTAGCAGAACCGCCGTGGTTTTTGAGTTCACATCGGCTCCATATCACGTCTGAGTAACAGCTGTAGTTATCATTATTCATTAAACCAAGCATTTACCTGATTCGGATCACTCTTCCACTCTCTTTTGCATTTAATCGGCATAACCATCCTCTAAAGTAACGGACTGAAGCTTCGACTATGTATTGGTTTGCAGGCTGTAATGAACATCTTCCCTGCTGCACAGGTATGAAAGTGATTATTACAGATATATCAGCACAAAAACTTGACTTTACTTAATAAAAAAATTCGTCTAATTTTTCCTATTTGTTGAATGCTTTAAGATGACACAAAGGAGCCGGTTGAGACTCAACAACATCTTGGAAACGTCAAGGACTGGATCAGCTCCCGCCACCTCAAAACTCTGGAGCTCACAAATGTTCTTTCAAACTTCCCAGATATCTCAATAGTAATGTGTTCTTCTTCCTTTACACATTAGAAAACGTAACCAAACTCTTGCATATTTAATTTCATGCCGTACTAAGCCACTCGATTTTATTATTCCAGGCTCTGACTGAAGGTAAATCATTTCTTAATGAAAGTCACTCCCACAAAAGACCCTTGAAGCATCTAAGATGAAATCTACAGCTTTTATAACAATAATATATACTGTAAACTTTAGAATCTATCTTCCTCCTTTAACTGATCACTTCCTGACTTTCAGAATTCAGAAATCATGGACCAGCTGGAGAAAAAATGTGTTCTTTCTAGAACAAGGAAAGACAGAGACGTCATAAACGGAGACGAGGTATATAATTCATCATTTCCTACTGATTTGATTTAGTTCTCTTTGCTTTTTAATTTATCTTCACCAGCGAATTCAAGTTTGTGAAAAATGGATCTGATGGTAAAGTGCTAAAGCTGCTCCAAAAGACGGGAAAGCTATAACTCCTTAAGACTACATGTACATGAAAGTGTGAGACGCTGGCTTCTTATTCTAGGTTTAATACACATGCAAAAAGGATAGATATATAAAGATGGTATTGAAGTGCATTATTGATTCACTTATTTTTTGTTACGCTCTGTACCATTATCTTCCGATTTAATATGTAACCACTGACCATTACAGAGCTTCACAACATGTTGGATGGTGAAGCCAACCAGACGATAGCAGTTCGTAAGCTAATCCAAGAAGTCTACATGGAAGATTCTAGCAGCCGCTGTCTAGGTTTGCTTTCTCAGTACAGTACTCTTTTAAGGTTTGTTGGTCATAAGGCTGCATCACTGATGCCATGGATATCTACAAGGAAGGGTGTAATTCACTCAAGTCTAACCGGTAAAAGCTGAACGTAGTCAGAAAGTTATTGACCCATTAACCACAATGCAGGCACGTGTGAACAGTGATGGTGTAGCTAATGCGCTTATCCAACACCAGTGGCGTCCAAAGTCGTTCATTTTTGTTTGTAGTTTGCCAGAGACATGGGATGTTGCAGTTACCACATCTAATAATCCAAAAGCTGATTTTGGCATGGCACATCAAGTGCTTAATTAGTTGTGGATGCTCACCAAGAACTCGAAGGGTTATCAGTAAAGTGATTAATTGTAAATTTACGGTTCTTTCGTCTCCTATGTCCTATTCAGTTCATACATAATATGATGATCTTAGGTTTATCACTTTTTTTATCAACCGTCAGGTTTATCACTAATTTTTTTGATAAGTCACTTTATTCTTTCTTTAGATTTTCTACTGCAAATTGGTGTAAAAATCAATTAAGGATATAAACTATAACAAAGGTTGACAAAAAATGATGCATTTTGGTAAAATACAATTTTTTTAGATGCATGGCTTTAAGATTGAAATATGTTTCAACCACACACAACTTCAGTCTACTCTCCACTATCGTCCTCCACACCGGTTTACGTTTATGAATTTTTGGGACTACGTCCGCAAATCTATTTCTTAAAAAAACTAACTATGTTTACGTTTCTTGGTTTTAATTTAACTTACAAACACAATTACGTACCAGTGGAACACATAAAATACGGTAACATCACAACACAACTGTGATCTACATGCACCTCGACGAATCTCTTCAAAACTAAATCGCAAAAGTCAAATCGGGAGCAATAGAAATCATTGCGCTGTAACAATAGAAATCCATCCATCTATGCATTAACATTGCTCGATTTAAATTATGATCTAAACATGACTACCAACAACAAAGGCTATAGCATTATGTCATCCAAACAACATTAACAAAAAATGCGCCAACTGTTATTTCTATAAGTAAAAGACTAGGTTCATCTACTTCTTTGATACACGATCAATCATTTTTATGTCTCATAATTATACTTCAAAATGCAATGCCGTTTATGTACTACATCAATAAAACTTATTCCCAAATTTTAGGTTCCCCACAAATAAACACTTATTATTACTTCTCTATAATAAGTATGTCTCTATGTCCTCTTTCTCACAAATATAATAATTTTCACATTTCTATAAGCAAATGACCAACCTTTTGCATCAAATATTTAAAATATGGCCTCCTGACACCAATAACAAATACATCATCTGTATTCCAAATTATACAACAAACAAGATTATAAATAAATAATCAATATATAACTTTTTCTAAAATATAAAGTTTATTTATCCGCCCGTAGGGCGGGCCAAACCCTAGTAATACACTAAAGTAATTAGATATTCAATACCCAAGAGCATAAAAGAATATGAAGTGCATCAAATGACCAGAGGCAACTGCATTGATCAAAAACTAATTCTTAGTCAACTACCGATCAAGGACCTTCAACAATAGGGCCCTTAATATTAAAACAAGTTTCAAACTTTAAGTCACAATTAGGTATGATCATTTCGGCTTCGGTTCGGTTTTTTCAATTTTTATATTTTCGGTTCTAGAATCTATTTTGATATTTAGAAATTTTGGTTTGGTTTCAGTTTGGATAACAATGTTGGAAACTAACTAATACCCAAAAAAAATTTGAAGGTCCAATTCTGCTTCCAGTTATGTTTCCGATTTTCGAATCATTTTTGTTAGTTTGGATAAAAAATTTAAACAATTCGAGAGTTTTAGAAAATAAAATTGGGTAGTTATAATTTTTCGGATAGAGTATCAAGTAGTTCAAATGATTTATAATATATTTGGTTATTTTCAATAGTGTAAACTACCTCTTAAAAATTTGGATATCCACTCAGCTATTGGTTCGGTTTTTCATATATTTATTGAATTTTGATCGGTTCCGGCTGTGTCAACTCAGTTTGATATTGGTTATGTGGTTATATGTGTCCAAGTCCTAATGGGTAGATCGTAGATTACGGGTAAAAGGCCCCAAACTAAAGGGTCCGTAGATTTAATAAAATTAAGAGAGGCCGTAGTGATAAGTTGGCGGACATCGAACCCTGGTCACTTTCATGACATATGGATAAAATTACCACAAATACTACAAACGACTTAATTCGACTAATATTTTTGGTAATCTCCTTCCAATGTAGGGTTTTAAAGGGGTTTCTGAAATTGAATATCCCCAGATCTCTTGAGTATTTATTAGCATAACTTTCTCGATTCGGGGTGCTCTTCTCCGTAGCCTCCTCTTGGGTTTAGTTTAACTCCGGCGATGGCTGATGAGAAGAACGGCGGACGTCTCAGCGACGCTAGCGATTACTCGTCGGAGGATGAAGGAACTGAGGATTACAGGAGAGGAGGCTACCACGCGGTGCGAGTGGGCGATACTTTCAAGAATGGATCTTATGTGATTCAGAGTAAGCTTGGCTGGGGTCACTTCTCCACTGTTTGGCTCGCTTGGGACACCCTAAACTCTGTAAGCTCACTTTTCTCTTCTTCGTAGTTTGTTTATCAGAGATTCAAGTTAGGGTTTTAGTAAAAGGAAGTTTCTTTGTAAGGAATGAGCTAGCTTGCTGGATTGCTGTATAATAAGATTGTTGAAATATGGAAGCTTTTGATTTTCCTTTTTCTTTGTTTATCTTGCTGGATTCTCTGTGGATGTAGATTTTGATTTTCCTTTTTCTTTGTTTATCAGATATTCAATTTAGGGTTTTAGAGAATTCCTTTGTTAGGATTGAGTTACAAGTTCACAAGTTTTTATGTTTGGAACTCTCTGTTTATCATGTTGGATTTTGATCTTGCTTTTTGATTCATTGTTTGTAGCGTTATGTAGCTTTGAAGATCCAGAAGAGCGCACAGCACTACACTGAGGCAGCAATGGACGAGATTAAAATCTTGAAACAGATTGCTGAAGGCGACGCTGATGATAGCAAGTGTGTTGTCAAGCTTCTTGATCATTTCAAGCACGCGGGTCCTAACGGGCAACATGTTTGCATGGTCTTCGAGTATTTGGGAGATAACCTCTTGTCGGTCATCAAGTACAGCGATTACCGAGGTGTTCCTCTTAGCATGGTGAAAGAGCTCTGTTTCCATATTTTAGTTGGGTTGGATTATCTCCACCGCAAGCTCTCTATTATTCACACCGATATCAACCCGGAGAACATTCTGTTATGTTCCACCATCAACCCTGAAGCAGATGCTCGGAGCTCTGGTACTCCTCTCGTTCTTCCAACCGATAAGGACAAGACGGTTACCGTTGATAAAGAAGAAACTAAGAGTTACACGTACGGTGCGGATATGACTAAGAATCAGAAGAAGAAGAAGATCCGTAAGAAAGCTAAGAAGGTAGTGGTTGAAGGATGCGGTGGAGAGGAAGGTTTATAGGAGAATGAGAGAGCTTCGAACGGAAACTCAACTGCGGAGAGTTCAGAAAGAGCAAAGGACAGCCAAAAGAGTGGCAGCAATCGGAGAGGAAGTCGGTCCACGAGGCGGAAGTTACTTGCGGATGTTGATAAGAAGTGCAAGCTGGTTGATTTTGGGAATGCTTGCTGGACTTATAAACAGTTCACAAGTGATATTCAGACAAGGCAGTACCGATCTCCTGAGGTTATTCTCGGCTCAAAATACTCAACCTCGGCGGATATGTGGTCGTTTGCGTGTATCTGCTTTGAGCTCGCCACTGGTGATGTTCTATTTGATCCTCACAGTGGTGAAAACTTTGAGCGGGATGAGGTATATATATATATATGTCTCTTAGTTGCTCTTTTTAGTTCGTTTGTGATTCAATACTGATGGAGTTTCGTTTCAGGATCACTTGGCGTTGATGATGGAGCTTCTTGGGATGATGCCACGAAAGGTAAAGCTCTGAGAAACACAGTGTTTTAACTTGTCAATCAGTATAGTTTTCGAGTTTGGCATTGATGATGGGACTTTTTGATGCAGATTGCATTAGGAGGACGGTATTCACGGGATTACTTCAACAGACAGGGTGAGCTAAGGCACATTAGGAGGTTACGGTTTTGGCCACTGAGCAAGGTTTTAATGGAGAAATATGAGTTCAGCGAGGAAGATGCGATGCGGTTGCTTTGCAAGACTTCATCACTCCCATTCTTGAGTTCGCACCTGAGAAGAGACCTACGGCTGCTCAGTGCTTAACGCACCCTTGGATGAATCCTGTCCCTAGATCGTTGAAAGCATCGTCGAGTCCACGAAGCCTCAAAGAAGAAGAAGAAGAAGAAGCAAGGGATGAGAATAAAAGCAAGGAGAAGGATGAGAGGGAAGCTATGGAGGTTGGTGTTGGGAATATAGCTATTGATGGCTCAGAGTTGAAGACCTCAGGAAGAGAAGGTCGTCAATCTGCTCGTAGTGATCTTCGCACTTAAAGAAAACAGAATCCTAGTGAAAAAAAGTTTTGTATTTGTCTTTTGATCTCTTCTTCGGGAATCAAGGATTTGGATACTGTATTGATTATTATTTTGTTCCCTTCGCTTGTTGAAAACAAAAGATTTTGAAAACTCATTGGCTTTTGAACCAATTGAGATGATTCATAACGCTACCAAATAGTGTGGTGCAGATCATAGGCAATGATGGCATAGCTTACAAGTCCTCTGAGTTCAATGAAAAGCACACTAAAATTATATATCATGACATTTTATGAACTCACCTTTCTCTAAGTTAATAGGAGCCTGACTAATGGCAAATGTGTATAAAAGGTAAAAGTCCTTTAAAATAAAATAAAATAAAATAGACTTGATCTACTTGTCCGCGTGGATGTTAATTTTTATCTTTTTATAAATTGTTTAATAACATTTCTAAATACATAAGTTATTTGGATATTTTAGGTTCCTGCAAATCTATTCGGACCCAGAAGGATTTGAATCTGAATCCTGTCCAAAGATTTAGAATATCCGAACAAAGTTAAAACCCAAAAATTCGATACAAAATAAACGATCCATTCTCAAACTGGTCGGTTGAATTCTTGTCATGAATAACTCAATTTCATTCAAATTTATGAAATTATTTTGGTTAAATTTAATTCGAATAAATGTTGGTGAATTATTATGGTAAATATAATTAATGAAATAATTAGAAAAACTGAAAAATGGAATGTAAAATATGTAATAAAAACACTTAAAATAAATAAGTTCTATATTGTATTATATAATAAATGAAGCCGAAATAATTAGAAAATACAAATGAAGTGGTTATAATTAGTTTAAAAAGAACAAAAATATGTAAAAAAATCACTTAAAATTAGGCAAGTGTTATTTTGTAGAATAGATTAATATAGGTTACAAAATGAAACATGAATTAGTAGAAGGACTGTTTTGCGAATTAGGTAAAAGATATGTTCGAATGGAAATAAGGGCAGAGGAGAAACAAAACACAGAGAGAGAGAGAGAGAGAGAGAGAGAGAGAGCTTCAATGGAGGAAGACGATGAAGTGAAGCAAAGAAGTAAACTTGAAGAGAAACATTCTGATGAAAGAAGAGAAGAAGAAACAGAAATGGATTGTCCCTCGCATCATCCCCCGCCTCCACCTGGTGAGGTAAAGCTCCGCCGTGACTCTTTCTTTGCTCTCGATAATATCTCCCTTTGCGCTTAATTGTAGAAACTGAGCTAAAAGATAGTTTCATCGTACTTTTTGTTTGTAAATAATGGATTGAAAGCTGTGACCTTTGTATGTTTCTGGCAGTTGTTCGACCTTGATACTACAGTTGATCCTAGCTATGTAATCTCACTGATAAGGAAACTCCTTCCTATCGATTCGGGAAGTGAAGAATGTGATCAAAGCACCGAGTTAAGGCATATGAATGCCAACAATGCGGTTCAAGCTCGGTCTGGAGATGGGTTTGTGGATGCTGCTTCTAAGGGTGATCCAGAGAGCATGGACATTGGAGGTAACCGTAAAGATTCCACTTCCGAGGAGAAGGACAAGGCGAGTTCATCAGTGGAAGAGGCATGGGAAGAGCATGGTTGCGTTTTGTGGGATCTTGCCGCCAATGAAACCCATGCTGAGCTTATGGTAATAGTTTACACTTTGAAGTAATGCCTTTTTTCGTTTCTTTTCTCTCAACATTGCAATGCTGAGTAGTATCACTGTTCTTGAGTTGAATTGGTGAAAGCAGTCACTAGTTCCCCTATAGACATGAGAACAGATTGGTTCCATGTAGTGCCTTTTTTAATGTACTACAATGATCTATCTATCGAGCCTGCAAGTTGTGGTTTATTTTCTTATTCTGTCTTTGGCTTTGCAGGTACAGAACCTCATTTTACAAGTGCTTCACGCAAACCTTCTAGTTTCAACATCTGACCGCATTCGAGTAAGAAACCCCACTTCCTGTTTTCTCTCTCTCTCTCTTCCTGAAATGATTGTAATGTTTTCGTTTGGACTTACAAGGAAATATCTCTCGGGATTATTGGGAACCTTGCTTGCCATGAAGGTCTGTTGAAACACATTGAGTCTACATCCGGACTCGTCAATACACTTGTGGGGCAGCTGTTTCTCGATGATACTCAATGCCTAACTGAAGTTTGCAGGCAAGAGAAATCATATTTGTTGAACGTCAAATGCAGATCCATGCTTTGATCAGTTGTTTTAAATTATCTAACTAACTTGAATGTGTGTTTCCATTAGGATACTCACCACAGGTCTCTATGGACCTGGATGCAATTTTTGGGCCGAGTGTTTGCAGTCTGATGATATACTACGCCGTATTTTGTGGATTGCGGAAAATACCTTGAATCCTCATCTTATTGACAAGGCAACTTCTGATACTTGTGCTTGTAACTCAAGTCATACTTGCACCAGTGAATCTTATGCTTAAATGATTTACATTCTTTTTCAATAGAGTGTAGGGCTATTGTTAGCTATCTTAGAAGATCAATCAGAGGTTGGGAAGCTACTGATCCCTCCACTAATGACTCTAGGTTTGACGAGTCTGTTGATCAATCTTTTTTCCTTCGAAATGAGCAAGTTGATCAAAGAAAGAGTTCCAGAAAGGTAATGGAATTAATAGAAACTCTATCTTAAGGGTCATCAGGTGTTAGTAATGCTTTACCACTTGTGTATGATTTTACAGGTACTCCGTTCTTGAAATGATTCTCCGAGCTGTTGAAGCCCTTTCTGCTTCAGATACTCATTCTAAAGAGATTTGCTCTAGCAAACAACTTTTTCACTTAGTCTGTGATCTTATGAAACTTCAGGCCAAAGCCGAGGTAGTTTTTGGTTTTGATATAAGAGCTTTTCCACTGAGTTGTAATTTAACAAACTCGACTTCACTGTAGGTGGCAGCATGTTGTGTTACTGCAGGAGTTTTAGTCGCAAATATTCTGTCGGAAACAGTCAGTTTCATTCAAGAAGTATCGCAAGGTAAACTAATTACTTTTTAATCCATGACATTTGCATAGATTAGCTTGTTCAACTGATGCTAAGATTACTGCACGGAGCAGATTTTTCTTTCTTGGAAGGTTTATTCAGTACTTTACCATTTGCTTCGGATGACGTAGAAGCAAGAAGAGCTCTTTGGAGCGTTATTGCTAGGTTACTTGCCAGAGTTAATGAGTCTGAGATAGACGCATCTTGTATGAGACGGTACATATTGGTTTTCCTAAGGAACTCAGATATTATAGAAGATGATCTTCTTGATATCCAACTAGAAGAAGATCCAAAAGAGGAGTCTCTAAACTCATTCCCTTCCCAGGGAAAGTCAAGCGCGCGAAGGATTGCTGTATCCACTCTTATATTCCTCTGTTTCTGTTGATCTTACATTCTTGCACAGATCTTTTCTTGACCTTTAGTGATAACAGATACAAAAGATTGAGTCGATGTTGAACAATTGGAATATTCGCAAGGAGGAAAGCATGAATGGGGACTGCTCTGTAAACACAGCTGATGTTAAAAGACTATATGATTGCTGTCAAAGATATATCAAGTAAGCTTTTGTCTCCATCTCTAGCATAAGCATTGTAAGACTTGTTTGCATTCAAATACCTTACTTCAGGTGATTTTGGAAATCTGAAACTCAGAACACTCTTATATTGCAATTGATCTTACAGTTCCATAGACTTGGATCTTGTTTAAAGTTTCATTCAACTGTCAGATTGACTTAAATTCATAATTTCTTCTTTCTCAATTGTAGATCAGTTGAAGGGTCTTAACTCATGGGGAATATTTCGCTTATAAGTTCTCAATCTTCTCTGTCTTTCATGGTCAACCAAGGCATCATCACATATTGACACATGAAGTCGCAAGCTTTAAGAAATCGCCGACCCAGTGAGCTTTTGAACAGACATATGTTCAGGTTAGAACTTGCCTGTGTGTTCTCATAGTCATAGATCACTTAAGACACTGTCTGATAAAATGTAAACCAGAGAAAGAGATTAGGGAAAAAAACTCAAATTTTCAGAACGAGAAGATTCAGAGTCTCTAGATAAATCTCGATTGTCTTGAAATTCAAATGGGCAAAACAACAGCACATAGTGGAAGTAACAAATCTTAAGCCATAGTCAAAAGCAACAATGATCTCGAGAAGAAAGAGAGATGGATCATTAGGAGATGAGAGAGATGCCAGAGAGCAAGAGATTGTCTGAGAGAATCTTGTTAGCAGCTTCTGTTGGATGAAACCCGTCCCAAAATACATACTCAGTTGCATTAGTACATGTCCCTACTGATTTAGGGTTACACAGTATCGATGTCTCTAGCAATCCTGTTCCACAACATGCTCTTCTTGCCTCTGCAAATCCTGAACATTATATTATTAAAAAAAAACACACAAATGTTAATCCTGTTACTCATAATCAAATTGTTTAATGATTAACACATTCTGTAATACCAAAATCGGATTGCCTTGTGGCGAGATCATAGAGAGGCTGATAGATATCAAAGACGACCAAGTTGAGTCCAATGAGGTTTCTCTTAAGGTCCTGTGACGTCGCATTGAGTTTGGTGTTGAAGGAGATTGCGTCGTTGTTAAGACTCTCTGAGCATCCACCCTCGTTTGGACCAGCCACTGTTATGGCCGCTGGTAAACATCCTAATGGTGGAAGTGTAGTCACTCCTATCCTTCTTGCTCCTAAAGAATATAAATTCTAGAAGAAAAATAAAAGATTACTAACCATTAAGTACATTAAACATATAAATGAAAGTGATGATAAGGAGGAAGTTTATAGATAACCTGAATGAAGTTGGAGTAGGAGAGGATAAGCAGATCGGAGAAATCATCAGGTGACTGAACTTTGTAGAGGAGAGGGTTGATATAGTAGTTCTGTATGAAGTCACTGCTCCCTGCGCTGACGACATAAATGCCATCTGAGATTATGGAAGTGGCGTTTGCATTGCTGGAAGCGGCGATTTCTTGGATTCGGCTTATGTAGTCTTTGTAATGTTCTAGCTGTTGCGGCAATGAAATTGCACTCTTCATGACAAAAAACAATCAGTTAATACAGAAAGAGAGGTGATAATAATACAGAAAATTATGGTGACAAATGGTACTAACGTAGAGCTTGGCTGTGCCATCGTAATAACCAGAAGCTGCAGAGGCAAAGTTAGCTCCAATCAAAAGGTTTCTGCCTTTTGCCTTTTTGCTTAGATAAGCTTGTGGGTAGGATGTGAACCCAAGATTCTCAGCTGCACAAACAAACAATTTTTTTAGTAATTAGTATTGTATTTAGTACATATGTATGCATGCTTTAACACTTGAACAAATAGCAATCAAATTGCATGTACATTAGCAATATGTTTGTACTGCATGCAAATACAGTCCAACAAGTAGTTTGATTCTTCACTATTTTTGGTCAGCTAGTTTGTTTTTGACCTGGATTAATGTAATCATCAAGTGATGGCTCATAATTTTCTATGTAGCTTGGTGTTTCTTAGGATCCGTGTATTGCAGTTTCCCTCTATATTGTTATTTATTATAAAATAACTTATAATTTTATAGTATCGATAAATTTTAAATAGGGCAAAATTTTATACCCGCAGAAAGAAGATAACAGTAATAATGGAAGAAAATATGTTATAAGAAAAAGAAGGGATGATGTATTACAATTGATCGAAACGATCGTTTATATAGAAGTGAAAAAATAGAATTTACTGTGCATGCATAGTGACGATGTGCTCCACAACACAAAAATGTCAAGTTTGGGTACACCGAACATTGACATTTACTATCCTTCGTTTATAACATTATTTAGTATAGGTGCATTTATAACAATTACTCTCAGGAGTCAACTAAATTATTCTGCAACTAGATGATTTTTGAATACATGCATAATGTATTGTGAATACATAACATGATGTTACATGTGTCATGCATGGATGTATACACCATCATGTTGCATGTAATTAGATATATATGTATCACTCGAATAATATGAAGAATAAAAGAACAAGAAACAGTACCGGTGAAGTCAGTAGCTAACTTGCCATTGCAGAAGCGTCCTGTGGGTGTATGGGTAGTGAAATCTCTTCCATAAGGAGGGAAATTAGCTTTGACGATTGTGTAGATATGATTGTTGTTTCCCACATCAACCACCGAGTCACCAAATATGAACATCGATGGAACAAGTTGTGCCTTCACAGCCCCAATTACCTCAAGAACCATTAAAGATCCAATAATCACACAAAGATTAAACACAAACCCTACCAACTCTTTCGAGAAACCCATCATTTTTTACAAAGACAAATGTTATAATAATGATGATTGTGGTGGTAATGATGTATATTTGTTTCTGCTTTGGATGCTTATGTGAGTAGCATGAGAGTTTGTAATTGTGTATCTAGTTTTTTGCATGCAACGGTGTTTATATAAATACAAACACTTGGGTGATTGTATTAAATGTAACATAACTGTAGGAACCGAAATTCGGACTGTCGATTTTGGTTTAAATTAGGAAACTAGGAAAACCCTAATTTCTCAGAGGTCCCGGAGATCTGTTAATACCACACGCTAATCAATCAGAACACGAGATATCAACGACAAATTACAAAAATCGTAAAAAGAGAGCAAAATAGATCTTATTCCGAATCCGTGTTTGAGCGTTACAACAAGGTATAAGCCTGGGCTCGAGAGCTGTCGGCGAGATTCCTAGTTCTAGCAACCCTAAGACGGATAAACCTTAATGAGTCGCAGCTCGAAATAACAAAAACGGAAATATGCCTAAATCGCTCTAAGTGCTAAGTTTGCTCCAAAAAAATTCTTTCCTCATGCCTCTCGCCTAGGACTCCTTATATACTGGCTCCTAGGTCGGTTTACGCTTTTCCTCTTCTGCCCTTAAGTCGTCATAGCATAAAAATGGAGATATTCTATTTTTTCCGATCTACGTAATTATCTTCAAAATTTCGTATTTATCCGCGGAAACTTGACATTTATCTTTCCTTGCAAACCAAGCGTAAACCTCATGCGGCTTACGGGCTGTTGGTTAAGAAATCGTAAGTTGGGCCTCGAGTCATGTCTTAGGTCCCTTTGGGCCGTCTTCTGACTCGAAGCGTTTACTACGGCTTTTTTTGATAAAGAACGAACTTTTCGCGGTTTTTACCGTAAAGTTTGATCGATGACTTAGAATGGCGGGAAACATGAAATAGGTTCTCTACGGTCTTCGGGAGATAGCATCGAAGGCTAGACGAGAATGCATGGACTAATGTCGTATCGACGTTTCGGAAGAGCTCGGTTGCTACGTAGTGACCGGGCTTGGCTCGAGCTCGGTCGCTACGTAGCGACCAAGCTTGGCTCGAGCTTGGTCACTACGTAGCGACCGAGCGGAACACGCGTTCGGTCGTTGCGTAGCGACCTTTTTCGAGCTCTTGTCCGATGTCTCGTGTTTCCTCCGCAAAGCTTTTTGTAAGAAAGAATCTATTTCAAAAAAGTATTTGTCGAAGAAAGTTGTCATTTTCTTCTTCGGACGTTTTGAATGTTAACTTCGTCGTAACCAATTTTGACCCCAATAGTTAGCCCCCCAGCTCGTTAGAGTCGAGACTCTAGCGCGCGGTTTGACGATTTTGGCAAAGTTAGGCGTATTGGACGAAGTTTACTTTAAACTCCGCGGAAGAAAATTCTTGAGAAAGTATATATTAAAAATATAAAATTCTGAGCCCATACTTCTATAAGTAGTGAGCTCTTGTCATTCATTTGCTTCACACATTCCCTTCTTCAAACCTCCAAAACCTCTCTAGCTCCAAATCGTTTGCCTTCAACATGTCTTCTTCCCACGGTGACAAGAGAAGTTCCGATGTTGAGATGGGCGAGGCCACCTCTCCGGCTCCGATTCCGACTTCTCCGGTCGAAGCGCCGGCTTGCGTTGCTGACCATCTCTCCTTTCGAGAGAGACTAGTTCGTCGCCAAGCCGAGAAGGAACAGGTTCGAGCTGGCGCCGAGTTCCCATCCTCTTTTGCACTGGCCATTGCTCCGGGTCACGGGACCGAGGTCGTAACTCCGCGAGACGCGGGAACTCTCGCTGGCTCGGGCGTTCCGGATGCTTCGGTTCTACCTGCCGGATCGTCTACGACTCCGATTCTCGTCGAGGATAAGGAGAGGGCTGCTGACTCTATGCCTCCTCCTCTGGCCAGGAAAGAGATCGTTCTAGCGCTGCGCGCTCCTAGTGTTGTTCCGGTTGCTCAGCGTAAGGGCCGGAAGAGGAAGTTTACCAAGGGCGGTGACGGGGAATCTTCGCAGCAAGGAGGCTCGAGCTTAGCGTCGGGGCTTCGCGGAAAGGTTTCTCGCTCACTTAATCTCTTGATTGTTATATATTTTTCTAAAAGACAAAAAATCTCTAACTTTCTTCTCGTTTCGCAGTTCATGTCGTTGATCAATGGGATGATCAGCGAGTGCGGTTCTGAGACCAGTCGTCTTGTCGGGGAGTTGTTGGAGCTGCAGGGTAGATGGTCTGAAACCGAGGCCATGCTGACGGTTGTCAAGGATTCTCACTCCGTGAAAGTGTCGAAACTCGAGGTTGCGATAGGGGAGCTCGAGAGGGACCTCGGGAAGACGGCGAGTTCACTACTTAAGGAGAAGAAAGCCAGGGAGGCCAAATCTTTGGAGGTGCGTTGGCTTCAGCGTCAGATCGAGGGAGATGCATGATTAGCGAGCCGCGGGATCCGAGAGGCCACAGACGCTCTTGGCGAAGATCTCTGCCTTTCTGGACTCCCTCGAGTGCATTCGGAACATGGATTTAGCCTTGGCGATGATTGAGGGTGGGGTGGCCGTGGTTCAGTCGTTCCAGAGTGAGACTCCTCCGACCTTAGAGACCGAAGAGGCCCGACTGTCCGGCTGCAAGGGAGATTTGGCAGTCGTGGATGGAGATTTCGATCTCATCCTAGCTGACCTAAAATCCGCGTGCTTTCTTCCGATGTGTTCAGAAGGCCCAGAAGGGAAAGATCCGGTGCTCGGAGAAAGCAGAGATGATGTGGCTCCAGGCTTGGACGAAGCGACGGGTGAAGAGGGAGCGTGAGTTCTGAGGATGACTTTGTTTAGATCTCTTGCGAGAGATTTTTTTTTTATGTTTGATGTTTCGGCCTTAAATGGCCTTATTTCATATTTCGGGACTGGCCGTATGTGGCTTTGAATCCCTGCCGCTCTGCGGCTTTCTTTTTATGACAAAATGATCGAGTTGCATTTTTCATAAGTTTACGTATGACGCGGAAGGAGGGTGATGAGTTGTCGTCTCATATCCATCTTCGATGTGAAATGTTTTGTTCGAGATCCGTTTCGAGAGTTTTTCCGCGAGATATAGACTTCACGGGATATCTGAAGATGTCGAATATAAACATAGAGGCATGGTTTTGGGATCTCGTATCTTTTGGATATCATGCCTTGAGATGTTAGAGACCAATGCGCTGGGTTTAGGGCAAGACCTAAGTTTACTTTCGGTTTTAAGATTTTATGCGGTGACTAGCCGGCTATCGATTTATCTGTCGCAATTTTAACCTGATTCGTACCGATTTAAAGTCCGCGATAGGTTCTCGGCTTACATGACTTGTTAGATATGAATCGAGCATCTCTTCGGAGACAATTTTTAAGCCAACCGGAAGTGCTGGACCAAAATTTCGGGTTTCTTTTATAGCGCTATTATCCTTGTGTCGGATGTACGAGAGTCATCTTCGTGAGATGGCTGTGTCTGTTTAGGACGTTCCAGAGTTCGATGTAATCAACACCGGACTTGGCGGCAGATGCTGTCGTTTGGAGTTTTTGCGCAAAATATGTGTTAAAATGTTCATCATTTTTTTTTGACGGAGTGTCCGTTTTCGTCGTTCGGAAGAAGTAACTCTCGAGGCATCTCTTGCGAAGTCTCACGATGCCAAAGGCTGCTTCTCCCTAACAGCTAATTTATTTCCGAATATCAAAAATGTTTTGCGGATAAAAAATAATTTGCTTGGTTAAGATATGTCGGAAACATCGAAGGCGTGGTCGGATGTTTTCGAATTTGAGAGTATACGAGTATACGTATTCACTCCCCCTCCTTTTTAATGAGGGGGGACAGCTGAATTTGCCTTTCGACAAACTGCCTACGTACTCCGTATGGAGATCAACCCGTCTCGTAGTTCGGTCATTGCGAGTTGGTTTGTTTCGTGATAGTATTTTTTGAGATACATCGCGTTCCAGGTCCTTGGAATTTTTATGCCTTGCATGTTGGCTATTTCGTAGGAGCCCGGTCGGACGACTTTTTCGATTTTATAGGGTCCTTCCCAGTTTGCTCCAAGTTTTCCCGCGTTTCGTTCGACAGTGTTTTGGAAGACTTTGCGAAGGACCAGATCTTCTTGATTAAATCTGTGATTCCGTACGTTGGAATTATAGTACTTTACGGCTGCGTGTTGGTAATTTTGGATTCGGATGAGCGCTCGATCTCGGCGCTCGTTAATGAGATCGAGATCATCTAGGAGCATGGCGTTATTGAGCTCCTCTCGTTTGGGAAGTAATCTTCTTCGAACACTGGGGAACTCTACTTCTGCGGGAATCATGCATTCTGTTCCGTTCACCAGAGCGAAAGGGGTTTCTCCCGTTGCTCGCCTCGGGGTGGTACGGTGGGACCAGAGGACTCCCTCGAGTTTTTCGGCCCACCTGCCTTTTTTGGCCTCTAAGCGTTTCTTCAGTCCGTCGAAAATGGTTTTATTAATCGTTTCAGCTTGTCTGTTACACTGCGGATACTTGGGCGTCGACTTGTTAAGTCGTATCTTCCATTTTTTGCAGAACGCCTCGAACCAGGTGGAGATAAACTGAGATCCGTTATCGGTTACGATCTCGTAAGGAACTTCATGCCTACAGATGATGTTTCTCCATACGAAACTTTCGACTTGGACATCTTTTATACTCGCGTACAAATCTGCCTCTACCCATTTTGAAAAAAAATTGGTGAGGACTAAAAAGAAACGCTTTTGCTTTAAATTATGAAGTGGTCCGACGATATCCATGACCCAGCGCATAAAGGGATATGGCGATGTGATGGAGGAGAGAACTTTGGCTGGTTGTCGGATGGTTGGAGCATGCTTCTGGCATTTTTCGTATTTTCGTGCGATCTTCTCGCAATCTCCGATCATCGTCGGCCAGTAGTATCCATAGCGTTTGATTTTCAATGCCAGCAATCTTCCACCGGAATGGTTGTCGCAGGACCCAGAATGTACTTCCTCCATCACTTTTCTTGCTTTTTCCCCTTCCAGGCACGTCATGAGTGGTCTGGAGAATCTCCATTTGTAAATTTCGCCGTCCACTGTTACGTAGCGTGCAACCTGTGTTCGGACTTTGTGGGCTGCCCATTTCTCGGTGGGCAGGTATCCGTTGATAATGTAGTCTCGAATTGTCTGCAACCATGGGGTATCGCAGCCGTAATCAGATTGCTCCGATTGCGGTTGTATCATAACTTCTTCTTCTTCGTCATCTTGACCTTCTATGAGGTTGACGGCGATTGGTGGTCCGATGCTTGGATGTTCGATGAACTCGACCGGAATTACTCTTTTGTCCTGGGTCAGAACTTGATGCTAAGGCCGCGAGAGCATCTGCCTGGACGTTTTCGGAACGGGGAATTCGCGTAAGAGCAAAATAGTCAAACTCTTGAGATAGATTTTGGACCAGTTTGAGGTACGCATCCATCCGTTCGTCGCTGGCTTCATACTCTCCGCTGAACTGACTTGCCACTAACTGGGAGTTGCATTAAGCGTGGATGTTTCGTATCTTCAAGCCGTGAGCCAAACGCAGCCCTGCAATGAGTGCTTCATATTTGTTTGAGGCGTGGAATTCCAGCCTGAATGATTGCTCTAAGATCTCGCTCGTCGGAGATGTGAGGTGAATTCCGATGCCTGATCCCTGCTTGGATGAGGATCCGTCGACGTGGAGGAGCCAGGTGGAATTTGGTTCCTCGTTGGTTATGGTCCCTGTCGGTAGTTCGACAAAGAAGTCTGCAAGCACTTGTGATTTTGCGCTTGTTCTCAGTCGGTACTCGATATCATACTCACTAAATTCGACCGCCCATTTGGCCAATCGGCCCGACTGACTCGGGCTATGCAGAATTGTCCGTAGGGGAAAAGTCATAGGATGACGATCGTGTGGGATTGGAAATATGGTCTTAGTTTTCGGGCCGATATTACGACCGCGCATGCTAATTTTTCTATTAGCGGGTACCTAGATTCGACATCCAGCAAGGTTTTGCTTATATAGAATATAGGTTCCTGTTCGCCGCGTTCTTCCCTGATCAGGACGCCGCTCACAGCTGTTGCCGACACAGCGATGTACAAGAACAAAGGTTCCCCCTCCACGGGTTTTACGAGGACTGGAGGGGAAGCTAAATACCGATTCAGCTGTTGGAAAGCGTTTTCGCATTCTTCCGACCATTCGAATTTTTTATTTCCCCGTAAGACATCGTAGAAGGACATGCACTTGTCCGTTGATCGTGAAATAAATCGGTTAAGTGCCACGACCTTACCGGTCAGCCTTTGGACTTCCCGCTTATTCTTCGGTGAAGCCATCTCGATCAGTGCGTTGATCTGTTTTGGATTAGCTTCAATGCCGCGGAATGTGACTAGGTAGCCGAGGAATTCCCCTGATGCCACGGCAAACCTTCATTTTGTCGGGTTGAGCTTTATGTTTTGGGAATTTAACTGCGCGAAACATTCCTCGAGATGTGATACGTGATCCTTTGCTTGGAGGGACTTGACGAGCATGTCGTCGATATAAAAATCCATCGTTTTACCGAGTTGTTTGAAGAACATACGGTTCACGAGTCGTTGGTAAGTTGCGCCAGCGTTTTTGAGGCCGAAGGGCATTACCCTGTAGCAATAGGTTCCGCGATCGGTAATAAACACAGTCTTCTCGCGATCGTCAGGGTTCATCATAATTTGATTGTAACCTGAAAAGGCGTCCATGAAAGACAGAAGTTCATTACCCGCCGTTGCTTCTACTAATCGATCGATATGTGATAGAGGGAAACTATATTTTGGACAGACCTTGTTTAGGTCGGTAAAATCCACGCAAACTCGCCATTTCCTGTTTTTCTATTTGACTACTACAGGGTTAGCGAGCCAGTCTGGATACCTCACTTCCGTTATTGACTCGACTTTAAGCAATTTTTCGACCTCGTCGTTTACCGCGGAAGCCCGTTCGGGTCCTAGCTTTCGCCTTTTTTGTTTGACGGGTTTGAAGGTCGGATCGATATTTAATTCGTGACACGTTATGTTAATGTCGATCCCTGGCATATCTTCCGCGGCCCATGCGAAAGTATTGAGGTTCTTTTTCAGACAGGCTATGAGCTTTGTCCTCAAAGGCTCGCGGAGATGGGCTCCGATCTCGACGCATCGTTCCGGAAATGCTTCGTCGAGACAGATTGTGACCACAGGTTCGCAAGTTGGTTCGCATTTTTCCTCTAGGGCCGTGATGTTACGAGACTGCCAGAAGAGTTCCGCTGAATCTTGACTTTGCGAATCCTTGTTGGAGATCTTTTTCTCCGCTTTTCTAAGAGTGGTCTCGAGGTCTGGTCTTTTTCGTTTTTGTTTTGCGGCATAACACACCTGTGATACTCTTGGGTTTCCCCATATTACCTCGACTCTGTTAGGGGTTGGGAACTTGAGGCAAAGATGGTACATTGATGGGATGGCACGCATGGTGTTCAACCATGGTGTTCCCATGATAATGTTGTAAGATGCGGGACGGTCGACGACTAGAAACTCTGTGACTCTTGTCACGGTTCCGGCTTTGACTGCAAGATTAATCGACCCGTAGGCCATGGTTGTTTCTCCCGAAAGTCCCAGTAGTGGGCTAGGGTATTTCACGATTTTGGATTGATCGATCCCCATTTTCTCGAGAGTATCCTTGAAGATGATATCGGCTGAACTTCCGGTGTCTATTAGCACCCTAGCGACGTCGACATCTCGGATCGTTAGCTCGATAACAAGGAGATCGTTTCGAGGTTTGGCTCGATCGACCGTTGCTCCCCCTTGAACGAGATGACGTTCGCGCACGTCGAGTCTTGCATATCGTTCCTGATCGTTGAGTGGCTTTTGCGGGTTAGATTGATCCGTAGAGCCCCCTCCTTCTAGTGCCAAACTGTGGGAACCGAAATTCGCACTATCGATTTTGGTTTAAATTAGGAAACTAGGAAAATCCTAATTTCCCAGAGGTCCCGGAGATCTGTTAATACCACACGCTAAGCAATCAGAACACGAGATATCAACGACAAAGTACAAAAATCATAAAAAAAGAGCAAAATAGATCTTATTCCGAATCCGTATTTGAGCGTTACAACAAGGTATAAGCCTGAGCTCGAGAGCTGTCGGCGAGATTTCTAGTTCTAGCAACCCTAAGACGGTTAAACCTAATTGAGTTGCAGCTTGAAATAACAAAAACGGAAATATGCCTAAATCGCTCTATGTGCTAAGTTTGCTCCGAAAAAAGTCTCTCCTCATGCCTCTCGCCTAGGACTCCTTATATACTGGCTCCTAGGTCGGTTTACGCTTTTTCTCTTCTGCCCTTAAGCCGTCGTAGCATAAAAATGGAGATATTCCATTTTTTCCGATCTTCGTAATTATCTTCAAAATTTCGTATTTATCCGCGGAAACTTAACATTTATCTTTCCTTTCGAACCAAGCGTAAACCGTCATGCGGCTTACGGGCTGTTGGTTATCGTGTCATGTCTTAGGTCCCTTTGGGCCGTCTTCTGACTCGAAGCGTTTATTACGGCTTCTTTCGATAAAGAACGAACTTTCCGTGGTTTTTACCGTAAAGTTTGATCGATGACTTAGAATGGTGGGAAACATGAAATATGTTCGCTACGGTCTTCGGGAGATAGCATCGAAGGGTAGACGAGAATGCATGGACTAATGTCGTATCGACGTTTTGGAAGAGCTCGGTTGCTACGTAGCGACCGAGCGGAACGGACGCTCGATCGCTACGTAGCCAAGCTCGGTCGCTACGTAGCGACCGGGCTTGGCTCGAGCTCGGTCGCTACGTAGCGACCAAGCGGAACACGCGTTCGGTCGTTGCGTAGCGACCTTTTTCGAGCTCTTGTCCGATGTTGTGTTTCATCCGCAAAGCTTTTTGTAAGAAAGAATCTATTTCGAAAAAGTATTTGTCGAAGAAAGTTCTCATTTTCTTCTTCGGACGTTTTGAATGTTAATTTCGTCGTAACCGTTTTTGACCCCAACAATAACTAGGTGAAGTAATGTGTCTTGTATATATACAGACAGCGCAGTGGTGATATGTCTCTATTGGCGTGGAAAAAAGTGAAAACACTTAGCAGAGAGACTCATTGATCAAGAAAGTAGTTGCGAGGGTCGGGTGCATTGATTTGGAGCTTCACATTTATACTAGCTCAGTTAGGTTATGCGTGCCATTTATTTGATTCCAACACTTGTCTTCCGCATTCTCATAGGTCTATACGACTCATGCACACAACATACGTAGATATTTAGTTCATTACATAATGTGTTTCATTTACTTTTATCTACTACTCCTCTTCCGAAAACACATCAGAGATCCCTCTTCTTTTGGTTTTACTCCTCAATTCAACTTAGAAAACTAAAACCATATATTGAAGTGAGGACTGTCTTCGCGCCTAGCTGAGCACAAACGTTGATCTATGTACCTTCGTCCATCCGTGTCCCGTTGTTTACCCGACCAGTTGTGTCTTTGTGTCGTCCATATATAGAGCCCGATTTGAAATTTAAGAGGCCATACATTTTTCAAGTTAATTTTAATTAAAAAATTCACAATTTGGAATTTATAACCTATATATGTAATAGCTTTTAAAAGCTGGACACTAAGAGCTTGAGCATCGACGGTTTATAACCGGATCACGGGCTCGGGATCATAAGCCCATTCGATTAAAAAAATGTTTATTGGGTTTAATATCGTGATCCGTTTCTTGCGGGTGAACCCGTATGATACGGGGTCAAGCCACGCGTCGATAGCAGAGTGGACACGCGAGTCCGCGTGTAGACGGAGAAAAAAAGGGATTCGCGATAGATCATTCATTTTCACTTCTCTCTTCTAAAGCTAGGGTTTCGTTCTCTCCCTGGCGATTTTTCGTGCGAGGCGATAGCCGGATCATTTTCTCTTCTTTCTTCGATCTAATCGACGTCGTACTCTCTCGTAGACGATCTGAGGTGAGTATCCACTAGTTTCACCGATTGATTCAATCGTTTGGGGTCGTAAGCGTTTTAGGTTAAAAATCGATTTGGGGGTTTTGATTTATGGTTTTGGGGGTTTTGTCGTAGGGTTCGAAATTGAAAAGGGGGTATAGATTTCTGGTTTAAAATCGTCATGCGGGTACGTTTATTTGGGATTTGTAATCGATTTAGTTTATAGTTAGGGTTCTAAAAGGAATCGTTTTGTCTGATGCAGATGGATCCCGCAGCAGAGATAAGAGATTCAAAGAGGACAAAGGAGTACATCAACATGCTCTCTTCTGTGGCTGATTCAGAGTACGGGATTCCGACGAGGTGTCCCTGTGGTGGCAGTATCATTCACGAGGTTCGTCGGAAGGACGAATACGACACGCTTCCTGGGAAGCGGTTCTTCACGTGCAAAAACTACGAGGTACGGTACGGTTGTTCTTAATTGTATTATGAAATTTTTTTTTTAAAAGAGATTGATTATTGATTCAAAATTTTTTTTTCTTCTTACCAAGGCTGATGGGTTTCATTATCGTCAGCCTTGGGTCCATGGTGTCGAGGAGCAGATCGAACGCCTCACTAAGCGTCTGGCGGAGGTGGAGGTGGTGATAAATTGGGTGCCGGAGGTCGATAACCACATTCAGAGACTTGAGGTAACTAGATTCTAATTTGATTTCAATTTTGTAAAATATTTCTTAATTTCTTATGCATTGCCTAACACTGTATGATTGTTCTTTCATGTACAGGCAGAGGTTAAAGACCTCACTCGGGAGGTTGATTACCTCACTGGGCAGGTTTATAACCTCTCTATCCAGGTTGAGGTCTTGGAGAAGCTCTGCTTCGACTGAAAACAAAAGGTAACCCTTACTCTACACTGGTTAACTACAGTGGTAGCTAACTAGAGTTTAACCACACTTAGTTGAGTTTTAAAAATTATAGGTAGTTGCGTATTCAATGGTAGTGAATGGTTGTGTATCAAATCGGTGTAGTTGAGTTTTTAAAATGGATTTGATGTTCATTCAATGATATCTGTGTAGTTATACCTATGTTGTACTTGTTATAGAGTCATTAAAACACACAAACCAAACACTAAAACTAGTATAGAGTAATTAAAACACACACAACAAACAGACACACGAAAAACCAAACACACACACCATACTTAAACTAGTTTAATCAATGCTTGGTAGTTAGACAAACACACACACGTAATCAATTTATTGTACTTTCTAACACTAAAACTAGTATTAAAACATAGGCATGATCCCCATCACAAAACACACCAAACTTTTAAAACTTCTATCTAAAACTCAATGGAACCAATTTCCCTTAACTCTCATGGGTTCGTTAACCTCCTTGCCTCCCAGAGCAGTCAACCAATAGATATTGGTTGTTCTGAGGTTCCAAAACCTGCGGAAAGGCGGAAGTGGACAACCAAAGAAGATGTGGTGCTGATCAGTGCTTGGTTGAACACCAGCAAGGATCCAATCGTGAGTAATGAGCAGAAGGCTGGCTCATTTTGGAAGCGCATAGAGGAGTGTGTGAATGCAAGCCCTCTGCTTGTTGGCTCCGTTCCTAGGGAGTGGAGTCAATGTAAGCAGAGGTGGGGTAGGGTTAATGAACAGGTTTGCAAGTTCGTGGGATGTCACGAAGCTGCTTTGAAGAAGCAAGCCAGTGGACAAACTGAGAATGATGTCATGAAGGCGGCTCATGACATCTTCTTTAATGACTACAATGCCAAGTTCACTCTTGAACATTGTTGGAGGGAGCTTCGGTTTGATCAAAAATGGAGATCCCACACTTCGACACGAGATGGTGCAAAGGAGAAGAGGAAGGAACCTGCGGAAGAGGTGGGTGGCGAGCAAGATGTTAGGCCTCCCGGTGTGAAGGCTTCCAAAGCAGCAAAACGCAAGAAACACTTCAATGAACCAGCGTTTGATCAGATAGAGAGCATTTTAGAGGCAAAGAATAACTTATCCAAACACAAACTCCTAGATAGGTTGCTAGGAAAAAATGCAGAAACTCTTTCTGATCAAGAAATAGCTCTAAAAAACAAACTCATTTCAGAAATGCTTTAACGTGGTGAGTGGAAGTTTTTTTGTGCATTTATCAGTTGGTTAATTGTTTGATTTCTCTTGTTTCACTGGTTAAACAGTGTTTGAATATGTTTTGGTTTATGTATATTGATAATGTTTGTATATGTTTTGGTATCTAGATTATTGATATGTATCCGTTTTTCTTTGTAGGTCACGGGTTCAAGGAGGAGGATACGTGTGGACGTGGTTGTAGGTCTCGGTTTCTTTATGTATCAAATCAAGTAACGGGTAAGGTTGATGGTTGTAGTAGTATTATGTCAGATTGAATCACGGGAGGGTGTAGTATTTTGTATGTTTCTACACTCGTTTTAGGACCTTCGGTTAATATGGGTGTATGTACCCACAGGATGTGTTTTCAAGTCACGGGTGTATGTCCCCACGACTTGCCTTTTCAACTCACGGGTGTATGTACCCGAGCAACTTGACTCATGTATCTCTATATATATAAACTATGTCTTTCTATTATTTTTGTGCATCAAAGTGTTTCACAATAGTTGTAAACTTGAAAACCAAAACTTCTAAACTTGTAAACTTCGTTGATACACTTGCTTTGATACACTCATCAACCATCACCACTTGCTCTGATACACTTTTCATCCATCACCACGGGGGTTCACCACGATTGCATAGACATCACCACCTCTACTTATCAAAAACCAATCCATTGAGGTAAAATACGAACTTTTCTTTTGTTTTTATGAGGCAACAATATCATTTACCATATAGAAAAGAAAAAAAAATGATTTCTATAACTTTAAAATCCAAAAAACAATCCTAAAAAAGATAAACATACCATATAGAAAAGAAAAAAAATGAATTATATGAAAAAAAATTATAATCCCTTTTGTTTATGAAAAAAAATGAACTATAACTTTAAAATAAAAAAAAAAATTCTAAAAAAGATAAACATACCATATAGAAAAGAAAAAAATTGAATTATATGAAAAAAAATATTAAACTCCCTTTTGTTTATGAAAAAAAAGGAACTATAACTTTAAAATCCAAAAAACATTTCTAAAAAAGATAAACATACCATATAGAAAAGAAAAAAAATTAACTATAAGTTCTTCTTTTGTAGCAAGAAAAAGATCAATAAATATCATCAACAATGTCTTCCTCATCAAGCGATGAAGCAGATAAAGCTTTTGATGAAATGGTCGACAAAGTTGTTGATAATTTCATAGACACAGTAGTTGATGGTCAAACCAACTACCGGAAGAAACGAGCTTATATCGAAAGAGATCGAGAGCGAGGACACAATCAACTATGGAAAGACTATTTCATGGAAAATCCTACATACCCACCTGAAATGTTTAGGAGGCGTTTTCGAATGAACAAACCACTGTTTCTTCGCATTGTCGAGCGTCTAAGTAGTGAAGTTCCATACTTTCAGCAAACAAGAGATGCTGCGGGAAGGTACGGGCTTTCTCCCCTTCAAAAGTGTACGGCAGCTATACGTATGCTCGCATATGGTCAGTCGGGAGATACATATGACGAATATCTCCGACTTGGTGACAGTACATCACGTTTATGTTTGGTAAATTTCTCTGATGCAATAATACAGTTGTTTGGAGATGAGTATCTACGAAGACCTACCCCCGAGGATCTTCAACGATTACTCGATGTTGGAGAGGTACGAGGGTTTCCGGGGATGATAGGCAGCATCGACTGTATGCACTGGGAGTGGAAAAACTGCCCAACGGCTTGGAAAGGTCAGTTCACACGTGGTTCAGGAAAGCCGACAATTGTCTTAGAAGCTGTTGCATCACAAGATCTTTGGATATGGCACGCATTTTTCGGCTTACCAGGTACCCTCAACGATATCAATGTTCTAGATCGGTCACATGTTTTTGATGACATCTTACATGGTCGAGCACCTAAAGTTAAGTTCAAGGTCAACAACCACACTTATCATATGGCCTACTATCTTACTGACGGAATTTATCCAAATTGGGCAACATTTATCCAATCCATCCCACTTCCTCAAGGTCGTAAAGCCGAGAAATTTGCTGAAAAGCAAGAATCCGCCAGAAAAGATGTCGAACGGGCTTTTGGAGTATTGCAATCGAGGTTTGCAATTGTTAAAAACCCAGCTCTACAATGGGACAAGGAAAAGATAGGAAAGATAATGAAAACTTGTGTCATATTGCACAATATGATAGTAGAGAACGAACGACACGGATACGCTCAAATTAATACATCTGAGTTTGAGTCAGGAGAGTCCAGCAGAAGTTCAAGGGTGAGAAGCAGAGATAGTATTCATGTCGGTGATATGTTAGGCATCCGCAGAGAAGTTCGAGATTTAGAGAAGCATGCTCGATTGAAAGCTGATCTAGTAGAAAATATTTGGTAAAAGTTTGGTGATGAAGATGAATAAGCTTTGTATGTTTTTGAATTTCTTTATTTATGTAATCTACTCTTAATGTATTGAATAAAAAAATTTCAAAATTTTATAATATATTTTAATATTTTATTCATGTATTCTGAATTATTTCTAATTTTTTTTTAATTTATATTATTATTTTATTCCTATGAACTCTTTCTACGAGTTCACTAATGCAGAAAACAACAAATACAGGTTCATAACTATTTATGACCCCATTAAAAAATATTAAAAAAATTGGATGAACCCCAATTGGGGGTTTACCAATGCTCATGCTCGAAGGCTATTTGCATAACCGGTCATGTCCATACAATAACTTGATCTTCTGTGTGGTGGCACCAACGCTCATGATCATACTTTTTGAAACTCTTTTGCATTAAAATAAAGAAGTATAATCAATCTTTTGGTGTCTTTTGGAACAAACCGATCCTAGCTAACAATTTTGGGATGAACTGGGTTAATAACTTCGAACCGATTGGAAAATGGAAACTAAACCGAAATAAAAATTAACAAAACTGAAAATATATTGATGTATAAATATCGAGCAAAGTAGTAAAACCTATATTGGGCCTCGTATTGTTTTGTGTCATACAAAACTTGGTCACGAAGTTTTATGTCTTCTTAATGTTCTTGTTGTATCACGATCAAGACAGAAATATATAACAAACACACATTTTCTCTTTTGATAAACTAACAAACGCATCTCCACCGAAGAAGCTCTCTCCCACGGCTATCAGTCGCAATGAAAGAAACTCTCCCTACGGATGAAGGTATCCTCAAAATTCACCATCTTCCTTCTTATTGAGGAAAAAACAATTAAAGGCAATTAAAAATACGGAAATTATTATTATTATAAAAAAATAGAAGTGGATAAAAAATAGAGGCAACGAATTTGTGTGTTGCGTCTGAAACTCCCACACTCTCTAAAATCTTCATTATCCTCTCGATGAGTTTCACGAGAGCAAGCCTCTTCGATTTCCCTCTTCTTAAACCCCTCGTTCTTTCCCATCACTCCTCTGTTTTCGCTTCTAGACGTAAGTCCCCATCTCAACGCTCATATGAATCGAGTCAAAAGGAAACTGAAACTCACTGTAGTACACTACTAGTAGACGCTTAGTAGAGGTTCATTCTTCTCGAAAGTGTTTGACTTTAGGATGCGGGTCTCGATTTCTTGATCGTAAGAGTCTAATTTGATTCCAAAAGGCTTTGTTCTTGAGTCTGGTTTTGTGATGGGTTTAGTTTCACCATGTAACTTGGCTGATTTGATTGATTCATAGATAAAGTTGTCTCCTCTTTGTGGGGTTTGCAGGTTTTGTTACCAAACCCATTCTTAGTCTTTCTCCTGCTGTCTTATTGCCCACAAGACCAACTCAGATTATTGCCAAGAGCTCATCAGGTTCTCCCCTTATTGTTTTTTATTGCTTCTTAGAATGTCAGCCATTGGATTCTTCTAGAGGAATGAAAATATCTTTTACTTTTGTGGATTTTAGTAACAGCACAGCCTGTCTCTGAGGACGCTAGTGAAAAAGATCATCAGTCCAAAGATGTTAGTGGAGACTCAATACGGAGACGTTTTCTTGACTTCTACGCCTCTCGTGGACATAAGGTCCTTCCAAGCGCCTCTCTTGTACCAGAAGACCCCACCGTCTTGCTAACCATCGCAGGAATGCTTCAGTTCAAGCCTGTTTTCCTCGGAAAGGTATCAATCATAATCCAATTTCACCGCTGTTTTGAGACTGTTTCTTGAAGGATCCGAATGTTACAAACCGCACCGTAACAAAAATCTCTAACATACACCTATATATCTCTATGTTTTTATTATTGTTAGAACCGCACCGTAGTTGTCTGGCATTGTTAAGAGACTTTTTTTTAAACAATGCTGCAGGTAACAAGACAGGTTCCTTGTGCAACAACCGCACAAAGATGCATTCGCACAAACGACTTGGAGAACGTTGGCAGAACAGCCAGGCACCACACCTTCTTCGAGATGCTTGGGAACTTCAGCTTCGGCGATTACTTCAAGAAAGAAGCGATCAAATGGGCGTGGGAGCTCTCAACCGTAGAGTTCGGCCTACCTGCTGACAGAGTCTGGGTCAGCATCTACGAAGACGATGACGAAGCTTTCGAAATCTGGAAGAACGAAGTCGGTGTGCCCGTTGAAAGGATCAAGAGAATGGGCGAAGCTGACAACTTCTGGACCAGCGGACCAACCGGCCCTTGCGGTCCCTGCTCGGAGCTGTACTATGACTTCCACCCCGAGAGAGGGTGTAATGAAAACGTTGATCTCGGGGATGATTCAAGATTCATTGAGTTTTACAATTTAGTTTTCATGCAGTACAACAAGACGGAGGATGGGTTGCTAGAGCCTTTGAAACAGAAGAACATAGACACCGGTCTAGGCTTGGAACGTATAGCTCAGATCCTTCAGAAGGTTCCTAACAACTACGAGACGGATCTGATATATCCAATTATTGGAAAAGTATTGGAGTTGGCAAACATCTCGTATGACTCTGCAAGTGACAAGGAGAAGACGAGTCTAAAAGTGATTGCAGATCATATGCGTGCGGTTGTTTATCTTATCTCAGACGGTGTTGTGCCTTCGAATATTGGGAGAGGCTATGTGGTGAGGAGGCTGATAAGAAGAGCTGTTCGTAAGGGTAAGTCTCTAGGGATAAATGGAGATGGGAGAGGAGCGTTTTTACCGATAGTTGCTGAGAAAGTGATAGAGATGAGCACTTATATTGACTCAGATGTGAAGCAAAAGTCTCCAAGGATCCTTGAGGAGATTAGGCAAGAGGAGGTTCACTTCAATAAAACTCTTGAAAGAGGAGAGAAGCTACTTGAACTAAAGCTTCACGAGGCCTTGTCAATGGCTGGTAAAAAGTCGTGTCTGTCTGGAAAAGATGCGTTTGTTCTGTACGACACTTACGGTTTCCCTGTGGAGATAACAGCAGAAGTTGCTGAAGAGCGTGGAGTCAGTATAGATATGGACGGTTTTGAAGCTGAGATGGAGAATCAGAGACGTCAGTCGCAAGCTGCTCACAATGTTGTGAAACTGACGGTTGAAGATGGAGATGATATCACGAAGAACGTTGATGAGACTGAGTTTCTTGGGTATGACAGCCTCTCTGCACGCGCTGTTGTGAAGAGTCTTTTGGTTGGTGGGAAGCCTGTGGTGAGGGTAACTGAAGGGAGTGAGGTGGAGATTCTGCTTGACAGAACTCCGTTCTATGCTGAATCAGGAGGGCAGATTGCAGATCATGGGTTTATGTATGTTAATGGGAGCCAAGATGATGATGCTGTTGTTGAAGTGAGTGATGTGCAGAAGTCTCTTAAGATATTTGTTCACAAGGGGATTGTTAAAAGTGGAGCTTTGGAAGTTGGTAAGGAGGTGGAAGCAGCTGTGGATGCAGACTTAAGACAGCGAGCAAAGGTGCCTTTGAATTTCATCTTATTATTTTATCGATTTGTGTATATTTTGAATCGGTGCACCTTGGGACCCAAAAAAAAATTAATTTTCATGTTTATTAATTTCTAGGTTCATCATACGGCCACACATTTGCTGCAGTCAGCACTTAAGAAAGTAGTAGGACAAGAAACATCACAGGCTGGTTCGTTAGTAGCTTTTGACCGCCTCCGGTTTGATTTCAATTTTAACCGGCCTCTACATGATGGTGAGCTTGAGGAAATAGAAGGCCTGATCAATAGGTGGATTGGTGATGCTACACGTCTTGAAACAAAAGTCCTTCCTCTTGCTGATGCCAAAAAAGCTGGAGCCATTGCAATGTTTGGTGAAAAGTATGATGACGAGGTAATAGACATGTCATTGACTCATTATACAAAAACGCAAGACATTAGTCAAATTATGAGAACCACATTAGTATAAAGTGTTACATTTTGTTTTATAAGTTGATTTCCTTTACACTAATGGCAGGTTCGTGTAGTGGAAGTTCCTGGTGTCTCCATGGAACTTTGCGGTGGCACTCATGTTGGAAACACTGCAGAGATAAGATCCTTCAAGATTATCTCAGAACAGGGCATTGCATCTGGAATCAGGCGTATTGAAGCAGTTGCAGGTGAAGCATTCATTGAATACATAAACTCGCGGGACTCTCAAATGAAAAGCCTATGCTCCATTCTAAAGGTATTCTACTTCTAGAGAGAGTTTCCCTTTCCATGTTTGAAGATATGTTTTAACTCAACAAACAAGGTAGTAGTTACTTTTATGACTTTTAACTAATTGTTTGTTTGGTTTTAATCTGAAGGTGAAAGCGGAGGATGTTACAAACAGAGTGGATAATCTTCTAGAGGAGCTGCGTACTGCTAGAAAAGAAGCATCAGACTTGCGCTCAAAAGCAGCGGTCTATAGAGCATCTGTCATATCCAACAAAGCATTTACTGTAGGAACTTCACAGACAGTTAGGTAATGAAATCTCTATTGTTTCTTTCTAAAATGGTTTATATGAACTTCATGTGGATGTTTTTATTTCTTTTAGGGTGCTGGTTGAGTCGATGGATGACACTGATGCTGACTCCTTAAAGAGTGCAGCCGAGCATTTGGTAAGCACACTTGAAGAACCAGTGGCTGTGGTGCTAGGATCATGTCCAGACAAAGACAAGGTTAGTTTAGTGGCTGCATTCAGTCCAGGAGTAGTGTCTCTAGGAGTTCAGGCAGGGAAGTTCATTGGTTCCATAGCTAAGTTGTGCGGAGGAGGAGGTGGTGGGAAGCCTAACTTCGCTCAAGCGGGAGGCAGAAAGCCTGAGAATCTCTCGAGTGCATTGGAGAAAGCTCGGGAAGAGCTTGTGGCGACTCTATCTGAAAAGCTTGGTTGAAAGAACCAACTTTGCTATGTACATGGAAAAGAGATTTGTACGCATTTTGCTAAATTGTACGATAAAATAATCGGTAAAGAAGTATGGTATGCTATTTAAAATTAGGGCAAATGTCCAAAATAGCATCTTTCTAAGTTTATATCACAAAAATAGCACTCAAAAACTAAAATGACTAAAATAACACTTTTCTAAGTTTATATCTTATCTCAAAACTTCATTTCTCAATTATAAACCCTAAACCTCAAACTCTAAACCTAAACCCTAAACCTTAAATCATAAACCCCACCCTTTAACTCTAAACCCTAAGTTTGTGACTTTTGATAAAACATTAAGTGCTATTTTTGTGACTTTTGACTTTGAGTGCTAGTTTGTGAACAAAAACTTGATTTAGTGCTATTTTTGCCTTTTTCTCTTAAAATTATTATCAAAATTAGTCTATAATATATAATATATTTATCTTTAATGAATATATTTCTAATATATATATTAAGATATAAAATTAAAAAGATATAAAATTAAGGACAAATCTCCAAAATAGCATCTTTCTAAGTTTATATCAGAAAAATAGCACTCAAAAACTAAAATGACCAAAATAGCACATTTCTAAGTTTATCCTTTGAAAATTTTAATTTTTTTATTTTTCAAAATTTGAAATCTTATCCCCAAAACCTCATTTCTCAACTCTAAACCCTAAACCCTAAACTCTAAACCCTAAACTCTAAACCCTAAACCCTAAACCCTAAATCCTAAACCCCATCCTTTAACTCTAAACCTTAAGTTTGTGACTTTTGATAAAACATTAAGTGCTATTTTTGTGACTTTTGACCTTGAGTGTTAGTTTGGGAACAAAAACTCGATTTAGTGCTATTTTTGTTTTTTTCTCTAAAATTAATTTATTTTATTTAATAATTTAAAAAATATATTTTTATCGAAAATATTATTTAAAATAAATTTTATAATTAAAATATCTATTTTAAAAAGATAAAAAACAAAAATAGCACTAAATCAAATTTTTGTTCCCAAACTAGCACTCAAGGTCAAAAGTCACAAAAATAGCACTTAATGTTTTATCAAAAGTCACAAAGTTAGGGTTTAGAGTTAAAGTGTGAGGTTTAGAATTTAGGGTTTAGGGTTTAAGGTTTAGAGTTTAGGGTTTAGGGTTTAGAGTTTAGGGTTTAGGGTTTAGGGTTTAGAGTTTAGGGTTTAGGGTTTAGGGTTTAAGGTTTAGGGTCTAGGGTTTAGAATTTAAGGTTTAGGGTTTAGAGTTGAGAAATGAGGTTTTGGGGATAAGATTTCAAATTTTGAAAAATTAAAAAATTAAAATTTTCAAAGGATAAACTTAGAAATGTGCTATTTTGGTCATTTTAGTTTTGGAGTGCTATTTTTGTGATATAAACTTAGAAAGGTGCTATTTTGGAGATTTGCCCTTTTAAAAAATATTTTTTCACGTTTAAAATAAATTAAATTATATAAATTAAATTATATAAATTAAATTATATAAATAAATTATATTTTAAATGAGAAATACTTTTTTAAAAAAATATATATTTTTATTGTAAATGAATTTTATAAATCAAAATTTTATTTTGTGGATATAAAAATAATTTTATGATATTATTAAATAAAATAAATGAATTAATTATATATTTTTCTTAATTTTATAAATTATAAATGCAAATGCTCTGCTAAAAGCTTTATATGAGAGCATTGACCAGAGAGCATTTGGAGAGCATTAAGCATTTAGTAAATGATTTTCTAACAATTGTTGATTGGATAACGTAGAGCATAGTGCTAATGCTAATGCTCTACCAATCAAGGCCTAAAGGTTCATTAATGCTTTTTACACCACGATGTCTAGGGTTCAAACCCTATAAAATGAAAATTATGTAGATTATGGAGAAAAAAAGGTTACAAGAGGTCTTCAGAATGGTGCAGGACGTATCATCGAACATGGATTATATAGGGCGGCTTGGAGTGATGCAATCAGACGTGCATTCTCATATGATGGTAGAATTGTCGGCTGTAGGATCATCTATGTAATATTTCTCATCGTTGTAATAGCATAATCAATCAGACTTTAAAAAAAAATAACTGTTATATATTTTAGAGGTGTCTTAATATAACTAATTGTATTCAAAAAACTTGGACCAAATCGGGTAATATTGTTATTTTTGGTACAAATATTCAAACCCGTTTTAGATACATTTGTTATTTAGATATTTTTAGGTTTCTATACATCAGAACCGAACTCATCCATATCCAGAATGATCCAATTCAAAATCCACACATAAATTTATAATATTCAAGCAAAACCTAATTTCAAAACAAAAAAAATGATACCCGAAAAGAACAACTCATACCTAAATGGATAGCCAATGTTCATGCTTAATTGATTTTATAAACTAATAAAAAATATTTTCTATGTGTTTGGCTAAATTAATTAAAATAGAAAGAGTTTTTTATTTAGTAAAATAATTATATGAAATGAAAAATTAAGTGACAATAAATGTAATACATTTTTGTTAATTTGTTTTGAGTTATTATTTTATTCATAAAATGTGTCTTTGAATTATGTTTTTGACTACGCAATTTTCCACCGATCGAAACTAAAATATATAAAAAAAATTTTAGTTAAACAAACTAAACCGAACGTTTAACCATATGCAAAACCCAGTTATTTTATATTTTTGATTTTATAATTGACAAAAAGTTAATGTTGGTTAACTAATAAATAAAATATGTACTATTATTATTATGGTAATATAATTAATGAAATTGTTAAAACTGAATGAAATATAAAAAAACAATTAATGTAATTTTATACTGATATCCATGTTTTCAAACAGTTCTCATTTATATTGATACAAGGGATTAATCCGCGCTACGCGCGGAATATATTAATTTTCAAATGTTAATTATCTAACTATTCTTATTGTTTTATAGAAAATGGTAATACTAAAATATATTTTTAATATATTATTTACTTATTATTTATTTTATTTAACATTTTTTAGATAGATAGTTAATATACCTTTTCTACTTCTTATATTATATATTCTTTATTATTTATTTTTTCTATATTGTATATTTACTTATACTAATATTATGGTAGATATTTAATGTAATATTCTTATTTCTTATATTGTACATTTAATTATTGTTTAGTTTTTTTTATTATTATATTGTATATTAATTTATTCTAATATTTTTTATTTTTTATTAAATAAACAATATTGAGATAATATTTGTATTTCTTTTACTGCATATTTACTTATTATTTATTTTTTCTTATATTGCATATTTACTTATTCTAATATTACGATAGATGTTTAATGAAATATTAATATTTTTACATTGTATATTCAGTGATTATTTATTTTAGTATAAAAATTTTAGATAGATGTTTAATTTAGTTTTTCTATTTCTTATTGTATATTTACTTATTGTTTATTTTTCTTATTTTTATATTCACTTATTCTAATATTCTTGTTTTATATGATAATATTACGATAAATGTTTAATTTAATATTTATATTTCTTATATTGTATATTTACTTATTATTTATTTTTATATCATACATTTATTTATAAAGTATTTGAAAATAATAAAATGAAAAAGTATACATTTTTCAGATAGATGTTTAATGTAGTTTTTTCATTTTTTATATTGTATATTTGCTTATTATTTATATTATTTTTTGATAAAGGTCTTTATTATTTATTGTTTATTTATTGTTTCTTATATTGTATATTTACTTAATCTAATTTTATTACTTTTATATCTAATGGTAATATAATGATAAATTTTTAATGTAATATTTCTTTTTTTATACTGTATATTTATTTATCATTTATTTTAGTATACAATTTTCAGATAGATGTTTAAAGTAGTTTTTTATTTTTATATTGTATATTTATTTATTTTAATATTATGATAGATGTTTAAAGTGATATTTCTATTTCATATATTTTTTTATATACATTTTTCATATAGATATTTAATTTAGTTTTTCTATTTTTATATTTTATATTTGATTTTTTTTCTTATATTGTATATGTACATATTCTATTTTTTTTTTGCTTTATATCAAATTATAATAACATGATGGATGTTTAGTTAAATGTTTATATTTATTATATTATATATTTATTTAGTAGTGATTTTTTCTTATATTATTAACTTACTTATTTTAATATTTCTTTAGATGCTTAATGTAATATTTATATTCATATTTACTTACTATTTATTTTACTTTACATTTTTCAGATCGATGTGTAACTTAGTTTTTTTCCTGCTTTTATATTGATTTTCATATGTTATATTATTTATTCTAATTTTTTTCATTTTATATCAAATGATAATATTACAATAGTCTTTTAATGTAATATTTACTTATTATTTATTTTATTATACATTTTGCAGATAGATTTTTAATGAACCTTTTCTATTTTTTTTAATTGTGTATTTGCATTTTAAGATAAATATTTAATGCTTAATGTACTTTTTACATTTTTTATATTATGTATTTACTTATTAATATTATTTTTGTATATTATATATTTTTTTAATTGTGTATTTACTTATTATTCTATATATAATTCGTATATTATATATTTATGCATTTAAATGTATATTTACTTATATTTTCGTATGTACTTACTTATTATTACTTTTTGTATATTATATATTTACATATTTAAATGTGTATTTACATATATTTAATTTTTATATTTTAAGATTGATGTCTAATGTAATATTTTCATTCTTTATTTTTTTATTTACATTTTAAGATAGATGTTTAGTGATTTATGTATTTTTTCATTTTTTATATTATGTATTTACTTATTAATATTATTTTAGTATATTATATGTTTACTTAATATCAATATTTTACATTTCAAGATAGATGTTTAAGGTTTAATGTACTTTTTCTATTTTTTTTATATTGTGTATTTACATTTTAAGATAATTTTTTAATGCTATATGTATTTACTTATTAATATTATTTTTTTATATTATATATATTTTTAAATTGTGTATTTAATTATTGTATATATAATTCATATATTATATATTTGCATATTTAAATGTATATTTACTTATATTTTCGTATGATTTAATGTATATATATGGTAATAATGTGTATTATGGTAATATGATTTAATGTAATAAGGTTATAATAGTAGTCATGCCATGTGGCTACTTTTCGAAGAGGGTTTATAAAACGATGTGGACGTTCCGTGGAGCCTCAATTAGTCTTTTTTATTTTTTAATGCTTAATATATTTTTATTATGTATTTACTTATTAATATTATTTTAGTATATTATATATATTTTTAAATTGTGTATTTACTTATTATTGTATATATAATTTGTATATTATATATTTACATATTTAAATGTATATTTACTTATATTTTCGTATGATTTAATGTATATATGGTATTAATGTGTATTATGGTAATATGATTTTTGTAAAAATGGATTACTTGTTTTAGATGATCACACCACCTAGAAAATAGTCATCAGTTTTCAGCAATATGGATACTGACTCTAGAAATACCCTTCAATTGGCAAAAACGAAATAAAAGCTTTGGAATGAAGCACCACGTGTAACGATAACACAACGCGTCACTCAATTAAAAGAGTCAGGAATATTACTTCAAAAATCGGATCGATAAGTGGTAATATTACTTCAAATACCGGATCGATGGTGTTTTACAGATGGATTATGGAAAAGGGGGAAACTTACTCAGGACAAAGCTGGTATAGCAATTTGGAATGTTTTGATGGGTTTATGGAAGAGAGGAATATGAGAGCGAGTTTATCACCCCTTTATTCGGAAATAGAAACTCTCATTTGGACAATGAAATGCTTGAGGAATTTATGTCAATTTCATATAACGTTTGCAATATATTGTTCTTTATTGGTGAAGATGATTTTAGAACCAGAAAAATGGTCTGCCTTTGCAACATATTTAGAAGATATCCAGCAGCGCAAGAGCTTCAATTATTCAGAACTCTTACGTGAACCCTGAACGCGAAATACAAAGACAAGAAGTCTGGCACGCAATGCTTGACAACAATCGTTTACATGGACATAGAATTATTAGTTTGATTTGCAGAGTTTTAGTTGAGTCTGTGTTGTTGATAATAATATATATAGGACTAATTAGCGAAGTATCTATATTGAAATGCACAATTGAGAAAGTAACTGTGTAAAAAGCAACAAATAGATGAGAACCAATGTTTTAAAACCCGACCCGGACACTGAACCAGACTACTTACCGGGTTGCTGGGTTACTGGACCGACCGTGGGTGAACCGCGGGTTAAGAAATGAATTAATTTTATTATATAATAATATATCAGCTACGTAAATAAAAATATAGAAACTAAAATTTAATATTTTCTAATTTTTTTTTAAAACATAAAATAATAGTTTGGATATGTATATACAGTATAACCTCTTTAAATTAATACTCTATAAATTAATATACGCTAAAAATCTCTATAAAATAATATAATTTTATAATCCCAAATTGAGTTTTTGGTTCAATTAGTATATCGATAAATTAATATCTCTATAATTATAAAAAAAATTATAGTTTTGGTGTAGTCCCAACATTATTAATTTATAGAGGTTTCACTGTAGTTTATGTTTAAGAACATTTAGAAAAAAAAACTTAACTTTAGTTTTTATATTTTTATTTTCATTTGACATACAAAATATCAAAAAATAGTTCAGACTATTTAAAATTTTCTCTAACAAGGTAAGAGTTATGATATCTAAAAAAATCAAGACATAAAATTTATAAATATTTAAATGTCTAATGTGAATAGTAAATTAAACTTCAAAAACAAAATAAACCAAAAGTAAAAGATAATTGTAATAAATTATCAATAATGTAAATAAACTAATTAACACCAAATTACATCAACTAATTTTGGTTTCATCAAAATCTAGAAAACACAAATATAAAACCGAAAAGGAAAAACCTAACTTTTTTTTTTATTAGAGCATGTTTATCCGGGGTTCTTAGTGAGGTTCTTAGTGTGTGGGCCCCCACAAAATCCTTAAGGATCGGTTACAAAAACTACTTATTAAGAACCAATTTTAGTGAGTTTCTTACACTGTTCGCGGGCTCCACTGACTCGTGGCGGCCCGCGATTGGTTTGCTTTTTAAGTTTTTTTTTTTTAGACAAAAAAACCTAAGAAACCCATTTGTGTTTCTTAGGGATAAACATGCTATTATCACCTAACTTCTTAATTGGAAACTTAGAATATAAAACATAATCTAAAAATATAATTAAAAAATTAAAAAAAAAGAAGTAAAAGTTATTTATTGGTTCAACCGGTGGTTCAACCGGTACTGGGTTCTGAGTTTTTGCGGGTTTCTAAATATTTGGTTTTTCACAAAATCCAAACCGGATTTTTTCTAGGTCACCGGGTTTACCGGTTCAACCACAAGTCCGGGTCGGGTTTAAAAACACTGATGAGACCATTATGCTAAGTGAAAGACGGTTTCATGCACCTTCTTCTTTTTTGAATTAGGGTTTGTGGATTTCACCACCAAGCCACCATGAAAGATTCACAAATGCCTCTCTCACCACCACCACGAAGTGACCTAGATCATGCTATAACTCCACAACAGACATCCCTCATGATCTCATCGTTGAGATACTCTCTCGGCTACCAGTAAAACCCCTCATGCGATTCCAATCAGTCTCAAAGCTGTGGTTCTCTGCCATCCGAACCAAAAACTTCGTTGACTCGTTCCTGACTAGGTCAAAAACTAAGCCTCGTCTCCTTTTGCCTTTCATGCACTTAGACCCCACAAAACGTTTCATATTATCCGCTCCTGAACACAATAGCAAGGAGGATGTCGACAAGTCCTCATCCACAGTCACCCTCAGACACTACATGACGATCTCGGATCCCGTCTACTATACCATGTCCCGACCCGTGAACGGTCTGATTTGTTGCATGCGTGATGGATCGATCGCAGTCTGTAATCCGGCCACTAGACAAATTGTGAAACTGCCAGATGTTACACGCAACAGAAGATGCATACATGCATTTCTTGGCTATGATCCAGTCGAAGATCAGTACAAAGTGTTGTGTGTCATGATGACGAGATTCGATTGGTCCCGCCCTCACCAACAAGATATCCAACGGGAGCATTTAGTTTGCACAGTGACATCATCTGAGAAACAAGAGTGGAGAAAGATTAAGAACACCACCATAGATATTTATCGTACCGTCATCGGCGGAGGGATATGCATTGCTGGCGCTATATACTACGAAGTTCGACAGTCAAGGATAGTTAGATTCGATGTAAGAACTGAGACTATTATGTTAATTAAAGCACCTGAAGAGTCAAATTTCTCGAGAACATTCCCTTCCAGTCTTTTAAATTAAAATGGAAAATTGGGAGGTGTAGAATATGATTACAAACGCGTTATGAGATTGTGGATTCTTGAGGATGCTGAGAAGCAGGAATGGTCGAGCATGACGTCTGTGTTGCCTTCTGAACTAAAATGTTTACTTGGGAGTTACGTAGTGTCTAAAGGAGATGTTCATACCGGCGAGCTTATGGTGTTTTATCCATGGTCATGGTCATGGTCATCTAAGCCATTTCGTATTTGCTATTATGATTTTAAGAAAGAGAGCATAATAAGAAAAGTCGAGGTAGTGGTGGATGGTGATTTAAGACGTATCCATGGGATCGGTGAGAAAAAATGTCAGTTCGGATGTTATCCAGGTTACTTTGAGAATATTAGGTTTTTGTGATCCTATCGTTAGCTTCTCCCTCTCAGTTTCAAACGTTACTTAATTGTTTTGTTGGAAATGATTAATTCCTGAAAATGGTTTTATTTAATTTTGTTTTGTTTGAAGATATTCGGCTTTGTCAGTTTTGCTAGTTAGGTATGGAGTGTGAATAAACAAAGAACCGATGACGAATAAGAGAAAATATCGTTGAGTTTAAAAAGATTATATCATATATCCTTACCAGCAAATTTTCAGTTCACAACATATATGATGCAACACACATCTCCAAGTAAATTTTGAATTTCCCAAGGACTCCACCTCATAATATCAAAACAAGCTTTTTAACTTATCAGCTCCTCTCTGCAACGGCTGGACGATGACGTAAAGCTTCATTCATCAGTCAAATGTGCAACTTTAAAAAAGCTCAACATTGTAATATGTTTGAATAGTTTCTTGATGAAAGAGCATAGAGGTATTACACTACATAAGGATATGTTGGAGGCGGCTAAGTCCGTGACCCGTGGGAGTAGAAAAATGTTTCTTCTTGCTTATCTTGATTTACAGGTTTGAGCTTGGGTTAGATTGTTCATGTACTTTGAATTTTTCTGTAGGTGTAAAAGTCTGCAGGGCTATTATACTGACCGGTTGGGTTTCTGATGAGGACAAGCTCGATGCTCCAAAACAGAATGCTTGCAGATCCTTCGTTTCTCTTGAAAGTTGGAACCAAGGTCTGTCAATGATTTAAGCAAAGACGAGGCAAAGACGGTGTAAAAGTAACTGCAGATCACATGCGAGCAGTTGTCTATCAGATGGTGTTTTGCCTTCAAATATTGGCCGTGGTTATGTGGTAAGGAGGTTGATAAGAAGAGCTGTTGGCAAAGGATGGTCTTTTGGGAATTGGGATAAATGGAGATGGAAAAGGTAGAGCATTTTTACGAACCGGTATGCAACCTGCCTTAGAAGTTTCCATCTAAGATCTTAATCTGATGGGGGCTATATATATATACCAGATGATAACCCACGCGCATGCGCAGAGTGAGTTTTTATAATAATGTTTGTTCATTAAATGGTTTTAACATTTTGCAACACTACAATCTTTATCGATTATAAAATGACAAATACAAATGTTGGTCTCTTAAATGTATCATCGTTGTTGGAGAGTTAATATATTACATCTTATTTTAATTAGTTTTAAGACTTCATATGCACAAAAGAAAATTAAGTTTTGCGACTGTCACAAATCACCAAAACCAAATAGGCAGCATCAATTGTATAATACGAAAGAAAATTAGGTTTTCTGCTCTCGATTTATTTACTATTGACTCTTCTTAACTGATTTCATTTTCTACCTCTGAAAAATTGTGCTTTCGTTCTCGTCTTTTTTTTCATTGATATGAGTTTATTTATTTTTTAACTTTTTCTATGAATTCGTTGAATTACATAAGTGTAAATTAAAAAAGATAGACATTTGTAAAAATTAGTTTAACTCGAGATACATATCTAATAATCAAAATTTTGAAGAAAATTACCGGCAAACTATATTAACAGGTTAATGTTCAAATCTAATATATCAAGTTGTTATATAATATAAGTGCAGACTCGAAATATAAATGTATGTCTAGTATATATTCACCAGTTCGGTCCAAAATACAACAAAACAAATTGCTTATTTTATTAACCTACGTTTTTGAGGTTTAGTTACTTAAGAGTATACATATAAAAATATATATAATACTTTACCATTCTAGTATATGTAAACTATGTATAAACTAAGAAATGTTTGATTTATTAAATGATAAACCAGAAAACTTATAATAAATATTACAAATCTCTCATTTTTACAGTTATAATAGCCAGGTGGGGTATTAGGGAGAAATAATATTAGACGAATGATCAAATTTCTCGTTCTTCAAACAAACTCAACTGGAGGTGACTGAAATCTTGTCATGATATTTCATTAAAAGCTTTTTAGGAATAAAAATCAAGATTAAATTATTTAATCTGAATGAAATAATATATATAGTGCTTTCAATATTAAAAATCTCTTCGATTTGAAGAAGTGTGCTTCTGACGTTGTCAAGATCAAATAAGATATCAGTAGCCACCTATTTAAAACATAATTTGTATACATAAAAGTATATACATTAGATTAAGCACATAAATCAAAATCAATACCTATTGTTAATTTACAATCACGTTTTTGGTAAATAAATCAAAACAACTTTATTGATATTGACATATATATATATAATATATATTTTAATATAAATATTTATTATTGACACTTCCTACTCATATGATTTTTTAACATTTGTATATTTGCTGTAACAAAAATTTAAACCGTTACTCACAAAATTTTGAATGTGAGATTTTCTAATACGAATTTCAAAATTAAAATATTAAGATCTCAGTAATTTTTCACTGCAAATTTTGAATTTAACATATTGATATATTTTTGTATAATTTATTTCAAATTATATTAAAATATATATATATAATATGAATATCTATTAATGAGACTTCATATTCATGGGATTTATTAGGGCTGAGCATTTTATCCGATACTAAAACCCGTATCTGAATTCGATCCGAAAATCTGAACCGAAGTAGCAAAATACCCGAACGGATATTGAATTCAGAGAGATTAGATATACGAACCCAAACGGGTAATATCTGAACCGGAACAGCTAATATTCCAACCCGAATGGATATCCGAAGATGACCAAACATAAGTATACTAACCATATATTAATTTCTAGTTTACTTCTTTCATTTTATTCAAAATATTTATATTAATGGTTCACATTGCTCATAATAAGATAATATACATATAATTATTGACAAAATCATTTGCTATTCACTTAAAATAGATATCAAGCTTTTGTTTCTTGCATTAACAAAAGTTGCATCTAAAATTTCAAAACAACAACTAAATTAGTGTCTTTCTATTTTTAAAATTTTATCTCCAAACCTATTAATAGTTTAATCTTTTAAAAATTAGAAAACAAGTTAAGTTAAAAATATATTTTAAATACAAAAAACTTAACCAATCAATAATTTATTTATTTTTTCTTCAAAATTTAAATATCCAAACCCGCACCAAAATATCCAAACCCGAACATAAAATACCCAAACCCGACCCGACGTGTATAAATACTCCAACGGGTTCTATACCTTTATACTGTAATCCCGAAAATCTTAAATACCCGATACGAACTCGAATGTGTATCTGAATGCCCACCCTTATGATATATGATCATTTGTATCTTGCTTGAACCAAAACAAAAGTTAAACCATTGATCACAAAATTTTTAATGTGAGACTTTTACCATTTTTAGTAATTTATTGTCATTTTAAAAAATTTAAAATATAACATATAAGAAAAAAATTATTTTTTTATTAAATGATTAATCTGATTGTTTAATTTATTTTAATAATATAAAATTAAAAAAAAAAAGAGGACACAAAAATTGTTATTAAATATGTATTATTCATAATCATTAATTGTCATATATATGTTAATCATATTAGGCAATTCCGTAACTTTTTTCGGATGACAAATATTATATTAACCATTTTAAACATTCAGTTTTAGTTATAAAATTTTTTTTGATATTTTTTATTTATATAAATAAGAGTTTATTAGGAAATAATATCAAAATTAGAGTAAAATTATTTATGTATCCAAATCAAATAAACCAAATCTCTATTTGTAGAGAACAAAAAATAATGAATTTTGATATAATTGTTTTTATATAAAAAGTATTAACTACAAAATAATTTATCTGAAGCAACGAGGATGAAAAAATATCTGAATAATTCCAACAACCAATTAAAAATTAACAGTTCTATGGACTTTATATCTATTCTATTAAAACAGGAATATGACCTATTGATATATGTGTGGTCCAATTATTTTAATACAATTATTAAAACCTCTTATTAATCACTTAAGAGAAATATTATACAAAGAAAAGCACAAATATAACGAAAAACACACAAATATAAAAATTAAATTTCTTAAAAAATGTAAAAAAAATATAGTTTATTTTTTAAGAAAGAAACAAAATCTCAGACTTTTACTCGCTAGTTAGGAGCGTGGAATTCAAAGATGTAATCTGATTAGTTTATGTTTTCAGTGTGGGTTTTACTTTCTTGTTTTTCAACCAGTTGAATCTTTTCAATTTGGTTTAATCCACGTCCTTTTTTTTCTTGTTTCGTATGTGTTCACTAGTTGAATATTTTTTTCAACTACCCCAATGTAAGTAGTCTTAGATTATGTACATTGGTTACATGGTTACAACACCCTATTTCTACCCCATATCACATTTTTTTTTTGAAAGAATGTTAAATTTTATTCATCAAAAAAAATTTTTTACATTAAGTGGGTCTTTGGCTAAACAAGGAAAACTTCTAACTCTGTACACCTTCCATACTTCTACCTTCTACCTTCTACCTTGCTATCTCCTAGCTATCAAAAATTATTTACAGCCTTGTACTAAACCAATACTGCAAGAGACCTTCCATGCCTTTCATTTTCTTCCTTTGCACCAGACTAAGCTTATTCCTAATTGACTTATCAATAAGCTTGGAAAGGGCTTGCGACGGCATATGGGGTTTTCCATGCCGGCGTTTGTTTCTTTCCCACCACAGTGTATATAAGGTGACTTGGAATGCATATCTGAGACAGAACCTCTTCCTTTTTTCCATTGTTGGGACAGAGATCAATTCGACAATGATGTTCCACTTATCCGTATATGATCTGCACAAAATCCCTTTAACAAGCTGTTCCCAAATCAATGATGAGAATAAGCACTAAAAAAAAAGATGGTTTCTTGTTTCGGTAGCCGATATACATAGCACACAAGTAGAGTCTACACCCTGACTCCAGCCAGATATGCGATCCATTGTTGCTAACCTGCCACGCATTGCAATCCAAGTCATGAAGGCAAACTTTGGTGAGGCCTGAGAGAACCAGATACTCTTCCCCCAGGTGCAGAGCGACCCTACTTCTCGCGTCTGCTGCCATGTCTCAGTGGTTGAGAAGTTGGTTTTGTAACTCGTCTTCCATCTCCACAAATCCACATCATCCGTTCCAGATCTTAGCTTTCCCTTAACAAAGTCCATCTCCTTTTCAATGTCGTTTAATATAAGCCGCCTGTGTCTTTTCCTTCTCCTTTGATTACAGACAGCTTCCTCCAAAGTAGTCTCCCTACGGATCCCCATTTCGAGTATACCTCTCTCCCCCAAGTAACTCAGACATCACCCCAAGCTCAGACCACCGATCTAACCAGAAGGAGATATGTCTTCCATTTCCCACCGCCTTCATATGAAATGTCCTGGCTACATGTCTCAACTTGAGCATTTTCCTCCATGTCCAAGAGCATGCTTGTGTTTTCTCATTAACTTCCCAGAAACTTTTCTTTTTGAGAAGATTAGTTCTGATCCACTTACCCTAAAGAGAATCACCATTAAGCATTCTCCAGATAAGCTTTAGACCATATACATGATTAACTTCCTTCAACGGCCTAATCCCCAGCCTCCCTCGCTCTTTGTTTTACAGATATCCTGCCACGCCACCTTAGCACCAGTAGACTTAAGTTCTGGCCCAGTCCACAAGAAAGCGGAGCAGAGCTTCTCAATCTCCTTTGAACATTTACTTGGTAGTCGAAAGACAGTGGCCCAGAAGTTAACAATGCTCATTATCACAGACTTAATCAATTTCAGTCTTCCTGCATAAGATAAGAACCGACAAGTCCAAGTGCTTATCCGGCCTCTGATCTTTTCAAGCAGTGGCAAGTAATGTTGTCTACCCATAGCCTGAGTCATCAGAGGAAGTCCCAAGTAATGAACTGGGAGCTTGCCCTCTGCAAACGGGAAGTTTGTGAGAATTCTGCTTTTCTCTCCTTTAGCAATCCCTGCCATAAAGATAGTTGATTTCTCTAGGCTGATAGAAAGACCAGACCACCCTGCAAATTCATCAAACACTGAGAGCACTCCTTCTATAGAATTCTTAGTACCTTCCACAAACACCATCAAGTCGTCAGCGAAGCAGAGATGGGTGAGGGCGAGAGATTAACACCGAGGATGGATTCCAAATTTCTTCTCCCTCAACGCTTTGTCTATCTTATATGACAGAACATTCATACAAAGAACAACGAGGTAAGGTGAAAGGGAACAGCCCTGGCGCAGCTCTCTTGAGCTCTGGAAATAGCCAGCTAAGTCTCCGTTAACTTGGACCGAGTAGGAGGGAGTGGTAACACATAACTTGATCCAATGAATAAATCTTTCTGGAAATCCCATAGCCACCAGACTGTTCATAAGGAATGAACACTGAACAGAATCAAAAGCTTTAGAAATATCCAGTTTCATAGCACAACAAGGAGAGATCGAGTTCTTGTGATAATCCTTTACTGCTTCTGAAGCCAGAAGCACATTTTCCATCAACAGCCTACCCTTCACAAAAGCAGACTAGTTTGCAACAATGATCCTGGGTAGTAGCTTTTTTAACCGGTTCGCAAGAATGTTTTAGACTACTTTATAGAGCACATTGCAACAAGCAATGGGTCTATAGTCCCTCATCTCCGTTCCATCTGTCTTCTTGGGAATGAGTGCCAATATTGTTGAATTAACTCCCTTTGGAAGGAAGCCCATCTGAAACACAGACTGCACCGCAACAGTGAAGTCATGAGCAATCACCGGCCATGCCATTTTGAAGAATTCACAAGGAAACCCATCAGGCCCTGGCAATTTATTCGATGGCATAGCAAATAGCACACTCTTAATCTCCTCAGCAGAAACAACAGCCTCCAAACCATTACAGTCCTCCAAGGAACATTCAAACTTCAGCAGGTTCCTTAGCTCCTCCACTGACACACCCTGATAGCTCTCCGGAACTTGGTTTAGGATCTCGGAAAAAAAATCTCTCCGCCTCTAGTTTAATCTCAGAATGCTGTTTGGCCATAGTACCATTCGGACATCTGTTCTCCCTCAAGGTGTTTCGGGCTTGCCTTGTCCTGATTGAATTGTGGAACGTTGTGTGTTCTTGGTCACCCACATCCAACCAGTGTAGCTTAGACCTCTGTTTAAGGAAGTCTTCTTTCAAGCCTACGAGGTGAAGCCATCTTCCATATGCCTCTGCTTCCTCTTGAACTGCCCCCACGCTTGGATTAGCCAGAGTACTTTTCTGCGTGTTACATAGCACCGCATGAGCTTCCTTTGTTTGAGTAGATAAGTTACCCAACTGCTCTCTACCAATCTCTCTAATCAGTGGCATAAGATTTTTTAACTTCTTGAAGAAACGGAACATATCAGATGTGGAGTGGAAAAGCTTCTCCGTTGACTCCCAGTACTCGAAAATACTTTTGCAACTCCAAAATTTGTGCAGGCAATGGTCTCTGGATGCAGTTTGACCAGGAACCCAACTGCGCTTGTGATAAAGCTAAGACTTCCCAAGAGTACATGTGTAGAGGAACTCCACGCAAATGCACCCATATTGGGGTTGCCTCCTCCTCCTGCTTATCTTCCTCTGACCTCGGCGTCCACTTTGAAACTACCATTGGGACTCCAACGATGTTCCATACCCCTTTTCAAAATCTTCTCTCTCGCTTTCGGGTTCGAAACTCGAAACCTCATTGTTGTAGCATTAACTTCAAAAACAACGATGCCGAAGCACCCCATACTTCCAGATCTTATTTAGCACCATATGAACTTTAGCAACATGGGGCGAGATGTCGAGGAACTTCCCCACAATGAAATCCTCCCACACCGGCGTAGAACTGGAGAGAACGTCATCTCGAATCTCTACCAAACGCACCCCATCCTTTTTCGAAATCGCAACCTCGTACTTCTTTAGAACCCTCTTGTCTTGCGCAACAGAGACCCAACTTGGGGGCACCGGCTTCGCCGCCACAAACGACACCAATTTACCCACTGAAGAGCATTCATCCTTGATTTCCCCTCGCCGGAGACCCAGGAGGGTCGCGCGGCGCATCCGAAACCATAGTCGAAACCCTTTCGCCAATCGCCAGAAAATCGCCCTCAGAGCAAAACGCAGCGTTTTTCTAGTGCACTTTTATCTATTCATCCACATATCATATTCTCTCTCTTATACATCATCTTTTCTTTATTCTCTACAATGGTTTTGTTTTAAAAAAAAATTATAACACCCTACCCTACCAATTTTATTTATTATACTTTTATTTTATTTTATGTTTTATTTTGTGATTACATATTATTAATAAAAATTATCATTTCAAATTAAATCAAATAATTAAGAATTAAATAAATTTATAAAATAATTTCAATTTTTCGTTTTTATTTTACATGTTAGTATTTTTAAAAACATTGTAAGTGATAAATACGAAAAATATAGATAATTATTTTTAAATCACATTCAATCACAAAAAACTGAAAACTGAAAATACAAAACAATAAACAAAAATCACACATTAAAACTAATAAAACACATATAACTTAATTAGTACAATAGACTTAACTTAGAATTTAAAAAATCTCATTAACCACAGAACATTCCGAATTTTGCTCATATGTGTTTGACCAAATCTGATTGCAATTCGTGATGGACATTTGAATACGGCAACTCGGATCTAGCACGCACATGATTAGGAAATGCATGTAGCACCTCCGTCGAAAATGGTTGCAGTGTACTAGATCAACTTGCCTCAGATTGATCATAAGCGTTCCAATGTTGAGCATACGTATCTCGCTCATCCTCAACAATCATATTATGCAATATGATACATGACATCATGATGATAGCCAAATCGGCTATGTCCCACATTCGAGCTGGTTCGCGAATGACTTTAAACCGAGCTTGTAACACTCCAAATGCACGTTCGATGTCCTTTCGAAATCCCTCTTGAAGTTGTGCAAATAACTTATATGGTTCACTTTGAGGAAGCCTGATCGATTTTACGAATGTAGGATAAGAAGGATATATACCTTCAGCTAGATAGTATGCCATATTATACTGACGTTGATTCACGAAATCACTGGTGCTCGATTTAGTGGTATTTTATGGGGATTCTATCTATCGCTGTAGGATTCCTATTCAAGATCACTGCAGTTCCTTTTCGGGCGGCTGTAGGACAGACGGCCGCCTATAGGTGGTAGGGTACGCTAAATTTGAATTGAGACGAAAGCTTTATAAAATGGATGTAGCAGTTGCTTGTCGGAAACCCAGAGTCTTTACTTGATCTAGGATGTGTGATCACTTTTGGAGTACTTCCTTGTTCGACAGCATCGAACACTGGTGAACGATCTAGAACGTTTATATTGTTCAATGTGCCTGGACATCCAAAAAAGACATGCCAAATCCATAGATCATGAGATGCAATAGCTACAAGAATAACAGTGGTGGTTCCCTTATCTCCTCTAGTAAATTGTCCTTCCCACGCTTTAGGACAATTTTTCCATTCCTAGTGCATGCAATCAATACTCCCAATCATCCCTGGGAACCCTCACATTTCACTAACATGCAAAATTCTCTGCAGATCATCTTGAGTTGGGACTCTGAGATACACTTGTTCATACAGTCGTGTGACTCTTTTACAGAATCTACGCAAACACTCCAACGCTGTAGTACCTCCTATTTTGATGTATTCATTGATCGCGTCAGCCGCCACACCATACGCTAAAATTCGCATGGCGGTGGTATATTTTTCTAATGGAGATATACCTTCTTTCTTGGCTGCCTCAAATCGTTGGGTGAAATAGTCGTCACTGCTTGATAAGTCCCCAACGATCCGAAGGAAAACATATTTTTGTGTCCGGAATCGCCGACAAAACATCAAATCGTCATATGTAGGTTGATTGGCAAAGTAGTCGTCAATCAGTCTTTGATTTGCCGCTGCATGATCTCTCGTGAAATATCTTCTCTTGCCACGAGATGGATAGCCTTCCTCTATTTTCTTTCGACGCTCCCTAAAATGGTTGAGGATAAATGTATCTTCAATTTCAAATTGCTTTTTGTAAGCTTCGATATAAAAAAATATTTCTGGTTGATCCATTGAATTTTTTTTTTTAGCAAAGTGAGATTTGTGGTAGTGGTACATTAATGGAAGAATGAGTCTCATTTATAAAAAAAAAAATGAACCAAAGGATTTCTTGGTTGGAAGATAAGATTCTCAATTATAAAAGCTTAACGTGCCAATATAACATTACTAAAGCATAAAATACAATACACATTATTAAAGGAGAAAATGACAAACAAACATTATTAAAGAAGAAAATGACAAACAAGCATTATTAAAGGATGGGGTGATATGATGTAGACAACCGTGGGGTGACATGATAAAGAAAAAAATGGAGTGACATGATACATACAACCACTCGTGACTACAATTACTTTCCAAATAAGTCATGGCTCAACTGCTGCAACAGCTCTCTGATGTGGTCATTGAGACAATCCTTTTCACTTAGCTTCAGCCATATCTTCATCTTCTTAGCACGAGTCTTTTCTTTCATCAATTCGTTTGCTTCATATTGCCTTTGGGTTGCCTCCTTTTGCATTAGGTTTGCCTCTTCTTGCAACATGGCTAACTTTTCCAAGTGTTTAGACTCTTGTGCTTTCATTTTCATGAATTCATTAAAATCTTCGTTGACCACTTCTAAAAATGCACCCTTACCCTTTCTTTTAGCCTTTTTCTTAGCTGCATCCCTTCCCATTGGACGAGCGCTAGATCCTATAAAGTTGGGGTCACTCTCATGAGATCTCTTTGATCCACTGCTTCCAGAGCCAAGATTTCCCCCTACCTTGCTACCATAACGTGGTTGATCACAGACAGCGATCCATTCTTTCATATATTTGAAAGTCCCATTGCCAGCACTTGAATATAATTCATGTTCTTTCTCCAATACATCATCTTCCGACCACCCGCTTTGTTGCATATGTTTAACGTTATCGTATGCACCAACCCATTTGACTAACTTTTTATTCACGTAGTTGTAGTGATTCCTGCATGCATTTCCGTCACGTGGAGGATCAAATGAGCAATACTCATTACAATACTCAGCAATTTTATCCCAATATGAATCACCTTTTTAGTTTATGCCAAAAACGCTATATGTTCCATATTAAATCCAACCACTCAGTAGCACTAATTTTTGCTCAGTGGTCCATTTGGGACTTCTCTGGTGAGAATGAGTTTAATCCTCTGCATCTGGAATGGCTTGAACGCTGCTCATACCAACAAGAACATTTGTGTAGAAAATTCGGAGAATTCAGTTGCTCTGACATCTGAATCATTTTCATTACCAGCTGGAGTAGAATAATACGGGCATACCAGAGATGAATACGGCATCATCGGTCGATAATAGGGAGGATAGTTTGCAACAGCTGACAACATGAATAAATTTGGTGGATAACCATAGTTAATTTGGTACATGTTGGTGTTGGTTGGAAGCTTGATTTTGAAATTGAGAAATGTTGAGATTTGAGTAGTTAAAAGGATAATTAGAAGAATTTTGGGTGCTAAAACGATTATTATTGGGATCTATTTTACTAATTAAGGATGGTTAATGATAAAACGAAATTTTAGTGGGAGTTAATTGCAAAAATATAGTAAAAACATGAGTTTTTTTGTGTTCAAATGAAATGAAACAAGTCTCTGTTTATAAAATATGAAAAATGATGAATTTTGATATAAAACTTATATATATATATATATAATTATAATTATATGCAAAAATTGATATCAAATAATTGAGATGAAAAAAAAAATAGAAACTATGATCATCTAATCAGTTTCTTACACTTGTCTTTATCTACCTATTTACTTTGCAATCTATTCTACTAAAATAGATGTCATGATTTTTTTCATGTGTGATTTTTTTTAATTTTGACCATCCTTTAAAATTTTATTAAATGTATTTTATTTAAACAAATAAAACATAAAATCTATGAACTACTTTAATCATAATATATTTTGATATCTTTTCATTTTAAATATAAAAATATATATTTTTTGAAAATTTAACAAATCTGTTTGAAAAGATTTTAACAAGATCTTATTTTTTAAAAACTATATGTAAATATTTTCACTAATTTTGTAATTAGTTTTGAAATATTATTATACATTAATATATGGAAAATTCTTCTAAATAGCCATTTTTAATAATTGTCTCAAAATTAGCCTCTCAAGTTGGGAATCAGAATAATAGCCTTCATTAATAGAGCTAAAGACTATAATGTCCTTCTTTCAACTGTGATATTATCTCGACCAAAAAAAAATATGGTGAAGTAATCTCCAGCGACGAGTCACCTCCGGCGACGAGCTGTTGAAGTCCAATGGGGAACGAAGCGGTGATTATCCATGTCGACGAAACGAGCTGTGTATTGATCTGTTTTAATCATTATTGACAGTGGTTTACAAAGAAAAATTCCAATCTCAATTCGAAAACTTAGGGTTTTCGAATTGAAATTTGGGGGTTTCGATTTTGTAGTTCTTCATATAATAGATTTGAGCTTGTTTTGTTGTTCAAATCAAACTGAGAGAACATAATCATAATTAAAAGAAGAAATCTCGCGAAAGCTTCATTTGCAGAACTTGGCTTATGGAAGAAGACGAGTTCGTGACCTTGCTTTTTTGGTAAGCCATTTTGAGTCTTTGATGTTCCTAGTTCTTCTTTCACCAATGCTTTATTTCGCTCAGATTCAATTTTTTTAGTCTGATTGGGTCATGCAGGTAGATTGGATGATATGATATTGTTTCAAACCCGTGTGTGTCGATGTTGTAGTTCTCTTGTTCCTCTAAAATTTATAGTTTTTTCTTGTCAAGAACATATATAAAAATAAGTTAGCATTCAGATCATAGTATCTTAAGCTGAGTTGTGTAGAAATTTAGTCGTTAAGGCTTGAAATTTCATATTTGCACTTCTCTAGTACTATCTGAACATAGAAACAAAAACTCAATACAATTTGTTCAACTCAGAACATTGATTTCGTCGGAACAAAACGTTTTGGAAGCATTTATACATTATCATGATAGCTTTCCTGATTTTCTGCAGAATGAGACAGAGCCACCGAATGAAACACTTGCCTTTCCATTGTCTCCACAGAGTGGGACTCAAGTTTTTTCTCCTAAAGTGACAGAACACATATATGCTCAAATCTTGTTTTGCATTTGGAGTTTTGAAGTAGTTTTTAAGCTTTTGTACATAGTCATGATAGCCTTTCTTATTTTTTTTTTGTAGAAAGACAGAGCCATCGAATGCGACACTTTCCTCTCCATTGTCTCCACAGACTGAGACTCAAGTTTTTCCCCATAATGTGACACAACACGTATATGCTCAAATCTTGTTTTACACTTGGAGTTTTCAAGTAGTTTTAGAAGCTTTTGTACATAATCATGATATCCTTCCTGAGTTTTGCAGAATGAGACAGAGTCATCGAATGAGGCCCCGTCCAATCAAAAACCAGCGGAAGAATAACTTGACAATGATGTAAGATTTATTCTGAAAAAAACTCTTATAGTTTTCTTTTGCCTTATAGGCTGAGACACAGACTAGGAATCAATATTTTTCACCTAATGTGACACAACACATATATGCTCATTCTTGTTTTACAATTGGAGTTTTCAAGTAGTTTTGGAAGCTTTTGTACATAATCATGATAGCCTTCCTGATTTTTGTAGACTGACAAAGAGCCATCAAATAAGACGCCATCCAAGCCGAATCAAGCAGAAGAAAAGATTTCAAGAAAGGTTAGAGAAAGTCAATATGTCACACTCATTTTCTGTTTAGCTTAAACTATATTTTTGAACTTTGTTTAATGTTGACTTAGCCAAGTATGAAATGTTCCTACGAAGTTTGTAATGAACTATGAAGACTTTTGTTTTATTTAGGTTGTTATTGAAGAAGTTTCAGGTTTTAACACTTTATTAATAAAATTACTTCAAACATCTCGAAACTTCTTCAATAACAGCCTAAATGAAACAAAAGTCTTCATAATTCATTACAAGAATGAACTGTGAATCGGTATGTTTCAATCGTTTTTATCAATGGTGTACAAAGAAAAGCTCAAGTTTACTTAGGGTTTTCAAATTGAGATTTGAGGCTTTCGTGTTGTTGTTCTTTGGATGATACTTTAAGCGTGTTTTGTTGTTTGAATTGAACAAATAGAGCATAATCGGAGTTACAAAGAATGAATTACAGAAAGCTTCATCTACAGATAATTTTGGCTTACAGAGGAAGACGAGCTCATGACTTTGCTTTTAGGTAAGCAATTTTGAATTTTTGATATTCCTATTTCTTATCTGATCAAGGAACCTGGTGTGAAGATAGCTTTGACTATTGGAGTTGGTCTTCAGATACTGCAACATGTAATGCTTTTTATTTTTAGAAAGTAAAAAAATGATAACAAATAAAAGAGAAGAAACATGTTTGGAGTTTACATGAATAAATGGAATATTAATATATTATACATTTTAAATACCGGAAGAGACAAGTGTGTCTCGTCTTTTGACAAACCTTGGAATAAGTGCAGAGTCTACATCTCTCCTAATAAGCTCTGTAACTACATTTTTTATGCTTCCATGAATTCTTGTCTCTAAGGTTAATGGATGTATATGGAAGAAGACAAATTCTCTTTGTTGTGTTTCTCTTTTTTTCACCTGAATGGTAATGTAACAGTTTCAAATTGAGTTTGATAGGGGAGTCTAATACCAATGATAACAGTTCATCTACAAAGGTCTTAATCTTGTTTAGTCTCACATCTAAGAATTTGATACAATTTGTTTAGTTTCAAGAAAGCTTTCCAAAAAATCCGATATTAACAAATTTTAGAAACGTTTTGCTTGGTTACTTGTTTGGCTTACGCATATTTTTTTTGTAGGCTCGTGAATTTTCTTATGACGTTGTTAATCGCTTGCTTGTGCTTGTGAAACTGTATGGTTTTGTTAATTTTAGGAAGGATTTGTTTAGTTTCAGGAAAGCTTTCCAGAAAATCCAATATTAACAAATTTGAAAAACGTTTTGCTTGGTTACTTGTTTGGCTTACGCATATTGATATCTTTGGTAGGCTCGTGAATTTGCTTATAACATTTCTAGATGATTTCTTGTGCTTGTGAAACTGTGTATTTTTTTAAAAATTTTCAGGAAGGATTTCTATAGTTTCAGAAAAGCTTTCCAGAAAATTCGATGTTAACAAATGTGAATTTTTTTTACTTGGTTACGCAGGATAGTAACACGCTGGGAAATTCATTACCTCTCAGACTAACACTATCTGAGCTGAAATATCATATTGGTTCAGAGCCAAGGCAAAACAATTGGAGATTTATGTTGCTTATTGAAAATGTTTACATTTCGAATGTAAAAAGAAAGCATTTTACATATTCTGGATGACTTTACAAAACCAAAAAAAATAGAAAAAATGTTATAGATGATTGGAAAGCATTTGATAATTTTTGGAGGGCTTCCAGAAATAATATTTTAGTGTATTTCTATCTAGCAACGTTTCAACTTAAAAATAAAATCAGATCAAAAACTTAGTGACCTTCACGTTTAGTAAAAATAATGGTTTAGACGCTAGGCTTGAGGAGAATCATCTGTTATAGTCAAACACATAAATTTACTTAAACTTAAATTATATATTATAAAGTTGGAAAATATTTGGCAATTTTTTGATAGGCTTCCAGAAATAATAACATGCATGATTCAAATTGTTTTGGAAGGTTTAATATATAATTAGGACAACTATCGCTTAGTTAATAAAAAATAACAAACTTTAACCCACAACCAACATATTCCATGAAAAGCTCTAATCTTGCCGTTGAAACTTCTGAGGTTACGAGTATTTGCTATGGAGATTGGGAAAAAATCTTAAACAATACTTTTCAACTCTAAACAAATTCCATAGCTCAAAGTTATATCTTCCTCTTGAAAGATTCATTTGAGTCCATTCTCCACAAACACAAAAAAAACTTCAATAATATTTCGAAAATCTGTTAAAAATATCAAAACCAAATCTCAAAATGATCAACCAGAGAGACATTTAACTAAATATTCCAAATTAAATATTGAAGATCTTCTTCTAAGTGGATAAAAGATGTAGTCATATTCTTATCAACATAGAACTCTCATTGGAAAGATTCATTTGAACTTCATTCTCCACAAACACAAAAAACTTCAACCATATTTTGAAAATCTGTTAAAAATATCAAAACCAAATCTCAAAATGATCAACCATAGAGACATTGTACTAAATATTCTAAAACAACTCAAAAAAAAAATTGTGAGTCTAGAAGGTGAAGATGACAACAATCCAATTTTAAATTTCAAAACAACTAGAAAATCCAATCGCAGTAACATATCCTCAATTTATAATGAACATGAAATGATGATACGTTGATCAGATGCGGAGACAAGAAATAATGAGATGTGGAGACGAAGGCGGAGTGGAGATGATGAGGAGACGGTGACGGATCGGAGACGACGATGGCGCAATGCGGAGACGACGATGGAGACGATGCGGAGACGACGACGGAGACACAACGGAGATGACAATGGAGACGACGGACGGCGGCACAGCTTTGTCTTCGTGGAAAGATTTATTAAGTTTTCAAAATGCTTTAATTTTGTTATTATATAATTTAGGTTAAATTAACGTTGGGGATAATATAGTAATTGGCAATCATTAAATGAAACATTTCTGTGACTTTGAGCCTTGAAGTCTATATTTGGAAGAAAAACTTGGTTTACTGATCTATGGTCATTTCTCTTAATATATTCAGTTATCACTTATAAAATGAAATATAAAAAATTATATCCTATTTTTTATCTATTATATAATCATAATCAATCATATTAAAAGAAAATTATTATATTGAGCTAAATCTGGTAAAATTATATTAAATTAATAAATTTATATATAAAAATATATACAAAATTATAAATATTTATGTTCAAAAATATAATACATTAATAAGGCGGGTTAACATTATCAAACTATATAATACATGCATAAAAATTAACATGTATTTCATTAAAGCTAATAATCATGTTAAAATAAAATTATTATATTGAACTAAATATGATAAATTTATATTAAATTGATAAATTTATATTAAATTGATAAATTTATAAATTTTACTTTTCAAAAATATAAAAGATTCATGTTAAAAATATAATATGATGACAAAACGACTTAACATTAGCAAACTATATAATACATGTAGAAAATTAAGATTTTTCTATATACAATAATATATTATCTAAAATGAATAAAGTAAAAAACATTGGTAAAAGGAAATGTAGCTTTGAAAGGTGCGTCAAAATTTAGAATAAATTAAATACAAAACAATTTTGAAATATGTTGTTTCATGCATATATTAATTTGATTAATAACTTAATGCAAATACAATAAGATAAAGATATAATAAGAAGCAATAAATACATATGACGGTTTTAAATAACTGATTAACTACAACATATAAAATATTAATTTATTAAATATTGTATATGAAATAGTTATATAAATATTTAAGTATATGATTAATTTTTTAAAATGTATACTATTAATGATCTAAAATAAATATCTATGTATATAAAATTGAAAACAAACATCCGCGTGCTTGCGCAGGTCGAGATCTAGTTAAAATTTGAAAGACAAACTTAATATTTTGGTCCAATCAACAATAAACATTTGTAACGTCGTACAAGAAGAACCCATTTTTTTTCAACGGTGTTAATAAGTTTCAACACTGAATTTGCCAAATCATGTATTTTGTTTTTACAACAAACTATTGTAAGCTTATCAATAGTTATTAATATTTATGTTGATAAATCTCCCATTGTAAATAGTATAATACAGAATTCATTTGTTTGAAATGCAAACACATACATTTTTTTGGTAAAGACAAACACATACATTTCTTATTGCTCAGTAGCTTTTTTTCATTGCTAAGTGGTTAATAATAAAGTAAACATAAAGCTACGACTTCCCTGGTTAGAGAAATCTAACGAGGCAAGTACCTGGTTGAAGAAACTGCTAATATTTCTACTTGAACCCTCAACGTGTCATTCACGACATATCCTCTCCGTGAATCCCTGAGATCAGCTAGAGAGATAAACTCAGGGTAACCCCAACCTAATCCTGGTCCCGGACGATTGATCCAATGATTGACTGTGAAAGATATAAAGTTGACAAGAAAGCATTCTTAGTCACAACGGATGTGTTCACAGCGATGATGAATATACAGTAGTATCGATATATATCATCTGCTTACTTGGCCTGTCGATGGTTCTCCAGTGGGGAGAGGCAAGTTGGTTAAGAACTCTAAGCTGGGCTCGAACATAGATACTCTCGTAAGGTCTGAGGCTCTCGTTCGCATTAAGGACAATATACATGGACAAGAATCTTCCCTCCCCCGTTGAAAAGCCAGTTGGATACAATTGTATATTCCTGATCAACATATGTAATATTTTTATAGCAAAAAAAAAACACATGTAATATTTTTCACTACCACTACACTCTTAACTAAAGTAAAACAGCTTTGATCTTGAACTAATGTTCACTACAAGAAAAAATCGTTTTCATAGCACTACAGTATAGCGTTTTTTGTCTTTCCGCTATGGTTGATATACCCTTAATTTTAGATAGCGTTTGTATATTTGGAAACGCTATGATAGTCTATTTTTAATAGCAGAATATAATGAAATGCTATATTTAGCTTTTTGAATCCCCAAACCCTAAACAAATTTTTAATCCCTAAACTATAAAACACAACTTAAAACTCTAATATTCTCATACTATAATTTTAGATCCTAAACATAAACTCGGAATTTACTCTTTTTAATATGAATATATAACTTTCAAAACACAAGCCTTAAATCTTCAATCAAACTCTAACAATATAAATCCAATCCCTAAACCACATACTTTAACATATATCATAAGAACATTAAACCTCAAACTTTAAATAAAATATAATTTTTATAATATATATCTCAGACTATGTATAATATTTCAAATTTACATTATACAATTCAAAAATAAAAATAAAACCATTAAATAAAAACAACACAAAAAGATGATTATAGATAAATGAACAGATAATTCTTATTAGTTTAATTTTGGGCCTTTGATTAGTTTTGATCCAAAGGCTAAAAATCACTCTTTTGTGATCTTCCTCCTTCGTTCTTATTGGTCCATTCTTCAAAATTTGGATTAATATTTCTGACCATTGATTATTTGTAATCCAATGGCCAAGAATTCATCTTTTCATTTTCCTTCTTCTAGAGTTTATCGATCTCTTCCTCTCTGTATCATTCCCTTCATCTCCCTCACTGTCTCAAACACACACACGATTCATGTAACACACATCTCCTTTCTCTGTAATACTCTCCTCACACACACACGAGTCTGAAGGTGGAGTCGAACCCAGAACCCAGCGACCGCGGATCTGAAGATGCTTGACCACCGCCATCTCCCCCTTTCGCCACCGTCTCTCTCACCACCACTGGTCACCTCTCTCTCTCTCTCTCTCTCTCTCTCTCTCTATTTCTCTTTTAAATCTGGTTTTCTGTTCTCGTTAAAAGTGAGGAAGAAATGGTGATTGTTAGCAGATGTGGTAGTTATTGGGTTTGCGGCTAGGAGGCGATGGAGAAGCTGGTGGTCGTGAAGAGAGGTGGTGGTCATGGGGCTTGCGGCGAGGAGGCGACGGAGAAGTGGGTGGTCGGAGCAGAGTGGTGGTCATGGGGTTTGCAGCGAGGAGGAGACGGAGAAGTTGGTGGCCGTGAGAAGAGGTTGTGGTCATGGGGCTTGCGGCGAGGAACGGAGAAGTTCGTGAGGAGGCTGGCTCAAGAAGATTAGGTTTTGATTAGGTTTAATTAAAATTAGGTTAGATTAGATTTAATTTTTAAAACATTTGGTTTAGTGTTAAGTGTAAACCGATTCTTATCTTTTATCAAATGTAATTTATATTGTTTAATAAAAAATAATTTATTATGTTTTTAATTATTAAACCTACAAATAAATAAATTTTAAATAAATAAATTTTAAATAATTAATTCTAAAATAAATAATTTAATGTAAATAATAACGTTAAAGATATGCTATTAAAAAATATTTAATTGCATACAGAAAAACGCTATAATATATAACAATAAGATAGCAATGCAAAAAACCGCTATCTAATGTGTTTGACCTACTATGACGGACGATGATACAGCGTTTCATAAACCGCTATCGTATCGTTAGATAGCGTTTTCCGTCCGCTAAGAAAAGCCTTTTTTCTTGTAGTGGTTGGACTTACCAATTTCTTCCTCCGATGGAGAACGCATCAGATAAATAAGTATCTCCGAGCAGCGTGGAGAACCTCTGAATAGTCCAGGTGAACCTGGGGTTAGGAAAATTCCTAGCGACGGTAAAAAGTTCTGATCTTTGAAAGGTAGTAGGAAAAGTCACATCAACACCAAACTCGCAGTGATCTCCATTGAAGAGGTATCCGTTTCTCGGGTCTCTGAAAGCAGCAAGAGACATGACCCGAGGGAATCCCCACATCGTTTTGAAAACATTGTATCGCCATACATGTGCAGCTGCGGTTTATACAATTGTTCGATAAATAGATGTCACCACTATATACGCATTGCAAGTTTTTTTGATAAAATCGATTAGCAAAAAAAATACCTTGCATGGTGAAGTACTGCCTCGTGCTTCTACTAAATACGTAAACCCTGAGATCCGCGATAACCTCTTGATGTGAAAAGACTAGAGTCGAGTTGTCTATGGCTACATAAAGAGAAATAAACCCTGAACCACCATCATGCCTGTTCCCGTTGGGGAACACAATAAGTGACCTGTTATAACAAGATCCATCAAACCTTTTTAATACATTGATAACTAATATCACTATATCAGAATACCCAGAGAAACAATTAAGTAAGGATTTAATCAAAAAATGTTTTTTTTTTTTACCAAATTCAGGGACCTTTGTCTGTGTAATTTTTTTTAAAAAAAATTGAGGACTATACGTCAGTGTTTAACTTGGCTATGCCTAAGACCGTCCTGAGAATACCAACATACCAGTTGTATCCACCAACCGAAAAAGGACCAGATCTGTATCTGTCTCTTTCTTGCGACTGAAGGATCGTGTTAAAAGCCTCAATTTTGAGAGAGTAAGACATTGGAGGACGATCTCTCATACCCGTCACTTGGTTTGAAAGTGGAACTTTATAATCACGTGAGGAAATCTCTAGGTCGTCATCTTTATCTAAGTAATGCGCTTCTCCCAGGTTTGTGTCTGCTTTTGCTCCATTCTCCTCTGTTTCAAGACAAAAACAGAGCATTTGAGTAAAAGAAAATAAATGGATTTCTTGAATATGGGTTCGAATCTAAGAGCACAAGATATTTCATGCATACGCTGTGGAGTTGTCTTTAGGTCATCAGTGTATTCTCGTATGAGGGATTGTGCAGAGGCAGATGTGATCAAGAGACAAAATAAGACATAAACAGCATAAATGGTGTTTGTGTAGTGACTCTTCATCTTTTGAAATTACATATGAATGAAAGTTTAGACCAAAGACTGAGATTTTATAATAGTCCGTAAGAGTGACAGGTTCCTCTGTCAATGCTATAATATTTACTAGATGATAACCCGCGCATGCACAGAGTGAGTTTTTATAATAATGTTTATTTATTAAATATTTTTAACATTTTGCAACATTATAATTTTTATCGATTATAAAATGATGAATACAAATGTTGGTCTCTTAAATATATCATCGTTGTTGAATAGTTAACGTATTACATCTCATTTTAATTATTTTTAAGACTTCGTATGCACAAAAAGAAATTAAGTTTGCCGGCTGACACAAATCACCAAAACTAAATAGGCAACATGGATTGTATAATGATGAAAAAAGATTAGATTTTCTGTTCTCGATTTGTTTACTATTAAATCTCCATAAGTGATTTCATTTTCTGGCTCTATAAAATTGTGCTTTCGTACCTGTCTTTGTTTCATTGATATGAGTTAAGTTTATTTTTTTAGCTTCTTCTATAAATTCGATGAATTACATAAGTGTCAATTTAAAATAATAGACATCTGTAAAAATTAGTTTCACTCTAGATACATATCTAAGAATCAAAATTTTGAAAAAAAACATCGGCAAACTATATTAACAGGTTAGTGTTCAAATCTAATATATCAAATTGTTATAGAATATAAGTGCAGACTCAAAATATAAATGTTTGTCTAGTGTATATTCATCAGCACAGTCTAAAAATCATCTAATTCAAGAAAAAGAAAAGAAATTATTTATTTCACCAGTTCGGGTAATATCTGAATCCGAACGGGTAATATCCGAACCCGAATGGATATCCGAAGATAACCAAACATAAGTATACTTAGCCCTATATTTCTAGTTTAGTTCTCTCATTTTATTCAAAATATTTATATTAATGATGCTTATTGCTCAAAATTTGATAATATACATATAATTATGGACAAAATCATTTGCTACTCACTTAAAATATATATCAAGCTTTTGTTTCTTGCAAACAAAAGTTAGTTCTAAAATTTCAAAACAACAACTAAAGTGTCTTCCTAACCTATTAATAGTTTAGTCTTTTAAAAATTAGAAAATCAGTTAAGTTAAAATATATTTTAAATACAATAAACTTAAACAATGAATAATTTATTTATTTTTTATCAAAATTTAAATTCCGAACCCAACCCAAAATATCTAAACCCGAACATAAAATATCAGAACCCGACTCGAAATGTAGAAATACCTAAATGGGTTATATACCTTTATACTGAAATACCTGATACGAACCAAACGTGTATCCGAACGCCCACCACTACGATATATGATCATTTGTATCTTGTTGAAAAAAAAAAATTAAACTATTGATCACAAAATTTTCAATGTGAGACGTTTACCATTTTTAGTAATTTATAGTCATTTAAAAAAAAAATCAAAATATAACATATAAGAAAATATCTATTTTTTTATTATATGCTTAATGTGATTTTTTTTTAAATTTTTTTTAATTGTATAAAATTAAACAAAAAATAGATAGGTTAGAAAAATTCTTATCAAATATGTATTATTGATAATCATTAATTGTCATATATATGTTAACCATATTAGGTAATTTCGTAGCTTTAATTTAAGAAAAGAAAAAATATTATTTTGTACACTGCTAATTAATTTGATAGTTTGTTTAATAAAAAGCATAGTATATGTTTACACTACAAGAATTGTTTAATATAGCTAAGGACGAGCGACGACAATTCCGTAGCCATATTCATTAGCTACGTAAATAGCAACAGATAGCAACAAAAGTAGAAATTTATAAATTTGTAGCTAAATCTGTTGCGATCTCTAGCTAAGTAGCTACAACTGTGATTTGTAGTTATTCCATAACTAACTTGCTACTGATTAGCTAAAGAATAAGTTATCGCAAAAGCAATTTTAACAAACAAATGATTATGAATACTTTGGCATCATATGATATGATAGATAGTATCACCAGTATTTTAAAATTCGATTAAAGAAATGTATTCCACTACACATTTAGACAATTTTGATCTGAGATTTATGTATTTAGTGATAAGTGATCATATAGATTATAGAGACTGAGACAAACAATTTTTTGTAAAAGTGTTTAATTGAGGGTGTAAAAATCACATTTATGTAATATTTTTATGTATCGAATTGAAAAAAATGTAAACATTGAACCTAATCTTAAACTTAAACCTTACATCTTACACCATAAACCATAAAATCTGCTTAGTAAACTCTAAACCCTGTAAATCTTCATTTTTTTGAAAAGAAAACCCTAAAAATCTATACCCTAAACAATAAACCCTAAATATGTATACCCTAAACCATGAACATAATATCCATAGTTGTATATTGGGAATTTAGATGTTTATTATAGTTATTAAAATATAATAACACTAGTTGCATATTTGATTTTGGCAGGCATCGATATAATTTAGAAAGTATTTATTAGAATGAGTATATAATTTATCTCATTTCGTCACTTACCAAAAAAAAATTACAAATCAGCGCCAGCCGCCAGATTTATTTCATGGCCGCGAAATATTTTCCAAAAACTTTCAGTATCCCCCCCCCCCCCAAAATATTTTCCCAAATCTCCGCCAAAATGTTCTGATTATAACTTTAATTCTTGTTCTCCATCTTTCCCAGTCTCTCTCCAAATCTCTTTTCCCCTTCACGGTGATGATATACACAGCCTTTTTCAATATTTATCTTTTCGTTTTCTAATAGCTTCAAGACAGATTCTTCTTTAATTTTGTAATTCGGATTTGGGTAGTGGGTGTTTACAAATCGTAATTGAGTTGGGTTAATTTCTTCATTCAGCCTCTTCCTTATTTACTGTGAAATTATATTGTTTAGATTTGTGTAGTGGAAGTGTTTTATGACGAATCGATTTAGGGTTCTCATCGGGAAGTACGCGGCTGAGTGAAGGGAGACAAATTCAAAGCGAGCAAAGAAAGATACTTCAGCTTCGTCCTTCCCACAGGGGGAAGCAAACCATATGTTATTGCTCTCTTAAATCGACTTGTCGACGTTTATTCTCCTGAAGATTGCAGCTCTCTCTATATGTGTTTCTAGATTTCGAGTTAACCGCCCTCATTCAAGAAGAGAAGTTCCTCAGCTTAGTTTCAGGTACCAGTTCCGTGCTTGATTTCTGATGTCTGTCTGCCTTAGAAGGAACTCAGATTTCTTCAAACACCAGATTCGCCGTGTTTGATTTCACATTTAAGTTTGTTGAAGTCTGTGTTTGTTTTCTAATCGCAGGCTTCGATTCGGACTGCGACGTTGATCCTGACCCGAGCTTTAGGGAGATTATGAAAGATGTTGAGATCTTTGGTAACACAGTCCTCTCGGTCCTTACTCTCGTGCTACACACAAGTCGTACAGCTTTTGGATGGTAAGATTTTATCTGCACAGCAAGTGTTTTGTTCATGATTTTTTTTTTTTGTGAAAGTTACATCTTGACGCCTGTTCTGTGCTTCAAGTAGTTAAATCCTTTATGTTGTTTTTGCAGCACCAACAGGAACGGAGGCTATCCTGCCATATACATACATTTTGCATTGATTTTTTCAGAGGTAAATCCTCATTGACCTTGTTAAGTTTCCTTTTAATTCTCCTAAAGATTTTATCCCTTAGTGAATTTTTGTTCTTCTAAACTACAGCTCTATGATTTCTAACGGAACACCATATGACGGACAAGATGACCAATTTAAAGCTTTGGAGAAGCTGGGTTTTCAACAAAAATTTCATTAGTTTTAGATCTTTTTGTATTTGGTTTTACAATGTTAACATTTTGGTATCAAACAAGTTACTTTTTGTTGGATTATGTTCGAAAATTAAAATTGACACTTTTTCATTTTGAGAATTAACTATAATTTTAAATAAATAATTATATTTAAATTTCAATTAAAGTTTTAAAATTATAATGTGGCTACAAAATATTTGTAGCTATACTTGTCACTAGTTAGCAATAAAATAAGTTGTAGCAATGTTGTTGCTGGTGGCTACAGAACAAGCTCTTGCTAATTCATTGCTAAATGGCTACAAAATGGCTAGAGATTTTGTTTAGCGTGGGAGCTGAGGCCAGGGATTTAATTTGTTGCCATCTGTAGCTAAACTGATTTTAGCTATAGATTGTATGTGATAGCTACAAAATAATCAGTAGCTATTTAAGTAAATTCTTGTAGTGTTATATGGATCAACTTATTTTTTTAACAATTCTAAGAATTATTCTCATGATGACACGTGACTATAAAAATATGTTATAATGCTCCGAGATTAATATATAGGGGATTAAATTATTTCATCATACAGTTTGTTTCTTTTTTAACTAACCCTTTTATACACAAATCAAAATATAATGCCCTATATATTAACACAAGAGCATTAAAACATATTTTGGTAGCCACGTGTCATCACTAAGATGATTCTTAGAATCATTAGAAAAATAATTGGTCCATATAAATAAATAAATAAATAAATATATATATATATATATATATATATAATTTTTATTAAACTATTTATCAAATTGATTAACTTTCCTTAAATAAAAGCTACCAAATTACCTAATATCCCACCGAGCAAAGCGTTGAATTGCTGGTGTCGGACCTCCTTCATGCTGATAAAAATAAATGAATAATTGGAACAGGAATCGCATCCAGCTACTGCTTCCAGATTATGAAACAAAGATCCTCTGCATCAAACCCAGTCTCTCCAAGGCTCCGGACAAACGCGTCTGGCTAGGCACAAAATCAGGAGACTACACAGTCAAGTCAGGGTATTACACTGCTGTTGTGGAGAATAATGATGATGAAAGGCGGGAATAGAGTTCAAGTGGAAGAAGAACGTTTGGAACTTAGAATGTGCCCCTAAGGTGAAACACTTCTCCTGGAAACTCCTCAAAAGAGCCCTACCCGTAGGGGAGCAATTGCTAGAAAGGAATATAGATGTTGATCCCAAGTGTAAAAGATGCGGCTGAATCTATTATTCATCTCTTTTTCCAATGTCAGTTGGCTCAAAAGATCTGGCATCTCGCCCCTCTTACTTCTGAGGTGGATTACAGAGGAATCATAGATTTAATGTCGGCGTGGCCTTCTCTATGCTCGCAAAAGTGCTTACCTCTAACCGGTATTCTCGCTGGTTCCCTCCTTGGATCTTGTGGGCAATTTGGAAGGCAAAGAACAGATTCGTCTTTGAAAGATTCTATGCTACTCCCGAAGACACCCTCTCCTCTGCTATCATCTTGGCACGCGAGTGGAGCAATAACTGCAAACCAGGCCTGCAGTAAACAAGCGCAGTTTCCGACAGATACCCGAGGCTTGCAGTGAGACCATGATAGTAAGATCAGATGCAGCCTGGAGCTCAACCAGTAGGAAGCAGGGTTAAGATGGGTGCTACACTGCACGCCAAGAAATCAGGAATTCCAAGATAAAGTTGAATTTGTTGTGTCCCCATTAATGGCTGAGGGTTTGGCTCTGCGAGAGGCGGTCTCTACTTGTCAACATCTGGGAGTTAGTTTGGTGCGGTTTGAATCAGACTCTGCTCTCCTCGTCAAATGTATTAATTTGGACTCAGTGTTTTTTGAGCTCCATAGTATTGTCTCAGATGTTTTAGCTTTTGCTTCTAAATTTCAGTCTATCTCCTTCGTTTGGATCCCTCGGGAGAAGAACATGGTGGCTGATAGTTTGGCTAAGTTGGCCTTGAACTTTGTAGACGATGTGGTGGTTGCGGATGCTCTTAATGCTCCCAACTAATTTCTTTAATATAGTTAAGTATGTGTTTTAAAAAAAAAAGATTAATATATATATGGTAATTAATGATTATGAATCATACATATTTGATAACAATTTTTGAATCATCTCTCTTTTTTGTTTAATTTTATATTATTAAAAGAATTAAACAATCACATTAAGAATATAATAAAAAAATAGATTTTTTCTTATATGTTATATTATGAATTTTTCAAAACGTCTATAAATTACTAAAAAATGGTAAAAGTCCCACATTGAAAATTTTGATCAATGGTTTATTTGTTTTTTTAATAATAAATCATATGCATATGAAGTCTCATTAATATATATATATATATATATATATGTACAACATAAAAATATATAAATATGCTAATATTGAATTTTGCATTAAAAAAGTATTTAGACCTTAATATTTTAATTTTGAAATTTGCTTTGATTATTTTAGCAAGTGTAATATTTTATTAATTAATATTTTTTGAAAATCTTACAAGAGATCGATACAACAAAAATTTATTTAGAAGCTATTAAAATCACCTACAGAGATACATGGATTGCACTCTAATCTCATATATTAATTGAGTGACAATTGCTTTCCTAACCCTAACCTTTTTTTCTCTTCATCACAACACTGACAAAGAATAATTTGGAAGTGTCGATTGACTATCTGAAATGGTAACGTTTTCTTTAGTTCAGCGCATTGTTTTCCTTAAATAGACCTAGAACAATTTTTAATGATTAGCTAAATGGACCATACATAGAAGAATGTGTTTTGGTTTAAAAGTTGTTGCATATCCAAAATTAATATGAACCATCATATCTTTCGTTTACAATTTTGTTACAATAAAAAATATAGGCTTGGGGAAAAAATCCGAATCCAAAAAACCGAACCAAATCTAATCCAAAAAGTAGTACTGAACTTTAACTTGATCCGCGCTCTCTCGCTGGTGTTTGATTTAACTTGTGTTTAACGTAAACTCATAAATCACTAGTTTTATAAAAAAATCTCATGTATATTTTTATGTTATGCAATTTACATATAGAATAGAATATATTATTTTATAATATAGATGTTTGATAATAATTTTTTTATTTCACATAGTATTATATTAAAAAAATTATAACTTAATGCAATTTGATGTAATTGTATTATTCATATATTAACCTGTTATTTTTTGTTAACTTATTTTAAAATAAAACAACATACTATATTTTTTAATTTTTGCATTAGTTTTCTATGAACTATTATTAATTTTATGATATTTTGTTTTCTTGAAAATCAAACTCTCGGAATTTTTATATTTGATTAAACTAAATAAGGTAATAATGTGTTTAAAAATTGTTTTATATAATATATACTATTTATATTTCAGTTTTCATTTTTATTTTCACCACAAAGAAACAAGAACCATTGTAATTAATTAATTTAAATTGATATTAAATACAGAGGCAAAATCTGTAAATAAAAAGAAATACAGAAAAGAAGTGCTTAATTTATTGTAAATACAATATCTAAATGTGTAAATAAAAAAAAATATTTAATCTGTTATCCATGTTTTCAAACAATTTCCATTTATCATGTTATCCATGTTTCCAAACAGTACCAAAACGTACTTCGGTTTTAATAATATAGATTGGTTAGATATCCGATCAGGTTCAAAATTTTGATATCTAGAGAACCATAACGGAACCCAATCCGAAACGAAATATTTCGGGTATCCGTATATATTCAAACCAGATTTATAGACTTAAATATATTAATTATTTTTAAATTTAATATCTAAAAGAATATACAAGATGTTTTTAAGTTGTCCAAAATGCTTGAAAATATATACAAGTAGTTAAAAGTAAATGTTTAAATAGTTTAACGATAATCAAAATACTAAACCCAGATTTTATGCTAAGTTTAAGTATTTTTGGCATATATTATCTATATGTTATATATTATTTTTATTTTTAGATTTTGAGAAATTAAAGTACATATAAACTTTATTTAAAAAAGAAATTAAATGGATTATCCGAATTCAAAACCCAAACCGAACCCGTAAAAATCTGAACCGAATCAAATCTGCAAAGATCCTAACGAAACCGAACCGAACCAAATGATACATGAATGCCCGTATAAAAAAGTTATTGACAACAAAATATGTACTATTTCTAATATTTAAATAAAACATATTTAAAAAATTCACCCCGCGGATTATTATGTAGTGTAGTCATATTTTTAAAGCAGGAAATTGCATGTACTTTTGTGTCTATATACACGCGCATGCATGAAAAAAACAGAGCATATGACAATGTACTGTTTTCTACAAAATGCTCTTTCTGTAAAACTGATATTTTCAATTGTATATACTTATTCAATAAAAAAGTTATGCCAGCATGCTCAGAATTAAAACACACGTAAAATACATTTTCTGATCCATGCATACGCCGATACGCGTGTATATCATTGAGTAAATGTACATGCAATAGCGCATGCACACGATTACAAATTTACAATGGACGTTGCAGTTGGATTAGTTCATGTTTCCTTTTATATAGACTGGGTTATACAAGACCGCTTGAATCTTTTTTAATTGCATTTTTAAACCGCTGGATCTTTTTTTTTAATACAAGGAAATTCAGGACTGAAGTCCGTAATCTCTAGACCCCAAACCAGAAAATATAATATTAGTTTCGTATTGAGGATCCTTTTCAATTGAGCCGATGACCTCTTTTTTTTTCATAGACAACACAAATGGTGTTTGTGAAGTGACTCTTCATCTTTTGAAATTATATATATATATGTATGAAGTGTAGAGTACAAAGACTAGTGTGAGACTTTAAAATATTGACAGGAGGGAGGTGCCTCTGTCAATGCTACAAGATTTGATAAAATTATTTCATCATATTTAGAGCAGAAAACTGCATGTATTTTTGTATCTATATAAACGCGCATGCATGAAAAAGAGAGAGCATATGCGTGAATACGTTTCTGTTATCCCTCTTTATAAGAAAACAAAACGATTGTCATTTTTGTCATTTTATCCATTAGACTATATTTGCGAAGTGATTTTTTTAAATTTGCTTAGCTGTCATCTTCATAGACACTTTCACCAAAAAAAATCATGACATGGCACAATAAGATATATGACATGGCTTATAAAAAAGATGACATGGCTAATTGAAAACTTAAAACCCTAACATTATGTCTAGGAGATATATATATGAGTCTTACACAAAACGTATTACATCGATTGCGAAATAACTTCATAACTTTACCTAGCTAAACTTATTATGTCGTCCCGTGATAACATGCAGCCGTCCACATATGTCTTCAATTAAAAAAAAAATGTATTTCATAATCTTTCTTTCCGTTAGCTTTTTGTATACTAAGTTTGACCCTATTTTGTTTTTTTATGCCGGATCTGTACACATGGAAGTATAAGTCATCTTCAAAGCATAAGACTGTCACGTATTTGGTGAATGGTGTAAGTGATTTTTTTTCCTGTAACTTGATCGTGTAAGTGATTTTTCTTTGTTATTTTACTGTAATTTACTTTTCTGTACATCTTTTCTTTTCTTTTTTGGTCAAATACTTTTTGTATCTCTAAAATCTAACCTATTTGATAAAATATGTTTCAGGTTTCCAACAAAATTGATGATTTTAGCAAGACTAAAGTCGATGTACGGTTTGAATATAACACCATGATGATGACATTTACAGTCAGAGAAAAACTCAGTCAAATTTCTTCATGAGCAAGTTAAATCCAAGTTTACGGTTTGAATGGAAAATAATAAGTTAAGTCATGAAAGTGTAAAACTCAAGTCTTCGGATTGGTGTGCCAAGAATATTGTTTTGTTAGATCCGAAAGCTAAAGCGTGGAAACCAAAATTTGAGATATGAAGAATATTATCAATTGTATGCTTTTATTGATTTCTTTATTCAGTTCTTTTAGCATTTATTTTAACTATAGAACCTTAAAAAAATGCATCACGTAACAATTCATTGTTTCTACCATTTTCTTTATTGCAAATTGATACCATGTTTACAAATCATGACGTAAGTAATCTATGAATATATTATTTACAAGACAATTTGCCTTTCCTACAAGATATGTCCATATTTTTCTCATTAATGATTGACAATGAATGGAATGAAATCATGATTAACAATATATTTTGTTTTCACATACCAATTATTAAATAGACAACTTAATCTATGAATATTAATGAGTTTTCATAATATCAAGTAACATATATTTCGGATTGCATAGACTAAAGATATATTGCCTTTTCAAAAACATTAGTTATATTGTAGTGATAAAGGAAGGAAATCAATATGAAAAATATATGATTCATGTATTCAATGACGTGAATGAATATCAACTATGTTATATATATGTATATATCATTCACAATATGTTAGTTGACAAAATTTTAACTTTGCAATCATTTTTTAACAAAGCTTTAGGCCATGTGTGACAAACCTAAAAATTTAACCAAAAGAAATTGATAAAAAGTTTAATCTAAAATTATGATTTTAAATATATACATATATATATTCTTAAATATTATTTAAAATAAAAAAAAATTTCTCTGAATTTTTTGCTTAATTAAAGCAAATTTATATTAAATATTGGTCAAAATAATAACATATATAATATTAATAAATTTCATTTTAAAATATAATTTAAATTTTAAAAAATTCATCACATGCAAACACCTAGTTAACTTAAAAGTTCAAGTACAAGAAAACTGAGGCTTACAGTAAAGCCAGACGAAATATAAAATTACACAATCTAAATTCCAAAGCAGGCCCAACCAGACCCAGATAGAAGAAAGACTAATCGGCCACGCGGAGGGAAGACGAGCCAACATGCAGCTCGAAGACACGTGATAGTCGCATAGCGAGGTGGACACACATGTCCTTGAAGGTCAAATCCCACGGCTTACTACTGTCGAGTACTCAGAGATCGTCATCGGAGCTCCGATTCACCGGAGAACCTATGATCCGAAGCAAACTAACGCCCAAAACTAGAACAGGGATAGCCAAAGGACCTCGCTTCAACAAAAGAAGATTCTGATGTATATAATCGATCTAAAAACATTAGATTTCCCTGAAATTAAACAACAACATCTTTAAAGATTTAATAAGTCCAAAGATGACTCGACCAATCCAAGAGGAGGGAGGAACAATCCGATCTTCAGATCGATACACAAGTGAAACTAAGGGACGAATAGAGAAGCGCAGGCAAGGAAAAAAATACATTTGCTGATCCATTCCGTGCATACGACTGCATGTATAAGACCATCATTAACCTCAATCTCTTAACTAGGGTTCTTAGCTTCGGCTACGAGACGGTTCTTAGCTTCGGATAAGAGACGGTTCTTAGCTTTTTTAGATTTTAACTAAGAAAAGTTAAAACCCGTCTCCTAAATAAAAGATAAGAGCCGTTTCTTAGCTGAAAAGTGTAAAAAAACACCAAAAAAAAATAAAAATGTGTCAAATCATAAATTAAGAACCCCGGCTAAAAGACCAGAGATAATCATGCCATAATAATCTCTCGCTGATTACTGCATAGAAGCGTAAAACTACATGCAACCGCATGAACACAATTATTTGGAAGTTTTCAAACAAGTTTCTTGATATGTAAATATATAAAGATAAATTGCACCGTGTATTAAAATCAAATTTGAGACGAGTCTCTCTCTCACCTCCGTTCTCTCTCAAAAATCTTTCACGGAGGGGGATGATGAGAGTACTCGATCCTTTTTGGTTTTCTGATCTTTTGATCAGATGATGGTCTCTTGGAAGCGGTGGTTCACATAACCTCGTCTTCGCCGGCTTTCGTCTCCGGGAAGTGGTGACCTTTTCACCGCTTACGGCGGCTCTCCATCGTAACCTCCCGATTCCGATACGATCAGCGCTTCTCTTGGTCTCGTGCTCAATTGATTCTCCTTCTCAGCCTTTGATTTTGGATTCCTTTCCTTGGTTAAGGTGATTTTCATCTTCGGGCTCCTCCTCCATCATTAAAGATGATCGGTGTTCATGCAGGAATCTCAAAGGTTTGGGTTTGATTGAAGTCGTTTGAAGTTTCATTGAAGCGTTTGATCTGTCAGATTCGACCCTCGACTGGTCGGAGTTGAGAGCCGTTCGGTTGAACGGATTCTCCTTCGTTTATGTTTTGCCGATGGCGAAGCTCCGTCGTGCCGTCTCTCTGGCACCGGAGGAAGAGATCTGTCTCGCGTCTTGACGCTTGCTGGGAAATCGATCATGTGGTGGAAGCTTGAAGTTTTCTTCCCCAACGGTTTTTCTTTTGGGTTTACGGCCCAGAGGTTTTTACGTGTAATGGCCCATTGTTTAGGCCTTCTGTTTTTTCCTTTTTGTATTGGGCTTCGTTCTCTGTTGGGCTTGTCCCTTTAATAAATCTTAAGTTGACAAAAAAAAATATCAAAATTATAATTTAATATCTAACCAATTGACTTAAGTTTCACACATCATACAATACAATAAGTAAAAGGGATTGAGCTCGCCTTTTTAGCCTATCCACGTGGGATTGAAAATTCAGGCCAATCAAAGGATCCCTTCATGCCACATCAGCCTAGCTTCAAGTTATATGTTACATATAATTCTACCGATTAATTTGTGTTGGATTCGGCCGCAAATAAACATAACTTTTTTTAATTGCCCATTCAAAAAACCAATTAAAATAACTCTAAATGGCCCATATGAAACCCAAACCTCCGTCAAACCTGATTTCCAGAGCACTGCTATTCTTTTACTTCCGTTCTAAATCCCTCTCCAACCGTTTCTGAGTAGTAATCACAATCTACTCTTAATTATACATTTATGTACATTACTATTATCTTCATTAGCGAAGAAATCCTTCCACATCCCTCTCTTGCTCCTCCTATATTAACCCATTGTTAAGGCTTTCACGGAATCATATTCAACAGATTCAATGGATGGCCATGAAATCAGTTCAATCCTCCGGCAAGTCTCCTCTTGCATTGTATTTAACGACATCGGAGGCCATAAATGCTGCGAAATAGAGGTCCTGTTAGAGTTTTGATTCGTCACCGAAGCTTCAAAAAGAATTCAAACGTCCTCAGCCATGGTGATTACATAAGTTCAGAGGATTATGAACAGCCAATGGTATGTTTCCTTGGATTTTTCTCTGTTTCATATATTTTTGTTGTTTCAACTACTTTCTCTCTATTTCCTGACACAATTCAATTTGTTTTCCGTTGGTTTTGCAGTGGCTCCAGAACTCCATTTTAGGTTTCTTCAAAGTGTAAGCTCCAAAACCGTGAATTTCCATTTTAGGTTATGGGTGCGTCTTTTTCATTCGTCTTCTTCTCTGTACTTGTGGTGAAGAAAGATTGATCAAGATTGGCCTATTTCAGCATAGATATCTTATGATTGAAGGAATAATTAACGTAAGTGATCATATATTATTTTTTATTCTCTAGCTATGAATTTGTTGCTCACGGAGCTCCATAATCATAAACTATGTAATTCCTAGCTTACTTTTCTTATAAAACCGAGTTTGAAGACATCTGTGACCATCTCTATAATTCAGTCTCTATAAAATAATAGGTCAGTTAAATACTTTGACCTATCTTGCCAGACAAGTAAAAAAATAAAGCATTGACTGTTTTAATTTTCGGTATTCTTTGTAGTAGAGAATGTAGATCCTTCCGATCACCATGATTATTTGCTTTGGTAAGTCTATTCTGACTCCCTTTGTGTGTGTTTATAATAGTTTAGTTGTTTCCATAATATTTTAAGATATTTTTGATGTATTTTTTTCAGGTACCAGTTTAGAAGAGTACCTTCTAAGATATGCTTTAAGACGTTTTATGTTTGTTGTTTAGATGAGCGACTATGACTTCCGTACGTCTGGAGTTCTGGTGATTCTAATTCCAGTTCATGCGAACTTACCGAAGGAGAGAGATTTGGAGAAGCTGATGCTCTACGACGGTGTCACGTGGCAGGAGAAGTTGGGGAGGGGTTTGTTCAACTCGCTCCTCTGAGTTGGGGCTATGTCGGTCATCCACATCCTCATCCCAACTCATATCTTCGTCGCTAATTGCAAAAATCCATAACCTTTCTTTGACACGGAAAACTGTGCCCCTTTGTTCACCGGCCATAAAGTAAGCATATACACCCATACTTATATGTGTTATCTATAGTTTTTATATGTCAATTATTTGATGAAACATTTTTTTTTGCAAGCCAAATCCCTGGCAAGTGGAACAATCATCATTACAAACAAAGGTCAATGTATTTTCTTCTTTTTTTCCTTAAGTAGTTCAAACTTTCTCTATATGCATAAGTTTTATGTCTAAATGAAGATGAACCCAAGAGTAGTGGAATATGGGAACTGAGTGTCTAAGAGTTTCACCTATGCCAGCGATGGGCACAGAGAACAGCCATGTGCTGAAATGGCTACGCTGTCTGCATTTTATTTTAAGAAATAGATAAAGATAATGAGGAGAAGAGTGGACAGCATAGATGTCTGAGACTCCAAGGGTCCAATTAACACATTCAAAAACTAAACGTACATAATGTATTTGTCTTTAATTTCTTTCTTATTCTTTTCTCTTTATTCTGTGGGTTTTTGTTGTTCTTGCGATTAGGGTTCTTGGTCTACTTTAAGTGTATTGATGGAGTGATGGAATCTTTCAGTGACTAATTCAGCAATAAGATAGTCTGAGCAGTTCATCTCTATGTCTGTTAGATTGGCTTACCATTCAATGATCCTGCATAATTTTTTAGCCAACTTCTTGTGTTTTCTCTCCTGATGTTCGAGTCACAAAGAGTCAGAATGAGACTGTTCAAAAATCATAGAATATGTTTTTAGGCTTCAGATATCAAATGTGTTACTTTGATTCAGGGGAAGTGTTCTGAGCATCCACTTTAGTTTCTTAAATGCAGTGTTTGTTTAGCATACGCTTTAGTTTCTTAAATGCAGAAACAAAGAGATAGGGCACCTACAAGTTTGATTTAGATTTGTCGCACATGGGCTTTGTGATAGAGTTTGCAATTTCCTCAGTTTCCACGTCTGTAGATAGATATTTGGCATCTATCACTTTGGCAAGTGGAAGCTCTCACGAAAGGATATCTTGATGGGGCTGAAACTTCTGAATCAGATGATTTACCTTAAAATTGTGCTAGTAATAGTGGCAGCTTTATCCAATCACATTAAACTTATGCATACTCTTTTGTTATATGCACGGAACAAATGGAATAAAACAATACACTCCGTAAGAAATTATGTGGTTTAACCTTTACTTATAACATTCCACCACTTCAAATTTTAATTTTCGTCTCAATGTGCTTTTGCTTCCCCCTTCCCCTCCATCCTGCCCTTCTATAAGTCATTTAATCTAATTGGTAAAAGTTCGAAATGTAACAATAATTTCAAGAATAGGAAATAAATATTTATAAAATAATTAAGATTTTGCTCAAAAAATTAAGATATTTTTCAAATCAAAATTATAAATTTTATAGACAAGCAAATTATAATTATAAATTTTATATAATAACTAGATAATAATTCGCGTCGTCTGCAGAGTGAAATAATTGATTAGATTATTTATTTTATGATGTAATAAAATATTTGTCGTATAGCTTTTTCAAGGGATGGGCATTTAGATATCCGTTCAGATTCAGTTAATTTATTCGGATTTTGATTTTTAGAGTTAGAAATTTAAATACGATTCAGATATTTAAGAAATTTGATTTGAATTTGGATTAGAGGTTTGATTTGGGTTCGAGTTCATGTGCCTATTTTAATTATGTAATTTATAAACAAAAATTCAAATATACTTAATCCTCAAAATCCAAAAATAGAAATAATATAAAAAATTCATAAAAATAATTCAATTTAAATATTTAGATGGAGAAAAAATATATTTAAGTATTTTAAACATATTTTGCTATTTTAGATATTTTTATATTAATTAATATCTAATATATATAAAATTTAAAATAACTAATATATTTAAGTATATAATTGTGCTTTAGATATTTTCGGTATCCAAAATATTTCATTTTGGATTGGATTCGGGTCTGGTTATCCGGGATATTAAACTTTTAGATCCATTTGAGTAGTTAACCAATTTTAGTTTGTGTTTAGTATTACTTTCAAATCACGTTTGGTTCGGTTCTTCAGATATAATAATGTGGTTATACTTTTCTCCACAACCGGTGTAATCTGCAACAAAAAAATTAATTAATAACTAGATCTTGATCCATGCAACCACGCAGGTGTTTGCTTTCATTTTTATATACATAGAATATTTATTTTAAATCATTAGTGGTATACATTTTTAACGTTAATCATATATTTATATATTTATATAAGTATTTCATATATAATAATTTAATAATTTTATAGTTTATATGTTTTAGTTAAATAATTATTGAAAATTATCATATGTATTTATTTCTTCTTATTATATATCTTAGAAAATTAATATATGTATGAAACAACATATTAGAAAATTATTTTATATTTAATGTATGCTAAATTCTGATCCACATTTCAAAGCTGGATTTTTTTTAGCAATATTTTTTTATGTTTATTCATTTTAAATAATACTATATTTGGACTCGCACAACCGTGCGGGTATTAATTTTCATGTTTATATATATATATTACATAATAAGAATATATTTTTAAAGTTACTTATATATTTAAATGTTTATATATAATTATTTTCAATTTAACAATTTGATAGTTTTCATACTGTAAGTTAATTGATTATTTCAAATCATGACATATATTTGGTATTTTTTATTATATATATTTTAAAATTATTTTTATTCGATTATTATGATCATGATCCGTAATTCAAAGCGCTAGATTTTCTTTATCAATATTTTTTATGTTTGTTAATTTAAGATAATAACTATGCATATATATATATATATATATATATAAGTTTAAGATAAGTTAATTTTATACATGATTATCTAATTTATTAATGTTAACCCGTTCTACCAACATATTACATTTTTAGCACAAATTTTTAATGCTTGTGAAAATAAAATATATTAATTTATCAGTTTAAAATAACTTTATCATATTTAGTTAAATACAATGTTTTATTTTAAAATAATAGATATAACTATAAAATAGTAAAATTTGATATAATTTTTTTCATTTTATAAAAGATAACTGAGTGTATATATATATTAATGTATAATAACATTAATTTCATTACTAATTAAAAAATTAGTGAAAATATTTATATACAATTTTTGATAATTAAGATATCGTTATAATGTTTTTCAACGCATTTGTTAAGAAAATTAAACATATATATTTATATTTTAAATTAAAGGATATCAAATTATATTATGATTTAATTAGTTAAAAGATTATCTATTAGCATTGAGGAAATACATTTAAAACAAAATTTAAATGATGATCCAAATAAAAATATCACATATGAATCAAGGTGAGTTTGTTAACGAATCATGATTTTTAGGAGTCGATGTTATATTAGGAATGATATATTATTAATCCATATTATTAATAATAAATGAATGATAACTGATTTCTAGTGATTGTCCATTTTTAAAAAAATCACAAATGAATCAAGGTTGTGACTTCTGTTTTAATATATAAGATATTTTGTAACGTTAGAGTCTAGCTATTTCAATACATGTATGCATATATTCTACCATGGACATGGAGGCAAAGTAGCAGGTTTACAAGGCGACGTAAGTGGAGAATGTGTCCTTGGCGGGCTTAGGAGAGGTTCGTCCATATATTATATTTTCCATGGGGCTATACAATTATTTAAACCGTACATAGAGTAATGATACTTAATGTGTGTGTTGCAGACAAACAATTATTTTCTTCAGAGTGGAATAAACTATTGGGGTCTTGGTCTCGATTCCATTTCTGTTCCAAAAAAAAAGAACATGAATATTTCCATATTGTATAATCTCCATGTTTTAAATTTGAAGAATAAAAATTCTAAAATTCTATTTATTTGGCTCCAGTCGTGTAAAGTCACGTTCAGTTAGTGACTGAAATTACAAAAAAATGTTTCTTCTTTCTCGAGAAATTGATTTCACTGTTTCTATATTTAATTAATCACGAAAAATTAAGGCTGCCAGTATAGTTAAACTTTGTCATTTTCTTTCAATGTCAATCGTTACTCACACACACGTTTTAAACTCTTCTAATAATAAACTACAAGCAAAACAGATTATTTAGTGGTAAATAGGACTGTTTACGATGAGGATGAAATATAAATGCAAATAAATCTACGCGCGGGGAAAACCTCTAGTTCCTTTTAATAAGGAACTTCAATTTTAGCAACAACATGCCACATAAATCCATTCTTGAAATGGATCTTCGAGTCAATAGTCTCAAAATTAAAAGGATTGCTGCCTTTTTTCTTATTTTTTTTGAAAAATCAATAACGCAAACTTAATTATTGCAAACCTGACAACATATAATATTTCAAAAATAACATATTTCAACTAAGGAGCATGGATACAAAACAAAGCACGATGACATTAAAACAATCAAAACAATTGATTGACCATAACACTCCAACCACGATGATCCTATATAGCAAAAATTTCCACAACATTTTGTGTCATACATGCAAATTAATCAAACCCTTAACACCATGAAAATAGTCATCCACATAAGAACAAACATACAAATTAATCAAACCCTTAACCCCATGAAAGTAGTCATCACACATAAGAACAAGGACAACAATCCCCGCGGACCGACCGTCTATATATTAAGTAACTCTGCATCTGTAATATGCTTTACCTTTTAGGTTTCCACTCTTGTAAAGAGCGGGAATTATCTTGAAAACATTCTATGGCATTGATGTAGACTTTGTATAATGTTCAAGCAAAGCCATTATTAATATTAACAATATTAGTGACAATATGTTGTTTGAATCCCTCAGTTGCCTTGCTCAGTTCCGCAAAGCTGATCTAAACACATCTAGTGTAAGCAGATCTAAACCAGGTTGGACTTAAGCAAGCTTAAATTGGTGGGCCAGAGCCAGGCTATATTAGTATCCATATTGTATTATCAACCAAAAGAGAAGAAGAAATTATCTTTTCTTATCCCAATTAACCACAGGGTGGTGGGTTAGTGGTCTTGAGGCAGTTTCCCCGCCAATACGGACCCGGCTTCGAAACCCCCTGTGGCCACTTGGGCTCTCCCTGTTAATTCCTGGGTTGGAAATTACGTGGCTGCTGCGGACCTCGTGGGATTAGTCGGTTGACCTCGGTCGCCGGATCCCCACGGATATATAAAAAAAAAAAAGAGTGAAAAAGGAAAAATAGAACTAGGGTTCCAGAAAAAAAAAAGGTAAAAAAGAACTTACGGTTTTGCTAATTCTATTAGGCTTCGGAAGAAAAAAAGCTATATAATAATCTCTCCAAAAACTTCTCAGTCCTCACCAAGAGCCTAAACCTAAAACTAACTAATCGAAGAATATGGATAATATCTTCACTCTAATAAACTAACCTAATGCAGTCCTCATCAAAAACTTCTCAGTCCTCACTCTTATAGACAGCATCTCTGGCTGTTTCAACAGATGGTCTGTTAAGGCTCTACCTTTTGCTGGGAGGAGACAATTGCTTTCCTCTGTTATCTATGGAAAATTAAATTTCTGGTTTTCTGCTTTTGTGTTGCCAAAAGGCTGCATTAGGAAGATTCAGAGTCTGTGCACCGGATTTCTTTGGGCTGGAAACACTACATCGAATTATGTTGCTAAAGTTTCTTGGAAAAACATCTGTCTACCTAAGGATGAAGGAGGGCTTGGTTTTAGGGATTTGGGAGAATGGAATTTGACCCTCTGTCTAAAGCTCATCTGGTTTCTGTTTAACGACGATGAATCATTATGGGCAAACTGGATAAAACACTATCGTATTGCAGGAGGTAACTACTGGAGCATCGATGTGAAATCCGCAGGCTCTTGGACATGGCGACAACTGCTCAAGCTTCGCGGTCTTGCGGCAAGGTTTTTAAGAGCTAGAGTGGGAAATGGAACAAGAATAATTTTTTTGTTTGATCATTGGGCAGTGCTTGGTCCTTCGATTAATGCTTTCGGTCCCACAGGTCCATCTGAGCTTCAACTTCCTCTAAATGCAACTGTTGCTGACGCTTGCACTCCTATTGGTTGGAATTTCAGAGGTGCTCGTTCTCAGGCAGCAGAAGAACTACATATTGCTCTAACTACTTTTCATCTCCCTGCAACCTCGCATGTGAAAGACAAGTATGTTTGGGTCGCTATTGACCATGAGAGTACTTCGTTCTCTATTGCCCGGACATGGGATTGATGCTAGACTTTTCAAGGGTCCAAGATCAAATCAATGTAGTATAAAAGATTGTCGAACCAGTTCTAAGTGATTCTAAAGCAAAGGGAATGCAAGTTCATGCTTAAGCTAAGTGCAATCCGGTTTTAAAGATGGTATGAACTAAGAACTAATAAGCTAATGCAATAAAGTAATGATCTTTCTTTTCTCAATATGAAGCAAGAGGACTCATGGGACTAGGCATTTGATCTTGGGTGATGTAGATCCAATCTAAGGGTGGCAAGCTAGCAATCAAACACTTTCCTTATGCCTAGACACTAAGCTAAACAAGCTCTATCCCTAGATGAATGTTCTTTTGCTAAAGCAACTCAAGCATCTAATCCCTTAGGTTGAATGTTACTAAAGCAAACATGGAGAACAAGTCTAATAGCAATCTTAACTCCTTTAGCAACTAATCCCTTAGGTAAAGCAAGCTAAAAACATTGAAGAGTTGGTTTAGGCATTTCATCATACATCTTGTGGGTAGGAAATGCCTAGAGATCTATTTTAGAATGATCAAGACTAAAATAACATTGAGAACCCTCAACAAGCAAGGAAACAAGTGGATCTAACACTAAACACCCTAGATCTTCTCTAATCACCCTTAATCACCCTAGCCCATGAATCCAAGATTAGTCTACTCACTAATAGACATGAATAACCCCAAAACCATGGATGATTCAAGGTTAAACATGATTAGAGAGCAAGATAATCAAGCAAAGATAAGAAATTATGATCAAGATTAAATCTTTCACCCAAAAGTGGCTTTTGATTATATATAAAACAAGATAACCTCTAAAATTAAGTCTAAAAAGTATTTATAGTGGTCTAAAAACGAGCTGGGTCGACCCAACAAGCTTGGGTTGACCAAAGATAATTTGGGTAAAAAGTTGGTAAAAACAGAAGTGCAGATTTTTCTAAGTGTCGCAGCTGGCTTTCGACATGTCATTTGGCCGCTGCAACAAGTACATATGGGGCAGGGGCGTGTGCATTTTCCCAGCGGTTTGGCTTGGCCGCTGCAGTTGGCCGTTGGGACAGTTGGGACCTCGTCTTGTGAACCAAAATCACCATTCTTGTCTCCTAACCATCTCCAAAGGTTCCAAACTCACCAAATAGCATCTCCATCACCTAATAGAGACAAATGTATATGCAATGCATCTAAATCTACTCTAAATGCATCTAAATGGACAAATTGAGAACTAAAATGATTGCTAAAACTATGCAAATACATAAGATATCAACTCCCCCAAACTAGAACTTTACTTGTCCACAAGTAAACTTTCAAGGTCAATTAGAAGAAAAGTTTGAAAATGGGAGCTCATAACCAAAAGACACACTTTCTAACCTTCAATGTAACATCCCAAAGAAAACATTGCAAATAGCATGAGCATCTTCCTTATTATACTCTAGCTTCTCTAGGCCTATCCATACTCTTTTGCCTCTACTCAAGTTGCAATACTCTTTACCAACAAGTTCCTTCAATCAGCTCTCACATTGATTCACACACACACACACACAAGGTGAACTCTCACAAATGGGCACATGATCTCAATCATTTGGCTAGGTAAGCAATGGTCTAATATGAATGAAGAGATGGGTTCAAATGTTTTCATTTAAGGGTGGTTATCACTCAAAACAAGGAGCTTGATCATTATGCAAAATTTATCTAAGATTAGAAGCAACTCATGCATACATAGATTCATTCTCATCATTCTACCCCATTTTGTTATAAGTGATCACAAGTTCTACCCTCTTTATCATCATCTCACAATCAATCTAAACCCCTCACATCACTCACCCAATGAACAACTCTCTTTTTCTTTTGACTCAACTGCTAGGGATTTTAATTCACTTTCTACAAGCTCTAACTCTTTTTCATTTCCTTCCCCAACTTCTCTTTGATTCTTTTTCTTTTCTTTTCTTTTTTTTTTTTTAAGGGGAAGGTTTTTTGTTGCAAAATTAAGAGCTTTTTATTTTCTTTTTATCCCTAGAGTATTCTTTTCTATTCAAACTCTTTTGCTCATCTCTAATCTTTCTCACTCTCCAAACCCAAGATATGAAATTTAGAACACACAAACCCCTCTCACCATCCCTAAATGCTAACTCATTGTGCTAGCAAGAGATGAGAATTAACCTATGTCGCCTCCAATACTCTCAAGATTTTGCACATGACAAGCTATCAAAAGAGGCCTCACTCATACAATTCAATGTTTGGTCTCAAAGAATGGTTAGGGTTTTAGGGTAAGGAGTGTCATTTGGGCTAACAAAGATAGGTATGAAGGAATAAGATAACCCAAATGTGTATGAGATCCATGATCAAGTATGCAAAGGCCCATATGCAAGAGAGATTAAGTTCATTCATGCCAAGTTCAGTTTGGAGCTGATTTTAAGAACAATGTCAATATCAAGCAAGCAAACAAGTTTAAGAAGAGTTTTCAAGGCTCGAAGCTTACAAGCTTTTTCAAAAGATGCTTAAGCTACTTGATATGTTTAGCTAGGATGTCAAATTGAGTTCTAGACATGTGTTCTTTACAAGGTTTCTTCCAATGCATGAATGCAATCTCAATGCTTCTAGACTCAATCCTAAAGATGAAAATGATGCAACTAAATGCGTATTTTTGTGATTTTCAAAATTTTTCAATTTTTGTGGATTTTCTATGCAAATAATTATTCACAATGCAATGCATGAGATTGAAGTTGGCTGTCTTAAGAGAAGGGAAATGAAGAGGGAGGACTTATTGTCACCTTGGAATTTTCGACATGGCCTTTGGGAATTTGTTGAGAATTCCCCCATACTTGTCCCCAAGCTTATTCAAATACACTAAAGAAATAAAAAGATATATAAAAATAGATACAAAGGATACCATGGGACTTCCTCCCAAGTGAGCTTGTTTTAAGTCTCTAGCTTGACTTTCCTTCCAATTGGCTAGTGAGGAGGAGGATCTTTCCCACCTTCAAGAGTGATGGTGATGATTTGAGAAAGAAGCTCTTGAAGCTTGATTGGATCATTTTGAAGCTGAGGAGTGATGATGGCCCTTGCACTTGAGAATGACTTAGACCTCCCCTTGCATTTGATTTTGTACTCAATGGCTCCATCTTTAAGCTTCATTGGGTGGAGAGTGAGAGTGTGAAGAGTCTTATCAAGAGGTGGAGGTTGAGGTTCTTTCACAATCTTCTTCTTGTCATGAGCAACCTTTGTAGCTCTACTCACTTCCAACTTTTTAGCACTTTCCAAGTGTGCATCACACAGCTCTTTAGAGGACTCTCCAGCAAGACTTTCTTTCTTACTACCAACCCCTTCAGCCCTTGTCTTCTCAATGGAGGATGCTCCACAAGTGATTGTTCCACAATACTCAGCATTCATCTTTGGGGATTGTAGTGGATAGGAGATAGCTTTGTTCACATTTAGGAGTGTGACCTTCTTGTTGGCAAAGTCTATGCAAGCTCCCACTGTTGTAAGGAATGAAGTGCCAAGGATCAATGGGACTCTCTTCTCAGTTGCCATCTTCAGAACAGTGAGGTCTATAGGAATTATGCATGCTCCAATCTTCAAAGGGAAGTCCTTGATGAGAACAATAGGAGTTGTAGAAGAGGAATCTCCAAACTGTAGTGAAGATATGTTTGGCTCCATGCTCTCAATCCCTAGGCTCTTCATCATCTCTATTGAGATCACATTTACACTTGCACCAGAATCAACAAGAGCATCATCAAAAGTGAACTTGCCAAGGTTGCAAGGCAAGGTGAACATTCCTTGAGACTTAATCTTAGGGAGGAACTTTGGAGGGATTGGTGGATCAATCTTCATAATGGAGATGTCCAAAAGCTCAGCCACTTCAGCTTGGTGGTCTAGAATGTCATTGATGAGCATCATCTCGACATGAGTTTCACGCATACCCGAGATTTCTGGAAGCTTGACCCCAACATCAGTAAGATCTTTTCTAAATTTAGAGAGCACCTTCTTCTGAGCTTTGGTGAGAACTCTTTGGGGGAAAGGGAGTTTATCATAGGGTGATAGCTCAACCTTAGTTGCTTCCTCTAGCTTAACCTCTTTCAGATTGTTGTCAGCCTTGTGCTCAGTTCTTTGCAGATTCGTTGCTTCAACCTTTGTGGCAGCATCTTTCACAATTTGTGCTTCAGCTGTGGCTACAACAAATCTCTCAACTTCCCCAAACTCAGTTCCACATACTAATCTTTCAATCTCATCCTCCTCTTTCTCATGATCACTCAGCTCAATCTTTGGAGAAGTAGTGGAGAAGACAGCATTGCAAGACTCCTTGAGGTTCTTTTCTAGTTTTCCTGGTAAAGACCCCATTGGCTGCTTGGAGGATGAAGGCATAGAAGCAACTTGATTCTCCAAAGCTTTGAGATGAGAGGCAAGTTGCATGTACCTGTTGTTGAGGTCAGAATAATTCTCATCAATCTTTGCATGGATGTTCTTGAACTCATAAATCATGGTCTTCTCATTTCTGGCCTGAAATTCCAAGAGTTGCTTGAACATGGAATCCACACTTGAATCTGGAGTTTGAGTTTGAGAAGAGCTTTCGTGAGTCTGAGGAGACTGGTTGGCTTGGTAACCTCCTTGCTGATTGTTGTAGAGTGGCCTTTGCTGGTAGTTGTTTTGGTACTGAAAGTTGGGCTCTTTCTTGTACCATGTGCCATTAGCATTGATGAAGCACAACTCCTCTTGGCCTTCTAAACTATCAACCTCATTGATCACTGGAGGTGCCTCTTGTTTCTGGTCACCAACAAAGTTCATCTTCTCCTGCTTAGCCTTTTCTGCAAGAAGTAGATCCAACTTGGCTTGGAGAGACTTCAGCTCTTTCTTTGTCTGCTGATCATCACTTCTGTTGATCCTATCATGCTCCTCACTGTAGATTGAGTCACTCTTGACCATGTTCTCTACCAGTTCCTCTGCTTCTTCCTCAGTTCTTCCCAAGAAGAAACCATTGCTAGCAGTATCAAGTCTGTTTCTGCACTGTGATAGAGCTCCTCTATAGAAGGTGCTAAGCAAACTCTCTTTGCTGAAACCATGATGAGGACATTGAGACCAATAGCCCTTGAACCTCTCCCATGCTTCACTGAAGCTCTCTAGACTTTTCTGTTGAAACCCAGAGATTTCGTTCCTGATCTTAGCTGTCCTTGAAGTAGAGAAAAACTTGTCTAGGAAAGCTCTCTTGCACTCATCCCAAGTAGTGACAGTGGCACTTGGAAGAGTCTTCTCCCATTGGTGTGCCTTGTCTCCCAAAGAGAAAGGGAATAGCTTCAGCTTGAAAGCATCTTCAGAAACACCATTCATCTTGGACAAGCCACAATACTTATCAAACTTGTACAAGTGATCAAAAGGGTCTTCAACAGCAAGACCATGATACTTGTTGTTCTCTATAGTGTTGAGCAGCCCTAACTTGATCTCAAAGTTGTTGTTCTCCACAGCTGGTGCTCTGATTCCCAACCTATGACCATTAATGTGAGGTTGATCATAGGCTCCAATGGCTCTAGCTTGGCGCTGTGGATGTTGTTGCCGGTGCTGTGGTCTAAGATGATCAGCTCTTGGATCAGTTCCTCCTAGGACATTACCATCTTGAGGCAGATTCTCCATATCAAACCCCAACCTTTGCAAGTGAGCCTGTTGCTCTACTTCTCTTCTTTGTCTTGCAATCTCTCTCTCAAGTGCTCTAATGTCTTCAACTCTTGGAACTAGGCTTGATGAACCTCTGCTCCTCAAGTTCATACACCTGAAATGCAAAGAGAGAAGAAGAAGGAGAACCAGTAACAAAATAAAAGAAAAAGTGACTTAGTCTCAAACAAGTGACTAAATCCCAATGTCACAATCAACCTAGAACTTGGCAACGGCGCCAATTTGATGCTAGACTTTTCAAGGGTCCAAGATCAAATCAATGTAGTATAAAAGATTGTCGAACCAGTTCTAAGTGATTCTAAAGCAAAGGGAATGCAAGTTCATGCTTAAGCTAAGTGCAATCCGGTTTTAAAGATGGTATGAACTAAGAACTAATAAGCTAATGCAATAAAGTAATGATCTTTCTTTTCTCAATATGAAGCAAGAGGACTCATGGGACTAGGCATTTGATCTTAGGTGATGTAGATCCAATCTAAGGGTGGCAAGCTAGCAATCAAACACTTTCATTATGCCTAGACACTAAGCTAAACAAGCTCTATCCCTAGATGAATGTTCTTTTGCTAAAGCAACTCAAGCATCTAATCCCTTAGGTTGAATGTTACTAAAGCAAACATGGAGAACAAGTCTAATAGCAATCTTAACTCCTTTAGCAACTAATCCCTTAGGTAAAGCAAGCTAAAAGCATTGAAGAGTTGGTTTAGGCATTTCATCATACATCTTGTGGGTAGGAAATGCCTAGAGATCTATTTTAGTATGATCAAGACTAAAATAGCATTGAGAACCCTCAACAAGCAAGGAAACAAGTGGATCTAACACTAAACACCCTAGATCTTCTCGAATCACCCTTAATCACCCTAGCCCATGAATCCAAGATTAGTCTACTCACTAATAGACATGAATAACCCCAAAAACCATGGATGATTCAAGGTTAAACATGATTAGAGAGCAAGATAATCAAGCAAAGATAAGAAATTATGATCAAGACTAAATCTTTCACCCAAAAGTGGCTTTTGATTAGATAGAAAACAAGATAACCTCTAAAATTAAGTCTAAAAAGTATTTATAGTGGTCTAAAAACGAGCTGGGTCGACCCAACAAGCTTGGGTTGACCCAAGATAATTTGGGTAAAAAGTTGGTAAAAACAGAAGTGCAGATTTTTCTAAGTGTCGCAGCTGGCTTTCGACATGTCATTTGGCCGCTGCAACAAGTACATATGGGGCAGGGGCGTGTGCATTTTCCCAGCGGTTTGGCTTGGCCGCTGCAGTTGGCCGCTGGGACAGTTGGGACCTCGTCTTGTGAACCAAAATCACCATTCTTGTCTCTAAACTATCTCCAAAGGTTCCAAACTCACCAAATAGCATCTCCATCACCTAATAGAGACAAATGTATATGCAATGCATCTAAATCTACTCTAAATGCATCTAAATGGACAAATTGAGAACTAAAATGATTGCTAAAACTATGCAAATACATAAGATATCAGGGATGCAATCAGAAATAGAGCAAGAAAACAGGAGTGGACGTCTAACATTTGGTTTAAAGGATCTGTCCCCAGACACTCTTTTAATTTGTGGATTGCTCACCTTGATAGACTACCAACAAGGCAAAGGCTTGCTAGCTGGGGTATCTTGATCTATGATTCTTGCTGCCTATGCGACATGGTCCAGGAGTCTAGAGATCACTTGCTTCTTCGCTGTGAGATAAGTGAAAGCATCTGGAAAATGGCCCTTCAAAGGCTAGGTTACAGGTCCTTTCTTTTCCATACTTGGACTTCTTTTATGCATTGGCTCTCCCACAGAGCCTCATCTTGCCCACTCCTGCTTAAAAGGCTTGTGGGACAAGCTGTTGTGTATGCGTTGTGGACAGAACCCAACCGAAGACTCCATGATTGTATTGCTACCACTTCAGCGGCAATATTCAAGCAGATTGACAGATTTATAAGGGACGCTATCCTAGGCAATAGAAGACGGAAACATTTCCATCCTCTAAAGCAACACTGGCTTCGTTATGAGTAGCTGATTCCTAAGCTTCCTATTAGCTTCTTTTGGAGTTTCAACCTTGTTTTTAATGATTTTTGCCTTGGTTGATTCTTCTTCGTACTAACCTTTTTGTAAATTTACAAACTCTGTCTCATATTATTTATGAAATTCACATATTTGGCAAAAAAAAAAAAGAATATGGATAATATGGATAATCGGTTTTAACACCATGCAACTGTTGGATTTCCCTCCTTAAGCCCAAAACTAGTCAAATCATAATCAAGTCTTAGTCTAAAAAGAAGAAACATCTAGAGAAAAGTGGAGAAGTATAGAAGAAGAATTGTGTAGAAGAAGAGAGAAAGTTATGGAGTTAGATATTTTGAAATAAAATAATAATTTAGAGAAATCTAGAACATGTTAGAGTGTGCTCCTTCACTTGTATAAATAGGGGTGCTTAGCACCATTTGTAATCATCCAAGAATCAAGAAAAAGAATAGAGAGAAAACATTTCATAAAGAGTTCTAAAAGTCTTTAAGAAATCTCCAAACACAAGCCTTAGTGAAAATCCCTTTCCTAAAATAAGAAGGTTATCTCAAACACTAATCGTCTACATTCCATCTTAACCTTCCGAATAAAATATTATCCGCTATCTTTCCCAACAGCTGGTATCAGAGCAAGGTTACCGTTATCTTTGAAGAAGTGAAGATGGAGGCCACTGTTACCTTTGAAGGTGACATGTTCAAGCTTACGACGGACAACTTCTCTTATTGGAAACCGATGATGGAAGATCACCTTTATTGTAAGGATTTGCATGAGCCCATCATCATGAAGGATAAGCCGGAAGGAAAGGATGATAAAGCATGGGAGATTCTTAATAGAAAGGCGGTTGCCGTAATACGTAAGTATGTCGATCGATCTCTCTTTGAACATGTCTCTACCTACACAAATGCTTTTGAATTATGGACAAAACTTGAATCCATGATTCAAAAGAAATCACCTCGAAACAAAGCTCTTCTTGTTCGATGGTGGGTAAAGTTGGAGTACAAGGATGGCCAAAGCATGATGGAGCACTTGAACAATTTCAAGGGGATCGTAAATCAGCTTAACAAAGTTGATATGAAGGTTGAAGACGAAATGCAAGCCCTTTTACTTCTTAGTTCACTACCGGAGAGTTGGGACACACTAGTTGTCACTCTAAGCAATTCAGCACCGGAGGTAAAGCTTACCATGGACACCGTCACTGATAGCCTTCTAAACGAAGAAGTTCGCAGGAAGGAGCGAGGTTCAAGTTCTTATTCAGAAGCTAACATTGTTGATAGACGAGGTACAGAAGAGACTCATGGTCACAACAGAAGCAGAGGACGAGGCCAATCTCGAGGAAGATCTAAGTCACGTCCGAGAGTCACCTGCTATTACTGTGGCAAGCCAGGTCACATGAAGTCAGAATGTCAGTTTTTCAAGAAAGACAAACAAGCCGGTAATATCAAACAGACCGGCTCAATCCTACAAAGAAGCATGAAGACAAGACTACCATCATTGTGGAAGACCAGAGCGAAGAATTATATCTCGTTGGAGAATGTAATCTTAGCTCTGATGATAGCTCATGGATCGTTGATTCTGGTGCTTCTTTTCATGTCACCCCTCATAGAAGCTTTTTCACAACCTACCAAAGTGGTGACTTTGGTAATGTTCAAATGGGAAATCAAGGAAGAAGCAAGATTGTTGGAAAGGGGGATGTTATTCTTACACCAAACACTGGATGTAAGATAGTTCTCAAGGATGTGAGACATGTTCCCGTCATGCGACTCAATCTCATATCAACCGAAAAGCTCGATGATGCCGGCTTGGACAGTCACTTTGGCAGTGGCAAATGGAAGCTAACCAAAGGGAGTTTGATCATGGCTCGAGGAAGAAAAGAAGGCTCATTATACGTGACTCAAGCCAAGCTTTGCAAGGAAGAAGTAAATGTCGCAAGTGATGACATGGATATATGGCACCGAATACTCGGGCATATGAGTGAGAAAGGTTTAAACATACTTTCTCGCAAGAAACTTATTCCTGATATGAAAGGTTTTTCTCTCCCACCATGTCATGATTGCTTAGCCGGAAAACAACATAGGGTCACTTTCCGAAGATCATCTACGCCTATGAGAAGAAAGCATATTCTTGATCTTGTGCATACTGATGTATGCTCCATGTCCGAGAAATCCAATGGAGAGGCATCATATTTCGTCACCTTTATTGATGACCATTCAAGGAAGCTATGGGTATACCTTTTGAAGTCAAAAGATCAAGTTCTTGATGCTTTCAAGGAGTTTGTAGCCCAAGCAGAGCGAAGTACGGGTCAAAAACTCAAGTGTGTATGATCTGACAATGGTGGAGAGTATCGAGGTCCCTTTCGTTTTGCAAAGCTCATGGAATCAGAATGGAGAAGACACCACCAAAGACGCCAAAATTGAACGGGCTAGCAGAAAGAATGAATCGATTGATCACAGAAAGAGTTCGGTGCATGCTCTCTCACGCTAAACTACCCAAGCGATTTTGGGGAGAAGCCATAAAGACTGCAGTGGACATTATAAATCTTACACCATCAGTTCCTTTGGAAGGCGATGTCCCGGAGGTAGTTTGGTCGGGTAAGAAGGTCTCTTACAACCATTTGAAGGTGTTCGGTTGCAGAGCTTTTGTCCATATACCTAAGAATGAACGAGCCAAGCTAGACTCCAAGACTAAGAGTGCATCTATCTTGGGTCACCAAGAGATGATTTCGGCTATCGGCTTTGGGATCCGGTTAACAGAAAAATTATACGGAGCAGAGATGTTGTTTTTTCGAAGATCAAACAATCGAAGACATCAACAAATCAAAGAAACCAAAGCTAAGGGTTGTAAGGAATGAAGATTCTCATAAGCCTCAAGATCATGAACAAGTGATTGGAGATGATGGCGAAGGGGATCCTATCATGGATCCGAATGGTAATGAAGGTGAAGAAGAAGTTCAAGTGGAGCCAGAGGAAGAACATGAGCCAAGAAGGTCTGGAAGAGAGATAAGACCATCTGTAAGATATTATCGAGATGAGTACGTTAATCTTACAGATGAGGGGGAGCCTCAAAGCTATGAGGAGGCCATAGGAGACACTCATAAAGATGAGTGGGTTGAAGCTATGGAAGATGAAATGCAATCCTTGCATGATAATCACACTTATGAGCTGATGAAGATACCAAAAGGAAAGAGAGCCTTGAAGAACAAGTGGGTGTACAGGTTGAAGCATGAGGAGAGAAGCTCAAATCCAAGATACAAAGCTCGATTGGTTGTGAAAGGATTCAACCAGAAGAAAGGCATAGATTTTGAAGAAATATTCTCTCCAGTGGTGAAGATGTCCTCTATCCGAGTGGTTCTTGGTCTAGCAGCGGTTCTAGACTTGGGTGTGATCCAGATGATGGGTTTGATTGGGAGGAAGTCAAGGGTTTGGAAGACTTCCAAGACTCTTTTTGTGGTTCGATACAACCGTAGGGGTTGGCAAAGACCAAGGTCCAGTATGATACCAACAAACTCTGCACCGACCCCGCTGGGAACATTGTCATCTTTTGGAACAATCCTGATAGTTTGGAACTTTGGTCTGCTGTTATTTCCTTGAAGTCATGCAATGGGGACGCGAGATTAAGGGAAATATTGAATGGTCCGGTGCTGTCTTCAAACTTGATCTCTCAAAGTCGTCATATAGCGTTAATGTCTTATATTCTGCTTATGTCAATGCCTGAAATTCTCAAATATTAGTTGGAGTGTGATTTATATAATTTTCTGTTAGAAGTTGAATGTCCTGGTTTTTGTTATGTGGTCGAGACAAGTGTAAGAATCATTTGACTACTGGGTTTTTTCTTTTCTGGTCCAAGAAAAATCATTTATAAACGTTAGAACATGCTTCTTTGTTATAAATATCTTCAATGTCAAATAAACCCTCAACGTTTTCAATAATATACTCCAAAACCCTAAATATTAATACCAATATCTACATGCAATATAGTTATACGAACACCCAAAACATGTTGCATTGACGGTCGTTCCTTCCAGTTCCCCATGGTGCATCTTTGGATGAGTCTGCCCAGTTTTTTTGCTGCATGCGTAGGATAATCGCTCTCAAGTCGGAGATCAATTATTTCCCGAAACGATCTACTCCTAATATCTATCTCTGACATAATACTCCACCTTTCGAACCAGTAAAAAGCTCAAGCAAGATCACACCATATGTGAAAACATCGGTGTTCACTCCCGCATGGCCTACATACAGTACACAATTGTCTTCAAGATTTGATCAACGAAAGATTAACCAAATTAGTAAAAAAAATTTAAGATATTGGTGTACCTGCTGTCATTGCATATTCAAAAGGCAGGTATGTAGTTGCTACAAATCTCCCATTATAACCAAAAAAAATTCTTTTGGAATCAAGGTAAAGTAATTTTGCATTGTATTGCTGATGAAATCAAAACTTTTAGGTATTAATTTCAAAGATCATAAAAAAATAGAAGAAAAATGTAAGGGCATGTTTATTGGTACAACCCCATTGGGGTCTCTTAACCAATATTATATCAACTAGGTTAAGATCCGCGCCTTGCGCGGGATCAATATTATATATATAAATTATTTTATGTATTAAATATTTTTACATATTATAAAATAATAAATATATATTAAATAATTAAAAGTCAGTAACTATTAAAAATATAATTAAATTGGTGCAAACATATAAATCAATTGTATTAATCCAAATTTTTTTTATTTGATAGGATATGTTATTAAATTTAAATGATACTAACATAGATAATATATTTTAGTATATTTTTAATACTAATGTCTATTAAATACTGATTTATACTCATATAGTTTTTTGATCATTTGTATCTTTTATAGTAAAAAATTTAAATTACTGATAATAAAATTTTCATTGTGGGATTAATAGTTTTAGTAATTTATAATTAAAAAAAAAAGTTGTCAATGATCGTTCAAAAAAATTGTTCAAAGCAAATTTTGAAACTAAAATATTATATTTTATAAGGTTTATAGTTTAATTTAAAACGATATATATATTAATCTTATTAATTAATTAAATTAGACTTTTTACTTATATAATTTTTGTAATCGTTTGTATTTTGTCATAACAAAAATTTTAAACCATGGATCATAAAATTTGAATGTAAGACTTTTAACAGTTTTAGTAATTTATAGCCGTTTGTAAAAATTCAAAATATAACATATACATAAAAATCTATATTTTTATTATATGGTTATTGTGGTTATTTAATTTATTTAATAGCTTAAAATTAAACAAATATGATAGAAGATACACTATTTTTTATCAAATCTTTATTATTCAAAATCATTAATTGTCATATATACTTTAGCTACATTAAGAAATTCCGTAAATTTTATTTAAGGAAATAATAAAGTACATTAATGATGAATTTATTGTTAGTTTAATAAAAAGCTTATTATATAATTAGATGGACCAACATATTTCTCTAATGATTCTAAGAATCATTCTAGTGATGACACGTGGCTACAAAAAAAAGTTGCAATGCTTCTCAAATAATATATAGGGGATTAACTTAACTTAATTGACGTAATTGGAAACCTTTAATTTTCTATCCTATATTGGTACAATCCTATTGGGGTCTCTTAACCACATCTCTTTCATCTTCATCGTGACTTTGAGCTTCAAACATCTTGTACCAATTCGAGCACTCCTTCCTCGATCACCATCCTTTCACAAACTTCAATCTTCACCCCGAACTCCTTTAAACTCTGATTTTTAACAAATCAGAAAACAAAATCTGATCAAAACGACCAGAAGCTTTATTCAATCAATCAGAAACAGAGATAAAATAAAACACTTGAAGAACAGCTCTGGTTCAGATTGAAAACACCACAAAAGTCTGCAACTGCGAAAATCAAACCCAAATTTACAGAGAATACCGTCTAGAGCGTCGATCTTGAGAGGAAGAAGAAATCCATTTTTTTTACGTCAAAGGAAAATAAAATAAAAAAAAACATATTTTTTAAACCAATAAATGTCAAACATGTGGCAGTAAAAACCATCTCTTAGGACATGATTATTGGTGAGACTAATTTCTAAGTCTTTAGATTATTTTAATATTATTTTGATGTTAAGAGAAAAAGTTAAAGAGAATGCTAAAAGTTAGGATTATTGGTAGGACTTTTAGATATCTCTTAGTTATTAAAGTATACATTTTTAATAAGTAATGACATTTTAAAGATAAATTTAAAATAAAACATTTAACATTAAAATATAAAACATGAGAAAATTACAAACTTGAAAAGAAAAAAACAAGGAAAAAAATTACAAACATTAAAAAAAAAGAAGCAAACCAACATTTTATTGAATTCATAGAAACTTAAACATTCTAGATATTCAGGAAATGTCCAAAATTAGCCCATATATTTTCAATCAAATCTTCTTTTAATTGTTGATGGCATTGGGTATTCCGAACTTCTGCTCGACGTCCCACTGTAGTACCGAGATTTGTAGTCCGTTTGACTACAAAAGTGGGATCCACATCTTTTCCTTGTTGAAATTCTGAAGCGTTAGTGTATGAATCTCGTTCATCTTCGACAATCATATTATGGAGTATGATACATGCTCTCATAATATTTCCTATTTTGTTTTTATCCCATAAATTAGATGGATTTCTAACAACCGCGAATCTAGCTTGGAGGACTCCGAAGGCCCGCTCAACATCTTTTCGGACGGCTTCTTGGTGTTTAGCAAATAAACAATGTTTTGGACCTTGTGGGAGTCGGATAGATTGAATAAAAGTAGCCCATTTCGGATAAATACCATCGGCGAGATAGTAAGCCAAATGGTACTCCCTTCCGTTGACATGGAAATTGACTTCCGGAGCGTTTCCGTTAATTATTTCATCAAAAACAGGTGATCGATCAAGAATATTAAGATCGTTCATAGTACCTAGAGCTCCAAAAAACGCGTGCCATATCCAGAGGTCGTACGAAGCTACCGCCTCCAACACAATTGTGGGTTTTCCGGTTCCTCGTGAATACATTCCTTTCCAAGCGGCTGGGCAATTCTTCCACTGCCAATGCATACAGTCGATGCTTCCAACCATTCCTGGAAATCCACGTTGTTCTCCAATATATAGTAGTCTTTCCAGATCCTCCGGTGTTGGACGTCTTAGGTATTGATCTCCAAACAAGTGGATTATTCCGGCGGTAAAATGGTGCAAACATTTTCTAGCTGTTGTTTCACCTAGTCGGACATATTCGTCAACGGTATCAGCCCCACCACCATACGCCAATTGACGAATTGCTGCAGTACATTTTTGGAGCGGAGATAGACTAGACCGTCCGACTGCATCTTCTTTTGGTTGAAAATACTGAAATTCTTGGGAGAGACGATGCACAATACCCAAGAACAATGACTTGTTCATTCGAAACCGTCTCCGGAATATATTGTGCGGGAATGTTGGAGTTTCGCTAAAATAATCATTCCAAAGCTTCTTGTGACCGTCTTCTCGGTTTCTCTCAATAAAAATACATTTTTTTCGCTCTTTTGGTTCGGGAATAATATCTGGGATTTCTAAGAATTCTTCAAACATAGATTCGAATTCAGCATCATCATCTTTGTGGTAGTGATAATGGGAAGATGATGCCATTGTGAAAGAAAAAAAAAAACAAAGGTTTTGAATGAGATAAGTAGAAAGGAGAAGTATGTTTTTAACGAGAAGTGGATATATATAATTGTGAAGTTGGTTTCTCTTATTTATAGGAAAAAGAAGATCATACTCTTTGATTGTTTCTTGTTAGTCTTGTGACCCTTTACTACAACTTGTGACCCTTTAACTTTATTTCTTGTCACAATACACTCACGAGCACACTTAAGTTTTGGTGTTATATTCAATCACAAGACCGTCACTCACGAGCACACTTGACAATACAAGTACTCGCACACTTGACATGAAAAAATTAAGACAATACATAAGACATTCACGTAAATACAAAGAGTTCCAATAGTCATAACACATTATAGCTTAGATCAATGATCAATTCATCAAAAACATAAGTCATTATACAGATTACATAAACATGATCAATGATCAATTCCTCATAAACAGATTACATAAAGATGAGGACAATACCTATTACAATAATGACAATGGCCATAACCGCAATAAAGTAATCAAAGCTAGACCTTGATTTATTCTTTGCCAACTCAAACACAAGGTTCTCTAGCCTAACCAGCTTCTGCTCAGTCTCGTAGTCACTCAAGAAGTTCAGAGAATCTACCTTTTCGGCTAACTGAAGTGTGTGTCTATCCCTGGCTCTCATCTCCTCCATTACAGCCTCATCCCACCATTTCCAAACATGGCACTCTCCATCATCAATGTTAGAACATGTGTAGTATCTTCTACCTGGATCGGTTCTACTCTGCGATGTAGCTAGCTGGGGTTGACTACCACAGTAGCATGTCTGTAGAAAATCGAATTCAACCTCAGGCTGCGGAGGGTACAGAATCTCCTCACTGTTCACGTAACTTAGCTCTGCCTGGTCTTGACGAATCAGCGCTTCAATTTCGCTGTCACTTTCCGCCTCATCCCCACCAAACTCCTCAGATTGGGAAGGTTGGGCGTAGCTGTAGTCAAGACCCATGTTTGATGAAACCTGTAAAAAATAACAAGGGTAATATTAGAGAGTTAATTAATAAAGAAGGAAATTCATTTTAATTAACTAACGACCAAGTTCAACAACCACGAAGCACATACATTCATATATTAACCAACATAAAGATAGAAGTACATTAAAAACATAGAGGATCTTGTTCTTGCGACATTAAAAACATAGAGGAGCTCGTAACCAAAGCAGTACATTAAAACATAGAAAGCTAGGCATAAATTAAAGACACTTAAGGAGGTGGTTTATGCGACACTAGAAAGCTATATATACTCGGCTAGTAGCTTGTTTTTGGCAACTTCTTCAGCCTCACCGAGTGGTTCTTTTTTGGCAAGTAAAGTGTCTAGTATGGCAAGCTTGGAGAGTTTTTCTTTCCTCGCGAGATCCTCCTGCCTCATTTCCCAAACGCTTGTATAATCAGCAACCGACTTCCCCTGACCATTACTCCTTTTAGCTTTTGCAGCCTTGACACCTTCAGGCCGGATCACATGGTCAGTAACACTGGTGGAAGACAGTTGGGAACCTGTTTCACCGCTTTTCCTCTTTGAACTTCCACAAGCTTTAGTGGTGTTGAGGCTAAGCCATTTCTGTTCATGCCTCAACACACACCAAGCATGCTCAAGTGTAAATTTTGATTCCTGATCAGAGTAGAAGATGTCATGGGCCACCTTCAGAACATCGTTATCATTCTGACCACTACTAATTTGCTTCTCTGCAGCCGCATATGCACCACAAAACTTGTTAGTTTGATCATTGATCTTGTGCCACCTCTGCTTATAATGGAGATGTTCGCTACTTTGACGACCATCTCTTCTAAGTAGTGCCGCTAAGAAATAATCTCCAACTCGTTGCCAGAAGGTCCCAGATTTTTGGTTATTGCCGACTATAGCATCCTTAGATGTGTTTAACCAGGCACTGATTAGAAGCTCGTCATCCGCTGGGGTCCATTTGTGTCTCTTCCCACGCTCCACGGGTATGTCTGTAGGTGGAGTTGGAGCCTCACATTGTTGAGAACTGAATTGAGGGATTTCTGAAGATCCAGAATGAAAACTCTCATAAGGAGAGTTTTCATGGAGAACACTTTCATGTTGACTGTGAAGAAGGCCCATATAACCAGAGGACTGGCTATACGGATTCATAGCAGTAAGAAGAGAGAAGGGACCCGAGAAGAGAAGAGAAAGAAGATGATGGTGAAAAAATTATCTCCTAGAAGCTCGGTTTAATAGGTGAAACTGTAATTAACACAACCATAATGACCTAACTACCAAAGTACATCTCAGTTAATACACATTACACAACCAACTTTGCAAGTGCATTAAGTAACCGTTAATGATGACATTTACATAATAGACTTGGTCTCAATCAAACTAGCCTTTCATTTCAAACATGGCAAACTAGCAATATAGGTATACAAACTAGCATAGTTCATTAGCCTTTCATTTCAAACATGGCAAATGATGTCTCGAGTTTTAACCCGATTATCTAACTGCAAGTGCACAGTAAAGTACGCAGTAGTAATACGGGATCGGATCCACAGGGACCGATGATCACACGTAGAGTTGCAGACAAGTTAATAGCTATAGCGAAACAAGATATATTTTTTGTTGGTTTTTATTTAATTTTCTCTAGTGTCACAAAACATAAACAAGTTGTAAAAAGATGATTTAAACGATTTGAAAACTATTTTAAAACAAACGTTGGGCATTGGGAATTCTCAGGGATTTCTTTTTAATCAAGATACAATTAATGGCAGACATAGGGATATATTAAGAACCGTCTAGAACTCAAACACGATATTAGAATTAACCTACTTCCGTAGCGCTAATTCTCTATGTTATAGAAATCTCCACACTAACTTCCGCTGAGTTTCAATTTCTAAACAAGCGTTAAGAACAGGTTCAATATGTTCACAAAGCGCAATAACATCAACTTCCGAGGGTTAAGGACACTTTGCTCATCTAAAGTATTTTTGGAAGTTCAAACAATCACTTTCGGTGCATCAAACAATCTGAAATCATGAACTAAGTGATCAATTCAGTTCAAGCAGTAAGAAATCCATTAGATGAAGAACCAAAACGTAATCCCTTAGTCTACACACGTTTTATGGATCAAAACATCAAGAAATCCCCTATGAGAACCCCTAAACCCAACTAGATGACTACTCACACATAACTAAGCAAGAACAAAACGATTTTGATGAAGAAAACATGATAAGATTGTATTAAAACAGAGTAAAGGTTCAGAAGATCTTCTCCAAATGGTTTTGAGATGAACTCCTTTACAAATCTTCACAAATCACACCAAAACAAGTACAAAACACTCAAATCTTCTCTCTAGAACTTGTAAATCTCCTCTTTGGTCGCCCCTGGTCTTTTCTGAGTCTCCAAAGTCGAGTTCTCCCCTGAATTATTGAGGGGAGTGGGTAAAAAGGAGTGAAAAGCTCGTTTGTGCGTGTGGAGCCCGTAGAGCCTGAGATCGGTCGATCCACATAGACCGGATCGGTCGATCTAGTGCTGAAACCATGGATCGGTCGATCCACATGGAACGGATCGGTCGATCTGTGGCTCTGTGCGATCAATACTTCTCGTTCGGTCCATTGTTCGGTCCATCTTGCTTCTGAATAAATCCTGAATGCGTTCTTTTCTTTCAAACTATCTAGTAACCTGCATATTACACTTAAGAACACCAAAACGCATCAAATAGACCAAAACATTAATTAAAACCGACCATTTAATTACTCCAAAACGAGTTTAAAACCGTTAAAAATACGGAATATCAACTCCCCCAGACTTGAATCTTTGCTTGTCCTCAAGTAAAGAGGATTAAAATTTGGGAGCTCACTAACCCTCAGTAGATCTTACCTTGTGATTTCGCTAACCACTTAAATCAGAGACTGTCAAGGCATTCATTCCAAATCCCCACCAAGACCGCGCAAACCTTTCCATATTTCAGACCTGCAAGTCTCAGTTTCAAGTAATCAACTCTTTACATTCATTAAAAAGGGCGTGACCTTTCCACCAAAGATATCTCCATCAGGTATAACGGGCTCGGTGTATGGGAGGCTGTTTTAGTGTTTAATTAGGTGAGGCTCAAGTGTTTGTGGGTATCAGCGATAACAAAAAAAAAATGCAAAACATTATGCAAAATCGCTGGAGAGACCGAGTATATTGATAACCATGTTTTCGAACTGCTCAAGTCTCAAATGATCAAAACCCAACAAATCTCAAACTCTAACCCCAAATTTAAACAAAGCATCATCTCTAGTACATAAAATAAAAATAAAATGTCTAAATCAAATATACTGAATGAGATATAAACATGAACTCTTTTTTTTTTTTTTTTTGGACCGATTACTTGCAAATGTTTTGTGGTAATCGATCGAATCATATCTTTTTTTTTTTTTTTTTTTTTTTTTTGAAGAAAACATATACAAACCGAAATTGAATATATACACTGCGATGCAATCACACACTTACAACACCCAATTTTTCCATTTACACCTCTAGACACACAGGTCCGTGTCTAACCACCTAAATGTTCCGATCCTACCTAAGCAGTCGGATGAACCATGTCTACCCTAATCTCTCCATTGTTTTTGCACATGTATGCACATATAATCAGTGTGTAAGAATGCATGGAGATGAAATAAAAGGGTACGGTGTAGGTGTGGTACCAAACTATTGATGAGTCTGGCCATTCAGGATTATTAAAGAGTGGTAAAATGTGGTAAAGAAAATCCTGAATGTGTATATGGTGTACCGTTTCCTGATGTTGATTCCTGGTCAAAAGAAATTAAATTCATTAATGGTCAAAAATATTTGAGTCGATTACAATTCACCGAGACTTGATAAAAGATTTAAGGAGAGGTTGCTTGGTCAAGTGGTTCCTCGGTTTGTCTGCGCTAACAGTCCTGAAAAATGGTCAATATGAAATGTAATGCACAACACACAAGGAAATAGTCTAATAATCATCACAGGGTCTGAGAAAAAAAATACGTAGAGAGTTTTTTTTTTTTTTTTTTAAACACAATCAAATCCGATAAACTAAGAAAATAAAAGAAATAAAAGCAATATGGTACATAAGTAGCATCCTCCCCCAGACTTACTTCACACCGTCTCGGTGTGAAAATAATTCCAAGAGAGATTACCGATCAGGCGTTGCGGTCAGTACGCCTCTTGGAGCGCCTCTCCAAGGCTCCATCATCATCAGAGTCCTCCGCAGCCTCAGGTCCAGCAGCGGTGTCGTGAGCGCCTGAGTCGTCATCGCTATCTCCAGAAACAGCTGGCTGTGATGCGCATCCCTTCTTAATGTTGCAGATTCCCTTCCACATCTTCAGCAGTATGGAGTTGTTGGTTTGATGGCTCTTGATCGACCAAGCGTTGATCTCAGCAGCGGATGCAGTAGCGGGAGGTGCTGGTGGCAGCATATACGGAGTGAAATCCGTGGGGAAAAGACTTTCCTCATCTTCAGGTTCCTCCTCTATATCATCATGTGGTGTCTGCTGGTGTGTCGATGATGATGCGACTCCTTTCTTCTTCAGTGTCGCGGGTCTGGTGCAGAGAGATGCAGGCAGTGGTAGAAATATGATAGCACCTGGATCAGTCAGCTCGGTGATGGCGGTATCGGGTAGCTTGACAAATTGCTCTCTCCCTTGTTGGTTCTGGAACTGGTAGATATGAGGGGCGGACTTGTCGATGCTTCCTCGCCAAGGGCCGGTGAGGTAGTGGCTGCTAATGAGTGCTCTCATGTCGAAAAAGTTCTGATACATCCCCTTCTTATCCACCACTCTGTCAACAGGTGGAAGAAACACCCCACAATGCCTTAAGATCTGTGTGATAACCGCTCCAAACCCACATCTCTTCGTATCTGAAACTTTGAAGTACGCAAGCTTCTCCGCGATCACAGCTCCTATGTTTATGTCCTTCCCGCTAACATAGGTTGAGGCCATAGGTGTCCAGCCCCAATGAACAGAAGAGCTAGCTCATCTTTAGTCACTGCAGCGGGTTCTGTCTTCCCATAGACAACACTGCTGATCACTCTCACAGCATATCGCAGAACAGGGCTACGAATTCTAGCTTGCTTGGCCTCTCGAGAGATGAAGTTTCCTGAAGCGATGAATGTCCAGAAATCATTGTGTTCCGGGAAGTCAGGAACACAAGATTGACGTCCTTTTCCGAACCCAAAGTTGTCGCACAGCTGAAAGATGGTCATGGAGTGGAACTGCCTGTTCACAATGAAGGAGAACATCGCCTTATCAGCTACCGGGTTGTCCTCGTCAGGATGGTAGAGGCGGGCTGATGCGAGGAACTGCCTGGTCAAATCAGCATAGCAATCACAGTGGAGATCGAAGATGTATCCCAGGCCAATCTTCTCGAACAAGGCTTCAATATCCTCGGTTATCCCCAATGCATCTGTAGTGTCTCTGTGAGCGAAGCGCGACGGACATATTTCCACTCCCCTCATCTGCTCATAGAAATCATCATCATGTATATCCCACTGCTGGGTTATCTCTCGATTCGCAGGATGAGACCTATCCGTCTTTCGGAACTTGCCCTTTGTGCTGAGCCTACCAGTCTGTACCGAGGAACCCCCACGCTCACCCTGCTTCTTCTGTCTCTTAGGCATTATCTGCAAAATTAATTCATCAAAACCCAAGTAAGAGACAAATTGAAAAACACTCTTATAAAATCAATTCTGATCAATCCCCTAAACATTTTAAAATTTAGCACACATCTCTTCTCTAAACTCAAAATAACACATCACACTCCATTCCAATTTTCGTTTTTCAATTAAACTCTAAAATTAATTAATTTTTTTTTTTTTTTTTTTTAAAAAAAAAATCGCAATTCATCCCATAAATTGGCAATCAAGGTAACCCATGAGTATAATCATCACAAATAAACCATCCTAGATGCCATTCTATTTAAAATTCGGAGATTCCCCATCATCAAACCCTAGGGCGATTTTAGATTCCCAATTTAGAGAGTCATACCTGTGTCTTGATGAAAACTGATGGTAGAAATGGTTAGAGCTTGAAAAACTAATGAGTTTAGCACCAAGAATTACAAAAATCGGATGAGAGATGATGGAAATCGAATTTGGTGTTCTTGAGAGGTTTGAGAGAGTTTGAGAGGAGAGGAAGATGAAATTTCATCAATTTTGATCGACATTTTCGAGATGTGGGTGTTTGTATGGGTGTTTTCCGGTTTAATTTGAGTGAAATCAAACCGGACATGGCTTACCTTGGATCGACCGATCCCATAATTATGGATCGACCGATCTTATTCATGGATCGACCGATCTGCGTGTACCGGATCGACCGATCCTATTCACGGATCGACCGATCTGCGTGTACCGGATCGACCGATCCCTTACCTGGATCGCCGTTCTTTTTCTTTCGGATCGATCTATGCCTGATCGTGATACATGCCTAAAAATCATCTAAAAACACAACCAATAATCAATTCACACAAGAAAACATAATCACAAAAAGAGAAAGAAAATCAAACCATGTGGGTTGCCTCCCAGTCAGCGCTTGTTTAAAGTCGCGAGCCTGACTATTATGTTGTCCTTAGGCGAGATCGGGTTCCGATAAAGGAATGTTGGTTCCTTCTTCGGGTTTTGCATCTGTGAAGTAAGGTTTTAGCCTCTGCCCATTGACTGTGAACTTCCTCCCATTGTCTTCCAAGACAACAGCTCCATAAGGTCTAACGTCTGTGATGGTGAAAGGTCCGGACCAACGAGACTTAAGCTTTCCAGGAAATAGCTTGAGTCTAGAGTTGAACAGAAGGACTTTGTCTCCAGCAGCGAAGTCTCTCGGGATTATCTTTCTGTCATGCCACGCCTTAGTTCTTTCCTTGTAGATTTTGGTGTTCTCATAGGCGTTCAACCGAATCTCGTCCAGCTCGTTCAACTGAACCATCCTCCTTTCTGCAGCGGTTTTAATGTCGAAGTTCATCAACTTCGTTGCCCAAAAACCACTGTACTCCAATTCCACAGGTAGGTGACAAGACTTTCCATAGACCAGATTAAAAGGAGTGGTGCCCAAGGGAGTCTTGTAGGCGGTTCTATACGCCCATAAGGCGTCATCAAGCTTCACAGCCCAGTCTTTCCTTGTTTTGCCTACAGCCTTCTCCAAAATTCCCTTGATTTCTCGGTTCGATATTTCAACCTGCCCACTTGTCTGAGGATGATAAGGTGTAGCTACCTTATGCTTTACTCCATGTTTCTTCAGCAGTTTATCGAACGTCTTGTTGATGAAGTGAGAGCCTCCATCACTAATAACCACTCTCGGGATCCCGAATCTTGGAAAAATGACTGTCTTGAACATTTTCTTGACAACACTAGAGTCATTTGTCTTGCTGGCTACTGCTTCCACCCACTTGGAGACATAATCAACCGCAACCAAGATGTACTCATTTCCATAAGAAGATGGGAAAGGGCCCATAAAATCAATTCCCCATACATCAAAAACTTCAACTTCAAGGATGAAATTTTGGGGCATCTCATTTCTCTTACTGATGTTACCCTTCCGCTGACATGCATCACACTTTGAGACAAACTCATGGGCGTCTCTGAAAAGTGTAGGCCACCAGTAACCAGCCTGCAGGACCTTAGAAACCGTCTTGAATGTTGCAAAATGGCCTGCGTATTCTGAACTGTGGCAGTGGAAAAGAATCCCTTGCATCTCATTCTCCAGAACGCATCTCCTGAATAAACCATCTGAGCATCTCTTGTAGAGGAAGGGATCATCCCAGTAATAGTGGTTCACATCTCTCATGAACTTCTTCCTCTCATATCCCTTCAGGTTCGGTGGTTCAATTCCAGCACATAGGTAGTTTGCAAAGTCTGCAAACCATGGGAGATCATCCTGAATTTGTCTCATGGCACAGCAATCAGCCTGATCCAAATACTCATCCTCCAGCAAGGTGATCACATAGACATTCTCCTCGGGTAATGTATCATCCAGTGGTGTTTCAGCTTCCACTCTCATTCGGGAAAGATGATCTGCCACTCCATTTTCTGCTCCTCTCTTGTCTCTGATCTCAATATCAAACTCCTGTAGGAGTAAGATCCACCTTAAGAGTCTCGGTTTAGCATCTTTTTTCGTCATCAGGTACTTCAAGGCTGCATGATCTGTGTGCACAATTACTTTCGAGCCCACCAAATAGGACCTGAACTTCTCGAAAGCATAAACTACTGCCAGCAACTCCTTCTCAGTGGTAGCATACTTGATTTGAGCATCATCAAGCGTTCGGCTGGCATAATAGATCACATGGAGTTTCTTGTCTTTTCTCTGCCCCAAAACAGCTCCAATCGCGTAATCACTTGCGTCACACATTATTTCAAATGGCAAGTCCCAATCTGGTGGCTGCACAATGGGAGCACTGACTAGAGACTTCTTGAGAATCTGAAACGCAGCGAGGCAGTCAGCATCAAAAACAAACTTCGCTTCTTTGCACAGCAGACGGGTGAGTGGCCTCGCTATCATAGAGAAGTCTTTGATAAACCTCCTGTAGAAACCGGCATGTCCCAGAAAACTCCGAATATCCCTCACTGTCCTGGGAGGCTGTAGGCTGGTCATAACTTCAATCTTTGCTTTGTCAACCTCGATACCCTGCTCTGATATCCTGTGACCCAAAACAATGCCATCTTTCACCATGAAATGACACTTCTCCCAATTTAACACCAAGTTCTTCTCCTCACATCTTTCCAGCACCTTGCACAGATTAGCAAGGCAGTCGCTAAATGAAGAACCGTAGACTGAGAAATCGTCCATAAAAACCTCCATAATGTCCTCAATAAGATCAGTAAAGATCGACATCATGCATCTCTGGAAAGTGGCAGGAGCATTGCACAATCCGAAAGGCATTCTCCTGTAGGCAAAAGTACCGTATGGGCAGGTGAATGTTGTCTTCTCTTGGTCGTCTGGATGAATGGGTATCTGAAAGAACCCAGAGTAACCATCGAGAAAACAGTAGTAGGGGTGGTTGGCTAGTCTTTCCAGCATCTGGTCAATGAAAGGAAGTGGGAAGTGGTCCTTCCTTGTGGCTGAGTTTAGCTTCCTGTAGTCAATGCACATCCTATGCCCTGTGACTGTTCTGGTAGGAATCAGCTCATCCTTCTCATTTGTGATGACAGTGATGCCACCCTTCTTAGGAACCACATGAACCGGGCTCACCCAAGTACTGTCTGAAATTGGGTAGATCACCCCTGCACTCAACAGCTTTAGAATCTCCTTTTTCACAACTTCCATCAGTTTGGGATTCAGTCTTCGCTGGTGCTCTATGGACGTCTTTGACTCATCCTCCAAGTGAATCTTGTGCATGCAAAGATCTGGAGAAATACCTGTAATATCATCCAAAGAGTACCCCAATGCTTTTCTATACTTTCGCAATTTTGAAAGAAGCAAAGCGGTCTCCACATTATTCAGGTTAGCACAAATAATAACAGGATATGTGGAATTCGGTCCCAAGAATGCATACCTCAGCCCAGCTGGGAGGGCTTTAAGTTCCACCTTTGGAGCATTCTCCTCACTCCAATCTGGTTGGGAGGATGACGGTTTGACGGTTTTATCGGTGCCTGAGTCTTCAAGGCTGACATAGGCGACATGCTTCTCAATCGGTGAGGCTGAATCCAAAATCTCAGAAAATCCAACCACTTCTTGGTTCATGAACCCGAACTCACTCTCCCTTTGGGTCAATGCGACTTGTAGAGGATCATCAGTGTGCAACTCTTCATCCATTTCCTCCACCAGTTCAGTCAATGTATCAACCCAGAAAGTCTGTCCATCAATAGTCGGATTTTTCAGCACCTTCTCCACATTGTATCTCATCGCCATGTCTCCTAGACGTAAGTCTATATGCCCATTCTGTACATCAATCATGGCTCCAGCAGTAGCTAAAAACGGTCTGCCCAAAATGAGAGGATCTTTAGGTTCCTCTTCCAGCTCCAGAACTACAAAATCGGTAAGCACGTATCCCTTTCCAACACCAACAGGGATGTTCTCTAGTACACCGACTGGTCTTCGCACTGATCGGTCAGCAAGGACCAAGGAGATCCTTGTAGGTTTGTAGTTCGTCATGCCTAGCCTCTCAGAGACAGAGAAAGGCATTAGGCTCACTCCTGAACCCAGATCGCAGAGACTCTTCTCAAAAGTAAGTGATCCAATGCGGCATGGTAGAACAAATGCTCCGGGATCTTCACGCTTTTTAGGCATGACATTTTGTAGAACTGCGCTACACTCCTCATTGAGCATCAACACACCCCGCTCTAGGCTCATCTTATCGGTAAGAATCTCCTTCATGTACCTTTTAAGAGAAGGTACCATCTTCACCGCTTCAACAAATGGCAATCTCACATGTAACTCCCCAACAAGGTTCTTTAGCTTCTCGTACTCACGTTCTTTGATCTTCTGCCTTGGTCTGGATGGGTATGGAGCCTTAGGAACATAAGCAGGAGGCGCCACATACACCTCTTCAGGTTCAGAGGAATTTGGCTTCGTCGACACGGGATCGGTCGATCCAGATGGACCGGATCGGTCGATCTCCTTCCCCTTGGATCGGTCGATCTGTTCTTGAGATCGGTCGATCTCTTTCTCTTTCGATTCCTCAATCGTTTTTCCACTCCTAAGTGTTATAGCATTCACAAACTCCTTGGATTCGTCTCTGACTTCCCTGGTAGAAATCCAGGTGCTGTTCTGCTGCTGGAGGCGGTTTGAGCAACTTGCTTTTCCAAAACTTTCAAATGGGTGTTCAAAGCTTCAAACTTCCCATTAAGCTCTCCATACATGTTATCCACCTTGGTGTTTATCTCTGCAGTGCTATTCTTCTGACCTTCTAGCACCATTTGCAGCATCTTCTTAATTTCGTTATCCTGAGAAGGCTGTGACGAAGAGGCATTTCCTTGATTCTGATAGTTGTTGTACTGCTGCCTTTGCTGAAATCCTGAGTTGCCCGAGTTGTTCCCCTGATATTGATTTCTGTTCTGAAATCCTTGGTTGAACACACTCTGGTTCTGATTCTGGTTCTGCCTGTTTCCTGCCTGAGGGTAGGACTGATGTTGTGGATTCTCCACATTGTTGCTCCGGTAAGACAGATTATTTTGCTGATTTTGATTCCACCCAAGGTTCTGATTGTAGCCTCTGTTGTAGTTTCCTTGACCACCAATGTAGTTCACATCAGCCTGCATATCACTTGAATCATCACCAACAGCTTCTTGTGAGGAACGATAGCCTTGCTCCTCCACAAATTTCACAGATTTCTGATCTCTCTTGAGAAGCATCTCAATCTTGGCATTCAACTCATCTATCTTCTTGGATTCATAACCAACACCCTTCTGGCTGGTATCAAACCTTGACTTGCGGTTTGCTTTGCTGGATGACAGGTTGTTCAACAAGGTGTAAGCTTCTTCAACAGTCTTGGTCATGAAATCACCATTACTTGCTGTGTCCATGGCATCTTGACTCTCTTCATGAACTCCATTATAGAAAATGTTCAGCAAACTCACATCAGTGTAGCCATGGTGAGGGCAGTCCTGTGTGTACTCCTTGAAACGCTCCCAAGCCTCATGAAAGCTTTCTGAATCAAGTTGCTGAAAGCTTCCAATTCTGCTTCTCAGATATGTGGACCTTGACTTGGTGAAGAAATGCTGTAGAAAAGCAGCTCTTGTCTCTTCCCATGTAGTAAGAGATCCTGGAGGGATGGACTTTAACCATCTGATAGCTTTATCAGCTAAGGAAAACGGGAACAACCTGCATTTCAAAGCGCCTTGAGGAACTCCATTATGTCTGCTGGTGTCACAGACTCGCTCAAAATGCTCCAAGTGATACATCGGGTCCTCAGACGGGTTTCCATGAAACGGATTTTTCTCCACCAAATTAATGAGACCAGTCTTGATCTCAAAGTCTCTTCTCTCAATGGGAGGTGGGCGAATCCCAGAACGATCGGCATAGAATGCATCTGGTGTATCATAATGTGCAAGCGTCATCCTAGGCATGCCATAGTCTCCAGCCTGTTGTCTTGCAGCTACACCAGCCTGCTGATTATCACCAGCATTGTTGCCTTCTCGTTCATCTACAGGAATTGGATTTTGCGGGTTGTCCTGAAATTGGTCTTCTTGGTGTTCAGCCATTTCAACCTCTTCAGCGGACTCAAGTCTTTTCTTTTTCACTTGTCTCTCTAGGCGGCCGAGCTCTAACTCCAAAGGTATTAAATTCGATGATCCTTTGCTTCTAGTATGAAATCCGCTCATTCACCTGAAAACACAAACAGAAAGAGAAAGACAGAAACATTAGACAAAATAAAGAAAATGCTATAGTCTTAAACTGATCATTAACTCTAGGGTGACCAAATGGTCCCCGGCAACGGCGCCAAAAACTTGATGTCTCGAGTTTTAACCCGATTATCTAACTGCAAGTGCACAGTAAAGTACGCAGTAGTAATACGGGATCGAATCCACAGGGACCGATGATCACACGTAGAGTTGCAGACAAGTTAATAGCTACAGCGAAACAAGATATATTTTTTGTTGGTTTTTATTTAATTTTCTCTAGTGTCACAAAACATAAACAAGTTGTAAAAAGATGATTTAAACGATTTGAAAACTATTTTAAAACAAACGTTGGGCATTGGGAATTCTCAGGGATTTCTTTTTAATCAAGATACAATTAATGGCAGACACAGGGATATATTAAGAACCGTCTAGAACTCAAACACGATATTAGAATTAACCTACTTCCGTAGCGCTAATTCTCTATGTTATAGAAATCTCCACACTAACTTCCGCTGAGTTTCAATTTCTAAACAAGCATTAAGAACAGGTTCAATATGTTCACAAAGCGCAATAACATCAACTTCCGAGGGTTAAGGACACTTTGCTCATCTAAAGTATTTTCGGAAGTTCAAACAATCACTTTCGGTGCATCAAACAATCTGAAATCATGAACTAAGTGATCAATTCAGTTCAAGCAGTAAGAAATCCATTAGATGAAGAACCAAAACGTAATCCCTTAGTCTACACACGTTTTATGGATCAAAACATCAAGAAATCCCCTATGAGAACCCCTAAACCCAACTAGATGACTACTCACACATAACTAAGCAAGAACAAAACGATTTTGATGAAGAAAACATGATAAGATTGTATTAAAACAGAGTAAAGGTTCAGAAGATCTTCTCCAAATGGTTTTGAGATGAACTCCTTTACAAATCTTCACAAATCACACCAAAACAAGTACAAAACACTCAAATCTTCTCTCTAGAACTTGTAAATCTCCTCTTTGGTCGCCCCTGGTCTTTTCTGAGTCTCCAAAGTCGAGTTCTCCCCTGAATTATTGAGGGGAGTGGGTAAAAAGGAGTGAAAAGCTCGTTTGTGCGTGTGGAGCCCGTAGAGCCTGAGATCGGTCGATCCACATAGACCGGATCGGTCGATCTAGTGCTGAAACCATGGATCGGTCGATCCACATGGAATGGATCGGTCGATCTGTGGCTCTGTGCGATCAATACTTCTCGTTCGGTCCATTGTTCGGTCCATCTTGCTTCTGAATAAATCCTGAATGCGTTCTTTTCTTTCAAGCTATCTAGTAACCTGCATATTACACTTAAGAACACCAAAACGCATCAAATAGACCAAAACATTAATTAAAACCGACCATTTAATTGCTCCAAAACGAGTTTAAAACCGTTAAAAATACGGAATATCAGCAAACTAGCAATAAAGGTATACAAACTAGCATAGTTCATTACAGAAACAAGAGTCCAAGTCTAGACGATTTGGTTGAAAACAAACTAGAGAGTTATTTCAAGAATACAAACTAGATTAATATCATGTCATTATACGAACAAGATTACTTTGAGAGCTGAAGAGAAAGTCAATTACCTTCAACTTTGGACGAAATGATTGTTCTTCTTAGAGTTGTTTCCTTTCCCGGTAATTGCAGACGAACCACACCTAACAAAACACTCAGAATCAAACGAAAAAAAATTCAGTTTCATCAAATTAGTATTGATTTCTGTTGGGGTCAAAAACGGTTACGACGAAGTTAACGTCCAAATCCCCGAAGAAGAAAAACGTAGAAAACTTCTTCGACAAATATATTTTTCGAAATAGATTCTTCCTTACGAAAAGCTTTGCGGAAGAAACGCGAGTCATTGGACAAGAGCTCGAAAAGGGTCGCTACGCAGCACCCGAACACACGTTTCGCTCGGTCGCTACGTAGCGACTGAGCTCGAGCCAAAGCTCGGTCGCTATGTAGTGACCGAGCTCGAGCCAAAGCTCGGTCCCTACGTAGCGACCGAGCTCGAGCAGGAGCTCGGTCGCTACGTAGCGACCGAGCTCGAGCCAAAGCTCGGTCGCTACGTAGCGACCGAGCTCGAGCAGGAGCTCGGTCGCTACGTAGCGACCGAGCTCGAGCCAAAGCTCGGTCGCTACGTAGCGACCGATCTCGAGCCAAAGCTCGGTCGCTACAAAGCGACCGAGCTCGAGCCAAAGCTCGGTCGCTACGAAGCGACCGAGCTCGAGCCAAGGCTCGGTCGCTACGTAGCGACCGAGCTCGAGCCGAAGCTCGGTCGCTACGTAGCGACCGAGCTCTTCCGAAACATCGATACGCCATTAGTCCATGCGTTCTCGTCTACCCTTCGATGCTATCTCCCGAAGACCGTAGCAAACCCATTTCACGATCCCCCGCCATTCCAAGTTATCTATCAAACTTTACCGTGAAAACCGCGGAAAGTCCGTTCTTTATCGAAAGAAGCCGTAATAAACGCTTCGAGTCAGAAAACGGCCCAAAGGGACCTAAGACAAGACTCGAAGCCCAACTTACGATTTCTTAACCAACGACCCATAAGCCGCGTGACGGTTTACGCTTGGTTCGCTAGGAAAGATAAATGTTAAGTTTCCGCGGATAAATACGAAATTTTGAAGATAATTACGAAGATCGGAAAAATGGAATATCTCCATTTTTATGCTATGACGGCTTAAGGGCAGAAGGGGAAAAGCGTAAACCGACCTTGGAGCCAGTATATAAGGAGTTCTAGGCGAGAAGCATGGAGGGGACTTTTTGAGCAAACTTAGCATTTAGAGCAATTTTAGGCAATTTTCCGTTTTTTGTTATTCGAGCTGCGACTCAATTAGGTTTTGCCGTCTTAGGGTTTTAGAGCTAGGAATCTCGCCGACAACTCTCGTAGCCCAGGCACTTACCTTGTTGTAAATGCTCAAACGCAGATTCGGAAAAAGAACTATCTTGCTCTCTTTTTCGATTTCTTATTTTATTACTGTTCTCATTTCCTGTTCTGATTGCTTGGCGTGTGGTATTAGCAGATATCCGGGACCTCTGGGAAACTAGGGTTCTCCTACTTTCCTTATTTAAACGGAAATCGACAGTGCGAATTTTGGTTCCCACAGTTTGGCGCTAGAAGGAGGGGAGGTACGGATCAATCTAACTCTCAGCCACATCACGCTCAACCAGACATGTCGACCAACGACGCAGATAACGTGCATACTCCTCTCAACGGAAGCAGTGACACTGAACTGCACACTCCCGCAGCGGACGTGTCCGCGGCCAACGCACCAGCCAATGCCGCGGCGCTCGAGGAGTTTAAAAAAAATGTTCACCACCTACGAAAAAAGGTCGGAAGAACAGGATAAGCTCGTGAGCACTTTGACCAAACAAGTTGACACTTTAACGGTAAGGACTCGAGCGATCCGACCCCGCGGAACCACTAAAGTCCGCGGGAAAAGACTCGACTTTGCAACCCCACTCAACAGGCCCGGAGCCGCGCAGGAATGACCTTCGGGTTAAAACCCTAGCGAGAAATCTCCCGTCGAGAAGAGAAACTCCGAAAGCCCTCCGCTTCCCGCGAAGGCTTCGGAGGATAACGAAGCCGAGCACGTAGACCTGGATCATAGCGATGTCTCCAACGACACTGATGAGGACGTCGACAGACATCCAAGGAGGACCAGAAGCCAATTCACTCGGGAAAGCTCTCCGTTCGACAAACCAATGACAGAAGAGGAGGAAATCCTCTATTGGAACGAACAAGAAGAGCTGGCTGAAAAGCAAGCCGAGCTTACTCGCAGCAAACGCCGACAGGCTCGGAAATCTGCTTGCGAGACGTCAGATATACGCGATCTTCGCGACTATATCACCAAGACTGCGGTAGAAGTAAGAGCCGTAAAATCCCAAATCCATCACGCTACCAGCGCGGCCCCCGAGATCGACAGGCTGCTGGAGGGAGCTCGGAAGACCCCTTTCACTACTCGCATCTCAAATACGATGGTATCCGATCCGGGAAAGTACGATGGTACCAAAGTACGATGGAGCGACCGATCCGAGGGCGCACCTTCAGGCTTTCCACATCACGATGGGAAGAGCTATGCTGAAGGATGGCAAAAGAGATGCTGGCTACCGCCGCCTGTTCGTCGAGAATCTAGAAGGAGCAGCCCTCGAGTGGTTCGCGCGCTTTAAGCGAAATTCTATCGGAAGTTTCCGACAGCTCGCATCGGAGTTTCTCAAGCAATACTCTATGTTCATAGATAGGGAAACTTCCGATGTCGATCTCTGGAGTCAGTCCCAGAGGGAAGAGGAACCCCTCCGTGAGTTCATCGGCCGATTCAAATTGGTAATGTCTAGGGTCAGCGGAATAAGCGACAAGGTGGCCGCGAAGCTACTAGCTGGAGAACTCTCGGAAGTGACCAGCGTGAAAGATCTCATCCTCGAGACCGATCGCCCCCCGAAGCCGGATTGAAATCCTCCCGCGGAGAGATCTCCCAAAAGAAACCAATCTGGGGACAAACGCGGCAGGAAGCCAGACGACAAAGGGAACGAGAACGACCGTCGTAGAGTCAACATGATCATCGGAGGATCGCAATTCTGCAACGATACGGTTTCGGCCATCAAGGCTTTCCAGCGGAAGGCGGAGTCAAGCGCAAACTGGCCTACATGGTCGCCTACCCGAGATGATCAGAATTGCTCGATCACCTTCACGAAGGAGGAAGCCGGCGGGATCGATCAACCTCACTGCGATCCGCTCGTCATAGACCTCGTCATACAAGATCTGGAAGTCGGAAGAGTACTCATTGACACGGGAAGCACGATCAATGTAATCTTCCGCGACACTCTCAATCGAATGAGCATTGAACTCGGAGAAGTAACTCCAACGCCGAAACCGCTCACATGCTTTTTAGGCGAAGTATCGATGACACTCAGATCGATTCAAATACCAGTCATGGCCAAGGAGATCACAAAAATCGTCGAGTTCGCGGTCGTCGATCATCCTGCCATCTACAACGTAATCATGGGAACCCCATGGCTCAACGCTATGCAAGCCGTTCCATCGACGTACCACCTGGGCGTCAAATTCCCGACCCCGAACGGAGTCGCAGCTATTTGGGGATGTCAGAAACAGTCGCGACTGTGCTTCCTCGCGGAACACAAGTTAAGACAGATGACAACCTCTGCAACAGCAAATCGCAAACGCATGAAGATTGATAAATCTTCGACCAAATCGCAAACGCATGAAGAAAAGACGATCTAACATCGTCTGCTGACGCAGACGCTTCGGGTGTCAAAACTCAACATGAGCCCGAAGCCGACATTACAACTGAACCGGGACATCCGGAAGAGAACACTGACCCAGCCACGATCGTCTCGATCAAGGCGGTCAACACGGCGACAACCGCCGAGTGAAAACGCTCGCGGCACAAAACAGAACTACGAGATGGCTTGATCCTCGAAAGGGGTACGTAGGCAGCTCGTCAAAAAACGAGTTCAGCTATCCCCCTCTCTAAAAAGGGGGGGGGGAGTGGGTACGTATACTCGTATACTCCCACATAGGAAAAGATGCGTTATTGTAATCGAATTCTATAGAAATTTCGATCATTTTTACGATCAATATGCATCGCTCCTTTTTAAAGACAAAATCGCAAAACAATCTCACTTCAGCACCAAAAATATACGTATAGTCTTCGAAATAACTGCGAGACGTCGCCAAGTTAAAAATCGAGATGATACGAACAAATTGTCCAAACGCGACCACTACAAATCTGACACTCCGTTCGCCGATTGGCCCCGACGAACACATCAGCCGTCTTAAACAAACGCAACTTGATCACTCTTTTGATCTTCAAATGTCCAACACAAGGATGAAAGCGTGCTACAAAAAAAAATCCGAAATTTTGGTCTAGCACTTCCAGCTGGCTTAAAAATTGTCTCTAGAAAGATGCTCGATTCGTACCGTACAAGTCGTATAAGCCGAGAACCAATCGCGGACTTTAAATCGGTACGAATCAGGTTGAAATCGCAACAGAAAAACTGATAGCCGGCTAGTCACCGCATAAACCTTAAAACCGAGAGTAAACCTAGGTCTTGTCCTAAACCCATCGCATTGGTCTCAGACATCTCAAAGACATGATATCTAAACGATACGAGACCTAAAACATGTCTCTTCGTTCATATCTCAACGTTCCCGAAAAATTGTAAATAATTTTTACAAAAACTCACGTCTCGAACAAACTAACAGATTGAACGCCTCAACGAAGATAAATATGAGACGACAACTCATGTTTACTTCAAAACCCACTCTAAACAAAATAACTCGAACAAACATCTATTATATAAACCGCATAGCGGTAGGGGTTTCGAAGCCACCAACGGCCAATCCCGACGAAAACGGCCAAAATAGGCCCGTACAAAGTTCGAAAGCCACACTCGGCCAGCCTTATATGAACAAAGGCTACACCCGGCCGCTAAATACTAGATAAAGGGAAAAATCCCACCACATCAAAACACTCACAGATCAAAGTTAAAATTCCCGGACAAGGAAGCCCCGAATGCATCCGCGGGAAAGTTCACTTCCTCATCGTCACCAGCAAAATCAGTCGTAGTTTCTACGGTATCAGGGGAAACCGGGATGGGATCCCAGAATCCCTGAATCTTCCCATCGATCAGAGGAATGGTCGCCTCAGCGTGAGCATGATCCTTCATGCCACCCTTCATTAACTCCATCTCTGTAACACCCCCGAACCGTCCTAGGCATATGTCAACCCACCGGCCAACAATCAAACAAGAACATGACCGACGGGCGACCCGCACCAAGGGTTGGAGATGAAAGGCCAACCGGCCAGCCAACAAACAAACAAGAACATGACTGACCGTCCAACCCAACACCATGGTCCGGAAGCGCTACGTGACGGGTTAGGGACGATCCGGCCAGAGTCACAAAATTTACTCCACGACCTCGACCAGTTCGTCCACTAACACGTCCCGCTGCGTCAAGGCACAAGGCTTGGCAACCCGTACCTAGAGTTAATATTTTCCGTTAGATCGAGGCCTAAGACTTTTCAACCCGTACCACGACCTAACGTTGTGTTAGACCGGACTAGTCAAATATCAGAGTACTCATGAAGCGCATATAAAACAATTACTGTTATTAATTTAAGAAATATTCATACATTGAATAATTCAAGACTGGGCCCGGCCTAATGCCAAATCGAGTCAATATAACACAATTCACAATACCGTTTACAAAAGACATGAAAATCTACACTGGCGGTCCTAACGTCCAGCACCATGCTATCCAATTATCCTTACCTAAAGCGACCTGCAAAAAGGACAACGGAGTTGGATGAGTAATCTAGTATTACTCAGTGAGCTGGCGGCCTTTACCCGCAACCTAGACTCTAACCCAGACAACCCAAAATAACAATCAATCTAGCCCTAGCATGCAATATAAGCTAAGGCTAAGCAAACCGTTACTAAGTTAGACTTGGCCTCCTGCCATAATCCAACTTCCAAGTAACGGGAACCTGCATTAAAACAAGTTAACAACCAATCCCTAGTTAACCATATATACGCCTGAGTTCAGTACTCATGTAGTGTTAGACACTTAGACTATACAAGTATCATGAGCCGGTCGACCAACAATCAAACAAGAACATGATCGGCCAACCAATGATACCGCATAGCTTTATTATCCACCACCCTTCACAAGCAATCCTTCAAACACATACAGGCCAACGTCAGGCCTACACTAACAAAATACACACCAAGCCTAATCCGGTACCTAAGCCAGACTTAGGACTTAATGTCAGAACCTGCAAACAAAGCAATCAACATCCACAACCACAACAATAATAAGATAGTAACTACCAATGACTCGATCTTACTCGTAACACCGTATATCGGTGCTACATTAACTCGAGGGTTCCATAACCCTCTACGACACACTAACGCAACACTCTAACCTGGGCCCTGGTGACTTCGTGTTCCTCCTCTCTATCGGCAATATCCTATCTCCCTACCACAAAGGCCAAAAGAAGGAACTTTCAACCGACCGCGGCCCATAGTCCTTCGGGTCACCGCGCGACAGCCCACAGTCCTTCGGGTCACTGCCACATTACACCGTCGTGTAATCACTCAGCCATAGGCCATGACCCCGTCTATCTGAGTCTTCCCGATCCAACGAATAAGGGGTTTCCTTGAACCCGCTGAATACGAGGGCGAGGAAACACTAGTCCACCCCAAAACATACCTAGCATGGGCGGGTTTCGCAACTGCTGTCGGCATAACACACACTCGACACAAGACTCCAACCCAAAACTAAACAATATATAGGAGTCTACGAAAATATCAACTAATACTCGTAGTCCAGCCTATATGGCATAGGACCCATAGTATCAACATCACAACCATGAGATCGGCCTATATGGCCAAGATCCCTAAACAACAACATTATCACTAAACAACTCAACCAGTTAGTCACTCCCTTACCAAGAGATGACTAACCTTATTCAACAAGATTAATTAAACGAACAAGCATTTAATTAAATCTACTCAATCAATCTACTCAATCAAACCGTTACCCAGATAGTTCGGCCTCCTGCTACGACACTATCTTTAAAGATAACGGGAATCTGCACTCAACCATATCAACACGCAAGAATATAAACCATGACGCATCCTAGTCCTAGTCAGGTTATTATCTCAGTTTTAATTCCATTTCATCTCAGCTAGCCCGTGCTAAACTGAGTCCGGTTTAATAAATAACCCCAAGGACTCTACCATGCAAGAAAGTGAGCATTCTACTCTATATGAATACTCGATCTTCCCTAAGTTCCAAGTGGAACTCAAACAAAACCAACTCACAAAACTACCCTAAATTCCAAGTGGAATTCACACAAAACCAACTCACAAAACTACCCTAAATTCCAAGTGGAATTCACACAAAACCAACTCACAGTGTTCTAGGCGAGAAGTAGCTGGTTGATCGGAGAGGACTTGGCCAAAACCCGAGATGAACGTCTTGACTGGACTGGACTGAACTGATCTCGACTTGGACAGAATCTCGGCTTCACCATGAAGAAACTGACAGGCCTCGACAAACTGATCTGGACTCGGACAGAACCTCCTTTAGCTTCTGGACAGTTCTTCGGACTTCCCGGCGGAGTATCGAGCAGAACTTCGACTGATCTGAACCCGTAGAACTGAACTAACTCCGGACAGCATCTCCACTTGATCATAAAAGGAACTGAGTGCCCTGGACGAATTCAGTTGGACAGAACCGTCCCTAGGCGCTGACTCGAAATCAGTAGAGAACTGACCTCGAAAACTCTCTAAAATTCTCGAAATAGCTCGGAATCACTTGCTTTCTTTTTCTACTTCTCTCTCACGTTTTTAACTTGGTTTGGACAGGTCTGGATGTGAATAAATGAGCTGGGGTCGTGGGGTATTTATAGGAGACAACAGCCAATCAGCTTCAGGTTGGTGGCAGCCCGTGTGTCGCTTCGCATGGCTCCAGATGCATGCGCGGCGGCACCTCGTGCTCCACATGTCAGGCTGCATGTCCAGGACACATGCAGGACGCCACCACTCCTCCCACATGTCAGGATGCATGCCTGGAGTGCATGCAAGAAGCCACACCAGTACACACATGTCGATCAGCATGCTTCGGTTGCATGCGCGGAGACACCTCGTGCTTGGTCGATCCACCTCGTGCTTCTACATGTCAGGCTGCATGTACAGCTTCCATACACGGCGACACCTCGAGCTTCTGGAGACACTCAGCTTGTTAGATGCTTGACACCACGTTCTGAACCCATGCAACAAGCCACCTCGGGCTTCTCGGTCGGTTTACGCGATTTTTTACCCTTCCGGCAAATTTCTGACCCGTGATCAATCCCGAATATTTTTCCGCTCCCGTTCTGATGCTCTAAATATTTTTAATAGACTCCAGATGAATTATGATATCCTGTAAAAATATTTCCCGAGCCTCCGGCTTCCTCGAAGAATTCCATAATACCGAAATTAGGGTTTTCGCCCAATTTCAGGTTTTCCCGTCGTGCTTCGATCCCGTCGTGCTTGCTTCCCGTCGTGCTTAATTACCGTCCTGCTTCCAACTTATGATGTCTCCAGAATAATATTTTACTGATATGAAGATTTTCCAAGAAAACTTCGTGATGAAGAAACGTCGGTCTTCAAAAACGTCGAGCTTCTAAACTGTCGTGCTTCCAAAATTGTTATGCTTCCAAAACGTCCGTCTGATCAATCTAAGACATCTTCTAACTATGGTCGAGCAACTTATTCGACTCAGTTCACCCATGATCACTTCTTCGACCACCTCGTTCTTCGAAATTTCCCGATCGATCTTTACCGCCCACGATTCGACCACCACAAAGACACTCGACCATTCTCTTTTTTTTTTTTTTTTTTTTGAACGGGTTTCTACAATCTCCCTCTCGAAAACGTAATCATCTTCCTGCGTCTTCCAAAGGCTCCCGATGGAGCCGCGACACTCACGGAAGTCACCTAGCGAGTTGAAAGCGCCCTTAATATTCCCAAACTCTACCTGGAATTGGGAAGCGCGAGTCTTCAGCACCTCGATGATTTCCCTTTTGCCCTTCCGTTCCGCCCTACGAACAGCCCTGGCATGATCACGAGCGAGTTGAGCGTCTCGCGCCAGCATCTCGTCTCGCATATGGGCAAGATCCTTTTCCGCCTTCTCCGCCTTAAAGCGATAGATCATTGCCTCTCTATGGCTCGCCTCAATGACCGATCCGAGCAAGTTCAAACCCTATAAAACCGATTGACACGTTATAAGCAAAAAATAATAATAACGATCGTCAGAAATCTTAAAGTTTATACCCCGTTAATGATACGAGATCCTTCCGCAACAATTCCCGGCCTCCCCGACTCGCTCATGGCCGGAGGAGCATCAAAGCCCGACGGAAGACCAGCGAAGAAATCATGAAAGTCCGGAATAGGGACCCCGCTCGTACCGCTTCCATCGGCGAAAGCAAGGTTCGGATCCCATCCTGGAAGCATGCAATCGTCCACCGAAAACTAAAGGTCGCCGAGATCAATATCTTTCCCCTTCGAAGGGTCCGGCCCCGTCGCAATCGCGGGAGCGGTGTTGGGACCTTGGTCTTCAGTTTCGGAATCACTCCTTGTTTCTCCGCCCAAAGCAGGACTAGGATGCACAAACCTCAGCGCCTTTCGAACTCTCTTCGGCGTAAAGGAAGTCCAGAAAAAAGGACCATTCCTGAGCAGATCCCTCATCGCAATAATGTCCTCAGGAAACTGAGCAAGAGGGTTGATAAAGGGATAATCGTTCGGCAACCTCCGAAACAGTGGGATATAACTCTCCTCAATGGACGCTGCGTCTACACGAACGAAGAAGAAAAACTTCCTCCACGAATTAAAGTTAGAAGCAAACCCCTTTATCACTGACATGAAGTTCCGAGGAACCAGCTTGTACGTATCCGTCTCCCTGATGATCTGTAATCGAAGAAGCGCTTCGAAGTGGTCAACGGTGAGAGAGAGAGACCATGCTCGTAACTAAGGACCAGGATCCCTACGAGGTGCTGGATACTAAGAGGATTCAGTTGGCTTATCGCCACCCCGAAACGACCCAACACACGGACGATGATCTCGGGGATCGCGAACCACAAACGGCAACGCACTACGAATGCCTCGTAACATGTAAAGAAGCCCTTCGGGGGACTACTAGCGCATTCTCCTTGACGAGGAACCCTGAATTCCACCGCGTCCAAAATATGGTAGAACGACCGCATGACCTCGAGGATTTCACTGGTACTCCTACTCGGCGCACCTGCCTCCACCGGGCGATGGTTCATGACCGGGAACAATTTTTCTTTGGCAGGCGTGATTGAACCGTAACACGCCACCCACCATGCCTCGTTCTCGGCTGGGTCTACCGAATGAGGAACGAATTCCGTCTTCAGCACTCGAAGCTCTTCAGAAACGTTCGCGGGCAAGGGCCCTTTCTTCGAACTCCTCTTCTTACTCGACATCTCGTGTTTTTCTTTTTAAAATCAAGAAGAAAATGATAGAGAGAAAGAGAAGGAAATTTTCAAGAGAAACCTCTCTATGAGAATGGGTAAGTATGAAGATTGTGAAGAAATTACCTCCCTTCTTATAGGCATGAGAAATTTATTATTTACTCGCCCAAATACACCAATCTCGTCCGAACTCGCCATACCGCGCATTGGGACCTCGCTAGGAATCCACACTCCCAACGAGCTGGGGGCTAACTGTTGGGGTCAAAAACGGTTACGACGAAGTTAACGTCCAAATCCCCGAAGAAGAAAAACGTAGAAAACTTCTTTGACAAATACTTTCGAAATAGACTCTTCCTTACGAAAAGCTTTGCGGAAGAAACGCGAGTCATCCGACAAGAGCTCGAAAAGGGTCGCTACGCAGCACCCGAACACACGTTCCGCTCGGTCGCTACGTAGGGACTGAGCTCGAGCCAAAACTCGGTCGCTACGTAGGGACTGAGCTCGAGCCAAAGCTCGGTCGCTACGTAGCGATCGAGCTCGAGCCAAAGCTCGGTCGCTGCGTAGCGACCGAGCTCGAGCCAAGGCTCGGTCGCTACGTAGCGACCGAGCTCGAGCCATGGCTCGGTCGCTACGTAGCGACCGAGCTCGAGCCAAAGCTCGGTCGTTACGTATCGACCAAGCAATTGCACGTAGCGACCGAGCTCTTCCGAAACATCGATACGCCATTAGTCCATGCGTTCTCGTCTACCCTTCGATGCTATCTCCCGAAGACCGTAGCGATCCCATTTCACGATCCCCCGCCATTCCAAGTTATCGATCAAACTTTACCGTGAAAATCGCGGAAAGTCCGTTCTTTATCGAAAGAAGCCGTAATAAACGCTTCGAGTCGGAAAACGGCCCAAAGGGACCTAAGACATGACTCGAAGCCCAACTTACGATTTCTTAACCAACGACCCGTAAGCCGCATGACGGTTTACGCTTGGTTCGCAAGAAGAGATAAATGTCAAGTTTCCGCGGATAAATACGAAATTTTGAAGATAATTACGAAGATCGGAAAAAATGGAATATCTCCATTTTTATGCTATGACGGCTGAAGGGCAGAAGGGGAAAAGCGTAAACCGACCTTGGAGCCATTATATAAGGAGTTCTAGGTGAGAGGCATGAAGGGGACTTTTAGAGCAAACTTAGCATTTAGAGCAATTTTAGGCAATTTTCCGTTTTTTGTTATTCGAGCTGCGACTTAATTAGGTTTTTGCCGTCTTAGGGTTTTAGAACTAGGAATCTCGCCGACAGCTCTCGTAGCCCAGGCACTTACCTTGTTGTAAACGCTCAAACGCAGATTCAGAATAAGAACTATCTTGCTCTCTCTTTCGATTTCTTATTTTATTACTGTTCTCGTTTCGTGTTCTGATTGCTTGGCGTGTGGTATTACCAGATATCCGGGACCTCTGGGAAACTAGGGTTCTCCTACTTTCCTTATTTAAACGGAAATCGACAGTGCGAATTTCGGTTCCCACAATTTCCGAAATACATGTTGAATACTTTCATCAAATAAGCACACTCTCTCACACTCTCACAGACTAGAAAGCCGATTATAGATTTTTGAAATCCCTAATTCTACAACGTGATGCGAATCCTAATACATGCAAAAACTCAATACGGAGGAGGAACACCTACCCTCTTCAACTTCGAATCGATGAATACGCTGTTGAGTCGAGAGAGAACCGCTGTTGAGTCGAGAGATAATCGTCGAGAGTCGAGAGAGAACCATCGAATGTCGAGAGAGAACCGTCGAATGTCGAGAGATCGGGAGAGAAGAGGAGAGATCGAGAGAGAAGAGAGAACCGAGAGATCGGGAGAGAAGAGGAGAGATCGAGAGAGAAGAGAGATAGAGAGAGAAGAAGAAAGTGTTTCTCGTTTCCAAATCGATTTTGCCCTACCCTTTTTTTTCGGCCATTCGTGACACGGCACGTATCTCCTTAGGACGCCACCAAAAAACTCTTAACTAAGGCCGTCCCAGTTTTAATTGCATGTTTTTCATTTAATTATAATCCTATTAATGCTAAGATATTCTAAGTGGGACACCGATAATCATGGCCTTATTGTCCTTAAATAAGACATGTTCCTTCCTTTTTTTCCTATTTTTGAGTTATTTTAAATATGTTTTCATCTAAGAGATGAGCTTAAGAGACACCAATAGAGATGAGCTTAAGAGACACCAATTAACCTTGTCAAGCATAATGTTTTTTTTTTTTTGAATGAATGTAAAATTTATTCAAACAAAACAGTATTACATCAAGTGCTTCTTAGTTTTATGAGAAATGTAACCTTTCCTACTACAAAGAAATAAGAATCTGCTTCTTCATGAGCTTAGTCTTGTCCCAAACGAAGTAATCAACCCTTTTTCAAAGTGTCTCCCCTTCCCTCTTACTGCAAGCAGCTTCAGCCTAACATTTTTATCTATAAGCTGTATCAGATTAGCCATGTCTCTTGGCTCTTCGCCATGCCTTCGCGCATTCCTCTCCCACCAAATTGTGTGCATAGCAGCCTGTAGAGTGTATCTGGGAAGGAAAGTCTTTATAGGTGTTAGCCATGGCTTCGAGACAATCCTTACCAGAGTACTCCAATCAGTAGTGAATGTGTCTTGCATAAGGCCTTCTACCAGATTTCTCCAAACATTCTCTGAGTATCTACAACCAAAAAAGAGATGTGCACATGATTCAGGACCATCATTGCACAGAACACAATCTGTGTTTATAGAATTATTCCATCTCTGCATTCTATCTGTCGTCTGCAACCTCCTCTTCAGTACAATCCACATCATGAAAGAATATTTTAGAGTGGACTGGGAGAACCAGACTCACTTGCTCCAAGCACAGACCTGTTGAATATCCCGAATCTGATCCCAGGTTTTGCTTGTTGAGAACTTATTTATATATTTTCCTTCAGCGTGTTTCCAGAGAGTATCATCTTCCTCTTGTTGATTCCCAAGTTTACTGATCTCTTCTTGGACTTGGTTAAGGATATCCACTCTGTGATTTCTTCTCCTCCTCATTGTCTTAACCTCAGCAACAGATTAACTGTTAGGAATCCCCAAGTCAAGTGGTCCTCTTTCTCCAAGCATCTCTATTAATGTATCAAACCGAGACCATCTATCGTACCAGAAAGATGTACCATTACCATTTCTGACCTCCTTCCTGAGAAACTGCTTTGCAAGACCCCTTAGCTTAAGTAGTTTCCTCCATACCCAAGATCCAGAGCTCGTGTTTTCTTTTATCGAACAGAAAGAGTTTTTCCGAATCATATAGCACTGAATCCATCTAACCCACAATGATGTTTCTGCCATCAATCTCCAAATAAGCTTCAAGCCATACACTTTATTTATTTCTTTCAAAGGTCTCAGTCCTAATCCTCCTTAATTTTTTGGAAAGCAGATATCTCTCCAACTGACTTTCGCTTTAGTTGTTTTAAGCTCAGGACCTGACCAAAGAAACGCAGAACATAACCTCTCTATCTCTTTTAAGCAGCTCCCAGGCAATCTAAAAGCAGCCGTCCAGAAGTTAGCCAAGCTTGTGATGACTGAATTTATTAGCTGTAAACGACCAGCATGAGATAAAAATCGTCCAGTCCAAGAGCTCATTCTTTTTCTGACTTTTTCTACAAGCGGTAAGTAGTCCCTTACTGTCATGCCCTTTGTAAGGAGAGGCAGTCCAAGATAGCGCACTGGCAGCTGCCCTGAGGAGAAAGGAAAAGTCCTGAGCATGTCTTCTTTAGTATTCTCTTGAATGCCTGCTGTGTAAAGAGTAGATTTCTCCAAGCTAATCTTAAGACCCGAGATGCTTGCAAACTCTTTAAAAACCGTGAGAATCCCTTCCACTGATCTCTTAGTTCCATGTGTGAAAACCAGTAAATCATCCGCAAAACACAGATGCGATAACATGATGTTTTTGCATTTAGGATGATAGCCAACTTGCTTCCTCTCCACTGCCTTATCCAACATACAAGATAACACATTCATGCAAATTACAAACAAGTAGGGAGACAGAGCACATCCCTGCCTTAGACCTCTCCTGCTTTGAAAAAATCCCGCTAATTCTCCGTTTACTTGAACCGAAAAAGAAGCCGTGCATACACAAAGCTCAATCCAATGTATAAACTCCTCGGGCATATTCAAAGCTCTCAGCGTGTTTAATAAAAATGGACAGTGCACTGAATCGAACACTTTGGCAATATCAATCTTCATTGCGCAGCGTGGAGAGACATCCTCCTTATGAAAGTCTTTAACTATCTCCGTTGCCAATAATAAATTTTCCACCAGAAGACTATCCTTGACAAATGCAGATTGGTTGTAGGATATGCATTGGGGAAGAGTACCTTTCAACCGGTTGGCTATGATCTTGGAGATTACTTTATACAAGACGTTACAGCATGAGATCGGCCTATAGTCCCTCATTTCTTGTGCACTCTCCTTCTTAGGTATAAGGGCCAATATAGTTGAGTTTAGACCCTTCGGCAGAAACCCTTTACTGAAAAACGACTGTACTGTAGCTGTTAAGTCTTTCCCAATTATACTCCATGAGGCTTTAAAGAATTCGGTTGTATACCCGTCTGGCCCTGGAGACTTGTTACTAGGCATTTTGAAGACCACTTCTCTTACTTCTTCCTCCGTGACTGTTCTAATCAGTCTTGCTCTTTCTTCTTCATTGCATCTAAAAGGAAGAGTTTCCTTGAGTTCCTCCACGGTTTTTGTTTCTATATCCCTTGGCTCTAAAGTAAGAAACTCGTTGAAGAATCTCTCAGCCTCCCTCTTTATATTTTCCTGAGTGGTAGCAATACTTCCATCTCCACATTTTATTTCTCTAATTGCATTCCTGGTTTCTCTGATCTTAGCTGCATTGTAAAACGCCTTGTTATTCTTATCTCCCACTTGCAGCCAGTGCAACTTCGACCTCTGTTTCAGCACCTTCTGTGACACCCCCGATCGTAGATGACCGAAAATGGCATGGTCGATGTTCCTCGATGGTCGATCCGAGGTTTTCAGAATACTTCCGATCACCTTAGACCAAGAACCAAAGAATACCAACGCTCCTATTGAATATCACTCTAGGCTTTTCAACCCGAAAAGGCAATATCTGATAGTTAGTTCGTCCGGACAAGGACTAATATCATATGGAACATGTACTAACACCAACGCTCCTATTGAATATCACTCTAGGCTTTTCAACCCGAAAAGGCAATATCCGATAGTTAGTTCGTCCGGACAAGGACTAATATCATATGGAACATGTACTTTAAAAACATTCTTTATATATATCATTTAAAAGCATCTTACAAAATTTGTTATAAATTAACCTCGAGGTTTTCGGTCGACAAATCTTATACATAAGAAATATCAAAACGCCTTTGCAAGAATAATAAAACTACCGCTGACTAATGTTGTTCCTTCCCGTCCTAGAGTAAGGTCTCCCGTCTACTGGTTACCTGCATCACAAATGAGTCATGAGTAACTAGTTTACTCAGTGAGCCTAGTCTCGCACCCCAACATATATCAACAATATCACAAGCAATCAACACCATTTGTACGCAGTGGAAATATATTCCATAACAAATAAAAATACATAGATAAGGCCTATCATTCCATAGATGTGAATCTTATCTTAAACATCACTTCCACGCCACCCGCCATTCACTCATACTTATAATATATATATATATATATATACTAAACCCGGAAAACCACCAAGGCTAACCGAGTCTAGCGGGGAAATAAATATAACCATCATCTCCATTACATATTCAAAGATCGAACATCTAATGCTGCATGCAGTTACACGGCCTCCAGGGTGCGACTCCATCATCGTGTCTTCGTGACCTTGTTCCATATCACAGGAACAATTCACGGTAATGCGGGAACTTTCGGGAGAGTGAGTATACAATAAGGCTTCACATGATTTATACTCATATATTTAATACTATACACATGTATTAGTACTTGAGAACAAGTACTAAGGTTTGGAATAAACCTCTATGATCATTCATAAATATTTAATAAGTGTTTACATTAAGTAAACACCTCACCAATTCAATATTTGATCAAGAGACAAAGCCTATCAATCATCTACATTAAGTATTGATCGACCATCTATCTAGACACACCTTTAATCCATGAGATTGGTTAAGGAAGACTAGACTCGAGCCCAACTAAACGTTCACCACTTGCTGATCACTCCCAAAAAGAATTAGGGCAAGGCATGATCCGGCTGTTCTGATCACCCTCTTCGACCATCTGAATTCAAACCTGTTCGGATGGAAGACAAAGCTTAATCAGTCTGGTCTAAGATGAGGTTTTCCTGAATGGTTTAAACAGAATCGATCCTGACCACTATGCTAGATATAACTAATCAATGCAGGTCGTACAAGGTTCAGTCATTCAATTCTGTTCAATCAGTTCTGTTCTGAGGAAACAACTTAGATCATTTACTAGCAGCTCGGTTAGGTAAGCTCAGGTCCTAACAATTTGGTTCTACTCAGAACAGATTAGTTCAAGACAAATTCATACCATACTCATCTCAGCTCAGCTAAGATCAGTTCAGACCAAAATCAAATCTGTTCTGTTAAATCCAATCAGTTCATAAAGGCTTAGCTACCGGTTCTTTGAAACTGATTCAATCATAAACCAAATAAAACTGAACCGTACAAAAGCTTAGATAACTAATCCAGACAGGTTACTCAACCCACAACACCACGGTTCTATTCTGAACATGGATGAATCAAGAGGCTGAAGCTTACCACAAGAACTCATGGTTAGATGATCTCAGATGGTGCTCTCCTCCAAGCTTAGCTCACGACTGAACCGATTAAAAACAGAGATCAAGGTTCGGTTCATATCAGAAACAGAACAAAATCTATGGTTTATTTTGTATATCTCATCTTCTTTTTCCCTACATGTTCTAGATGTGGCCTGAGGTTGAAGATTAAACCAACAGAAATTTTCTCTTGATTTTTCTTCTGATTTTTCTCTCTTTCTTTCTCTGATTTTTCTCTCAATCTCTTACAATTTGTTTTTTTTGGTTTTCTTGCAGGTCATGAACGACCAGAAGAGAGAAGAGGGTATTTTATATCATAAAGAGTTGCTTCAGATGAGGGTTTGCTCCCACAAAAGACAAAGCTGAGGTTAGACAGCTGGTGACATGCTTCAGCACACCAAGCAGCACAAGCAGCTGAACATTTCCCTTCCATGAAGAAAGATACAAGCAGCTGAAGAAAACAGCTTGTGACCAGCAGTGACTTCTAATGAGCAAGCAGGTAAGCAAGTAGGTGCATGTCATGTGACCTAATTACTGAGGAAGCAAGTAAGCTAGAAGGTGCAAGGGATGTAATTGTTTAGAAATAATTTTAAGAGTTTTGTCGATATTTTTCGGACAGTTTAGACTAAATATTTTTCATCCTTCGAATCTCATCCTGCTCTGAATAAACTCACCCAGCATAAATAAAAATCGACAATAATAATTAACACTCGACTAGAACCATCAAGAAATGGTCTTTCGACCAAAAGACAGCCCCGTTGAGAGATTAATTCACCGTGTCAATTTTTATTTAAATTCTGATCAACCAATCTTCAAATTGATCTTAAAGAATTTTCTCGACCAAAATTCTATCTGCTCGTGAGGGTTATTACACCTTCTCCTCTATATCTGACACTCGCTGCCATCTTGCGGAGGCCTCTTGTTCTGCACGAACATTTTCTGGTGTAGGCATTCTCATCATTTGTTCTTGCTTCACACAGAGATCACTAAATGCTTCTTTCACCCTCTTTGTGAGTGATCCCAGTTTATTTTTACTCAGAGAACGAATATGAGGTTTCAACCCTTTGAAATACTTGGAGAATCTGTAAAGAGCCGAAGTGGATTGAAACAATGGTTGGGTGTCCTTCCAATAGTTACCAATGACCTCCATGAATTCTGAAGTTTCTGCAACTACATTTGTAAACTTAAACGGTTTACGTTTTCGTCAAGCATAATGTTATGCATATGGAGTTCTTGATGTATCGGGATTTTCTTGATGGAGTGGAGGAATGCGATAGCTTCTGCTACTCCAATGGCTATCTTAACCCGTGTTTCCCAAGGCAATGCCTCCTCTTCTGTTGAGAGAAACATGAAACCGTGTATGTCAAGCAAGTTTATCTGTACCGGTTTATAGAATGGACACATTAGTTAGAGAAAGATATTAACTTCCGAATATGTGATCGTGCAAACTTCCTTTGTGCGAGTATTCGAAAACCAAAAGTGATTTGGTATCTTCATAACAGTAACCCAAAAGCTTGACCAATTTGGGATGATGTATCTCTCCTAGAGAATCCGCTTCTTCCTGCAACCCACATACTTAAATTAAGTACACAACGTGACAATAGATATAAAAACAAGTGTAAGAAATCGACAGACTTTGCTTATCTTCCACACGTGCTTTGGCCGTGGACTATGTTGAAGACATTCCATTACAGAAACAGCGACTTTGGTTTTAGTTCTTGATGTTGCAGATGTGGTGTCATTGATGTATCCCTTGTAGAATGTTTGAACCGAACCATCGTGGCTAGTTACGACCCTGTCTTTTCTGAATCTTTTTGTTGCTTTCTTCAGTTCCTTGGCGCTGAAGAGACTCAAATTCTCTTTTTTTTTTTTTTTTTTTGAATAAATGTAAAAATTTTATTCAAAACTATCCTTTGTACATCAAGTGCTTCTATTTTATGTATAAATCAAGCAGAAAGCTCTAACAAAATAACTCAAAAATTCATGGCCTTGACTCTCTAGTCCCAAACCATGTGGACAAGCTCTCCTCAAAATGTTTTTTCCCCAACCCCTTCACCATTAGAAACTTTAGGTGGATTGCTTTATCCACAAATCTAGTAATCATGCCTGCACTTTGTGGTTTTTCTCCGTGTCTACGGTTGTTCTTTTCTCTCCATAAGGCATGAACCGTGGCTTGGAATGTGTCTCGTAGAAGGAATCGTTTAGTTGGTGGTAAAGTGGTTTGCGAGACCATCCCAACTATATGATTCCATTCCGTGGTGAAAGCTCCTTGCAAGGTACCCCCGCCAGATCCTTCCATACTTCCTTTGAGTATTTACAGTTGAAGAAGAGGTGACTACAAGTTTCGTTTGCTTCATCACAGAGCACACACACCGGGTTGACTGCTATATTCCACATCTGCATTCTATCACAAGTTTGCAATCTTTCTCTCAAAGCTACCCATACCAGGAAGGAGTATTTTGGCATTGACTGAGTAAACCAGATGCCCTTACTCCACTCGCACCGAGGCGAACCAGAGCGAAGCTGCAGCCATGTTTTTTTTGAAGAAAAAACCCTTGCGTGGACTCCTTCTTTCTGTTTCCAGAGGGGAATATCTTCTTCTTGACTAATTGCAGACCGCAGGGAATCTATTTCATCTTCTACCTCGTTTAAAATATTTTCTCTGTGTTGTCGTCTCCTTCTTCTTCTTTGGTTACCAAGAACGTCAGCAACTACTGCTTGCTCAGAAATTCCCATAACAATGCAGCCTCGATCACCCAACACATCCTTCAGGCAACCAAACTTCGACCAATTATCATGCCAAAATAATGTGTTCTGCCCATTCCTTACCTCCATTTTATAAAATTGCTTTGCAAGATCTCTGAGTTTGAGGAGTTTCCTCCATACCCAAGACCCCAAGCTAGTACTCTCTTTGATTGTCCAGAATGAGCCTTTCCTGATCAGATAGCACTGCACCCATCTAACCCAAAGCGATGCTTTTGCTGAGTGAATCCTCCATATTAATTTGAGGCTATGTACCGTATTCATCTCCTTCAGTGGTCGAATCCCTAGACCGCCCTCATCCTGTGGTAAACAAACATCCACCCAACTGACCTTTGCTTTACTCGTTTTCGGCTCTGGTCCCGACCACAAAAAAGTTGAGCATAATCTTTCTATATCCTTCAAACAACTGCTGGGAAGTTTAAAGGCTTGCATCCAGAAGTTTGTGAGACTCGTAATGACTGATTTGATGAGTTGCAGACAGCCAGCGTGAGATAGAAATCTTCTAGTCCATGATTTCATTCTTTTCCTGACTTTTTCCACAAGGAGTAAGTAATCATGTACTGTCATTCGCTTGGTTAGGAGCGGTAAGCCCAAATACCTTACAGGCAAGCTACCCGAAGCAAAAGGGAAGCTACCGAGGATGTCTTCTTTAGCAGCCTCCATGGCACCAGCAATGTACAAGGTGGACTTTTCTAGACTGATCTTCAGCCCTGACATGACTTCAAATTCATCAAAGACCTTGAGAACACCTTCTATAGAGTGCTTTGATCCATCCGTGAAGACCATAATATCGTCAGCGAAGCATAGATGTGTGAGCAAGATGTTCTGGCAGCGTGGGTGGAAACCAATTTGCTTCCTTTCCGCAGCTCTATCAATCATGCGGGAGAGAACATTGATGCAAATGACGAAGAGGTAAGGTGAGAGAGAACAGCCTTGGCGAAGACCCCTCTTGCTTTGAAAAAACCCAGCTAATTCCCCATTAATTTGAACTGAAAAAAAGGCAGTGCACACACACAATTTTATCCAGTGAATGAAGTCCTCTGGTATGTGCAGAGCTCTCAGCGTGTTCAGGAGAAAAACCCAGTTAACAGAGTCGAAAGCTTTCGCAATGTCGATCTTCATTGCACATCTTGGGGTGATGTCTTCCTTGTGATAGTCCTTCACTATCTCTGTTCCCAGCAGGAGGTTTTCCACTAATAATCTGTCCTTTACGAAGGCAGATTGGTTGTGGGAGATGCACGGAGGGAGAGTAGCCTTTAATCTGTTCGCGATGATTTTGGAGATCACTTTGTATAGGACATTGCAGCAGGAGATTGGTCTGTAGTCTTTCATTTCTGTCGCAATGTCTTTCTTGGGAATGAGAGCCAGAATGGTGGAGTTCAACCCCTTCGGGAGAAACCCTTTGCAGAAGAAGGACTGAACCGCAACTGTGAAATCCTTTGCAATTACACTCCATGAAGCCTTAAAGAATTCAGTGGTGAATCCATCTGGTCCTGGAGATTTGTTGCTAGGCATATGGAAAAGGACCTCTCTTATCTCTTCTTCTATCACCAGCTTTGTGAGGGATGTTCTATCCTCCTCACTACATCTGAAAGATAGAAGCTCTTGTAGCTCTGCAGCTGTGGTGTTTCGAATATCCGGTGGTTCAAAGGTAAGAAACTCTTTGAAGAATCTCTCTGCTTCAGCTTTGATTTCCTCCTGTGAAGAAACCACATTCCCACTTGGACATTTTATTTCCCTGATAGCATTTCGAACCTCTCTGACCTTGGCAGCAGTGTGGAAAGCTTTGTTGTTCCGATCCCCCACTTGCAACCAGTGCAGCTTTGATCTTTGTTTTAAGAACTTCTCCTCGATAGTGGAAATACTCTGCCATCTCTCAGCTGTACGCAACTCTGCACGCATAGCTTCCTGATTCGGGTTACTGAGTAAGGCCTCTTGCTTGTCACAAAGGTCTTGGTATGCTTCCTTAACCCTCCTCGATAAATCCCCCAGTTTCGCTTTACTCAAAGATCTGATCAAAGGTTTGAGGGCTTTGAGAGACTTAGAGAAACGATGAAGAGCAGAAGTTGAAACAAACAACGGCTGAGTGTCTTTCCAGTAATCTTTTATAGCTGCAATAAAATCTGGCATCTCAGCAAGAGCATTTGTGAATTTGAAAGGCTTCCGCTTCCCTGATGTTTCATTTTTTAGGTGAAACCTTCCTCGAAGGTGATCCGAGCATCCTCCTGCCTCAAAGACTCCATACGCTTGAGTGCGCTGATTCAGCCATGTTTCATTTACCATAATGCGATCCAGCTTTTTGCAAATGAGACCCTCTTCACGCTTGTTGCACCATGTGAATTTTGGCCCCTGAAACCCCATATCAGTGAGACTGCAGTGCTGAATAACCTCTTCAAAATCCCGCATTCCAGGTGTAGATAAGCCTGCATCTTGGTAACTCGAGTGTTCATCTCCGTCGAGTATCTCGTTGAAATCCCCCATGATGATCCATTCTTTATTTCTGAACATGGGAGAGTTCTGATGAGCTATGATATATTTCCATAAGTCCTTCCTCCTTTCAGCTGTGTTCTCCGCGTATATAAAAGAACACAAAAACTCCTCTGGTTCCCCCTCCGCAAGAACAGAGACCGTGATGATCTGATCTGACTTAAAGACTGGGGTGACTCTCATTTGTGGACTCCAAAGAACCCAAATTCTACCTTTCCTGTTGTACTCATAATTATTTACAAACGACCAGTCCTGGAAAACTGAAGAAACAATATGCTCCGATTTGCTTTCCTTGACTCTAGTTTCTAACAATGCTCCAAAGTGAAGCCCCTTATTTTGAATCCAGTTCTGTACAGATTTGTGTTTTGAAAATCTGTTGAATCCTCTCACGTTCCAGAAGAAACCACTCATTGGGAAGATTTATGAGATGACCTTTTTCCCAGAGTACCTGGGTTTCCTGCTTCCTTTCCGGTACTGTCGGGGATGACCCTATGGTTAGTCTTGGATACTCTAGGAAGAGAGGGTAGCAAAGCTTTCCCTCCAACAGATGCACCAGTACTTTCAGCACTCATCCCTTTCTTGACCTTCTCCGCAAATGTTTCTGCCAGCTCGGACCTCATCACAGCCTGCTCAGCCTTATTTGTAGGAGTATGTAAAATCTCTAAGGACTCCTCCACACTCTCTACTTTTCCATTTACTTCAATATCTGTCTCTCCATCAACCCCAGTTACTTCAGTTACCTCTTTCACTCCAGTGACTTCATTGACTGCCAAACTCGTGGTGTTTTCAGCTGCCTCAGTGTCCCCTGCACCAGCTTCCAACTCACTTTCTTTCGCCTGTTCAACCAGATTGCCATCATCATCTGCATCAGCTAACGCTGAGAACCTCGTAGCTATTTTCACCTGTCCAAATTTAAGAGGTTTTCTCTTCTGACTACCAGATTTCTCTGGAGAGACATTTGCCCAACCCTCCACTACTTCCCCCTCTTCAATTTCCACCACCTCTTCATCCGTTACTAATTTCTCTGGAGTTTTCTCCTTAGCATCAGAGCTTTGTATCTCCATTTCCTTTTGTAAAGCTGATTCGTCCCTCGCCTTTCCTTCCAAATACCCCTCCTTTATTATCTCTGTTACTGTTTTGGATGAACTATCTTTCTTATTCATCACACAGGTCTTCTCCAAATGGCCCCATTTGCTGCAGGTTTGACATCGATCTGGCAACCAAGGATAAATAAAATCCACCATAGAAGAGACTCCATTCTTTGTGAAGTTTATTTTTGTTGGTAACTCCTTTGAGAGATCCGCTTTGACAAAGATTTTTGCCACCTTGAGGTTCGAACACGGTGCAGTTTCAGGGTGAAGCTTCACCGGATGCCCCACTGCATTGGTGATGAAGCTCAGTCCCTTCCACGAGAACATGTTCATCGGTACGTTCTTTAGGTAGACCCACATTGGTATCGATTGCACCTCAGGCTTCTCCTTTAACTCATCTGGAGTCCACTTTGTGACTACTAGTGGAATGTTGCCAATATTCCACATTCCTCTTTTTAAGATTCGAGTTCTCATTTCAGGATCTGGGACTCGGAATTTTATCGTAGTTGCATCCACTACTTGAACTTCCACCGGCTGCCTTTTACCTCCTTCTCTCCAAATTTTGTTTACTACAGCATGGATTCGAGCGATGTGAGGCGCTGTATCCAAGAACTTGCCTATCAGAAAATCCTCCCACAGGGGATTTGTGTTGACAACCACTTCATCTGGAATCTCCACACTAAGGTGACCCTCCTGAGATGTGATGTCGAGCTCGTACTTCCGCAAAACTTTTTTCTCCTTGGCCACATCACCCCACGATCAAACCCTCGGAGCAACTTTCTCTTCTGTCTGAATCTCCTTCCCTAAAGCTGAACCTCCTCGCGAACCCTCCTGATCATCCTTTGAACCCGTAGCCTCCTAATCAGCCCCCGACGAGTCCGGCGGCTGCGCTGAAATCATGGTAGGAAACCTAGCACCCAATCGCCCGAAATTGCCAATCGCCTTAGGTTACAAAAACGGTGCGTTTCATCCCCTATCACCAACATTCAATCAACTCTTAATCGTGAGAAAAATTAATTCTCTTTTTCTGTCTCCTCTTTCACGCATATATTTAAATATGAGTTACGTATTTTGAGAATATCATGTGTGAGCAAAAGTAAAATGTTTTTGAATAAGAGAGATGTACCTAAAACTGGAGAGCTGAGGAGATCATAAAGAAATGAAGGATCTTGTTGTCTAAGATGATTTAGACCATTTCCCATTGTTGATGGATATGATTAATCTGTAGATTTTTGTTTCAGATTTTAACATATGTGTAGATTTTGGGGTTTTATAATGAGATAGAGAAAGGATATTCAAATAGAAGATTGCTCACTTAGGTCAAACAAGCAGCCACAATAGTATACACTACGAGCCTACGACTATATCCATTTAGCGAAAATTTGAGACTTACATAAGCAATAACAAAAACGCATTTAGTTCATTTTAGTTTAGTTATTGACTTATTGCTAAGTAGGTTGAGAAAGCGATGTTGCTTTTATTTTTCTTGGGTGGGGAAAGATCTACTTATTAATTTTTGTATGAAATATTGGGCAACAAAACTTCAGTAACATAAAGTTTGACCAAGTTTGGATGATAAATCTCTCCTATGAACCTAACTTCTGCCTGCACCTCATAGTTTTTGTGCCCACCAGATACATAACTATGTTATGAACGTGGATAAGTAAATGTCAATAAACAACGCACCGAATATTGACATTTACGTGTAAATGTTTATTATGTGGAGCCCATGTCACTATGCACGCATAGTAACTTCAACTTTTTCACTTCTATATAAATAGATCATTTCTATCGATTATAACTAGGCCTGGGCATTTTACCCGGACCCGAAAACCCGACCCGAAACCGACCCGAAAAAACCCGGTTCGGGTAGGAACCGACCCGAAAAAACCCGGTTCGGGTAGGAACCGACCCGATCAAATTACCCTATCGGGTCTTGTTGTAGAGGACCCGTGGGTCTTGGACCCGACCCGACCCAAACCCGAAACCCGATGGGTGCCCGAATTAATAATGTAAATTAAATAAAATGCATAAAAGGGGAATCGAAGACGGGTTATTTGTCTAGAGAACATGGGGTCAACCACTAGGAGACAACAAATTGTTGTTGTATCTTGCATAGTTTAATATATATACACATTTTAATATAATAAAAACACAAATTTTAAATAAAATTTTGAATATTTTAGGATATATAAATATTTTCAGATATTTTTTTTTGTATTTTAGGTCTTTTTTAAATCGAACCCGAACCGAACCCGACCCGAAACCGAACCGAATCCGAACCGATAAATTCTAGTTACCCGAATGGGTCTAACTATCTAAGGTCCGACCCGACCCGGACCCGACACGATCCGAACCGACCCGGAACCGAGAATTTGAAATTACCCTATCGGGTCCTAAACTCTTAGACCCGAAAGACCCGGACCCGAAAGGACTCGATCCGAACCCGATCCGACGACCCGAATGCCCAGGCCTAATTATAACACACCATCTCTCCTTCTTTCTATAACACATTCTCTCTTATTATCAGTGTTATCTTCTTACTGCGGGTATAAAATTTTGCCCTTATTTAAATTTCTCAATACTATAAAATCATAAGTTATTTTATAACAAAGTACAAATTGTAAAGAAAAAAAACCTATATATATATATAGTTGCGTGGAAATGGACACAATACCTATATATATATATATAGTTGCGTGGAAATGGACATATCTTTGTTTCATTCACTCTTCTAGAGCCTCTGAACTATTTTGGTTAATAAAGAGAGGTCGATTTGATCTTCTTTGAAAAATACTGTATGGGCCTAAATTCAAGTACAAGCCTTTCGGCTTTCCGTTTTATGGATTTTGCAATTTATGGGATCAATGTGGAGAAATGTTTCTAGACAAGGATAGGCATGAAGGGAAGATAGTGAAGTCTATGAAGACCTTCCCATGTGAGTCACATACACACGAGGGTCCTAAAACATTTTTTTTATTTCTTATGTAACTAAGAGAGTTTTAAGATCTCTGTTCGTTGATATGATGCAACGGACAATCATATAGACTCAAAGATTTTTTGCAGTAACACATTTTCATACCATTAGATCTTTTCATTGTTTCATGTATTGCGGTCAGCTTTTCTATAAGTTAATTTGTCTAATATATATGGAGAAAAGTTAGATCCGACATAAACTGAATTTTGTTTTTGTGGTGAGTGTCAAAACCATTAAGGATAGAATAGTAGCTCAAATCATTTGTGGTGATACTATGGAAATAAATTCGAACTCACACTACAAGAAAACATCACCTTTACGAGGGCGGTTTTCCTCGTTATTTCGTCGTAAAAGAGGCTTTAGGACGAAATAGCGAGGAAGCGCGTTTGCTCGTTACTCGTCCGTCGTAACACATATTTCCTCGCTAATTCGTCGTAACTTAGCGAGGAATATATTTCGTCGTAAAGACGAAGTAGGGCGATTCGTCGTAAAGACCACGTCAATATTCCACGCAAAGACGTCGCTACAATTCCTCGTAAATACCTCGAAATGAGTTCCTCGTAACCTACACGTAAATACCTTGAAAGAGTTTCCTCGCAAAATACATGTAACAACCACGAAACGATTTCCTCGTAAAATACTCGTAAACTTTTCCTCGTTATTTCCTCGCAAATGTTTCCTCGTAAAATAGTCGTTAATTGTTTCTCGTCATTTCCTCGTAAGGTTTCCACGTAAAGAGGTCGTACATTAGCTACGAATTTACTTCGTTTTTATTATTTTTACAGAATTTAAAAATATAATTAAAAATAATTAAAATTATTTAATTTAATAATAAATTAAAATTTAAAATAAAAATAAATCAAAATGAAAATATTTTATATATAAATAAGCTTTGAATTTATATAATACAACAACCAAAAAAAAACTAAGGGTCGTTCATCGCCCGGTAGAATTCATCACTCCTCCTCGTAACATCCGCCTCGTTATGTACGTCGGATGACTCGCCTTGAATGGGATGTTGTTGTCGCATGTTCCTCAACATGGACTCCCATTCCGGATTTGTGGCCGCAATAACGTCCAAGAAACCCTCGACTCCACCCATACGAGATTTTGTCGCGGTCAGCTCGTTACGCAGCTGAGCGGACTCTCTACGCAGCTCAGTGACTTCATCATCCCGTCGCTGACCATAAGACGATGTCGCTCTCGGAACATCGTTGACGGAACCAATACCCAACGTCCGTCCCTTTTTTTAGGGACAACCTTAAAAACAAAAAATAAATATTGTAAGTAAAAATTTAAAGTTAAATTAAATGAATAATAAAAAATTAATTTTTTTGAAAATTTACCTCCTCGTAAATCTTATCCACGTCAAGTGTGGATAAGGTGACGGGTAATCCGTCGGTAGACTGCTGGGTCAGCTGAGTCTGGCGGTCTTCAACCCGAGCAACTACGTCGTTGTAGATTTGCTCGGACTTGCCATCTACAAATACGCCCGCCTTGTTCTTGTGGGTCCTCTCGTAAAGTTCCATAAGAGAAGGGAGATGTCCCGTCTCTTTGGCCTAAAAAACAGTTAAGAAAGTTAGAATAAATTAATATATATATTAAAAAAATTATTTAATAAAATATTTAATTACCATTTCCAAACGGACACCGGCGTGGGGTTTTTGGCCCGTAGTGTGAAGCATCGGCCCGTTCCCGTGCTCATCGACCGTGTTACGGGAGTTAGAGCAAGCCTGGGCGATTCTAATGGAATCAGGAAGGCGCCAATAACGGATGAGGCCATCCCACACATCCGTGGTGAGCTCAGCGGGTTTGCCACGCTCATACCCCTTCACGATCCAGTCACCCTTCCAGTTGGAGACCGTGTCCAACAAGCGAACTTTCGCCTTCGCGTTAAACTTCTTCCTCACCCTCTCAGTGATCCCCAAGGCCCAAGTATATTTTTGCTGTTGGAAAAATAAATTAACAATTAGTTTTTTAGAAAGTATATATATAAATCATGAAAAAATTAAAGTATATATAATTAATTAATAGAAACTTACAGCGTAAATTTTGAACCACGTCTTTCTGACGTAGTGAGGCGTCTTACTCCAGTTTGGATGTGGCATGGAGAAGTAACCCTTGATCGTGTCGGTTACGTCCGATGCAAGACATCCGTCAACCCCCCACCTGGAAAATACAAATTTAAAATATAAATTATTTTTTAATGTTATAAAAGAAATTTAAACGAATTAAAAAAAAATTAATGCAACATACCACAAAGTTCCGTCCGGTCGGTCTGGGTCGATGACTGGTAAACCTTCTCTGCCTGGCAGACTGAGAATGTCCTCTACAGTGTACTGCGAGTAAGGAGCACTCGGAGGCACCATCAAATCAGGATGAATATCGGCGGCCATCGGAGGTGCCATCGGAGGAGGCACAGGAGGAGGCATCGGAGGAGGCACATGAGGAGCCGATGGTGCAGTAGAAGAAGTAGACCCAGAGACTCTCTGAGTGTACTGAGTCTCGGGGACAGTCTCCTGGCCCGAAGAACTGGGAGCGGAAGAAGAGGCCGGGTCTAAACGACTACCCGGCTCACCGAAGATCTCTCTGTAATGGGCAGTAAGTCTTCCTTTTCGAACCTGGAAAAAAAATGAAATTTTTAAAATTAACATCAACAATATATTTCCCAACATTATCCACATAATCAACACTAAACAACATAAAATCCGCAAACCTATCTAAATTCCCTATACTAACCACCTAATCTATCATAAACTAACCAAATTAGAGAGGAATCAGAGAGGCTAACCATTGCTACGAAATGGAGAGGAAGTAGAGAGGAAGTAGAGAGGAAAGAAAGAGTGAGCGCTCGGGTGTATATATAAGATTACATATCGTCGCAAATTCCTCGTAAGTTTACGACGAAATAGCGAGCAGTTACAAAGGCCCGTCTTTTTTTTTACGAGGAAATTGCGAGGAATCACAAAGGCCCGTGTTTTTTTATACGAGGTATTAACGACGATTTACCTTACGAGGAATTAACGAGGCTTGCTTTCCTATAAATATACCCACAACTCTCACTCTCAAACCACACACAAACTCCCAAATCACACCTTATCTCAAATCACAATCCTCAAAAAAATCCTATTCAAATTATAAATATTTGAAAAAAATAGGAAAAGAGAAGATATTAGAATTCATGTGGGCGAAACTTACGTATTATAATTGCTGGAAGTCTTGCCACATGTTAATCTGGTATTTCTCTCCTTTTCCTTTTTTTTTCAAGTTTGTACACTACGAGATATTTACGACGATTTGTACTTACGTGGAATTAACGGGTTTATGTATAAATCCGTTTACGTGGTCTTTACGACGATTTCTGCTTACGTGGAATTAACGAGTGTTTTGTTTAAATCATTTTACGTGGTAGTTACGACGATTTCATCCTACGAGGACTTTACGACGATTTATGCTTACGTGGAATTAACGAGTGTTATGTTTAAATCCCTAGAATCCGAAACCCGAAACCCGAAACCCAAACCCGAACCCGAAACCCGAAACCCCATACCCGAAACCCCAAACCCCAACCCCCAAACCCGAAACCCGAAACCCAAACCCCCATCTTTAATTTTCTACTTCATATATTCCAAACCCCATATTTAATTTTAAGTTTCGTCGTTATTTTTAACGAGTGTTATGGTCAAATCCCTAGAACCCGAAACCGGAAGCCCGAAACCCGAAACCCGAAACCCGAAACCCGAAACCCGAAATCCAACACTCGAAACCCCAAACCCAGAACACCTAAACCCGAAACCCCAAACCCGAAACCAAAAACCCGAAACCCGAAACCCGAAATCCAAAACCCGGAACCCCAAAACCCGAAACCCGAAACCCCAAACCCGAAACCCGAAACCCCAAACCCCAAACCCCATATTCCTTATTTTCTACTTCATATATTCCAAACCCCATATTTATTTTTAGGTTTCGTCGTTATTTCCTCGTTGTATTACGTTATATTTACGACGATTTCATCCTACGTGGTTTTTACGACGAATTCATCCTACGTGGTATTTACGACGATTTAGTCCTACGTGGAATTAACGAGTCCTTCGTCGTTATTTACTTGTTGGAATACGAGGACTTTACGACGATTTAAGCTTACGTGGAATTAACGAGTGTTATGTTTAAATCCCTAAATCCAAAACCCGAAACCCGAAACCCCAAACCCCATATTCCTTATTTTCTACTTCATATATTTCAAACCCCATCTTTATTTCCATTCCAAACCACAATTCCCACATTTGCTTATTCATAAAACAAACTCCCACATTACCTTATTCATAAAACAAACCCCACATTATCTTATTCATAAAACAAACTCCCTCATCTTATTCATAAAACAAATACATCAATCGGATACATCGACATTCTCGTCATCACTAGAAACATCATCATTTTCATTAAACTCGTCTTCAACAGCTTCGTCTGTGGCATCATCGGTAAGATCTTCGTACTCGTGATTATGCGGATCAATGAGAAGGATATCATCAATTTCTTGTTCAGGTTCCTCAACTTCATTTATCTGTTCTTCTTGCAATGGTGGTTCTTCTCCACTGATGATTCGTCCTCGAGGTGTAACTTTGATTACTGCTAACCAATTTATACCTGAATCTCTCATCCGAGGGTATGGAAGGAAGCTAACTTGGTCTGCTTGTGAAGCTAAGATGAAAGGCTCGAATTTGTTGTACCTTCGTCCACCGTTGACATCAACTACACCGAATTTGTTAGACCGAACACCTCTGTTGACGACGGGGTCGAACCATTCACATTTGAAGAGGACGCATTTCAGCTTCAGTATCCCTGGAAATTCGACTTCAATAATCTCCGTCAAGATCCCGTAGAAATCTGTTTCCCCTTTCACACATATTCCATAGTTACTGGTCGCCCGTTGTCTACCATAGTCATATGTATGAAAAGTATAGCCTCGTGTGAAATACATCTGTGATGTGGTGACCTTTACAAGTGGAGATTGAATTACTTCGTGTAACCACTTAGGATAATCTGCATCGTCGTCGTCATAATCAACCTGCAAAAATAAAGAGAATGTTAATGAAATACAGATAATGTATGAAAAAAATTTTAGTTAATACCTGATTCCGCAACCACTTAATGAAGTGTTGATCTTTCCTTTTGTCTACGTCACTTGTGGATATACCAGGAAATGTTTCTTCGACTTGAGAAACAAATAGGCTGTAAAATCACATTTTATAGGAATGAATCTCTCGCAATTATACAATTAATTATACTTATATGTGTTTCGAAGTGTCAATATATGTTACCTTTCAAAATAACGAATCAATGGATCTTCGCAATTGAGTAGAATATAGGTGTGTGCACTATGAGCGTCTTGTTCACTCGACCACCAAACCTCTTTAGACTTCCCACCGAGTCGCCCAATCTGGCTAAAGATGTCTGGAACACCAGCAACTGCATATGTTGGCGCAACACCACCATCATCATATCTTCTTGGAGCTCTTCTCCGTGTACGTACTTTTGACGCAAAGTAGTACGATGTGAAGTGAGAAACTTCTTCCGTCAAACTTCCAGCAATTATAGAACCTTCAACTTTGGCGAGGTTCTTTGCTTTTCCCTTCAAATATTTCATGGCTCGCTCATACTGATACATCCATCCGTAATGTACAGGTCCACGAAGCAATGCCTCATATGGGAGGTGGACAGCTAGATGCTCCATGACGTCAAAAAATCCGGGAGGAAATATCTTCTCCAAGTTGCACAATAAGATGGGAATGTTCTCCTGAAGCTGTTCCACAACTTCTTCTTTAAGAGTGCGTGTGCTCAGATCCCTGAAAAATGCTCCAATGCCTTTTATATTCAAAAAAAAATTAAACACATTGTTAGTCATATATTATTTTGTAAATTATTGTGATATAATACACTACGTACCTGCAAGTGCTTCATGTACGTTTGTTGGAAGTAGCTCCGCAAATGCAAAGGGCAGTAGTCGTTGCATAAATACATGACAATCATGACTCTTCATCCCGGAGAACTTTTGACCCTTTTCAACACATCTAGAGAGATTCGAAACATACCCATCGGGGAACTTCACTTCTGATGCCACCCAGTTGAACAACACCGACTTTTTTCTGAAGATAATCTGAATATCGGAACGGGAACTTGTCCATTGCTTTTAATATGTAACTCGCTTCTTGAGCAAATATCCGGCAAGTCCAACCTCGATTTTATGTTGTCTTTTGTCTTCCCTGGGACATTCAATATTGTATTCATGATGTTCTCAAAGAAATTCTTCTCTATATGCATCACATCGAGGTTGTGGCGCAGAAGAAGATCCTTCCAATATGGCAACTCCCAAAATATACTCTTCTTGTGCCAGTTGTGATGAACACCGTAAGAATCTGGCATATTACGAGGGACATGCCAATTACCACCCCAACGAACTGTTTCGTTAGCTCCGTAGTAGTCGATTTGCGCTTCAATTTGTTCTCCAGTTAGATATGGAGGAGGAGTGTCTCTCACAACCCTTTTGTGCCTAAACAAATTCTTGTTTCTTCGGTAAGGATGGCCAATGGGAAGAAATCGACGGTGACAATCAAACCAACTTGTCTTCCTACCATTCTTCAGTTGAAACGCATCTGTCGTTCCATTACAATATGGACAAGCTAATCTCCCATGTGTAGTCCATCCAGACAACATCCCATAGGCAGGAAAATCACTTATGGTCCACAAAAGCATCGCTCGCATCGTAAAATTCGTCTTCGTTGAACAGTCATACGTCCTCACCCCTGTTGACCACAAATCCTTCAACTCTTTTATCAGTGGTTGTAGGAAAACATCCAGGGACCTTTTTGGATGGTTCGGACCAGGTATTAATATGGTCAAGAATAGTAACTCCCGTTGCATGCACATCTCCGGTGGCAGGTTGTATGGAGTAAGAAAGACTGGCCACAATGAATATTGTCTCCCTGACATTCCGAACGGACTAAATCCATCTGTGCATAATCCGAGATACACATTCCGGATATTGCTAGCGAAATCTGGATGTACTTTGTTGAAATGTTTCCAGGCTCTTGCATCTGATGGATGAGTCATCTCACCATCCGTCTGAGTATGCTCGGCATGCCATCTCATCTTTCCAGCAGTCTGCTCTGATTGATACAATCTTTTCAATCTATCTGTAATTGGTAGGTACCACATCCTTTGGTACGGTACCCTATTACGTCCCCGTCCTTGCGGCTTGAATCGTGGCTTCTTGCAGAATCGACATTCTTCTAGCTTCTCATCATCTCCCCAATAGATCATGCAGTTGTCGATGCAAACATCTATCATCTCCGAAGGCAACCCAAGACTATAAACCAGTTTCTGAATCTCATAATAAGAATCAGCAGACACATTGTCTTCCGGCAAGTACTCTTTAAACAAGTCCGCCCATTCGTTCATGCAACTTTCAGGTAGATTGTGATCAGTTTTAATATTCATCATTCTAGCAGCTAACGACAATTTAGAGAGACCTTCTCTACAACCACTGTAAAGTGGTTGATTCGCCGCGTTTAACATTTCGTAAAACTTTTTTGCATCTATATTAGGTTCTTCATCTTCATCATGAGCTACGAATGCATCAGCTACCATATCATGAACCCTATCATAATCTACCATCTCCTCCTGATGGTAACTATGTTCATTATGCAAATGATGATCAACCGGTTCTTTTTCCTGAAAATTGCTATTACTACTACTTGCTTCATTCTGATCATAATTAAAACCTTCTCCATGTTGAAACCAGATATAGTAATTTGCCGTGAAACCTCTATTTATTAAATGCTTCCAAACATTTTCACGATTTGCCAGTTTCGAATTGTTGCATTTCCGACAAGGACAGAACATCTTACCACTTTCTTGGGCGAGCGGTGTTGAATCTGCTTGATGCATAAATGTCTCCAGACCCGCAAGGTATTCTTTCGTCACTCTCCCGTTAGCATCTCTATGCATATACATCCACTTCCGCAACTCGTAAATAGTCCCGGAGCCAGCCATTTTTTTTCTTTCACGTTTTTTGTTGTTGGTGTGTTTAAAATGATGTTCAAACATCCATATTTATAGGAAAATTCGAATCTGGTAGTTGTAATTTTGCTATGAATTTACGACGAAAATTAATTAGGTGGGCAAAAAAAACGTGTAACACCTATAAAGTTGGTGGATTCAAAAATTTCCTCGCTAAATACACGTAAACTATTACCTCGTAAATACCACGCAAAGTTTACGTCGTATTTACGAGGAAATAGTTTTTCCTCGTAAAATACTCGTAAAATTACATCCACTTTACGACGAAACAGTTTTGTCGTTACGTTACGAGGAAATAACGATGACTTTAGTTTTTCACGTAAATTCGTCGTAAACTCGACGCAAATTTACGAGGATTGTTTTTCCTCGTTAATTTTCCTCGCTAAGTATGTGTTTTAGTGTCAATCAATAAACGTGGCTGAATTATTATAGCAAAAAAAAAAAGGAAGATGGAGGTTTCACTTACCATATACGAATTAACATACTGAAGTTTCTTTTTGGTTTTTTTGGTTAGTTAAGAGAGACGGAGAGAGGGCAGTGGCTCGATGCATGTTGGCACGTGATTCAAAAATCGGACATGACGGATTGACGGGCGTGGTTTTGGATTTTTATGGGAAGACCACGTGCATGGTGTTTAAGCCGCCGTTAAAATATAGATGAAAGACAAGATTTTCCGTGTTAAAAAAAAAAAGACAAGATTTTTCTCCGTCACGGCCTGAGAAGTTTGACGACGTCAACTGACAGAGTCAAGTGGACGCTAAAAACCACCGGAAAGGAGCAGAAGAGTCGGTCCATGCTCACATGCCACTCTTAACATACTTAATCGCTTAAGCTTAGTGCACACTTGGTCTTAAAACTGATAAAGAAAATCATTTGTAATTCATAGTTCTCTAATATGCATATCTATTTTCCTTCATAAATAGATATCCAGTGCACTTGTAGTAGTATTTTTTGTATGGATGAAAACGCGTTTACATGATTAGGTAATGGTTACAGCTAATGGAAAACATGAAAATATTTTTTTACCATAAGGATTAAGTTGTAACTATTGTTCTTTTGAGTGTTATGCGATAGTGTTTGTCGGTTGCTTGGATAATATTGTTTTTACATCGTCTTAAAATCGATCACCTGATGGAAATGGAACGTGATAGATGAAAAACAAATGGGCGTATATATATATATATATATTATTTTCGAATATTTTCTCAGTTTATTCGAATATTTATGGATTTATCAGATGTGATAACACTATTATTTGCTCAGTTTATAGAAAAACTCAAAAACACAATGATCAATAAATGTTGTGTGCTTTGCAGTGTTTTTAAAACCGGACAGACCCGTTGGTTGAACCGGGTTCAACCATGAACCAGATACATAGCCGGGTTGGATCTAATAACTGGTTCGACTCTGAACCGACTTTGAATATTTTCCTTTATACGAAAAATTATATTAGACGTTGTCTACAATGAATCCAGAGTATGACATGTGAACATGTTGTTTGACACTTTTGTTTTTCTCAGACAAACATAGACTAATAATCTTCAAGTTACTGTGATGACTGTGATGGCTTACGTTTAACATAATCAAGTTTACAAATGTTTACGTCTATAAAACGAGAACAAGATGATGCCTTTGTCTCTTTTCTCTTGTTTAATGGGAAATAAGTAAGCAACAAAATTTTCTAACACACAGAACACAGCCCGATTGAGATTATAGAACTCTCGACAGAATAATGTGCAATCTCAAAAATTCAATAGTAAAAGCTACAAAAGAAGAAGAATTTTTCTTGACGTGGTTGCAGCTTGTAACGCTCTAACTTTAGCATGCAAGATCATCTCGGGTTCATCTGCCACTTGCATTGAATAAAAATTTTTTGGAGCTTGTAACTAAAGTTCTTCGGTAATCTATAGCTTTAGACATAGGTCTTGGAATAAAAGGGAACTGAAACATCCACCAAGCCACAAATAATCCAAAGCAAAAAAATATGAGAAAACTTACATAGAATACCGTAGATCATGTTCATTAAAAAAAAAGAATATTGTAGATCGTTGCTCTCTTTTACGTTGTAAGAAAGATTCATATCTTAAACTAAAAAACAATCTCTATGAAGCTTCCTTAAGCTTCTTTTCATAGAGATGAAGTATGAACCTTTTAGAGCAATTGAGGGCGAAATTATGTTGAGAGTTTCATGTTCGGATCTTTTAACTTAAGTCGGGTCCTACGGTTGGGTGGAGAGATTATCGGGTAGTCTTAGGGTCAACTTGATTTGTCTGATCACGTTTTACGAAACTAAACGCAATCACGTCAGTTGACAAAAAAAAACGCAATCACGTCAAAATCATACGATATGTGGAATTAATTCAGAAAAAAATACTTCACGGAGAAAACTAATGAAGCAGATTAGTTTAGGGGGTTTCTTAATGAGCCTAAAAGTTTAGGGGGGTTTAGTGTGGGTATAAGTAGTTTGGGGGGGGGGGGGGGGGGGGGGGGGGGGGGGGGGGGGGGGGAGGGAGGAGGGGGTGTAGCTGAGAATAGACAAAAACTCAGATGCTGTCAGAAAAAATCAATTTGCAAATCTCAAAAAGTGAGATCTAACTGCTTATAACTTTTATATAATAATCACAAAGAAAAGCTCACACAATCCTCCTCGAAGCAACTCCACCGGACATCCATTGACCATTATATCTCAACCACATGACCAAAATGTATATTTCTTCTTGCATTATTACTTGAAAACATCTCCAAGATTTAATATGATCGATCGTAAAGTTACGATATGATAAGACTAATACTTCAAACTTCAAAGTTTTTTTTTTTTGGTAAAAATGTAAAGATATTATTATCAATTTTAAGTTTTTGACAAAAGTACAATGGCAACAAGAAATAGATCAAATAAAAACAAAATCTAAACAACAACTCAATCTAGTCAAGCAGGGACAAACACAACCAACCATACCACTTGCGAGAAACCTCAACCAATCCGCACTTACCGCTTACCGCAAAACGCTGAGCCACAGTTAAACTGAGAGCCGGAACCCGGTAATATTGGCCCCTCCCCGATGATCCACTCTTTAAGATTGGCCCAACCAAGAACAGCTTGAAGAAGACTTCCTGGTCCATCACGAAGGGAGTATGTTTCTATACAAAAGGTTTTTTGGAAATGCGGAATATCATATACTCCCTCTGTTTTTTAATATAAGTCGTTTTAGAGAAAATTTTATGTTTCAAATTATATAACGTTTTCGGTTTTCTATGTAAAATTTATTTAACACTTAATGTTATATGACAAATGATAATATACATTCTATTTTATTATTGGTTAATTTGTGGTTGGGTAAATAATTAGTGATATTTTTGTTTAAAAAATATAAAAAATTAATGATTTTCTTAATTTATGTGTATAGTTCCAAGACGACTTATATTTAAAAAAAACATGGGAGTAAATCAAAGGAATATGTGAAATGACAACGTCAGTTTTCTAGCAACTTGCATTAAAAACAATCTTTTTTGTTTAACAATGATAATCTGACGGCAGAACAAAACATTAAGGGTTTGATTGGTATTATTAACGCAAGTTGGAGTAAAAATAAATAGTGGGAATGACTGAAAATAAAAATGATGGAAAAGAGTGAAAAAGAAAAAAATATTTTTACTTGAGTCTGTATTATTTTCTATTTAAACCGTAGACAGAGTAAAAGCTGTAAAAGTATATTCTACCTGATTTGCAAGATTTTAGTGGGATTTGAGTAAAATTAAAATCATAGTAATAATTTACTCAGAAAGAAAACATTGACAAAATAAAGGATCTTCCAAAAATAAAAACCCTCTTCGCTAGTCACTTCTGCAATACTGCTAAACCCTAAAAGAGTGAGTCACGGCACCACGTGGAAACACATATAACATCAGTGGCACAAATCCGTAAATTATAGCGAAACCTAAAGGTATTTTCCAAGTTGTAACTCCATATAAGCAATTGCCTCTCCTCTCATAATCTCCCATATTTTTTTTATTAAAGCCTCTCTCCGTCTCTTCTACTTTGGTTGTTCGCAATGAAAGGAGGCACCGTCTCGTTTCTTTTCGTTCTTCTCATCTCCACCGTCACCTCCATCTTCTGCTTCCGTGATGGTAATCATCAATTACATACTGACATACATATACACTCATACCATGACATATGTACTCCTCCATGTAATTATATATGATTGCATCTTTAGTGGTTTGTTTCTTTCTTTGAGAAATAGTGACGTACATGTTTACTTCGAAGCTTAATTATGTTTGTGTGAATGAAAAAAACGTTGGTTCTCTTTACTTTCTATCCATGAGTCTCTAATTGGGACATTTTAACTAAAGCCACTAAACAAAAAAGTCTGGCTGGAAAAATGTCTGGTCGGGACCATTTTGTTAATAATTTAAATTTTACCTTGTTCTCTTTAAACCATTTCTCCGTATATTACTCTTGATAATACTATTTAGTATATTTGAGAAAATCAACTTACACAATAAATTGTAACAATTTAAGGGCAATTTCGTAAACGCAGGGATGTTACCAAACGGCGATTTTGAGGTAGGACCAAAACCATCGGACATGAAGGGAACACAAGTGTTAAACAAGAACGCTATTCCAAGCTGGGAGCTTACAGGCTTCGTCCCGACAAAACCAAGTGATGTAGGCCTAGTGGTAAAAAGGTTCAGGCTGGAGCCTATGTTCTGGATTTGATTTTCTTTGGTCACCATAAAGGCGGTAAGAAAACCTGAATTTTTATAGGGTGATTAGTCATTGGGCTTAAAAAGCTTTTAGGATTACACCAAAATTAAAAAGCTTTTATTTAATAAAAGAAAAAATATTATTTTGTATACTGCTAGTTAATTTGATAGTTTGTTTAATAAAAATCATAGTATATTGTTATATTGACCAACTTATTTTCTAAGATTCTAAAACTCATCTTCGTGATGACACGTGGTTATAAAAATTTGTTGTAATGTTCCAGGATTAATATATAAGGGATATATATGTTATTGATCGAGTATATCACTAGTTAAGTATCATTAATTTACCGAACGTTATTAGAGAAAACAAAAACAAAAACTGGTTCTGGACCGGAGTCTTCTAACCGGATTATCCTTATTTTGTGTGCATATTTATTTGTTCCTTTAGAATAGTTCTATTATTTTATAAAAGAAATTATTTAGGGTTTGTGGATTTCACCACCACATGGAAGGTTCAAAACGGTCTCTCTCACGACGACTACGACGTGAGCAAGATCATGCTGATAACCACACAACAACCATTCCTTTTGATCTTATCATTGAGATACTCTCTTTACTTCCCGCAAAATCACTCATACGATTCCAATCGGTGTCGAAGCTATGGTTCTCTACTATCCGCACTAAAAATTTCATCGACTTGTTCCTCGCTAGATCAAAGACTAGATCTCGTCTCCTTTTACCTTTCATGCACTTAGAATCCAAAAAACGTTTCATATTATCCGCTCAAGAACACAACAACAAGGAGGAGGATAAGTCACCATCCACAGCCACCCTCAGACACGACATGACCATCTCTGATCCCGTCTACTACACCATGTCTCGCCCAGTAAACGGTTTGGTTTGTTGCGTAGGTGATTCATCCATCACCGTTTGTAATCCTGCCACTAGACAAACTGTGAAACTGCCGGATCTTACACGCAACGGTAGAGACATGTACGCACGTCTTGGCTATGATCCAGTCGAAGATCAATACAAAGTGTTGTGTGTGATGATAGCGAAATTCAATTCATTTGGCCCTTACGGACAAGATATCCGACAGGAGCATTTAGTGTGCACAGTGACATCATCAGAGAAACAAGAGTGGAGAAAGATTGAGAACAGCACCATAGATAGTTATCGTATCTTAAGCGGAGGGATATGCATTGATGGCGCTATATACAATGAAATAGGACAGTCAACGATAGTTAGACTCGATGTTAGAACTGAGACTATTACGTTAATTAAAGCACCTGAAGAGTCAGATTTCTCGACAATATTCCCTTCAACTCTTTTAAATTACAAGGGAAAACTGGGAGGTGTAGATTACAAAAACGTTATGAGATTGTGGATTCTTGAGGATGCTGAGAAACAGGAATGGTCGAGCATGACGTGTGAGTTTCCTTCTGAATTAAAATGTTTACTTGGGAGTTACGTAGTGTCTACAGGAGATATTCACAACGGCGAGCTTATGGTGTTTCATCCATGGTCATGGTCACTTAAGCCATTTTGTGTTTGCTATTATGATTTTAAGAAAGAGAGTATAATAAGAAAAGTCGAAATAAAAGTGGATGGTGAGTTCAGACGTATCCATGGGATCGGTGAGAAAACATGTCAGATGTTATGTTATCCAGGCTACTTTGAGAATATTAGGTTCTTGTAGTCCTATCATTATAGCTTCTTCCATATTCAGTTTCAAACGTGACTTGATTGGTTTGTTGGAAACGATTTATTCCTGAAAATTGGTTGTATTTTTATATTAGTTTTGTTTGAAGACTTTCGGCTTGGTTCTTGTAAAGTTTTGCTAGTTAGGTATCGAGTGTGAATAAAAGAAAGGCGAATAAGATATAAAATATCGTTGAGTTTAAAAGAATAAGATGTTCCTAGCAAATTTTTAATAAACAACTTAAAAGATCCAACACACTTCTTCCACTTCTCCCAGTAGTTTGATTTCCCAATATAACTCCACCTCATAATACCAACACATGCTTTCTCACTTTTAGCTCCCCTCTGCAACTTAAAAAGCTCAATATACTGTATATTGTATTATGTTTGAATATTTAACGTATTGTCAGCATTTATTTAGTCTAGTTTGGATGTCACCAGAATCACTTGCATCCAAGAACAGTGAAACGAAGAAGAAAGTGACAATTTGTTTTCACATTTTAAAAACACTCGACTCAAATGAGTTTTGCAGTTGTAAGCTCTGTTGTTATCAGTACTAGTATCATTATAATTATGTGAAGAAAATTTAGGCTATGATTTGATATGCATTCTCACGAGGGCTCCGGTCCCTGAACAATGCTACGTGAAACATTTGCAATAGACCCCTAAAATTTTTGAAAAAAAGTACACAGACAGAAGCCCCAAAAAATAATTTTTAAACCCTAAACTGCTAAAAAAAAAATTTACGTAAGACATTACACATGCCTCCAAAATCTCGGGGTCGGCATGATTCTTGTCACTCACGTATTCTTGATCCCGTGCATGGAGTAAGATATTAAAGAATAATTTAGGAGTAAGGAGTAAAATTTCAAAAGAAATGCATAAAAATTCAAGAAAATCTCCTTATTTGGGAATGAAAAGTATTAAGAACTTGCCACTTATAAAGATGTTGAAGAGTCGAGTGTACTACCCTCTTTGGTCTTGTCTCCATTAAAGACAAGAATGTGTTCGAGTGATAAAATCATATAAATAACCCCGCCTTCTTCCTCTTGGATCAAGACTTCAAGACTGCGGTTATTTTGTCCTTTTCAAGACAACCAGAACATAACTTACTAATACTATAACTGAAATTACCACTGATCATTCATTCATTCGTCAAATCTACATCATTTTTCACTAGACTTTCGTATTAGTATTACATTGACAACTAGGTCTTGCACAGATATCCCAAACTTCGTAATACGTCTGGAAGTCTTAATCCCATGCAAAAAGATGTTCAGACACTCCTTTGCAGCACAAGAGGCAGGGGACAACCAACAACAATAAAAAATATAAACTTATTTTTTATACCACTGCAAAAGAGAACTTATACTTACTTCCATGTGAATTTAATCTACTTTTGAATACACGTATTCTTTCTATTCATCAGAAACCCTACAGGCAGCAGCAGCAGATATAGCCTGTACTCTGTAGCCAGAAAAAAAAAAGAATTTAAGTAGTGACTTAACTTACATCCACTCGCGGCAACGACCGCATCTCCAGCTACCTCCGGTGAAAGCAGATTCCTCCTCCCATGGAGAGCAATGGGAATGTATTGTCATATTACAAGTCTGGCATGTGAGATCAGGCCCTGGATCCACATGCATACATATCTGACATGGAGTTGTATTGTCATAGACAAATGCTCTGCACTGTTCCATAGTCTCAACTTGAGTGTTTGGGTTTGTGTTATCCGTGTTCCCTGTCGCATCTTTGCCATAACCATATCCATTGCACTGGCCACTGTCATCTGCTGTAAGCAACTCGGTCAGCGAAAAATAGGTTTGGGGTTCAAACTCCATGTCTTCATAGTCAAACATTAGCTCGCCTTCAACCATGTTGTTGTTGTTGTCAGATGCATCCCATTCCCTGGCAGGAAACGCTTGCTCCATTTCTGGTTTCACAAAATTTTGCGACTCGGAATATGTTGAAAACTCGGTATAAGAAAGACTACTGTTCCCTTCTGTGTCTTCACGTTTCATTTGCCTCCTCACTGGTAACTTCTGAGGTCCCGGCACAGAATCCATATCCTTGGGTGTGATTTGTTCGACTTTTGAAACTGACATTAAGAGAGGATCATCCTCTGGAGCAAACGCATCTTCGAAAGTAAACGAGGGAGTAGAGGGTATGGAGTCTTTTGGTTCAGACATTCTTTCAGAATCACAATCTATTCCTGTATTTCCTTTCCCATGTTTCTTGCGCTTGAAGCATGCGTTTTTCATCTGTTTCTGTTCCTTGAGTACAGGATCCATGTAAGGGCATTCTGGTGATCGTATACGACGGCATTTGCAACACTTGAATCCAGCAACTTCAGGAATTTTTGACTCCTCGAGCTTTATCGCTTCAATGTGATACCACTCTGCACACAGACGCTAGGAGTTAGACAATGTAAGAACAAAATGGCGGCGGCAATGACAATGTACGCTATTCAGAGTTGTTCTTACTGTCGCAGCTTGTACAATGAATATATGTTAGACCAGGATTATACGGCAGTTTGCAGATCCAGCAAACAGGCCCCGGATTGTGTTGATGAGATTGTGCAGCCAACAGAATATGCTGCTGTCTGAAGCTAACACCTGTGTCTTCCAAGTTCTTCTTTCTCCATATGACTCCCCAAGACAGTGTCTTGTGTTTACTCTTATTACAATCAGGAGTGATTTGTTTAGCTCCTGAAGCGTTGTCGCGTGTGTTGGAAGACTGAAACTGTTGAATAAGAGGCTGCTTAATCTGTGTCTTAATGGTTGGAGTGACTGCGTTTTGATGTTGTCCATTGATCACAATAGAGGGTGTTGTTGGATGTCTATGATTGATATTGATTAGTGAACGAGCTCTTGCAAGGTAGCACCGTTTGCATGTTACATGAATATCAACCTTCTCAGCTGTGTGTTGTGTACTCATAGTACATCCCTTGTGACAGAAACCTGAAAGGCAAAAAGAAGATTCCACGCTTAAATCACAACCAATTCTTCCGTGAAACCCCTCAATAGAAAAGAAAGACAATATAAGATACCAACCTCCGCAAGCACTGCATGTTGTTGCATCCCTAAAGACATGTAGAGAACAGGAACAAGAAGTTAATGATGTACACAAGTCTTCTTTCTAACGATATCCTGAAAGGTGAAGAGAGCTATAAAGAGTGTACCTCAGTAAAACATCAAGATGGCATGACGCACAAGAACACTTCACCGTGTTGTCCCTCCTAGAGGCAAGATAACAAAATATGTTTGCTCGAGAAGCTTTCAGCTGCTTTTTCTGGAGCTTTGAGATTCTTTTTGATGGCTTCTTGATAAAAGGCACATGGACCACTCTATGCAAACTTTCTTCATATTCTTTGGTCAAATATAAGGGAACGCGTGTTTCAGCGAACCAAAACTTTTCGTTTCCATCTTCAGTTTTCTCGACTTCGATGACATTCTTCATGACACGAGACGGAAGGTGCTTTTGATTTCCAAAGGCAACTCCATATCTAACCTTGCTATCAATAATCTTTTTGTCACATATACTAGCGTTCCTGAAAACAGCGGCCTCTGTCTCGGGACCTTTAACATCTTGTAAGTTTTGTTCTGGGCGTACAAGTTCACTCCATCTTATATTCATATCCAGGTATCTAACCTGGCTCAGAATCAGCTCAAATTCAGGGGGACAGCAAACAAACATAGAGACGCAATCATTTGAAAAACCATTGATGGTGGAAGACAAACCTGAAGAGCAAGCTGAGAAATGTTTTTGCTACTTTCAACTGCAGCTTTCCACATTGACCGTCTGCTTCTTTTAGGAATGTAAGAGCCATCACCATAATTAAATTCAGGAAACTTTTTAAGACCACCTAATAAAAAAACAAACAAATTAGCATCATGCCAGAGTAAATCAAACAGGATAAACTTGCCAAACAAAAATTACCTTGCCAAGCTGCTTTCCTTATCATTGGCTTCAACAATACTGCCTTCAGGAGAATAACTTTTGATAACTTCCCTCCTCGCCACCAAGTAAAGCTATCATCATTAGAACCCTCGGCAGTAACTTCAGCCTGGTTCCTCTGCTTCCTCTTACCAGGTCCACGTTTCTGTGTAGCCCCAACAGTAACTCGAGCGCTTTGAAAAATAGAATGTTCTATCAGCCAATCATCTATTAGTTTAAACCAGTCGCTTGACAGAGCTATACTGCAAATATTTTCCTCAAGCTGCAAACAAGTAAAATGAACAGTATCATGCCAATGAAAACACGGTTAATATAATGACAAATTATAGACTGTTAACATATCACTAGATTGTTGCCAATATCAAATCTCAACAGGGCAAATGATAAGAACAGAAATGTCTTCTAAAGAAAAACTTACTTCAAGCAGGAGGGCTTTCATCGCTTTGCATGTTGTGGCCTCCTCTACCTTCTTACGCCACTGTTTCCTAAGGCTCTCACTGAGAAATGGTCCCGCAATGAGACCACGTAAACTTTCCTCTAGGTATAGGATATATGCTGCAATACTAGAAAGCACCCCCTCCCCGTTCTTCAGAGGAAAAATGCCACTAAATATTTTCACAGCACTTTTGGTTGCCCCTGTTACAGCCGCATTTAACATGCATCCTCTCCTACTCGCTGATGTGAGTTTGCACGAATGACACCAGCCACACCTTTCCCTGGTAATTTCCTTCTTATCAGGACTTGGCCAGAAGAAACTTGAGGCAACTAACGAAAATGCTTTCACCTGTAGCAAGATGTTACTTGAGGCAGCTTTCTTGGCATTACTAAACTTGGATTGATCAGGTTCATGGGTTTCCTCTGACAATAGGACAGCCAACGTAGCAGCAGCTGATGCAGCCAATTCTCCATTTGAGTAGTGATTAATGTATGCATGAGGTTTAAATGATAAATCCTTGTGTGTAATGCCACCAGGAACGAAACTCTTCCCCTGTGTTCCACTTGATCTACCTAAAACAGGACCGCCAGCATAGCTTGAAGCAGATGCGCAGAGGCCAAACGCATTTTGGATATTATTTTTACTGGAACTACTTGCATTATCAGGCTTAATCAGGTCTGACGACACCTCATCTCCCCCTTCTTTTTGCATGGGAGCTAAATTAGCCTCCACTGCTCTTAAATGAGAGATCACACCTCCAGGCAGATCCCAGTATTCTGAGATCGCTTGGCATATACACAGATATTCCAGTCTATGGTTCGTTGCAGACAAAAGTACCAGTACAACTTTTGGAATGTCAGTGACACTGTAGTATTTGATATCTGCATCCGCATGTACATAAATTTTAAGCCTGCGATATAAGGGACATAGATTAGAATTGAAGGATTAGAATTGAAAGATCAGATCTATTTCCATAAATTTGAAAGAAAGTATCTGATATAAGGCGACGAAAACATACACTATTAAGTGGTTGCATGTACCCAAGAAGAGCCGCCCATGTGGATCCACTCCAAAATAAACTGCTCCCCTGAGTGACGTTTTATGAGTAATCGCTGGCCCCAATTTGTTAATAGTGCATTCTGGACAATACCACGGCCCGTCTGGTATATACATTTTGAGCACGCCAATGCATCTTGAGTGATATGCTAAAGGGCATCCATCACAGCACAGCAACGTTCCATCCATGCCGCAGAGCCTACATTCATCACTGTTTCCATCCAGATCTGAGCCGACTCCGTTAAGACCACCATCAGTACGTCTTGAACTCAAATTTGTAGGCTCGTTCATTGCAACAAACTCACTATGCTCTTTCTCCTTGCAAGCGGAGGTTTTAGCAAATCTAGGGTGGACCCTTCTAGGGCCACTTTCAGGAAGATCAGCATTAACTCCATCAGGATCATATCCAACTTCAGATTCTTCTCGAGTATCGATTTCAGCTCTTATATCTGCTACATCAAAGACGTCATCACACAGAATTTGCAGGATCTTCAACTTCATCACTGCGGGTAAGGAATAATACTCTTTCTCCACAAGAAATTCAGAAAACACTTTCCACTGAGACCCACTTGCATGTCCCATGGCAGAAAAGTACTGAACCAAATAAACAGGCCAAGTTAGCGCATCGAGCAAGCTCCAATCAATGCACCTGCATAGGGGAATGCAACAAAATCTCCGAATTGTTATCCACTAAGATAAGGGAGATCCTAAAGGCTAAAACAAGCTCCACAAAAACTATGAATAAAAAGGTTGGCTTATTTTGCAGTCCTTCTACGGTGATATGACTTTTTCTCTTATCTCTTATAAAAGGTTTGTTCAGTGTTTTAAAAATCGGTCTAGGCGTCCATTTAGGCGGCAAATCAGACTTAACCACGATTTTTGTTAAAGGTTTATGCGTTCAAAGTCTCGGTCTAGTTGCCCACTTAATCAATAATACGTGCCTAATTAGCGCAACACATCTGTTCAAAAACTCTAAAGAACAAGAGCTGTATGTGCTTACCTCAAGCAGTTTGAAGCCACCTCACACTCCTGTGATGAGAGTCTCTCAAGATGAACCTTCAGCGCCTGCATCAAGGCCACATGAACGGCATCAAGCAAAGAATTCGGTCCTGAGAAATTCAACGCTCCCACAAACTCATCCAATCCAATCGGGTAGATATACAGCTGAACACTGAACGATCTTAAGAACCCGTATACAGATAACAGATGCACCACAGCCTCCTCAGGGATCCCAATCGTTCCTGACGAACAAGGCAAATCCACAGGAGGAACTTGAACAAGAGGAGACGTTGTAGTTTCGATATCTAGATCCCTGCTATCTTCACACTCTTCTGCACCAGAGCCTGAGCTACTAGTACTACTACATGTAGTAGCCACCTCAATCTCATTTACTGTTTTCTTCTTTTCTTCCTTCTTCATTACAAGATGATCGAGTTTACCTCTTCTACAACGCAACTCATCATCAAAGTAACCATCCCCAATAATCAACTTCCGAAGATAGCAAGTTTTCAAATCCTCAAAACAACCATCCTCATACTCAACTATGTACAGCCCAGAACTGTAGGAAACTACTTTCCCTAGAGAGACTCTACTGTCATCAAACTCTTTCAACACGTAGCTACCGAGTAAGGATCTGGGAACTGCCGGTTTAATCTCCAGAACCGGTCTCTTCCCTCGGTTAGAGACACCGTTCTGATCCTCTGCCCTAGGGCGTTTCCTAGGTCTACCTCTAGGTCTAGCCACCTTCCCTTCCATCAATCCCTAGATCTAAAAATCAATCTCAATCCCTATGATTTCCAGAAAGCTTACTCCTTCGCCAGATCAAAATCTGAAAATCGAAGATCAAGCAGGAGAGATCAGAACCATGATCCAGCGATAAAAAGAGCTCCTTTGCCGATAAAATCTGAAATCTTGATTTCACTTTGAGCTTTCGAAATGGATTCGGAAGGAGAGAATTGAAGCTGAGACCTTTGATAAACGCTATGAATGATGCAATTAGAGAGGTTTCGTAGAGAGAGCTTTCGATTTTGTCGAGAGAGAGACGAATGGCTCCACTGCAACTTCTCACTTCTGAGTTTTGTGGTCTATTGTGAAACGAGTTACAACTCGGCAATCGGGTTGCCCGGATCCACACCCGTTAAATATCTTTAAACGTCGTCGTTTTTCGTGTTTTCATTTTCACTTTTATCGCTAAAAATTAAGTAATAGAATGGCGGGAATTTGGAGACTGGAGAGATCCGTCAATAACTGTTTGATAGACTGCAAGTGATACCTCCTCCCATGTGATGTGAGTGTGACTACAGTTTTTTGAGATGGCAAAGAATTATTTCTATTAATTAATATTAATGTAATGGACTGTAACTTATATGTACAAATTCTTTTTTTTTTTGTTTCTTCATCGTATTAAGGTAGAGTTTACTCTTGAGGATTATTTATATTCATTAACCGTTTATGGGATCCTTAAAAAAAAAAAAATTTGATTTTTTTTTCCTTAAAAAAAAAAATTTGATTTTTTTTTCCTTAAAAAAAAAAAATTGATTTTTTTTTCCTTAAAAAAAATTGAACCAATCACGGGCTGATACGTGTCGGTGGGGTCTGCAAACAGTGCAAACTGGCCCAAGAGCGATTCTTAATTCGCGACTTTGGGAACCGTTTTTTCAAAAAAAAGTGGGGCCCACACACTAATTTCCTGCAGAAACCGGTTTAGGAAACCGCCATAATCATGCTCTTAGTTTTACTGCAGTGGACTGGTTATACGTGAAAAAAGTTTTTTTTTGTTTTTCATCATATTTAGGCGGCGTTACTCCTTAGAATTTCTCCAGTAGGAAGCGATCTTTGAGTTCCAAAGTAAAAAAAACTGGTTAATATATCAGCATCTTAAACTTTGTATTCATTCTTATCAAGTTTGTCATTTGCTGTCTGATCCTTTGGAATTTGGATGGTTATGATCTTCCTGCTTCGTTGCTCCAACTAAACAAGGTCAGGATCATCTGAATCTAGATGCATGGCGGAGATGAAAATGAGCAGTGTATCAGCGATATGGTGATCTTGATATGATAATATTGTTAGTGTTGGGGATGGTTCTGGATTAAAGGTATTGTCAATTCCAAGACTGTTTGCGTCTTATATATTCAACAGTAGAAATTTATTGGGAAAAATACGTTAAGAACTTATGCAACAGGAAATGTAAACTCCACATAAACCTCTGTGTGAGCTTCGTCTATATCAAAAGCAGGCATTTCATTGGATGACCTCACTGGAGAAAGGAAATTGCACTGATGAGGCAGAAACACAGCTTCACCCATGCAGCTTGGGAAGCATACTGTTTAGCAGAGAAGCTTATGTGTTCTATTGTGTGCCAACTTTAGTGCGAGTTAGATGGAATATTTACTGTTTAATGTCAATAGGAGGGAGCTAGTTGTCTACCTGATTCTTTTTTTTTTGCCAAATATAAAATATGAAAGAGTTTGTAATGTTACAAAAAAAAGTTAAAATCAAATAAGAATCAACCTTGGCAATAATAATAAAAACAAGGTTAATCCTTAGAGAATGTAGATTAGAATGAATTACAATCACTAGTGATGCTACAATACACTTTCCTCTTGCACACTTCAAACGGCAAGATCATAACCTCATTAGCATGCCCACCTACGTACAAACAATTAATGTTTGATTTATCAATTTAGATTTTATCATTCTCTTATATAGCTGTTTCGTAATAAGATAATATATCATAACACCTTTGCAGATTCTAGCAGACACAATGCGTCTTGGAAAGAATGCAATGACCATCTAATCTATTAAAATAGAATTACAAAATAAAAATACATTTTAATTTTGCAAGTTATTTACACTACAATATAACTGATATATTTAATGAACTTATTTTTAAATTTTTGTTGTCTTTTACGGATTAATAAATGTATGTTATAAATTTATTTTAAATAGAAAAAAATGTCTAAAGCTTAGTATTAACTCCACAAAATATTCTTAATATCAAGGACATTCCAAAATTTAAGGTATCTCTAATTTATTGCTATCAAATTAACTTAAAAAGAAATCAATCTTTTGTAGTATATTCTTGACTAAAAAGATAAACAATTAAGTATTAGGAAACATAAAATAAAAATGAACAACGAGATTATTTTCATATATATACTATTACATATATAAAATAATGTCAATGTTTCAATTAAAACTGTTAATAGAATATTTGAAACACGAATATTCCTTTTATAAAATTACTTCATAGTAGAAAATTAAATGTTCTATTACAAATCATAATATAAAATCTTAAGTAACCAAATATGATATAATCTAAAATATTTAAAATTAATTTGGAATATTTTATCGTAAAATATTTTATAAATTAATTTTTTTTTAAATTAATGTAAAATATTTTGTCTTAAAAATGGCATCCAATACCTAACTATTTATTCCTAAGAACTAAAAATGTTTAAAACACATGTAAATAATCAATTAACATCACCAATTGAAACATTATTATGTAAAATAAAAATTGTTTATAAATATGTATTTTATGCATATTTACATTATTGATTCTATTGGAAAGAAAATATAACAAGACAAATATATATATATATATATATATATAATTGGCTAATACTATTTATGTTGAAAACACAATAAAATTATTGTTGATATCTCTTAACAATTTTTGTGTTTAAAAAGTACATATTAAATAATTATTTAATATTGGTAAGTTTCTAATATATATATATATATATATATGTATATATATATATATATTTAATCTTATAACTAAATTTTTGGTAGTGTTTTAGTTAAAATATTTGCGCGGGCGTGCGAGTCAAAATCTAGTATCACTTAATTATGCTTACTCATTCTTGGAAAGCTCCATCAGCTAGGTTTCTATGCTCCAACAATGAATGAGACAAAGTGATCAGCTGTTTTTCGATGAGTTCACTAGTCCTTCAATGAAGGCAACTAATTTTTTAGGTTTTGATAAGACGCTTCTTGAACAACAAAGTGCCCTTGGAAATGGCGGTAGCCTAATTGTATGTCCGATGACTCTTTTGTCATGGTAAGAAAGCTCCATCGGCTAGGTTTCTATGCTCCAACAATGAATGAGACAAAGTGATCAGCTGTTTTTCGATGAGTTCACTAGTCCTTCAATGAAGACAACTAAATTTTTAGGTTTTGATAAGACGCTTCTTGAACAACAAAGTGCCCTTGGAAATGGCGGTAGCCTAATTGTATGTCCGATGACACGTGTAGGGATAAATCTAACAGCTGCGTCCATTCTTTTGTCATGGTAATACTTTAATGTCACTTAAAGATCATATTGGCTCGTATAGGATCTATAGACCATTTAATATCTCATGCAAAATATGGAAATGGAGTAGTAGTTCATGCCACCTTGGTTTTCAAAAGTTTGTAAAGGAGTATTGATTGCACTATAGTCTATACAAAATAGGTTTTGAAGCCGTTTCAATTGATAAGAAAACCAAATTGTGTCGTATAGGATCCATGGTGTATCCCAGCGGTAGAGGAACAAGCTGTTATGTGTATTCATTGTATAGGACCACTAAGGAAGTCAAAATCAGAAGATTCATATCACTAAGTTACTTTCTTCTTTCTCAGCCGTCAAATCCTCATTTACCATATAAAACTATCGTTGATGCTATGTCCAATATCAGGAAACGTGTTGATTGTTAGAAACTTCTGGGAAATGTTTTTTTTTTGCCTTTGTGAAACCTAGGGACAGTAGCGGCCCAGAGGGGAAGCGGAGGAAGCTCGGGCTTCCGGCCTTTATTTCTATAAGTAATATTTTGGACGTAAAATTACAGAAATCTGCAAGTAGTCCAGTCCCATGGTAAATGTAACAATGCAATACTGAGAAGGTGTCGAGATCAAAACTCCTGGCCTCCATTCAAACATATTTTTAGAATTTTTTTATCAATTAATAGGACTTAATTATTTTTTGTGCTTCTGGTCTTATTATTCTCGGCATTGCCTAGGGAACAGTTGAAGAGAGAATGGAAGCAGTATAGAGGAGCTCAAGATGTTATTTACCAGAAACTGTATGAAACTTCTCTCAAGCATGATGCCTGAATACCATCATACAGTTCTATGTATGGTAAATCTTTAACATGAAACTTGTCGCATTTTATTCAACGTAACAGAAAATGGGTTTTGTTCTTCCAAAAGATTATGGACAATTGTGACATTCAGGGAGAATATCCAGAGGCTTGCAAGTGTATCTTCAGCATATATGGGTTTTTGTTATTAATAGATCTAGAGCTCTTTGTGATTGGAGTTCAAATTAATTATTTTGTTTAACTCAATGTGGTAACTGGCCTGTACTATTTAATTCGTTTTTGTACATGGTGTGTATTCTTTTACTGGTAGAATATGTACTCAATTCAAACACTTTGTAGGTATTATTATTGCAATTTTTTTATGACAGCCAACTTTGTAATTTACGACGTAGAACTTGTCGTCAATTTATGTACTTGTAGTACCACTACACACATATTGCATCCCGAGCCATCTGCACTGAAAATTTCTCAAATGAAATATTTCACTAAAAATAATATTCTTTTAATGAAAATGTTTTTCTAATGCTGAGTTATTATGATATTACAATTACAAGAAAGATTATAGACAATTCGATAACCGACAATATAACTTTTATTATGAGGATATATGTCTAGTTACAACATTTGAGCCTTCCTATGAAAATTCATACATGATCAGGTCTATTTGTACCATGTTGAAGATACCTTGTACAAATTTCTTCTTTAATCTGCATAATTATTTAATAATCGTTTTTCCAAAAATTGAAACCAGTCTTACAAAGATCTACGTTTAACTGCATCATTTGAACCGTCATTCGGATGTATACAAATTAATGAATCCTTAGTCAAACCATTAGACTGGAAGGCTTCCACTAATGAAGATGTTTTAGCATGGTTTTCTTAGAGTTTTAAAAGATTTTTTATTAAAATAATCTTATTTTGGTGAAAGCCTCTGCTCGAAATAGGGGTGGACGTTCGGGTTTGGGTCGGGTATTTTGGATTTTTGGTATAGAGATATAGAACTTGTTCGGGTATTTCTGTACTTCGGGTTGGTTTCGGGTATTTTTACTTCGGGTTCGGTTATTTCGGATCGGGTTCGGATATTTCGATTTTGAAAAAAAAAATATTCATTTCTCAAATTTCTTGTATTTAAAAATATAACTTTCACTTAACTAATTTTGTTTAATAGATTGAATGGTTATTAGATTTGGACATAACATTTTGAAACAAAAAAAAGACATTAATTTGGTTATTGTTTTTAAATTTTGGATGTAACTTTTTGTTAATTGTTGAAATAAAAAATTTGACATGCATTTTAAGTGACTAGCAAATTATTTTCTCCGTAGTTCTATGTATATCATATGAACTTAAAGTATGTGTAGTATCAATATAAATATTTTATATAAAATGAGAGATATAAACTAGAAATATATGGTTAATTATACATATGTTTATTTTTGATACCCATTCGGGTTCGGATATTACATGTTCGGGTTCGGATATTCAATCTCTCCTAATTCAATATCCGTTTGGATATTTTGCAACTTCGGTTCGGATTTCGGTTTGGGTTTTTCAGATCGGATTCGGGTGCGGCTTCGGATATCGGGTAAAGTGTCACCTCTGGCTCGAAAGATCCTAATATGAATGTCCTAGCCTAACTATACTGCTAAAGTCTCGTCTTCTAGTGTTTAATTGTTAAGTTTCCTTTTTTTGTCAAAATAATTGTCAACTTTCCTCTATAACGATCTTTCACTTTTTATCCTCTATAACGATAATATGTATCTCAAGTTAGGTAACAACGTGTCTGAGTTTTGTGGCTCTTAAATAATTTATACATTTTATATATCAATAATAAAGAATCTCCACAGCTGTATTTACAACGAGTAACTGAGTCATAACTCACATCACGCAACTAATCCAATATGTTTTGCATACTGTTCAGAGTCTATTAAAGTATATAACATATTATATACATTATACATGTTATAGTTGGGAGAATGAGAGGTTATTATAATTCCGCATTGTAATTTGTAAACAAAATTTATTTGAGGCTTTTGAACCAAAAAAAAAATTTATTTCAGGCTAATCAAAATAATTTGTATCTCTTGTTTTTAAAAAAAATCAAAATATAAATGAATGGATAAATCATCTAGAAAAGAAGTGTAGATCATCACTAATCAATGCCTTGGATGGAGGAGGAAAAGGAAAGACGTATGATAAATTGGCTTAGAAATTCAAAGATATTCTATTGGAGTCGTAATAAAAACAAAACAAAAATTAAGTAAATCAACCAAAAAGCAAAAAGGGAATTAAGTCAATTCGATTTTGATTTTTCCACTACAAACACTACAATTTCCGGATTTGTTGTATATGTAACGCACAATTTAAACTCTGCTCAATTTTATATAAGAAAATATTGTAGCTGAATGTTCATATTATATTAATACTGAGATAAAAAAAATGGGTTTCTACTTTCTATATTATATAGAAATTGTGAAATTTGAGTTCAAACCGGAAAAAAAAATTCAGAAGAAACTCTTAACGCACCACACATCTATATGTCAACACGATGATTTGTCTTTATACGTTGGCATTACGCTTATTTGTCAAAGAAACCTTAATTTTATGAAGTATGAACATGAATATAAGATAATGTCCACAGACATTTGTCCTTAGATTGAGGAGCTTTCGGACCTAAAGTAAAATTAATCTGCATTGTTTAGACTCTGGGCTTGCATGATTTAATGGGGGTGGTTTGCAATTTCCAACGCTAAACATTATTGCAGAAAAGTAAACCAAACTAAAATTTACCATATCGAATACTTTCTATTTGGGGTATCTCAACTTATTAATTACTTAAGTAGTAACTTTTAGAGCCTGACAAATAGTACGTAAATAGTGATGATCCACATGCGTAAAGCAGGGGATATGTTTTCAGTTAGTTATCTAGCTCATTGTCGGAAAACAAACAATACTCCTTTGAAGGAGTATATGTTTTTCGGTATCGATAAAGTTCAGTCCAAAGTTTCAGCTCGCTATAGAGACTATCTGGAACCTTTGAAGGAATGTCCTCATAACAAGTTCCATCACATGGACGGCGTACTATGAATAATCTATTCGGTTTCTAAAACGTATAACTCAATCTACACTAAGTACACAGACGCTAGGAGTTAGACAATGTAAGAACAAAATGGCGGCGGCAATGACAATGTACGCTATTCAGAGTTGTTCTTACTGTCGCAGCTTGTACAATGAATATATGTTAGACCAGGATTATACGGCAGTTTGCAGATCCAGCAAACAGGCCCCGAATTGTGTTGATGAGATTGTGCAGCCAACAGAATATGCTGCTGTCTGAAGCTAACACCTGTGTCTTCCAAGTTCTTCTTTCTCCATATGACTCCCCAAGACAGTGTCTTGTGTTTACTCTTATTACAATCAGGAGTGATTTGTTTAGCTCCTGAAGCGTTGTCGCGTGTGTTGGAAGACTGAAACTGTTGAATAAGAGGCTGCTTAATCTGTGTCTTAATGGTTGGAGTGACTGCGTTTTGATGTTGTCCATTGATCACAATAGAGGGTGTTGTTGGATGTCTATGATTGATATTGATTAGTGAACGAGCTCTTGCAAGGTAGCACCGTTTGCATGTTACATGAATATCAACCTTCTCAGCTGTGTGTTGTGTACTCATAGTACATCCCTTGTGACAGAAACCTGAAAGGCAAAAAGAAGATTCCACGCTTAAATCACAACCAATTCTTCCGTGAAACCCCTCAATAGAAAAGAAAGACAATATAAGATACCAACCTCCGCAAGCACTGCATGTTGTTGCATCCCTAAAGACATGTAGAGAACAGGAACAAGAAGTTAATGATGTACACAAGTCTTCTTTCTAACGATATCCTGAAAGGTGAAGAGAGCTATAAAGAGTGTACCTCAGTAAAACATCAAGATGGCATGACGCACAAGAACACTTCACCGTGTTGTCCCTCCTAGAGGCAAGATAACAAAATATGTTTGCTCGAGAAGCTTTCAGCTGCTTTTTCTGGAGCTTTGAGATTCTTTTTGATGGCTTCTTGATAAAAGGCACATGGACCACTCTATGCAAACTTTCTTCATATTCTTTGGTCAAATATAAGGGAACGCGTGTTTCAGCGAACCAAAACTTTTCGTTTCCATCTTCAGTTTTCTCGACTTCGATGACATTCTTCATGACACGAGACGGAAGGTGCTTTTGATTTCCAAAGGCAACTCCATATCTAACCTTGCTATCAATAATCTTTTTGTCACATATACTAGCGTTCCTGAAAACAGCGGCCTCTGTCTCGGGACCTTTAACATCTTGTAAGTTTTGTTCTGGGCGTACAAGTTCACTCCATCTTATATTCATATCCAGGTATCTAACCTGGCTCAGAATCAGCTCAAATTCAGGGGGACAGCAAACAAACATAGAGACGCAATCATTTGAAAAACCATTGATGGTGGAAGACAAACCTGAAGAGCAAGCTGAGAAATGTTTTTGCTACTTTCAACTGCAGCTTTCCACATTGACCGTCTGCTTCTTTTAGGAATGTAAGAGCCATCACCATAATTAAATTCAGGAAACTTTTTAAGACCACCTAATAAAAAAACAAACAAATTAGCATCATGCCAGAGTAAATCAAACAGGATAAACTTGCCAAACAAAAATTACCTTGCCAAGCTGCTTTCCTTATCATTGGCTTCAACAATACTGCCTTCAGGAGAATAACTTTTGATAACTTCCCTCCTCGCCACCAAGTAAAGCTATCATCATTAGAACCCTCGGCAGTAACTTCAGCCTGGTTCCTCTGCTTCCTCTTACCAGGTCCACGTTTCTGTGTAGCCCCAACAGTAACTCGAGCGCTTTGAAAAATAGAATGTTCTATCAGCCAATCATCTATTAGTTTAAACCAGTCGCTTGACAGAGCTATACTGCAAATATTTTCCTCAAGCTGCAAACAAGTAAAATGAACAGTATCATGCCAATGAAAACACGGTTAATATAATGACAAATTATAGACTGTTAACATATCACTAGATTGTTGCCAATATCAAATCTCAACAGGGCAAATGATAAGAACAGAAATGTCTTCTAAAGAAAAACTTACTTCAAGCAGGAGGGCTTTCATCGCTTTGCATGTTGTGGCCTCCTCTACCTTCTTACGCCACTGTTTCCTAAGGCTCTCACTGAGAAATGGTCCCGCAATGAGACCACGTAAACTTTCCTCTAGGTATAGGATATATGCTGCAATACTAGAAAGCACCCCCTCCCCGTTCTTCAGAGGAAAAATGCCACTAAATATTTTCACAGCACTTTTGGTTGCCCCTGTTACAGCCGCATTTAACATGCATCCTCTCCTACTCGCTGATGTGAGTTTGCACGAATGACACCAGCCACACCTTTCCCTGGTAATTTCCTTCTTATCAGGACTTGGCCAGAAGAAACTTGAGGCAACTAACGAAAATGCTTTCACCTGTAGCAAGATGTTACTTGAGGCAGCTTTCTTGGCATTACTAAACTTGGATTGATCAGGTTCATGGGTTTCCTCTGACAATAGGACAGCCAACGTAGCAGCAGCTGATGCAGCCAATTCTCCATTTGAGTAGTGATTAATGTATGCATGAGGTTTAAATGATAAACCCTTGTGTGTAATGCCACCAGGAACGAAACTCTTCCCCTGTGTTCCACTTGATCTACCTAAAACAGGACCGCCAGCATAGCTTGAAGCAGATGCGCAGAGGCCAAACGCATTTTGGATATTATTTTTACTGGAACTACTTGCATTATCAGGCTTAATCAGGTCTGACGACACCTCATCTCCCCCTTCTTTTTGCATGGGAGCTAAATTAGCCTCCACTGCTCTTAAATGAGAGATCACACCTCCAGGCAGATCCCAGTATTCTGAGATCGCTTGGCATATACACAGATATTCCAGTCTATGGTTCGTTGCAGACAAAAGTACCAGTACAACTTTTGGAATGTCAGTGACACTGTAGTATTTGATATCTGCATCCGCATGTACATAAATTTTAAGCCTGCGATATAAGGGACATAGATTAGAATTGAAGGATTAGAATTGAAAGATCAGATCTATTTCCATAAATTTGAAAGAAAGTATCTGATATAAGACGACGAAAACATACACTATTAAGTGGTTGCATGTACCCAAGAAGAGCCGCCCATGTGGATCCACTCCAAAATAAACTGCTCCCCTGAGTGACGTTTTATGAGTAATCGCTGGCCCCAATTTGTTAATAGTGCATTCTGGACAATACCACGGCCCGTCTGGTATATACATTTTGAGCACGCCAATGCATCTTGAGTGATATGCTAAAGGGCATCCATCACAGCACAGCAACGTTCCATCCATGCCGCAGAGCCTACATTCATCACTGTTTCCATCCAGATCTGAGCCGACTCCGTTAAGACCACCATCAGTACGTCTTGAACTCAAATTTGTAGGCTCGTTCATTGCAACAAACTCACTATGCTCTTTCTCCTTGCAAGCGGAGGTTTTAGCAAATCTAGGGTGGACCCTTCTAGGGCCACTTTCAGGAAGATCAGCATTAACTCCATCAGGATCATATCCAACTTCAGATTCTTCTCGAGTATCGATTTCAGCTCTTATATCTGCTACATCAAAGACGTCATCACACAGAATTTGCAGGATCTTCAACTTCATCACTGCGGGTAAGGAATAATACTCTTTCTCCACAAGAAATTCAGAAAACACTTTCCACTGAGACCCACTTGCATGTCCCATGGCAGAAAAGTACTGAACCAAATAAACAGGCCAAGTTAGCGCATCGAGCAAGCTCCAATCAATGCACCTGCATAGGGGAATGCAACAAAATCTCCGAATTGTTATCCACTAAGATAAGGGAGATCCTAAAGGCTAAAACAAGCTCCACAAAAACTATGAATAAAAAGGTTGGCTTATTTTGCAGTCCTTCTACGGTGATATGACTTTTTCTCTTATCTCTTATAAAAGGTTTGTTCAGTGTTTTAAAAATCGGTCTAGGCGTCCATTTAGGCGGCAAATCAGACTTAACCACGATTTTTGTTAAAGGTTTATGCGTTCAAAGTCTCGGTCTAGTTGCCCACTTAATCAATAATACGTGCCTAATTAGCGCAACACATCTGTTCAAAAACTCTAAAGAACAAGAGCTGTATGTGCTTACCTCAAGCAGTTTGAAGCCACCTCACACTCCTGTGATGAGAGTCTCTCAAGATGAACCTTCAGCGCCTGCATCAAGGCCACATGAACGGCATCAAGCAAAGAATTCGGTCCTGAGAAATTCAACGCTCCCACAAACTCATCCAATCCAATCGGGTAGATATACAGCTGAACACTGAACGATCTTAAGAACCCGTATACAGATAACAGATGCACCACAGCCTCCTCAGGGATCCCAATCGTTCCTGACGAACAAGGCAAATCCACAGGAGGAACTTGAACAAGAGGAGACGTTGTAGTTTCGATATCTAGATCCCTGCTATCTTCACACTCTTCTGCACCAGAGCCTGAGCTACTAGTACTACTACATGTAGTAGCCACCTCAATCTCATTTACTGTTTTCTTCTTTTCTTCCTTCTTCATTACAAGATGATCGAGTTTACCTCTTCTACAACGCAACTCATCATCAAAGTAACCATCCCCAATAATCAACTTCCGAAGATAGCAAGTTTTCAAATCCTCAAAACAACCATCCTCATACTCAACTATGTACAGCCCAGAACTGTAGGAAACTACTTTCCCTAGAGAGACTCTACTGTCATCAAACTCTTTCAACACGTAGCTACCGAGTAAGGATCTGGGAACTGCCGGTTTAATCTCCAGAACCGGTCTCTTCCCTCGGTTAGAGACACCGTTCTGATCCTCTGCCCTAGGGCGTTTCCTAGGTCTACCTCTAGGTCTAGCCACCTTCCCTTCCATCAATCCCTAGATCTAAAAATCAATCTCAATCCCTATGATTTCCAGAAAGCTTACTCCTTCGCCAGATCAAAATCTGAAAATCGAAGATCAAGCAGGAGAGATCAGAACCATGATCCAGCGATAAAAAGAGCTCCTTTGCCGATAAAATCTGAAATCTTGATTTCACTTTGAGCTTTCGAAATGGATTCGGAAGGAGAGAATTGAAGCTGAGACCTTTGATAAACGCTATGAATGATGCAATTAGAGAGGTTTCGTAGAGAGAGCTTTCGATTTTGTCGAGAGAGAGACGAATGGCTCCACTGCAACTTCTCACTTCTGAGTTTTGTGGTCTATTGTGAAACGAGTTACAACTCGGCAATCGGGTTGCCCGGATCCACACCCGTTAAATATCTTTAAACGTCGTCGTTTTTCGTGTTTTCATTTTCACTTTTATCGCTAAAAATTAAGTAATAGAATGGCGGGAATTTGGAGACTGGAGAGATCCGTCAATAACTGTTTGATAGACTGCAAGTGATACCTCCTCCCATGTGATGTGAGTGTGACTACAGTTTTTTGAGATGGCAAAGAATTATTTCTATTAATTAATATTAATGTAATGGACTGTAACTTATATGTACAAATTCTTTTTTTTTTTGTTTCTTCATCGTATTAAGGTAGAGTTTACTCTTGAGGATTATTTATATTCATTAACCGTTTATGGGATCCTTAAAAAAAAAAAAATTTGATTTTTTTTTCCTTAAAAAAAAAAATTTGATTTTTTTTTCCTTAAAAAAAAAAAATTGATTTTTTTTTCCTTAAAAAAAAATTGAACCAATCACGGGCTGATACGTGTCGGTGGGGTCTGCAAACAGTGCAAACTGGCCCAAGAGCGATTCTTAATTCGCGACTTTGGGAACCGTTTTTTCAAAAAAAAGTGGGGCCCACACACTAATTTCCTGCAGAAACCGGTTTAGGAAACCGCCATAATCATGCTCTTAGTTTTACTGCAGTGGACTGGTTATACGTGAAAAAAGTTTTTTTTTTGTTTTTCATCATATTTAGGCGGCGTTACTCCTTAGAATTTCTCCAGTAGGAAGCGATCTTTGAGTTCCAAAGTAAAAAAAACTGGTTAATATATCAGCATCTTAAACTTTGTATTCATTCTTATCAAGTTTGTCATTTGCTGTCTGATCCTTTGGAATTTGGATGGTTATGATCTTCCTGCTTCGTTGCTCCAACTAAACAAGGTCAGGATCATCTGAATCTAGATGCATGGCGGAGATGAAAATGAGCAGTGTATCAGCGATATGGTGATCTTGATATGATAATATTGTTAGTGTTGGGGATGGTTCTGGATTAAAGGTATTGTCAATTCCAAGACTGTTTGCGTCTTATATATTCAACAGTAGAAATTTATTGGGAAAAATACGTTAAGAACTTATGCAACAGGAAATGTAAACTCCACATAAACCTCTGTGTGAGCTTCGTCTATATCAAAAGCAGGCATTTCATTGGATGACCTCACTGGAGAAAGGAAATTGCACTGATGAGGCAGAAACACAGCTTCACCCATGCAGCTTGGGAAGCATACTGTTTAGCAGAGAAGCTTATGTGTTCTATTGTGTGCCAACTTTAGTGCGAGTTAGATGGAATATTTACTGTTTAATGTCAATAGGAGGGAGCTAGTTGTCTACCTGATTCTTTTTTTTTGCCAAATATAAAATATGAAAGAGTTTGTAATGTTACAAAAAAAAGTTAAAATCAAATAAGAATCAACCTTGGCAATAATAATAAAAACAAGGTTAATCCTTAGAGAATGTAGATTAGAATGAATTACAATCACTAGTGATGCTACAATACACTTTCCTCTTGCACACTTCAAACGGCAAGATCATAACCTCATTAGCATGCCCACCTACGTACAAACAATTAATGTTTGATTTATCAATTTAGATTTTATCATTCTCTTATATAGCTGTTTCGTAATAAGATAATATATCATAACACCTTTGCAGATTCTAGCAGACACAATGCGTCTTGGAAAGAATGCAATGACCATCTAATCTATTAAAATAGAATTACAAAATAAAAATACATTTTAATTTTGCAAGTTATTTACACTACAATATAACTGATATATTTAATGAACTTATTTTTAAATTTTTGTTGTCTTTTACGGATTAATAAATGTATGTTATAAATTTATTTTAAATAGAAAAAAATGTCTAAAGCTTAGTATTAACTCCACAAAATATTCTTAATATCAAGGACATTCCAAAATTTAAGGTATCTCTAATTTATTGCTATCAAATTAACTTAAAAAGAAATCAATCTTTTGTAGTATATTCTTGACTAAAAAGATAAACAATTAAGTATTAGGAAACATAAAATAAAAATGAACAACGAGATTATTTTCATATATATACTATTACATATATAAAATAATGTCAATGTTTCAATTAAAACTGTTAATAGAATATTTGAAACACGAATATTCCTTTTATAAAACTACTTCATAGTAGAAAATTAAATGTTCTATTACAAATCATAATATAAAATCTTAAGTAACCAAATATGATATAATCTAAAATATTTAAAATTAATTTGGAATATTTTATCGTAAAATATTTTATAAATTAATTTTTTTTAAAATTAATGTAAAATATTTTGTCTTAAAAATGGCATCCAATACCTAACTATTTATTCCTAAGAACTAAAAATGTTTAAAACACATGTAAATAATCAATTAACATCACCAATTGAAACATTATTATGTAAAATAAAAATTGTTTATAAATATGTATTTTATGCATATTTACATTATTGATTCTATTGGAAAGAAAATATAACAAGACAAATATATATATATATATATATATATATAATTGGCTAATACTATTTATGTTGAAAACACAATAAAATTATTGTTGATATCTCTTAACAATTTTTGTGTTTAAAAAGTACATATTAAATAATTATTTAATATTGGTAAGTTTCTAATATATATATATATATATATATGTATATATATATATATTTAATCTTATAACTAAATTTTTGGTAGTGTTTTAGTTAAAATATTTGCGCGGGCGTGCGAGTCAAAATCTAGTATCACTTAATTATGCTTACTCATTCTTGGAAAGCTCCATCAGCTAGGTTTCTATGCTCCAACAATGAATGAGACAAAGTGATCAGCTGTTTTTCGATGAGTTCACTAGTCCTTCAATGAAGGCAACTAATTTTTTCGATGAGTTCACTAGTCCTTTATTTCTATAAGTAATATTTTGGACGTAAAATTACAGAAATCTGCAAGTAGTCCAGTCCCATGGTAAATGTAACAATGCAATACTGAGAAGGTGTCGAGATCAAAACTCCTGGCCTCCATTCAAACATATTTTTAGAATTTTTTTATCAATTAATAGGACTTAATTATTTTTTGTGCTTCTGGTCTTATTATTCTCGGCATTGCCTAGGGAACAGTTGAAGAGAGAATGGAAGCAGTATAGAGGAGCTCAAGATGTTATTTACCAGAAACTGTATGAAACTTCTCTCAAGCATGATGCCTGAATACCATCATACAGTTCTATGTATGGTAAATCTTTAACATGAAACTTGTCGCATTTTATTCAACGTAACAGAAAATGGGTTTTGTTCTTCCAAAAGATTATGGACAATTGTGACATTCAGGGAGAATATCCAGAGGCTTGCAAGTGTATCTTCAGCATATATGGGTTTTTGTTATTAATAGATCTAGAGCTCTTTGTGATTGGAGTTCAAATTAATTATTTTGTTTAACTCAATGTGGTAACTGGCCTGTACTATTTAATTCGTTTTTGTACATGGTGTGTATTCTTTTACTGGTAGAATATGTACTCAATTCAAACACTTTGTAGGTATTATTATTGCAATTTTTTTATGACAGCCAACTTTGTAATTTACGACGTAGAACTTGTCGTCAATTTATGTACTTGTAGTACCACTACACACATATTGCATCCCGAGCCATCTGCACTGAAAATTTCTCAAATGAAATATTTCACTAAAAATAATATTCTTTTAATGAAAATGTTTTTCTAATGCTGAGTTATTATGATATTACAATTACAAGAAAGATTATAGACAATTCGATAACCGACAATATAACTTTTATTATGAGGATATATGTCTAGTTACAACATTTGAGCCTTCCTATGAAAATTCATACATGATCAGGTCTATTTGTACCATGTTGAAGATACCTTGTACAAATTTCTTCTTTAATCTGCATAATTATTTAATAATCGTTTTTCCAAAAATTGAAACCAGTCTTACAAAGATCTACGTTTAACTGCATCATTTGAACCGTCATTCGGATGTATACAAATTAATGAATCCTTAGTCAAACCATTAGACTGGAAGGCTTCCACTAATGAAGATGTTTTAGCATGGTTTTCTTAGAGTTTTAAAAGATTTTTTATTAAAATAATCTTATTTTGGTGAAAGCCTCTGCTCGAAATAGGGGTGGACGTTCGGGTTTGGGTCGGGTATTTTGGATTTTTGGTATAGAGATATAGAACTTGTTCGGGTATTTCTGTACTTCGGGTTGGTTTCGGGTATTTTTACTTCGGGTTCGGTTATTTCGGATCGGGTTCGGATATTTCGATTTTGAAAAAAAAATATTCATTTCTCAAATTTCTTGTATTTAAAAATATAACTTTCACTTAACTAATTTTGTTTAATAGATTGAATGGTTATTAGATTTGGACATAACATTTTGAAACAAAAAAAAGACATTAATTTGGTTATTGTTTTTAAATTTTGGATGTAACTTTTTGTTAATTGTTGAAATAAAAAATTTGACATGCATTTTAAGTGACTAGCAAATTATTTTCTCCGTAGTTCTATGTATATCATATGAACTTAAAGTATGTGTAGTATCAATATAAATATTTTATATAAAATGAGAGATATAAACTAGAAATATATGGTTAATTATACATATGTTTATTTTTGATACCCATTCGGGTTCGGATATTACATGTTCGGGGTTCGGATATTCAATCTCTCCTAATTCAATATCCGTTTGGATATTTTGCAACTTCGGTTCGGATTTCGGTTTGGGTTTTTCAGATCGGATTCGGGTGCGGCTTCGGATATCGGGTAAAGTGTCACCTCTGGCTCGAAAGATCCTAATATGAATGTCCTAGCCTAACTATACTGCTAAAGTCTCGTCTTCTAGTGTTTAATTGTTAAGTTTCCTTTTTTTGTCAAAATAATTGTCAACTTTCCTCTATAACGATCTTTCACTTTTTATCCTCTATAACGATAATATGTATCTCAAGTTAGGTAACAACGTGTCTGAGTTTTGTGGCTCTTAAATAATTTATACATTTTATATATCAATAATAAAGAATCTCCACAGCTGTATTTACAACGAGTAACTGAGTCATAACTCACATCACGCAACTAATCCAATATGTTTTGCATACTGTTCAGAGTCTATTAAAGTATATAACATATTATATACATTATACATGTTATAGTTGGGAGAATGAGAGGTTATTATAATTCCGCATTGTAATTTGTAAACAAAATTTATTTGAGGCTTTTGAACCAAAAAAAAAATTTATTTCAGGCTAATCAAAATAATTTGTATCTCTTGTTTTTAAAAAAAAATCAAAATATAAATGAATGGATAAATCATCTAGAAAAGAAGTGTAGATCATCACTAATCAATGCCTTGGATGGAGGAGGAAAAGGAAAGACGTATGATAAATTGGCTTAGAAATTCAAAGATATTCTATTGGAGTCGTAATAAAAACAAAACAAAAATTAAGTAAATCAACCAAAAAGCAAAAAGGGAATTAAGTCAATTCGATTTTGATTTTTCCACTACAAACACTACAATTTCCGGATTTGTTGTATATGTAACGCACAATTTAAACTCTGCTCAATTTTATATAAGAAAATATTGTAGCTGAATGTTCATATTATATTAATACTGAGATAAAAAAAATGGGTTTCTACTTTCTATATTATATAGAAATTGTGAAATTTGAGTTCAAACCGGAAAAAAAAAATTCAGAAGAAACTCTTAACGCACCACACATCTATATGTCAACACGATGATTTGTCTTTATACGTTGGCATTACGCTTATTTGTCAAAGAAACCTTAATTTTATGAAGTATGAACATGAATATAAGATAATGTCCACAGACATTTGTCCTTAGATTGAGGAGCTTTCGGACCTAAAGTAAAATTAATCTGCATTGTTTAGACTCTGGGCTTGCATGATTTAATGGGGGTGGTTTGCAATTTCCAACGCTAAACATTATTGCAGAAAAGTAAACCAAACTAAAATTTACCATATCGAATACTTTCTATTTGGGGTATCTCAACTTATTAATTACTTAAGTAGTAACTTTTAGAGCCTGACAAATAGTACGTAAATAGTGATGATCCACATGCGTAAAGCAGGGGATATGTTTTCAGTTAGTTATCTAGCTCATTGTCGGAAAACAAACAATACTCCTTTGAAGGAGTATATGTTTTTCGGTATCGATAAAGTTCAGTCCAAAGTTTCAGCTCGCTATAGAGACTATCTGGAACCTTTGAAGGAATGTCCTCATAACAAGTTCCATCACATGGACGGCGTACTATGAATAATCTATTCGGTTTCTAAAACGTATAACTCAATCTACACTAAGTAGAGTATCTCAGTAAACTGACAAATATATATCAAGAAACAAACTAGTCCTCGTCATCCCTCAAACACGTTGTATCACCCACAACTAATACACCGTATGGAAGACTTTACGGCTTAGACCTTATAGACAAACATGCTTCTGTTTTATGCATTAGCTAGACCTATGTACAAGCTGAAAGCACACACCATTAGGTGCTACTAACCACACACCAACCGAGTATGCCATCTAATCCGGATCCTTGACTCAAAATCTAAAACTCGGAAAGTATGATTCTATAAATACTTTATGTGCATATAAAAGATACCAAAATTTAAGCAAACCATTCAAATATCGGGAAATCATTAGTAAACTCTCAACTATATGGAGATCAACTTTTTTCTCTCTACCTAGGCGATTTCCCGTGTATCGCTTCTTCCCTTTTTAATCCTTCAAGTGGGAGGTGATTCTCCATACCGGCCCTTTGGCTACGTTATCGTTTAAGGAAAGATTATTCTCTTCCCATTTTCCAACTTATTAGGTCCTTTCAATCATAACTTTTACTTTCCTTATTCTCCATCTGGTTTCCGTTCCTATGCCCAACTTTCCTTTTCCCGTATCAACGTGCTCATTACGTCTCAATCATTGGATGATTTCTTTCAAATTAGTCAGCGAATTCTGTAGTCTTAATTGCAAATTTACTCTTACAGTGGAGGACTTACTACCGAAGAAAACACAAAGACGCCAGAAGCTTTCTTCACTAAAGAAGATGGCTGAAAATCTCCACAAAGCTATAGGATCTATGTCTATTGTGGATGATGACCCAATCGTACTACCAGACGAGCCACAGTTTAGAGTCTTTGCTGCCAACGACATTAGTCTGATGGGTCGTCTCTTGAATCCAGACTGTCAAATAATGGCAAGGATGATAAACTACATACCTACTGCATGGAGACTCCATGGGAGAGTCCGTGGTATCGCGCTGTCTCGCGATAGATTTCAGTTTATCTTCCAGAGGGAAGAAGACCTTCTTGCTGTATTGAAAGATCGTCCATGGTCCTACAATCATTGGACTTTGCTGCTGGAACGGTGGTGCCCTTCACCACCTCGAGACTTTCTCACATCATTAGAAGTCTGGATCCGATCAAAAACATACCAGTTGAGCACTACACCACAGGCACGACGTTTACGCTAGCAAAAAAGATAGGACACGTGGAAGAGATTGCTTATGATCCCAAAGCTTCTCAGACAACAGACTATGTCAGAGCCAAAGTAACTCTCAAGGTGGATGACCCGGCCTTTAAGCTAAGAATCTCTATCTTCCCTCGGGTGATGTTACTATCATTACCTACGAGTATGAAAAAAATCCATAAACGTTGCTTCTCGTGCTTTCGTCTGACTCATGAGAACTCGCGGTGTCCTTACGCGAAAAAGAAACACCAGGGCGCAGTCTTTAGCAAGCCATCTCTACCTATTACTGAACCTACCACTACAAGAAAACATCAAGGATTCTGAGGGAAAAAATTGTCGGAATTTCGTCGGAATATCGTTATTCCGACGAAATTCCGACGAAACACGTCGTCGGAAATAATTCCTCGGAATTTCTTTTTTCCTCCGAAATCCCTCGGAATTTTCCGACGGAATTCTGAGGAAATAAATTTCCGAGGAAATTCCGAGGATCCCTTGTTTGTCGGAAAAGTCTTCGGAATATACCGAGGGAGAACTTCGTCGGGATAATTCCTCGGAAGTTCATCGATCGATGCGTGTTTGGACATATATACATCGATCGATAGGAGTATACCGACGGACTTTTTCCTCGGTTTATTCCGAGGAACTGTTCCCTCGGTATATTCCGAGGGATCCGTTCCTCGGAATTTTCCGAGGGAGTTGTCCCTCGGAAAATTCCGAGGGAAATGTCCCTCGCTATATTTAAAAAAAAAACGGATCGATCGATGCGTTTTTGTTCAAAAACGCATCGATCGATCTAGTGAAAAATATAATTAATTTCCTCGGAATGTAAAAAATATTAATTTTTTTGAAAAAATAAAATTTCTGAAATTTAAATTCGAAAATATGAAATTAAAAGTAAAATTGAAATCATATTAATTAATATTCAAAGTTTCACAAATAAAAATAAAACATTCCGAGATTGGGGAAAAAAAAACTACGGGTCTGGCACGTCCGGGAACACCTCGTTCGGGTACATCCTCTGCATCATCTCCATCATTTGCTGGTTCAGCCTCCTCTGTGCCTCATAGCCCGCCTGTTGAGCCGCCATCTGGGTCTCCAACAAAGATATTCGATCATCTTTGTCCTTCAACTGAGCCGTAAGTACTTCTGGATCAACAAAGGGCGGTGGTGCAGAAGAAGGAGGAACCGACCGGGTGCGACGACCCAAACCGAACAAACGTCCCTTCTTCTTTGGAACCGACTGAATAGAAAAAAGCCAAATTTAGAAATTTAAACCAAGAAATAAATGAATTGAACTTTAAAAAAAAAGAACTTACGGATTCAACGATTTCGTTGATTCGAAACCGGGACAAGTTGGTCGAAGCCGTCGAAGCGTCATCCTCGGTTTGAAGCTGAGACACTTCGTCTACCACCTGAGTTTGGACCAGGTCGACCACGTCCCTCACAAGACCGTCATCAATCTGGCCGGTCTTCTTGTTGGTATACGCCCTCCTCATTAGGGCGAGATCATCGACCGGCTCGCCATCATTTTCTTCCGCCTTGAAAAAAAACATAAAATTAAAGAAACATTAGAAATTAGAAGAAATGCACAATAAATTTAAATTCTGAAACTCAAATAATTGAAGAAAAAGCGGTTGAACTTACCATGCGATCTCCGAGAGTGGCAATAGATTGAGCACCCAAGTTATGCTTGTAGATGCCCTTCCCTTTACGGTCGCTCCTGCGGTTGGTGGAGTTGGTGGAAGAAGTTTCTTTCGTCTCCTCCTTATCCCAATGCGCACACAACTCCTTCCAGACCGTGTCGTTCATCGACTTTGGGACCTTTTAAAAAAAAAAGAAAAAGTTTAATAAATTAAAAAATAGTTTAATAAATTAAAAAATTGTTTAATAAATTAAATCGAACCTTATTGATTTCTCACTTCTTCTTCCACTCGTGGATCTGCTTCCCATAGTTGTCCATTACTTTATGGACGAAGTGGTGATAGATAAAGAGCGTCTCATCGGAATTCCAGTTGAACTCTTGCTGAAAAAAAAACACAATTAGTAGAAAATTTATATTAAAAATTAAAAATATAAGTAAAAAATTAGAATACTTACCGCAAACTGACGAAACCACAGAACCAGCTTGTCGGTTGGGAAGTGAGTGAAAGTCGGATGTCCACTGTCGAGGGCCGAGTACATCATACGGTTGATCCATGCGCTGATCCCGTTCCCGGATCGGAACCTTATTAAAAGAACAAACGGTTAATAATGAATCCAAATTTAAAGAAAAAAAATGTTTAATTACCATGTTTGACCCCGTCCATGTGGATACGGAGTGAGATACGGAAGATGGTCACGACCGGGCTGTTGAACCAACTCCGCAACCCTCATCACTCCCGGAGGACCCGGAGGAACAGGAGCGGATGCAGCAGCGGGAGCGAGAGGAGCATGAGCGGGTGCAGCAGAGGGAGATGTATGGTTGGAGCTGTGGGGCGAAGGGGAATCCTGAAAATGGCTGGAATCCCGAGACTGGCTCCCCGTACCACCACGACCACGACGCTGTCGAGGCCGGGTCTGATCATCATGAGACCTGTAAATTAAAAAAATATATTTAATAAATACAGAAATATATAAATTAATTTTTTTTATTAAAAAAAATCCCAAATAATTTAATCACAGAAAAAGATTTATATATATTAAATTTTTTAATAAATATATAAAAATAGTTCTAATAAACAAAAAATAGTTTTAATAAATAAAAATTGTTTAATAATTACAATAAAATAGTTTTAATAATATATATATATATATGAAATATTTTTAAATCCCAAATAATAGTATTTAATCACAAAAAAGTTTTATAGATATTTAAAATGTTTTGTAAAATCCAAAAAATCGAATTTATATAGAATTTTTTTTTGTAAAATCCAAAAAATCGAATTTATATAGAAAAATCGTTTTGTAAAATACAAAAATCGATTTTATATACAAAAATCGATTTTATAAATACAAAAAATAAAAAATTATAAAAAAATTCTAAATCAATTCAACAAAACAAATTATTCAACCAAATCACAATTCTAAACCTATTATACAACCAAATCACAATCCTAACCAATCACCCTAACAAAAATCTATCAAAACTACACAAAAACCTAACAAATAGAACCTAAGAGAGTGGGATAGGGTCCTTACATGATTTGTGTAAGAGAAGAGGGAGATCGCCGGAGATATCGTCGGATTTCAGGGGGAAATCGCCGGAGAGGAGGGAGAGAGGCGCAGAGGAAGAAGAGAGAAATGGGGAAGAAGAAGGGGCTCGTGGTTATAAAACCTAGGGTCCGACGGACATTATCCGTCGGAATTCCGTCGGAATTCTAATTTCAATTTTCGCGAAATATTTGCCCGGTAAAATGAAAATATTCCGAGGAAATTCCGACGGATAGTAAAATATCCGTCGGAATTTCCTCGGAATATTCCGAGGAAATACCGAGGAACTAGTGTTTGGGGTTTCAAAACATCAATTTTTTTTGCCGTATTTCATTTCTTATACAATTGTAATGCATACCATTGAGGATTCTTTGTATACATGAGCATAAACCATGAAATAACAAATTTCAAAACTAATTGAAAGTATTCCCTTTACCGTTCATTAAAAGGTACAAGTGTTTCTCTTATGTTGCGAGATTTCGTTCATACAATCGGAAAAGTGTTAATTATACGGTAAGGAACAAATTTTTGACTTCATAATGAACGTAAGACACTTAATAAGGGTTATATAGGTGTTATTCAAACGGCAAAACGTTGTTTTCGGTTTAAAAACCCTATTTCCTCGGAATTTCCTCAGATTATTCCGAGGGAACTCCGAGGAAACCCTCTTCTTCCTCGGAATTTCCTCGGAATATTCCGAGGAAATTCCGACGAACTAGTGTTTGGGGTTTCAAAACGTAATTTTTTAAAAAAAAATGCATCGATCGATGCGTTTTTGAACAAAAACAAATCGATCGATCACAATCTTACGGCGAAACCCTCTTCTTCCTCGGAATTTCCTCGGAATATTCCGAGGAAATTCCGAGGAACTAGTGTTTGGGGTTTCAAAACGTAATTTTTTTTAAAAAACGCATCGATCGATGCGTTTTCGAACAAAAACAAATCGATCGATTACTAGGATGGACCGGGCCGTAAGATTGTGATCGATCGATGAGAGTATCCCATCGATCTATCGACAATCTGAATTGTTCCTCGGAATTTCCTCGGAAAATCTTGTATGTTTTTTTAAAAATGCATCGATCGATGCGTTATAGAACAAAAACGCATCGATCGATTACTAGGATGGACCGGGCCGTTAGATTGTGATCGATCGATGAGAGTATCCCATCGATCGATCGACAATCTGAATTGTTCCTCGGAATTTCCTCGGAAAATCTTGTATGTTTTTTTAAAAACGCATCGATCGATGCGTTATATAACAAAAACGCATCGATCGATTACCAAGATGGCCCGGGCCGTAAGAATGTGATCGATCAATGCGTTATAGAACAAAAACGCATCGATCGATGCGTGTTCGGAAAACAGAATTATAAGGCAAAACCTGACCTTTTTGGATCTAAACCTTAGAACTCTCATCCCCTCCGATTTCCCCTATAATTCGCCCCCCCCTTTCTCTCTCTATAATCATCCGATTTGAACAATTTTAGGCTCTATTCCACTTGATTTTTCGAGCTCTACCTGATTCCTACACTCGTCTTCACCCTAAGACAGGTATACTCCGCGAATCTCCACATTCTGAAATCGTGTTCTTGAGCAATTTTTTGGGTTTTGTGAATTTCTTATTTCCGTGTTGATTCCTTGATCAAATATGCATGAAACAGATGTTTAAACATGGAATAGAACACAATTGTCTGTGATCAACGAGTTTGGAACATGATTTGAGATGATTTAGGGATAGAGAATTTTTTTCAATTTCGTTTTTTTTTATCACAACTCGATTTCGCTTTTCATTTTCATGTTGCTTTGAGTTCTTAATTGATTATAACCATGTTGAGAGCAATGATTCTATTTTGTAGAGAATGAAGCGCACGAAAACATCAGCAAAGAAAAACACACAAGAAGAGGGTTCGTCACAGCTGGAGAAGCAAAGGCCAAAGAAGTGGGATAAGTCTGATACCACCCACTACAACAACATGAAGAAGGTAGCCGTTCCGGCTACACAACTAGCATGTCCTGAGACGATGACAATATTGGGAATCAAAGCAGACATTGAAGGACTGTTCCAGAACATGGGTCTAGGCCAACTATGCAACCTCAAGGAACCCACTTATCCGGAGTTGGTACGCCAGTTCATAGCATCCGCATACGTCACCCGTCCCGATGATAGCCATCAGGAAGGTTTTCTGGCATTCGTAGTGCAGAAAGTATACTATGAGGTATCTTTCACAGACCTCTGCGGACTATTTGGATTGAGTGCGGGGGAGAGGACATCTGGTCTTTATTGGACTTCAGAGCTGTTGAACTTCTGGGAAACGATTGGCACAGGGGTTTATAGATCTTCTCAGGCAAAGGAGTCACTTATCCGGAGCCCAGTACTGAGATATGCGACACGCCTCATTGGCTCATTGCTATACGGGACAACCACAGCCGCATCAGTCACGCAATGGGAGTTGTGCCTCCTGTACCAAGGTGTGAGGCATTTGCTACCGGCATTTGGAAACTCTACATTCCCACCTGCTACTGCCTTCAACATGGGAGCGGTGCTGGCCGCAAACTTAGCAGGATACAAGGGGAAAGTAACCAAATCCAAGAGCAATGCATGTGGATTTGGTGCAGTGATTACTCGGATCCTTAGACATGTGGGTGTAGACTGCGAGAACCAGCAGGTAGCACTGGACAGATCGAACAACATTGCTTGGAACTACCTGGATGTCATTTCTCTAGTAAGTAAGGAGTTCATAGCTGGTCCCCACTCGAGGATCCATCGGGATGGTCCTTACGTCTACGTATTCCAGGACCGAGCGAAGAAAACACTCTACTGCCACCTGCCTCAGATCGGCCTGACTGCTCTACTTTCAGAGGCTGCAGTTGAGTTCCTACCCCCTGCTACCGCACTAGTAGACAAGCCATCCTTCTTCACGCCAAAATATCAGACCAAAGGCAAGGGCGTGGTTGATGAAGAAGGACAAGATGAGGCTGCACAAGCCATTCCAGATGATTCACAACCCCATCAGCTACTCCCATCAGACTCCAGCCAGTACAAGCTGCAAGAGCTTCCACCGAACGCCACTTCGCGCCAGCAACAACATTGGAGAGATCAGAGCATAAAGACAAACAACGACATGCTACACAAGATCTGGGCTGCCATTTCACGTATCAGGCCGTGTCGTTGCCAAAAGGATGATGTAGTTCATCGGGACAACTCTCCATCCAGCTCTGGTTCGGGTTCGAGTGGTACACACAGGGTAAGAAAGAGGTCCAAGAGACCCAACGATGCAGGAACATCTGGAGCAGGAGACGAGGAGTAGGAGCTATCACCGGCTATTTTATTTTCTTTTCTATTCTAACGTTTTATGGTCTTATTTTCTGTTAATTTTGAACTGAGTTTTTTTTTAGGTTTCTTAATTATGAGTTCGTATTTCTTTTACATGGTTTCTTTGTTTTATTTGGTTGTGTTTTGTGTAGCTTTTAATTCGTATTCAGCTTTGCCTTGCTAGATAAACCAAATAACTATTATCCGAGGAAAGAGGTTATATCAAGTGTTCCTCGGAATTTCCTCGGTATTTCTTAAAAAAAAAAAAATAAGTTCAATGGTAGTCTGTTTCCGAGTCATCATCACCAGATGAATCTGAATCTGGATCTTGGTGAAACTCTCCAATCACTGGTTCATCCTCTACGTGAACGACGGCTTCCTCTCCAAAGTCGGTTAAATCGACTACAAGGCCAACTCCAGCTAAATCTTCTGCTGCACTACAGTTGCCGGATGTGCTTGGTTGTAGTGGGTCTTCCAGCTCAGAACTTCCCTGAACTCGGCCTCTCGGGTTGAGTCTTGTAACAGTAACCCATGGATCATCTCTGTTCCTTACCCGGGGGTACTTGATATAACAAACCTGTAACATTTAGAAAAATTATAAATTAATACACATGATGATGAATCATTCTGAATAATTAACATTTAATTACCTGATCGGCCTGGGAAGCAAGAATGAAAGGATCATAATATTGCAGCTTTCGCCTCGAATTTACTGATGTAACACCAAATGCATCTGTTCTCACACCTCGATCTGGGGTGTTGTCGTGCCAATCACAATAGAAAACAGTACAGCGCAATCCAACCATGCCCAAATACTTGATTTCCAAAATCTCATGTATGTGTCCGTAGTATACATCATCTCCTGATGCAGAACAAACGCCAGCATCATAAGTCGTACTCGAACGTCTCCTCTTCTGAGTTGTGAATGCATATCCTCGAGTACAAAATCTCGGATATGACTTCACAACAAAGTTTGGTCCAACGACCATCTCACGTATCCAATCGTCAAATGTTTCACCTCTGGCCAAACCAGCAGACACCTATTAATAGCACATATATATATATATATTATATCAATAAATGTGAATTAGTATAAATATGTGATAAAATATATTTTAATTTGTTTAAAGCACTCACATAAGTAAACATCCATCCAGTAAATTCTCTCTGCTTCATTTCTTCTAGTTCGTCCTCTGTGGCGTATCTATACTCGAACCGCTTTTCTGCCATGAAAATCCTGTATATGATGACAATAATGTAATTAATTAAGATTTAAATTTCAACTTGTTAAAATAAAAATTTGTAAGCTCATTTATTTACCTCTCATATTGAAGAACGTCTTCGCAGTTGGTGAGCAAATATGTTTGCAAATGACTGCGCTCCTGCTCAGTAAGTCGACGGTCCTTTGGTTTTCCGCTAAGTCGTCCAACGTCTGTGAAAATGTCTGGAACCGTAACATGATATGTTGCCCGTTCGCCTCTATCATCATGCCGAGCAGGTCTTCTGTTTTTGGTCTGAACTTCTGCTGGAAAGTAGTACTCGGCAAAGTTTGAAGTTTCTTCATTGATCATCTGTGCGACTATAGAACCTTCCACCCTACTTAAATTTTTCACCATCTTCTTCAAATGGAACATATACCGCTCATACAGATACATCCATCTATACTGCACAGGACCACCAAGTTCCAATTCTCTTGCCAGGTGAATAACAAGATGCTCCATAACATCAAAAAATGAGGGAGGAAATATCTTCTCAAGGTTGCACTGAATCACGGCTATGTTAGTCTTCAAATTTTCAATACCTTCAAGAGTCACTGATCTCGTGCATAAATCGCGGAAGAAACCACTTATCCCTGCAATTGCTTCATGAACATTTCGTGGTAATAGTTCCTTGAAGGCGAACGGAAGGAGGCGCTGCATCATTACATGGCAATCGTGGCTTTTCAAGCCAGTAAACTTTCCTTCCTTTCTGTCGATACAGTTACGCAAATTTGATGCGTAACCGTCTGGAAATTCCACATCGTTTGAAATCCAATCAAAGAACGCATCTTTTCCCGCTGCATCAAGTCGGTATATGGGAAAAGGAGCCCTACCATTCTCATCAACATGAAGTTCTGAACGAGCACATATATCGACTAAATCCAGTCTTGACTTCAAATTATCCTTTGTTTTACCTTGAACATTAAGGATCGTGTTCATGAGATTGTCAAAAAAGTTCTTCTCAATATGCATGACATCTAAATTATGCCTTAGCAGATGATCCTCCCAGTATGGCAGATCCCAGAAAATACTTTTTTTGTGCCAGTTATGTAGTTCTCCAACAGCATCTACCGGAAAACGCTCATGTCCACCGACTTCTGGCGTCCTTTCTGCACCAAAATCTCTTAGTTGTATCTTCAAATCTTTCCCACAAATTTCCGGAGGTGGACTGTCAAACACCCTCTTGTTCTTCGTAAACAAATTCCTACTCCTACGATATGGATGATCAGGTGGTAGGAATCTCCTGTGACAGTCAAACCAACACGTTTTCCTTCCGTGCTTTAGTTGGAAAGCATCAGTGTTATCTTGACAATATGGACATGATAGCCTTCCATGCGTTGTCCATCCAGACAACATACCATATGCTGGAAAATCACTTATTGTCCACATTAGTACTGCCCGCATTTGAAAGTTTTCTTTACACGAAACATCGTATGTTTCAGCACCTTGAGCCCATAGTTGTTGCAACTCATATATTAGTGGCTGAAGAAACACATCAAGTGATCTCTTAGGATGCTCTGGTCCGGGAACGAGAATCGAGAGAAACAAAAACTCTCGTCGCAAGCACAAGTTTGGGGGGAGGTTGTATGGTGTAAGAATGACGGGCCATAGAGAATACTGTCTTCCACTCTTGCCAAACGGACTGAAACCATCAGTACATAATCCAAGGTAGACATTTCTTCTCTCATACGCAAAGTCGGGATACTTTGATTGGAAATGCTTCCACGCTTTTGCATCTGAAGGATGTCTGATCTCACCATCTGTTGAGTGCTCCGCATGCCATCTCATTGGTTGCGCTGTGCGTTCAGACAGATACAACCTCTGCAACCTTTCCGTCAAAGGTAAATACCACATCCTTTTATATGGCACTGGAACTCTTCCACTCGTATCTTTATAACGAGGCTTTCCACAAAATTTGCATGTAACCCGCTGTTCATCCGCCCTCCAATAAATCATGCAGTTGTCGCTGCATACATCTATTACCTGATACGATAAACCAAGACCAGCTACGAGTTTCTGAACCTCGTAGTATGAACCAGGAGCTACATTATCCTCGGGTAGAATACCTTTTACAAAATCAGCAATCGCATCCACACAGTCTTCAGCCAAATTATAATCTGTTTTAATGCCCATCAATCTTGTAGCAGATGATAAAGCTGAATGACCATCTCTGCAACCTTCGTACAATGGTTGCTTTCCAGCATCCAACATATCATAAAATCTCCTAGCTTCTGCATTGGGTAAATCTTCCCCTCTAAAATGATCATTTACCATCTGCTCAGTACCTACACCATAATCTACATCCGTTCTAATTGGTTCTTCTAATCTAACCGCTGGCTGAGGTTCACTAGTACTACCATGTTCATAATCAGTTTCCCCATGATGATACCAAATTTTGTAACTTCGTGTAAACCCACTCAAATATAGATGAGTCCAAACATCCCACTCTTTAATAACCTTTCTATTTTTACAATTAGAGCAAGGACATCTTAACATACCTGTTTTTGCTTCCGGTTGTCGGTGAACTAACCCCATGAATTCAGTTATACCTCGTTGGTATTCTTCCGTAAGCAATCTCGTGTTCGGATCCAAATGAGGTCGATCGATCCAAGAACGAAAATAATTTGAAGAAGACATATTTTTTATGAATCAAATTCGTGTGTAAATAGAGTAAGAGGGAGGATGAAGATATGAAGTGAATGAAGAGGAAGAGGAAGAGGAGTGCTTGTATTTATAGTTTAAATCCTGCCGACATACCGAGGAAATTCCGACGGAATTCCGACGGACAAAACTAGTTCGTCGGAATTTCCTCGGAATTTTGTAAAATCCCCCAACGGCTCTCCAACGGCTATAATATTTCCTCGGAATTCATCGGTTTTTTCCGAGGAACACAGTTTTCCTCGGAATTTCCTCGGAATATTCCGACGGACTGTAGTTTCCTCGGAATTCCGTCGGTATATTCCGAGGAAATTCCGAGGAAACCCAATTTTGTGTTTCCTCGGAATTTCCTCGAAAATTCCTCGGTATATTCCGAGGATTTCATTTTCCGTCGGAATGTCCGTCAGAATACCGCTGTTTTCTTGTAGTGTACCTCTGAAGGTACCGCTGCACCACAGATTGGTGTTACTCCGGCGGAAGCCCCCCGGGGTTTCCCCCTTTGTTCCTGGAACTGTCGGAGGAGGATCAACGTATGGCTATCCAATATGTAACACACTCTGATGACACAGAACGAAGGGCAAGAATTGCACGTGTCAGACAATCTATTGAGGCAACCCCAAAGGTTTAGGATGTCATGTTGAGAATCACTCATGATATAAACAAGAACAAGGGCTATGTTTTCAACTACAATGTGCAAGAGATTGGTTCTTCGGTTCACTCAAGATTGGGTAAGGCCCCAGCCTCCTCTCTCCCGGAACCTCAAATCGCTACTGGTTATGAATCAAAGAACTCTGTTGAGCAGAATAACTCCTCTAACTAAGGTCCAAGGCTCAACGGTTTTCAGACAGGGTTCCTCTCTCCCGTCTGTCTCTACCGGAGCTTTGCGATCGAAAAAGAGGGACAGGAAACGTCCTCCTGCTTGGGTAAGAAGAACCATGGCTAATACGAAACTGAACAGTCTCCCGGTGGAGAATACTGCAACATCTCTCTCCTCCGACTCGACAGGGAAAAGGAAGGCAGAAAACCCTACGAATTCATCTGCAGACAAATCTACCAAAACCCAGAACAGTACGGTGGCTTCTGATTTGAAGCCGCTGCCGCCATCCCAATGAGCGTTCTGAGCTGGAACTGTCAAGGAGCAGGAAGCTCCGATACAGTTCAACGGTTGGGAGAGATGCGCCGGGTGTATTTTCCTGACCATTTGTTTCTTATGGAGACTAAGCAAAAAAAAAGTTACGTAGAGCATTTGAAGACAAGTTTGGGTTATGATGAGTGTGTTACGGTTGATCCTATTGGTTTGAGTGGGGGATTAGCTGTAATGTGGAAGAGTAGTTATGTGGTGGAGGTCATGTCGTGTGATAATAGGATCATTGATTTGAAAATCACACTTGGATCTATGAAATTTTTCCTTACATGCGTTTATGGAGATCTGGTTACTGGTAGAAGAAATCTGGTTTGGGACAAGTTGATAAGCATTGGTATTCAGCGCGATGCAGCTTGGTGCCTTATCGGAGATTTCAATGAATTGATGCACAATGGTGAAAAGCTTGGAGGAACTGTAAGGTCTGAGTCGACTTTTTGGGACTTCCGTAATATGGCTGAAGCATGTAAGATCAAGGAACATATCAGCCATGGGAACCTACTATCCTGGGCTGGGAAGAGAGATCAAGTATGGGTGCAATGTTGTCTCGACAGGAGCTTCGGGAACGATGCTTGGTTTTGCTTATTTCCTCGCTCTAAAACAGAGTATATGGACATGAGAGCCTCTGACCATAGACCAATCCGTTTAGAGTTTGCTCTGGAAATTGAAGAAAAGAATAGAGGCCGGTTTTTCTTTGATAAGAGGTTGATTGGGAAGAGGGGTGTTGAGGAAGCTATAGCTAAAGCTTGGCTCGGGAATGGTCCCTACGATGATCCAAGCCTACTTGACAGGATCGCAAGGTGCAGAACTGAGCTATCAAAGCTCAAACGGGCAGAACATCTGAATCTAAAACTAGAATTGAGAGACTTAAGCAGTCTATGGAAGCAGAAATTGCAAAACAGTTCCTGAACTACAACCACATGCGGAAAATGAAGTATGATTTGGCGGTAGCACTCAATGAGGAAGAGAGCTTCTGGAAGCAAAGAAGCAGAGTTGAATGGCTCAAAGATGGTGACTTAAACACAGCTTATTTCCACAATGTGGTGAGAGGGAAACGGATGCGAAACAAGGTGTTAATACTGAAGGACATCCTTGGGAATGAAAACTATTCAGAAGGTTCCAAGGGTAACATTGCAGTGGAATTCTATAGGGATTTATTCATGAGCTCTAATCCCTCGGATATGGAACCTCTTTTTGAAGGTTTTCAAGCCAAAGTAACACCAAGTATGAATGAGATGTTGACGAATCCTATATCTACTGATGAGATCAGAGTTGCAGCTTTTGGTGTGAAAGGGAGCAGTGCACCCGGTGAAGATGGCTTGACTGGTCTCTTTTACCAAAAGTACTGGCACATTGTGGGTCCTAAAGTGATAAAGGATGTTCAGAGCTTCTTCCAGACTTCGGTTATGCCTGAAGGATGGAACCACACTCAGCTTGTTGCCAAAAACACTAAACCCTTCGGAGATGAAAGACATGAGACCCATTAGTCTATGTTATGTTCAGTATAAGATCATCTCAAGGATTTTGTGTGATCGTTTAAAAGTGGTGTTGCCTGATCTGGTTTCTGAGACTCAGGGAGCTTTTGTTGCTGGGAGATTGATCACTGATAACATTATCATAGCGCATGAGCTGGTGCATGGTCTTCGGACAAACCAGAAAGTGAGCGAGAATTTCATGGCTATTAAGACCGATATGTTCTAGAGCCTATGATAGAGTGGAGTGGAACTTTGTGGAAACTCTCCTCGAGAAGATGGGTTTTGGAAGAATATGGGTTAGGTGGTTAATGTCCTGCATCAACTCAGTCACCTTTGCGGTTCTTCTCAATGGTCGCTCCCATGGGTTTATCAAGCCTGAAAGGGGAATAAGACAGGGTGATCCACTCTCCCCTTTCCTCTTCATCCTCTGCGCGGAAGCCCTGGTTGGTATCCTTAACCGCGCTGAAAGTCAGGGACACCTACATGAAATTAAGCTCACCGAGAGATCACCAGCGGTTCACCACCTGTTGTTTGCTGATGATAGCTTGCTCATGTGTAGAGCTGACTTGCCGGAGAGTAAAGAAATCAAGCGATGCATGTAGATATATGGCTCAGCATCTGGCCAAGAGATCAACTTTTTGAAGTCCTCTATCATCTTTGGGGATAGAGTTCCTAATGAGTTAAAAGAAGGGATCAAAGATACGCTAGGTATCCAAAGAGAAGGTGGTGAGGGTACATAATTGGGCCTTCCTAAAGTCTTCAAAGGCTCTAAGCGAGAGCTGTTAAACTTCATTAAGAAAAGCTCGAAGGAAGATTGCAAGGATGGTACTCTAAAACTCTCTCGATGGGTGCCAAAGAAGTGATTATCAAGTCAGTTGCGCTAGCACTTCCCATATACGCAATGTCTGTTTTCCTTCTCCCAAAAGATTTGTGTGCTAAGCTAACCAGTGTCATCGTCGAATTCTGGTGGAGCAGTGGAGATAAGAAACGCAAAATTCCATGGGTTGCGTGGAAAAAATTGTGTAAACCTAAAGACATTGGTGGCATGGGATTCCATGACATTCGATGTTTTAATCAGGCTTTGCTTTGTAAGCAAGCGTGGAGGATCTGGAGTCAGCCAAATTCTCTTGTAGCTAAGGTTCTAAAGGGGAGATACGTTGCTCGTACATCTTTCCTTGAATGTAGCAATGGTTCATGTCCTTCTTTTGCATGGCGCAGTATCCTCCATGGCAAGGAACTACTGAAACAGGGCCTCTATCGCAGCATTGGTAATGGTACACAGACAAATGTCTGGGCGGAGAATTGGATCATAGACACAGTTCCACGTCCACCTATGTATCGTGCTGACAGTGTCGAAGACCTTACCCTAACAGTTGCAGATTTGCTCGTGGCTGGCTCTGATAGATGGAACCAGAACCTAGTCATGCAATCTTTCACAGATGACGACGCTGCTTAAATTCTTCGTATTAAGCCAAAGATTACTCAGGAGGACTCGTACTGTTGGGGATTTACAGAACATGGGTCTTACTCTACACAAAGTGGCTACATAATGACTGAAGCCATATTAGCGATGAATCACCCTAGTAATGGGTCTCTCCCTCCACTCGAAAAGAAGTTATGGGGAGACTTATGGAAGATAAAGGCTCCACCGAAACTTAAACATTTTTTATGGAGATCTCTATCAGGCGTCCTTGCTGTCAAAGAACGGTTGCAGTCTCGAGGCATCCTCGGGGACTCCACATGCGCTTTGTGTGGTCAGGCTAGTGAAACTATTTGTTATGCTCTGTTCACATGTGACAAGGCACGACAAGTATGGGATCTGGCGAACATTCCATTGCCTCAGCGTGGTTTTTCTCGAACTTCAATGTTCCTGAACATCTTCCATCTCTTATCTGTGTCTAAGAACCATACAGCTGATGATCGCATCCGTAAGGTTTTTCCATGGCTTCTATGGTAAATTTGGAAGGCACGGAACTCTCTCATCTTCAACAACCATCAGGTTCATCCCCATCATATCGTTGGCCAAGCCTATGAGGATGCCGACTTATGGATACAAGCTCAGGCCCCATATTCAGAATCAGATCATTCACTAGCAACCAAAAGATGGCGCAAACAACCTGAGGGGTTTGTTAAATGCAACGTGGGTTTATCTTGGATCTGTGATGATCGCCTGTGTGAGGTATCTTGGATACTTAGAGATTCTAATGGAATCCCCATACTTCATAGTAGAAGAGCTTACTCTTACATCCATTCAAAAGAGGAAGCCAATCTTTACGCAATATTGTGGGCTGTGGAGAGTATGGGCAATCCCCACAAGCACAACGTCCTCTTCGAGGCCTCAGAAATCGAGACGAGAAACATTATGATGGCCCCCTTTCACTTTCCCTACCTCCAGCACCTACAATTAGTTTCAAATTAGAGGCTATCGAGGGATGGAGTCTAAACCATACGGCTCTACAGTGTAACTCTGTTGCAGTAGCCATTGCTACATCAGTCACAACAGGTCAACGATACCAGTCGTACGTTGCTGCAAAAGGTCCAGCATGGCTCTCTCGTAGCTTATCTACTGAAGCGGCCCCGTGAGCTTGCTCACTACATCTTTGCTTCACATCATAGCTCTAATGTTCTTTTCTATTATGGTGCCTATTGGCATTTGTTCTTCTCTTTATTTCTCTTTTTAGAGGCTTTCTCAAGACTTCTGTTGTAGGAGGGTTCCCTCAGTTGAGGCCCCTCAAACTTTGTTCTCAGAATTTCAGTGTTAAAAAAAAAAAAAATTCTCAACTATATATATATATCTATGTAGAGTTTTTAAGCAGGTTTAACTTGATCATATTATCTTAGACCTCTCTTTAACATCAGTGACTATATATAAGATATATAACATATCAACAGTCAACAATGATTCAAAGGTTTAGTTTTTTTTTTCGAAATTACTTATAATCTAATTTCTTGTTATTGAATTAATAATTATTGTAATTATTTTTATGCTGCTGAGTTTTTGATTATAATTTTTTTAAAAGATAAACCAGTATTTACAAAAGTGATTAAAAACAAATATTTTGAGTTTTAACATTCTTTATCCCCGAATCATTTTGATATAAATGAAAGACAATAAAGATCAAATGTACAATAATCTTTGATTAAACCACAATAAACTTTATTCTAAACATGGCCTACCAAATCTTAAAAATCCAATGACATGTTTTTTTATAATTGGTTTCAAATTAATTATTCAACAGCATTGTACTATGTTTGAATGATTCTGTTAACATATATTAATAAATGATAATATCACAATACTGTAAAGAATATTTACAGGTCCGTCTAATATTGTGTCTCTTTTAATTTAGTACAAGGTGAAAATCCAATTTTTAATGTCTATGAAGAAAAATTAACTATCCTACTATATAAAAGGAGCTAAATTCTTGATTCCTAAGCATATCCACATGTGCACAAATATTCAGGACCAACCAATATGCCAGGTCATCACGAAGTGGGCTTGCAATTAAAAAAAACGAAATCTTCGCGGCCCAGTCCATAGCCTCATCTCGCAGCCTCTCTTGATACGGATTTTGTCACAGCCCATTAAACCCAACTCCCAGACCAATCCAGAGACGCTCTTACGGTTCGGGTTATATCGCCCCTTTCTCTGAAATCATCATCCCTAACCCTAAGCGCCGTCTCGATCTCTTTCTCGATTCTCTTCCTCTCCCCCAACTCATCCCCCATAACGCGTCCGATGAGAGTTCTGGTACTTCAATGTACTCTCATAAATCCTCCATTCAAGATCCCTACAGACCTTCCACATCCCCTTTCCGTCTTGATGCTATCTAGATCCCTATTTATACCCTTACCTCAGATCGTAAAATCCATACCCGTACCTCAGATCGTAAAATACATACCCTCATCATGGCGAAAACGGCAAAAACGACTGCGATCCGCACCGGCAAAGCTTCTCCTCCTCTCTTCTTCCGACATGTTTCACCAGGGCCAGACGATTCCACCTTGAAGTTTAGGCTTCTTCATTTCTGGGAAGCTCGCAAGAATGTCAAAGGAGGACCAGGGATCCTTCTTGGGATCGAGATGCTTATGATCGATGCGGAGGTATGTCTTCATTTTTCATTATATTATCGAACATTAGGTTGAGATGTTAGCGTATGTTGGAAAACAAAAATTTGATTGATTAAAATAAAAACTTGATTGATTCATAAAAAACTTGATTGATTCATAAAAAACTTGATTGATTAAAATAAAAACTTGATTGATTCGTTTGAATTATATTACCGTCTCTTTCATTGGTTTTCCTTGGCCTCTTTTCGAGAAAAAAAAATTGATTGATTCGTTTGAATTATATTAGCGTATCTTCGATTGATTAGAGAGATTTGTTTCTATTGCTTTAAACGCTTAATAATTTTAACCACTCTGAAAAAACACTTGGTTTAGCTTATCTTTTATTATATATTAGCTTATCTTTGATTGGTTTTTCTCTTTCATTATTCACTTGAGAGTGCTTTGATAGAGATCGGATCAATATTTGAACGCTTATAATTTTAGTTGAACGCTTTCAACTGACTCGATATTGTATCTCTGTTCTGTAGGGTACTTTGGCTCAGGGGTTCATCGGTCAGAACCGTCGCAACCAGTATGAGAAAGAGCTCCAGCGTGGGAGCATCTACACACTGACAAACTTCTATGCATCCAACAGCTCAGGGGTTCTGTAGGGTATGTACCATGTTGCTGATCAGAGGCTGGTAATTTGCATCTCACACGCTTCTGCCCTGTCAAAGGATGAAGAAGACATTGAAGGCATTTTGACAGAGCGCTTCAGGGTCCGTTCCTTTTCAGAATTTGAAGCCAACTGCGATCTCAGAGGGGATCTTCACGGTACGGTTTAAATATTTTCTTATCATGTTTAACCATTCCAATCGGTTAACTTTGTATTGCGTGTAATTGTCTGTTGTAGATGTTGTTGGCCACCTTAAGCTGGTTGATGGCCAGGCTCTCCATCAGCGTCCGATTTTGTGCACCAATGATGACTCAGCTTCTCGGAAAGTGATGGTCCATTTGCAGCTTAAAGAGTAAGCTGTTGTAGTTCGACTAATACAGAAATATCATTTTCTAATTTATGATTCTTACTTAAATTAAACATCTACTCTTTGTTAACTGCAGCGGTCCAGTGATGAACGTCTATCTATGGGACGAGGCCGCTGAAAGTTTCCGCCTCAAGTTTGACGCAAGTGCAGCCACTCCAACTGTTCTATTGGTCACAACGGTCAATCCTAAGAAGCTCGGTGGTAATCTCTTACACTCAATATAAGAATTCCTCATCACTCACACTCAGTTAGATAAACCTACCACTAAATGTTTCTATATTGACAGGGAAATTGTGCCTAAGTTCAATGTCCTCTTCAAGAGTGTTTTTGGATGAAGAGGTTGACCCCACCAATGAATACTTGGCATGGTTAGTATTTTATTTTTTTAGAAACAATCTATAGCTTAGACTATTATGTGTTTAACACCTTTGATGATCGCCTGATTTAAAATTCTTTGCAAGGTTGACCACGAACCCTTCTGTAACTTCTTTGGTGAACCCTGTTGAGGTGGTCAAAGCTGAGACTCTCACAATAGGTGAGATTTCCGCCTTCCTCAAGCGTCAGCCTGCTCAGGTAATCCCATTCTGTTATTACAATCAAACACTTTTCTCAATGTAGTTGCTGACAACGCTTAGGATGTGATTTCAGGTTGCCTACTTTGACTGCATTGCCACAATTGATGATTTCAAGCTTGGCACTGAGTGGTATTACATTGCTTGCAAGAATTGCCAGACCAAGTTAAACCGTGGGCCGACAACATTGCTTTGTCCAAAATACGGGAATGAAAATGCTACTGCAGTAGCCAAGTAAGTTTCTCCTCTCAAATATGTTTTCAAGCGACAATGTATATACTAATCATTTGGTTTTTAACCAGCTATCGGGTGGAGATGTCTGTCTATGATAATGATGAGCAGTGCACGTTCATCATTCTCGGAGATGCTGGGAAAGATCCCACAGGCAGGAAAGCAACAGAGTTGATTGATGCTTATGTTCAGGTAATTGTTGTTCTGATGATAAATGATAATTTCCATAATCTTGACACTTATTTTAATCATAGAGTCTACCAAGTTGATAAATGTATTCTGTTATATTAGGAAAATGGTGGAGATGCGGTTGAGCTTGAAGTTCCACTGCCACAGTGTTTCATTGATACAATAGGCCAGACAAAGAAATTCAGGATCAAGGTGGCTCACTACAACTTCACTTCTACCCGACTGTCCTTGACCGCTACCAAGATAGTCTCACCAGCAGAGTTACCACCAAAGAATCTCCCACTCAAGACGCCACCAGGAACTAAAGTGGAGAACACAGAGTTGGCTGAGAGTAGTGGTGGTGGTGCTTCAGCTATTGACGACCAGAAGAAAGCAAAGCGTACCAAGCGTAGTGGCTAGATCACATGCAGAATGGTCACTCTATCAGTGGCTGGTACAGACTGTCCAGTCAGGATGATTCTCTAAAAACAGTCTACTTATCTCTCTTTAATCATTTTGTTTTTGCTTCTTGCTAAGAGAATTTAGGATTGGAGACACGTTATGGTTTGGTTTTCTTATTTGAGTTATTTGGTTTTTATTCATAGCTTTGTTATGAAGTTTAAGAATGATCCGCATTATCATATTAAAGTTGTTTGGTTTTCATTTCTAACTTATTAAAGTTGTTTGATCAGCATGCATTTTACATATGCATGGATTGGTTTATGTTCATACTGATATTAATTTAATTAAAACAACGGTAATATTAGCTGCATACTGATTCATATACGTTGTTGGAGGTTTTTTGAATTTATAAATTCATTTTTGAATTAAAACATTATTAGTATTGATATATTAATTTAATACTTTAATTCAAACTTACTGTTGTTTTATAAAAAAAAACTGATCACCGCTTCCAACATTTTCGCATTATAAAATAAACAAAACTTAGCTTTCCCTTTCAAAAACTTCAAAACTCCAAATTTTAATTGAGCTGACTTTTATTAAACATGTAATCCGCGCGAAGCGCGGACACCAACCCTAGTATAAAATAACTATCACCAAAAGATATGTTACCCTATGTTCATAGTGAATGTTTAAAATATATGACCATCTATAAATGATGCTTACCTAATTGTCAGAATACTTGTAATATGACATAATATTTTGTTTAAATCACTAGCAAAATCACAAGTCATTCATTTAGGATTTCTCTTCACATTATTTTTTACAAAGATATGACCAACATATTAACAAAATCACTTTTCGAGATTGTCCTATTTTTAACGCATTGCATTTTTAGTGTCCATCTCTATTGCATGCATTGACCGTTTAAAATTTTAAAAAGTATGTTAGTGGTATATACTTTCAACTTTACTTTATAAACCTGCTAAATTCTTTTTTTTTATATAAACCTTATCGGCTGATCCGATCAACCTCAGAAGGAACACACTTAGTGCTACATAGTAGACTGACTAATACATTGTATGACCTGAGTTTGGAGTACCTTCCGACTAATGCTATGAGGTGAACCGATCATCTGTTATAATCTATCATATAAGCCACTTGGACCGAAACTTAAGCTCAGACTGGTCAAGTGATAATAATTTAGTTCATAGGAAGAATCGAACCTATAACTGATATGAATACACATCAAACCCCAAGAAATTACCACTAGGCTATCACTGCCCTAAATTCTTCTTAACTTAAAACAACACTACAAATTTGTGTGTTTCATATAAAGATTTAAGTTACAAATGTGATAATGTTATCATTCCATTAGTGGACACCCGTGGAAACATAACTCATCACCAATTATGATTTATATTTCAAAAATTTACAGCATTTATATATATATATCAGTTATATCCATTAAAAATATGATTTATTTGAGAAAATGAAATTACAAGAAGTATTTACAAAAAAAGATTACGAGAGAATAAATTGAATAAGCCGAGGAAAAAAAAGGACTTAAGTGAATTAATAAGGGTTGACTACAAAAAAGGTTGACTACACACGAAAAAGAAGTAGCAAGTTCTTAAAAGTTGGTAGAAAATTATTAAAAGTTTTTGAAAAAAAATGTAAAAGAGCTGCCAAAAACCCAAACTTCCATAAATGGTAAAAAGTTAAAACTTCATCAAACCGATAATCATTGTTAAGAAAAATATTTACGAAAAAAATCATTAGAAATCAATCTCTCCACTTTCTCAGGCACAAAAAATCAGAAACAAGAAAACTAATCCTCTGTTCTTGTTTTACCAGAGAACTTCTTTTTTTTTGGACAATTTTTTACCAGAGAACTTCTTTTAACTGAAATAGATCCTCAAGGCCGACACTTGTGTTTAGTTATTTTCACTGTCTGTAATAAATTCCTAAAAACAATTAAAAAGAGAAAAAAATATCCTACAAAAAGAAGGAAATAAGGCGAATAAAATTTCACCATTTATATTCCTGGTTTATCCTTCTCTTTCTCTTCTCCCATAACTTCAATCTCCTCTTGCTCTCTCTTCCCTAAATTTTCTATCTCTCTAGAACTGTAGAGAGAGAGAGAGAAAAGCCTCCATTTTTCGATCCAAATCTCCCTCTCTCCTAAAACCCATTACACAAAACAGAGCAAAAACCTCATTGTACCAATCTAGAGAGAGAAAGTCACCATTGTTTTCACAGTAGAGAGAGAAGGAGAATGGACGGTGTTTCACCAAAGTTTGTGTTGCCGGAGACATTCGACGGTGTAAAGATGGAGATCACAGGCCAGCTAGGCATGATCTGGGAGCTTGTCAAGGCACCAGTGATTGTCCCTCTGCTTCAGCTAGCGGTTTACATCTGTCTGCTAATGTCTCTCATGCTGTTGTGTGAGAGGGTCTACATGGGAACCGTCATCGTCCTCGTCAAGCTCTTCTGGAAAAAACCTGAGAAACGCTACAAGTTCGAGCCCATTCACGACGATGAAGAGCTTGGAAGCTCCAATTTTCCAGTGGTCCTCGTCCAAATCCCCATGTTCAACGAACGAGAGGTCTGTTTCGTCTCTCAAAACTCTCTCTGTTCATTGCTCTGTTTTTTCCTCTGTTTCTCACCAAAAAAAAAGATTCTTACATTAACCCCAAAGTTATAAGATTTACATAAAATTAGCCTCAAATTTTACGGAAAATAACTTTTCCCCACGTATTCATCATATTACATATCTTTCTTGTTCTACTGATATTTTGGGTTTTTCTGTTTAAACCAGTAGTATAGGGCTTAATCGTAGTAAATCGCTAAATTATAGGGACTAAAAGTGAAAAGAGTTCCCCGTGATTTTTGCCTTTCAGGTTTACAAGCTATCAATAGGAGCGGCGTCTGGACTCTCGTGGCCGTCCGATCGTCTCGTGATTCAAGTGCTGGATGATTCAACAGATCCTACTGTTAAGGTATTAGTATATTTACTTAGTCCATTTTTCAGAAAATATAGGTTTGCATTACTTAGTCCACCTAAAAGATTTTATTTCCTAAATAAAAAGATGTAATATCAGGACTAATATTTTTTTTCTCAGTGGGTAAGAAATAACAAAAAACTAACTAACAAAATTTGGAACATTAATAGATTTTTCACTCAATGTGTGATTTATTTACATATTTAAAACGTGCAGCAAATGGTGGAGATGGAGTGCCAAAGATGGGCAAGTAAAGGAATAAATATAACGTATCAAATCAGAGAGAATAGAGTTGGGTACAAGGCCGGTGCGTTAAAAGAAGGACTCAAACGCAGCTATGTCAAACATTGCGAGTATGTTGTCATCTTCGACGCTGATTTTCAGCCCGAGCCTGATTTTCTTCGCCGTAGCATTCCATTTCTCGTCCACAATCCCAACATTGCACTCGTCCAGGCCCGATGGAGATTCGGTAATAATTAACATATATATACTCTTCTAATCTTATTATATATGATCATTAATATAGATCTTCATTTAAGGTTTTTGACATATCGGTTGAGTATCACCCTTCATTGCCCATCTATATAAGACTGGTAGCTAGTTATAAATTTATAATAGCGAGATGATCAAATTGACATTTGATAATGTTGTCAAGTGTCAGGGTCAAAAGAGTACTGAACTGGTGTCTTTGTTTATGTGTTGATGAAAATTTTAATGTTGGTTTCGATCATTAAATGAAAGCTCGTGGTTTTGGTTTTCTAGCTACATTACTGGTGTCGGTGGTATGTGGTTACAATAATAAAATTTTCCACCCTTTTTATTCTTACATGCTTTTTCTTTTGTTTTATTAAAAATCTTTTTTTTTGGGTTTTTGAAATGGTCTTTTTTTTTCTATTTTCTGATTGCCTAAGTAGGGTTAGTTCTGTTTGCGTCGGCGGAGTAGCTACATAGTGTATGGATTCTTTTAGTAAAGCCAATAGCTGCATAGTGCTTAGGTTAGAGTGATGTACACCTTGTGGCTTAGGTCGGACTAGCTGCGCGATTCCAGGTCAACGAATATCAACATAAATGCTAAATATAGCCTCTCTTGTTTACGTCATGTCATGCATGTCATGTGTTTCTTATCTGCTTCGAAATTCTGGTTCCGTCGATCAGTAAAATTGAATCAACTCGACCCGGTTTTCTGAGTAGGATCGGGTTCTAAAGGCGAGTGGTAACTGTTCGTCTTTAGAAAGTGTCGGGTCTCTTATATCTTCCACGTTCTTTTTTGCCTTTCTTTAAATGTTCAAGTGTAGGACCCATTCTTTGTCTGTAATAATAGTGTTAACATACATTTAGAGTATCGAGTCTACTGTGTACATGCATTTGTCTAGCCGACACTTGCTAGATTATTCTTATTTTCTTGACTAAACAGTAAACACTTGTCAGATTTTTTTTTTTTTTTTTTTGAGAAAACACTTGTTAGATTATTTTACCATCAACAACGATGATAGATTTAAAAAACCAACATTCATATTCGTCATTTTACTTTCGATAAAAATTGCAAAATATTAAAGTCATTTAATGAACAAACATTATTATAAAAACTCATTTTGCACATACACATGGATTATCATCTAGTTTACATAAAGTATAAATACTATACATATTAACAACAACAAAAAAGTATAGATATTATAATAAGTTTGATTTGTTGTCACAATTTTGAAAATTTAACACTTAATATCTTTTCTGAAATAAAAATATTTCACAAGCAATGCAAAAATAATTTTTATAAATCCAAAAGTCAAAGGTAAAAAATTAAATGTTAAATTTATATTCTATGTATAAACTGATTGATATACTTTCTTATTTGTCTTTTTTCTTGAAGCATGCGTCCAACTTAGTGAAATTAATAATGAAAAAGCTAGATACTGCCAAACATGCGTCCAAATATGTATAAATATGATTGATTATGAAAGCTAAAAACAAAAGGGAAGGACGTTTATTCCTGATACTGCCAAATTTGAGCAATTGTCTTATCAGAAAATAATAGAGATTTATTTATTTTGCAATGTTTTAACCTTGGGGATATTAAGACTAATGAATTGATCTTATTCTGAACTTTTGCAGTAAATTCTGATGAATGCTTATTGACAAGGATGCAAGAAATGTCGCTGGACTACCATTTCACTGTTGAGCAAGAAGTCGGTTCATCAACACATGCTTTCTTCGGCTTTAACGGTAAAAATAATAATAGTATTTATATGATTACTAAAATCATTATTTAATTATCACAACGGGAAAAATTGCAAGTACATACTAGAGCTAAATATTACTGATATTGATTGAGTTTAATGTGATAGAGCACTGTATGTGGACCGAAACCTCCTTTTTAATGTATGATAGTGTACAACTGTTACTGTAAAACATGCAAAATAAATTATAAGGAATCAAATTTATTAGTAAATAATCAATAATAGACTGTGAGAGGGGGTAGGACTCTGACACCTGAAGCAAGTAGATGTACTTATATATAATAGTTCATCCCTTCTATAATAAGTAAGATTTGCAAGCTTGGAATTAAATTTCATGTGTTCAATTAATTAAGCTGTGTAAGGGGACACATTCATTACATTGTGACTTGTACCGGAAGCAAATGAAGACGGATCTTAAATTTTCTGGACATACAGATTTGTGTCTTTTATTTTTTGTTATTTGTCATAAGTACTGTAATTTTTAGAAATTGAAGCTAATTATAAATGTTGTCTTTTTGACTAAAACTAATTAATTATAAATGTTTTATAGGAACCGCCGGAATATGGAGAATAGCAGCGATAAATGAAGCCGGCGGGTGGAAAGATAGGACCACCGTGGAAGATATGGACCTGGCCGTCCGAGCAAGTCTCCGTGGCTGGAAATTTCTCTACCTCGGTGACCTACAGGTTTTAATTTACTTAGTTTCTGATGTTCTGATTATTTCCACAAACTAAAATCAACTAGTTAGAATAATTTAAAAACAGTACAAAAAGTAGTTGGTGCACAAGATACTTCTCTCATTAAACTCATGACAGTTTATTCACAAGTTTGTTATGATCACTATCCCTTTTTGAACTAAAGATGTTTTGTTAGTATTGTGAAAACATTGTCATGTATATTCATTTTTTATTTTTTTATTAGGTGAAAAGTGAGCTTCCAAGTACTTTTAGAGCCTTCCGTTTCCAGCAACATAGATGGTCTTGTGGACCTGCAAATCTGTTTAGGAAAATGGTTATGGAGATCATCAGAAACAAGGTAATTAAAAAAATTAACTGTTTTGTTCTGATAAACTCATTCTTTAACCTAACTGTCACTGACCTGGTGCAGAAAGTTAGATTCTGGAAGAAAGTGTATGTGATCTACAGCTTCTTCTTTGTGAGGAAAGTCATTGCACATTGGGTCACATTTTGTTTCTACTGCGTTGTTCTTCCTCTCACCATTCTTGTCCCTGAAGTTAAAGTTCCAATTTGGGGTTCCGTTTACATCCCTTCCATCATCACTGTCCTTAACTCTGTCGGTACTCCCAGGTGAATTGTGTTTCTTGTACCTTACGTCACTATCTAGGGTTCTTTGCTTGATTAGATTACTTGTATGTCAAGTAGCTACCTTTCTTCCTTAAACTGAGTCTTTTTTTTTTCAAAAAGGTCGATTCATCTGCTGTTCTATTGGATTCTATTTGAGAATGTGATGTCGCTGCACCGGACAAAGGCCACTCTCATTGGTCTGTTTGAGGCAGGTAGAGCTAACGAATGGGTCGTGACTGCTAAGCTTGGAAGCGGTCAAAGCGCTAAAAGGAATACAAAAGGGCTTAAAAAGTTCCCTAGAATCTTCAAGTTGCCTGATCGGTATAAATACTTGTATACCTTTAATGTCTTATTAGCAAACTATATATATAGACACTTGATGGTTATGATTTAATGTGTCACAGATTGAATACATTGGAGCTAGGATTCGCGGCGTTCTTGTTCGTGTGTGGATGCTATGACTATGTGCATGGGAAGAACAATTACTTCATCTACTTGTTTCTTCAGACAATGTCCTTCTTCATCAGTGGGCTTGGCTGGATCGGGACATATGTCCCGAGTTAGTAGTTATAGACGTATGGTAACAAAGTAGGAAGAAAAGGAAGACTTTTATCAAAAAGAAGGAAAGAGGCTCGAAGGGTTCTTTTGATTTAATTTTATTTTTCTGCCTTTTTGTTATTAATATTTTACCTTTTGTGATTCAGTAATTGTGAGTTTTCAGATTTTTTACTTTTTCTGTGGGTTTTTTTTTTTCTTATTTTTCTTAAAGTGTTTCTCGATTTTTATTCTTATGATTTAAATTTTAAGATTCCATTTGAGTTCTTGTCCAAAAAAAAAAATCTATTTGAGTTATTCGATTGGTTTAGGGGTAATTAGTCATCATCTGCGTTTACACATTGAGGTGTGTTTGTTTGTTTGCAGTATAGGCGATCCTTTGTTACTTATTCAGTAATTCTAACGCATAGGTCAATGATTTTGAAAATGTGAGAAGAATTGATTGAGAGGTAAACCATTGGGACTATGATTTCATTTCCGCCAACAAATAGATAAAATTTGTTAATTTTGTCAACTATTTTCTACAAACTAGCCAAAGTTACAAAAAAAAGAGTATTTTCTACAAATACACATTAATTCGAAATAAGAAAAGTAATGCTGCTTATCCTAAAATAACTTTTAACTATTTTGTTTTTGTTATAATCCTAGGTGCTATTCAATTTCAAAATTGTTTCTCGTAAGTTCAAAAGATGCAGCAACCTAACCAAAAGATCGGTCGCATAAACACCCAACAAAGGTTTACCATGACAAATATAAAAATATATATGTTAAATTGTTAATCAGTTTTTTTGGGGCTCGGTGTGTACCTATATCTGTTTTGGGTTCGATTTCTCATGGAAACTAAGTTATCATTACTTGGCCAGTCTAGATTTGGGTTTCGGTCCAAATGGTTTACATGGTAGATCGTAACAGATGATCGGTTCACCTCCTGACATTAGTCGGAAGGTATTTCAAACTCGGGTCATGCAGTGTGGTAACCAGTCTATTCTGTAGCATTAAGTGTGTTCTTCCCGAGGCCGACCGGATCAACCGATAAAGTTTATCAAAAAAAAATTGTTAATCAGCAATAAATTAGAGAATATTAGTTCAGCAACTTTTGAGGCGTGAGTTTGGACAATCGTACTTACTTTATATATTTGTGTTTACAAATTGTCTGATTCTCCTGACAATTTCTCAGAATTTCAAATCTTTAACCTATCAAAAATATATAAGAACAATTTGGAGCAAAATTTAAATTCAGTTGATTTCGAATTTGAATTCTGGAAAAAAAAACTAAGTAATCCTTTGATTAGTCAGATGAAATGAAACTATGTTTTAGGTCTCATTTAAAAAATATTGGCTCTAACCGGTAACCACTAAAAGAATATAAGGAATATGAAAGAAATGAACGAAGAGGAATAAAACAAGAGGAAAATATATTTTTCTCCTAATTTGATGAGAAATAATTGTAATCTATTATTCTTTAAATTTTGAAGAATGTTAAGGAACTATAGGGAACAAATATTCCTTGTAAATTGTAAGGAATGATAAAGAATCTAAACTATTAAAACTGAAGTACAAATAAATCTTAACCCTAAGTTTTCCTCAATAATTACTATCCATTGCCATTGACCTTATAAATAGCAATTTCCATAAAAATTGTTACGAAATTGCCTAATATTTAGCTACCTAATAAATTTAGAAGATATGCAATCCTTCATTTAATTTAAATCAAAATCAAAAATTCAATTTTGCAATCCATAAAAAACTATAAAATAGATTAAGTTATCAGATTAATTTATTGGTTTATTGAAAATTAAATTAATGAAAATCATTTAAATTTTTAGAATAATAAAAATAACTCATTATATTTAATTAATTAGTCTCTTCTAATTTAATTAGTCCAAGAATGTATGTATTTAATTTTAAACGTTTACAAAAGTAAATACCCGTGCGGACGCAAGGGTCAAGATCTAGTTTACTATTCATACTCATTTCCTTCATAGCCATTTAGAGCATAACCTTAATTTCAATTCCCTGGTGAATTATTTGGGCTTTGGTGAAAAATAAGCCCACCGTAAAACATTGAGCCCGACCCTTCGAAAATTCCACCATTAACCTGAGACTGAAGCTGTCGGCGACTACACGCCTTCGCAATCTTATCAAATTAGAAACCCTAAAACCACCACTCAGGTGATTTCATGCATACTTAGATTTCAAAGGCCATCTTTGTGAAACTTTTTTCCGGTTCAATTCTCTCGACCGGATCTTATGGAGGAAAAAAGCTTTTCCAAAATACAAAAACGAATGTACGACGAGTATCGTGCACGCTACTTAAGAGCTAGAGAGGATACGATAAGCAAACTGCCCGATCCTTTGTTATGTCAGATCCTGTCCCACCTCCCGACAAAGGATGCTTTCAGGACTAGTGTTCTGTCCCATAGGTGGAGAAGCGTTTGTCTTTTGGTTCCTAATTTGGATTTGGACTCGTCCGAGTTCCCAGACTACGATACCTTTGTTAGCTTCATAGACAAGCTCCTAGCTTTCTCTAGAGAAGAGAACTCAGTCTTGTACAAGGTCAAGCTAAGCCTTCAGAAAGAAGATGAGAACGATCAGTATTGCGTCACACGGTGGATAGATTCTGTGGCTAACACTAAACTCAACCATCTTGATGTCGAGTGTATTCTTGTGAACCGTAAGTTTCTAGAGGTGGTCCCACAAAGCCTGTGACACTCTGGTTTACCTAAGGGCATGATTATTGGTGAAACTAATTTCTAAGTCCTTAGATTAGTTTAATATTATTTTGATGTTAAGAGAAAAAGTTAAGGACAATGCTAAAAGATAAGATTATTGGTAAGACTTTTAAATATCTCTTAGTAAATAAATTATATATTTTTAATAAGTAATGGCATTTAAAAGATAAAATTAAAATAAAACATTTAACATTAAAATATAAAACATGAGAAAATTACAAACTTGGAATAAAAAACAAGGAAAAAAATTACAAACATTAAAAAAAAGCAAACAAACATTTTATTGAATTCATAGAAACTTAAACATTGTAGATATTCGGGAAATGTCCAAATTTAGCCCATATATTTTCAATCAAATCTTCTTTTAATTGTTGATGGCCTTCTGTATCCCGAACTTCTGCTCGACGTCCCATTGTAGTACCGAGATTTGTAGTCCGTTTGACTACAAAAGTGGGATCCACATCTTCTCCTTGTTAAAATTCTGAAACGTTAGTGTAGGAATCTCGTTCATCTTCGACAATCATATTATGGAGTATGATACATGCTCTCATAATATTTCATATTTTATTTTTATCCCATAAATTAGATGGATTTCTAACAACTGCGAATCTAGCTTGCATGACTCCGAAGGCACGCTCAACATCTTTTCGCACAGCTTCTTGGTTTTTAGCAAATAAACAATGTTTTGGACCTTGTGGGAGTCAGATAGATTGAATAAAAGTAGCTCATTTCGGATAAATACCATCGGCGAGATAGTAAGCCAAATGGTACTCCCTTCCGTTGACATGGAAATTGAATTCCGGAGCGTTTCCGTTAATTATTTCATCAAAAACAGGTGATCGATCAAGAATATTAAGATCGTTCATAGTACCTGGGGCTCCAAAAAACACGTGCCATATCCAGAGGTCGTATGAAGCTACCGCCTCCAACACAATTGTGGGTTTTCCAGTTCCTCATGAATACATTCCTTTCCAAGCGGCTGGGCAATTCTTCCACTCCCAATGCATACAGTCGATGCTTCCAACCATTCCTGGAAATCCACGTTGTTCTCCAATATATAGTAGTCTTTGCAGATCCTCCGGTGTTGGACGTCTTAGGTATTGATCGCCAAACAAGTGGATTATTCCGACAGTAAAATGGTGCAAACATTTTCTAGCTGTTGTTTCACCTAGTCGGACATATTCGTCAACGGTATCAGCCCCACCACCATACGCCAATTGACGAATTGATGCGGTACATTTTTGGAGCAGAGATAGGCTAGACCGTCCGGCTGCATCTTCTCTTGGTTGAAAATACTCAAATTCTTGGGAGAGACAATGCACAATACCCAAGAACAATGTCTTGTTCATTCGAAACCGTCTTCGGGATATATTGTGCGGGAATGTTGGAGTTTCGCTAAAATAATCATTCCAAAGCTTCTTATTGTGACCGTCTTCTCGGTTTCCCTCAATAAAAATACGTTTTTTTGCTCTTTTGATTCGAGAATAATATCTGGGATTTCTAAGAATTCTTCAAACATAGATTCTAATTCAGCATCATCATCTTTGTGGTAGTGATAATGGGAAGATGATGCCATTGTGAAAGAAAAAAAAACGGATTTGAATGAGATAAGTAGAGAGGAGAACCGCCGAGAGTCGAGAGAGCACCGTCGAGATATCGAGAGAACCCTCGAGAGAACCGCCGAGAGTCGAGAGAGCTCCGTCAAGATATCGAGAGAACCATCGAGAGAGCACCGTCGAGAGAACCGTCGCGAGAGAACCGTCGAGATATCGAGATTTCGAGATAGAAGAGAGAACCGAGAGATCAGGAGAGAAGAGGAGAGATCGAGAGAGAAGAGAGATCGGACGAGGAAATTGTTTCTCGTTCCCAAATCGATTTTGCCCTACCCTTTTTTTTCCGGCCATTCACGACACGGCACGTGTCTCCTTAGGACGCCACCGAAAAACTCTTAACTAAGGCCGTCCCAGTTTTAATTGCATTTTTTCATTTAATTAAAATCTGATTAATGCTAAGATATCTCTTTTGGGACGCGGATAATCATGGCCTAAGACTCCATCGTGTCTCCTTCGGTGAGTTAAAGTCTGTGTCATTGCCTTGTCTCAAGACAATGCGTTTAGAACACAATGTTTACGCCAGCGATGCGAGTCTGGAGTTACTTATCTCGTCTCCACCTGTTCTTGAAGATTTGAGCATTTTTAGAATGGTTCCGGATAACAAGCTTTCAAGAGATCTCAGACGTTAACAAGCTTTCATGTGGATTATTTGTATGGTGAAGGTGATGGCTTCGTTGATGTGTTTGAGAGAGAAGGCTCGGGGGTTTTCATTGATGCGCCTAGACTCAAGTACTTGAAGTTCGAAGATGATCTATCGGACGTTAAAGTCATTACCAATTCAATGTCCTTGGAGAAAGTCAATGTTGCTTTTGTCTTTGGTGAGAATGATTTTGCCCATGTTATCGACTTGCCAAAGCGCAATATGGTCAGTAATTTTTTTAACAGCATTTCAGGAGTTAAGGAAATGAAGATCTCTTTGTATACTCTGGAGGTATTGCAATTTCATATTACATATATAGATTTTTTTGGATGAAGCTATTTTCTCACTTTTTGTTTCTTTTTTTTTGTTGAGCAGTTTCTTGACTATAACTGGGTATGCGAGTCATACGACCCGTTGCCTCAGTTTTGCAACGTTTCCACCTTAAAAGTAAAGTTTTCTGTATTAAATCTGGATATGATGATGTCAACCCTTCTTGAGAGCTTTCCGAATCTTAATTCACTCGTCTTAAAGCTGGTGATTAACTAACCCTTTGCACAACTCTTAAGAGGAACGTGTTATATTATATTCTTTTTTTTCTGATAATATGTTGTGTTTAATTTGGTTTGTAGGATGATCCTTCGAACGAGAAGGCAGCGAATGTAAGACTCTCATCCGTACCTCCGTGTTTGCTGTCATCACTAGAGTTTGTGAAGATAAAGCGTTTCAACGGAGGGCCTGTTGACATGGAAATAGCTAGGTACTTTTTAGAGAAGTCACAAGTTCTCAAGAAACTTGTTCTGGATTTTAAATGTTCAGCATTTGAACAAGGGTTTTACATGTTGAGGGATCTCATTGCGTTGCCCAGGAGATCTAGCTCGTCTCAAATCGTACTTTGTTGATGGCTAGAAAGGTTTATGATCATTGATCAGACGGAGTGTATAGCATTTCATGTTGGTTTGTTAGCCTAAATTTGGATTTTGATTTATCCTTTTTTGGTTGGATTCTATTATGATGTCTTTGTGTGTGGATGATGATTGAGAATTCTATAACTATAAGGCTAATTTTGGTCTTCTCTTAAGCCATTTCTGCATGCTCTTGAGCTTAAGGGACATAACTTTGAATGGTACAAATTTGAAGGTAATATGCATATGTGATATGTCAGTCATGTCAATGTAGTAAATGAACAATTTGCATGTCTCTTTGGATGAAAAGATATTATCTAAAAGTGAACATCAAAGAATAAACCCTAAAAGTAAATGAACAATTTCATGTCAATGTAGTAATGAACAATTCGAAAGTGAACCTTAACCCTATATCTTAACCCTATATCTAAAGGATAAATCCTAAAGAATAAAAACTTTGAACTCTAAATCTAAATGATAAATCTAAACCCAAATTCATATGATAAACACTAAATCCAAATGATAAACACTAAATTCTAAACCCAAAGATTAAATCTTCTCCAAAAGATATATTTTAACCCCAAATCCAAAGGATAAACACTAAACCATAAACCCAAAGCATAAACACAAAGATAAATCCTACTACACAGAGGGTTAACACTGTATATAAGGAGAAACTTTAAACACCAAATTGTAAAGTCTAATATCCTAGAGTAATGTAAATCTTAAATAATAAATCACGATAATCGTAGATACAAGAAATAATATCCAACTTCGTGATTTAGAGAATTTTTGAATGAAAATGACAAAACAAAAAAAAACTTTCAAAAATTTTGGTGGTGAATAATGGAGTGATGTTGAATGATTGTGGAGTAAATTTTTTATTTTGTGTAGATTCATCGTGTAAATGAAGAAGAATGAGATGAAAATATTAGAAAATAAGATGAATATATAGAGAGAGAAAGTAAAATAATAATTTTCACTACAAGAATTCATTAAATTAGCTACGGACTGGCGAAGACATTTCCGTAGCCAGATTTTTTAGCTACAAATATAGCAATAGAACACATAATTTTAACTTTGTAGCTAAATCTGTGGCTAACCGTAGCAATCCGTAACTATATAGCTAGAGACGGATTCTGTTGGTCGTCTATAGCTAAATAGCTACGCAATAGCTAGAGATAAGTGGTTGCTATAACTGTTCCATTTAGCAACGACTAGCTACAATCGTTTTTATTGCTAAATATCATCAATGTTTCTATTCTCACCATTTCGTTGCTTTGACACAATACTCTATATATATAAATCATCAAGATAATAGAAATTATAATATTTTTTGTGTATATATATACGAATATCGATTAATTTTCAACGTAAATACCATTTATATTTTAAAATAATTTTTTAATCCTCACATATTGAAAAATAACACTAGTAGTGTAGTAAAACTAACGGTTAGACACATATGTTGGTTTAAGATTATTCACATATACTAATTGTTCAGAATTACAATCATATTGATCTACCGACTGTGGTTTTTTCTCGTCAGACTCATTTGGAGAGGGATGTGATAAACCTGACTGGAATTGTTAACTTGATGTTCCAACAACTCACTGCTTTGTGTGAAGCTAGAGGAGTCACAATACTTGAGGCTTGCCAATCAGCTAATCCATCTCCCCAACCCCACACACATACTTCTCCATTCGCATCTCCTAGCAACAACGAGGAGATTTGTCACGATTTAGCCATGTATTTTTTGTGATTATTTAATCTCGTTGTCACGATTTAGTCATGTATTTTTCGTGACTATTTATGAAACAGCCACAAAATTTTGAGGTTATTTAAACCCTAGCCCCTAAATAGTTTTAAACCCCTAAATCCTAAATGAAAATCTTGAAACTCTAATTTTAACCCAAATCATAATCACAACACTAAATATAATATTTTAAAACTTAAAAATTAAATCTTAACATAAGCTACCAATTTAATATTTTCAAAAATTAAATCTCAAAATTTACCCCTAACCCCATATATACTCAACTTAAAATTCATAAATATAATATTCTGTAACTCAGATCTAAAATCTTAAACAATAACTCTAATATATATTCTCAAAATTTAATCCAAGCTTTAAACTAAACTCCAAACCCAAATCTAAACCTAAAATATTATACTCTAAACTTTAAACATACACATTATATCCCAAGTCATATATATATCTAAACACTAAATCTTATATTCTTAAACTTAAAACACAAATCTTAAATATATATTAGAAATGTATCTTTTCAAAATATATTCTTAAATCTTACTCTCAACCCCAAACCCTTGTACACAAAACCTCATACCCCATATACTTAACCCCAAATCCTATATTCCAAACTCTAAACATTATATCAAAAACAACAAATATTCAATTTTACACTTTTAATTATAGAACTAAATGATAAACCACAAAAAAAATATAACAAACAATTTTGAACATAAATTAAATAATTATTTCTGAAAAATCAAAACCTATTAAAAAGTGAAAATACGACATAGCAAAGAGAAAACAAAACAAAAAGCTCAATCCAAGCCATGAGCTCTCATTGGCTGATCTATTGGGGGTGGGGATAACCCTTTTTTTTAGTTTTGACCATTGATAACTCTAAATCTAAGGGTCACAAATAATCCGTCATTTAGTGAATATTTTCTCTTTTCTTCATGTGTGTTTCTTTCTTTCTTTTGTCACAGATCTTCTGTTTTTCTGTCTTTCTTCTATGTCTGTATTTTTTTTTTCTCACAGACATCGTTCTATCTCTTCAGCATCAACATCTCATATTAATCAATTTTTTCCTTTCTCACAGGTTTGCTAATCTTCATCTTCGTCAATACTATTGATACTTCTTTTTCTTGTTCCTCCTCCATTTCTCTTATTCTTCTTTCTTAATCATCATTTTTATGTCTAATGGATTCGTTTTTCGTGTACAGATCTGAAAAAAATGGAAACAGAAGTGATGAAACGGGAAGGAGAAGTGGTGGTGTGATGGCATTACAAATTGGAGGCACGAAACAGAAGCACGACAAATGACTTCTTCAGTTATAGTCATCGCTTCAGCCACTCCGCGAGTAACGAAGCCGGTGGCAAGGCGTGGAAGAGCCAGGGCGGAGCTTGGAAGAGCCGGTGACAGAGCGTAGATGAGCCGGTGACGAAGCGTGGATGAGCCGGTGACGGAGCGTGGATGAGCCGGTGACGGAGCGTGGATGAGCCGGTGACGGAGCGTGGATGAGCCGGTGACGGAGCATGGATGAGCCGGTGACGGAGCGTGTGACGGAGCGCGTGATATATATGTCTATATATGTAAGAGGTATATAAACCATATTTGTATTATAATTTTAATGACTTAATTCAAAAATGTTTTATGATTTTTTTTTAAATTTATTTATTTATATGGCTATGACTTAGCTGAAGAAATATAGTAGCTAAACTCTGTAGCTATTTAGCAATAGAACACTTTGTAGCAATGCTGTTGCTATTGCGCGACAGAACACTCTGTAAACATGCCCTCGCTAATAGCTACAACTAGTTTCCTCGCAAAATCCGTCGCTAGCAAGCTACGGAATGGCGACAGATTGGGTTTAGCGTCGACGCTGACGCCACGGTTCCAATCCGTAGCCATCCGTCGCTTTTTGCATATCTAGCTACGAAAAAATCGGTAGCTATATGACTGATTTCTTGTAGTGTTTAGGCCTTACATGTTAGTCGTGTATATAAGTATCTTATATATTAAAATAGAAGTACCTCATTTCATGTGTGATTTTTTTAGTTGAACCATCTCCTAAAAAAGAGTCACATTTAATTTCTCTATTATTTATTTATTAATGTTACCTAAATGCTCTTATACATTATCACTACAAAAATAGTGTATTGTGTGTTTCACTACATAGAAAATAAACTAACTATAGAGTCTCAATTTCTATGACCATTAATGATAACTATTTTCAATGTTACTATACATGTTGTTTTTCTTATAAACTTGCTATGAATCAAATTTCATGTGTCTTTGGTATTACGGGTGATTGATGATTCCATTCTAAATTGTGTTCTTTCTTTGAACAAACTTCTATGAACTTAAACAATCATACTCAATACTCAAGAAAACAATAAATTTGCTAAAAGTGTTTTTTTTTCTTCTTATGAATTTCTATGAACATGAATAACCATACTCCAGAATACAGCAAACTCGCTAGAAGTGTTTTTTTCTACATAAACTTTACTCGAGTCATATTTCATTTAAAAATAGATTATTTCAAATGTGGCAGTGTTAACAACGAATAAACTTTTTATGTTGTTAGTCTTAAACATGAACACTGCTCTTTTTGTAAATAAGATTATTACTTTATAAACCAAACACAGTTTACTCTTGGAGAAGATGAAGTGGTGTACTATCGACGTAAATATTAAAATCAGATATAAAATATCCTATAATTTAATATAACATATTACCAAATCTGTTCAAATCTACCGTAAATATCGTTAAACGTATATTCCCTAAAATTTTGTTAAATTACAACATATATATCATGATTTATTTTATTAATATATGGGAATATTCTTTTTAACTATAACAAGTTAACAACTGTTGAATATTATTTACAAATTGAGCTAAATACATGAACATGATCGTAAAATATCTTTTTAATAAATTGAATCCAAATACGAATATACTTTTTACATATATGCAAATAATAGTCTACTATTTATTAGTCATATGTATTCAAAATCCGGCTAGCTATAAACCAAGAATATCAAAAATTGGTCTTTACTCTTTAGTTATTTGTGTACCTCAGTGTTTTTAAAACCGGACCGGAAGCTGAACCGGAAATATTTTAGGTCACGGTTCAATATGGTTCGACCGGGTCAAATCTGGTTCAATAATATGGTTAATATTTTTTTAGTATGTAAATATAAAAGTAATATTAGTAAACATGATGCATAGTTAAAATATAAATCAATTTTGAACATAAAATATTATAAATATAAATTAGTTTCTTGTTTATATGGATGGTTTATAGATTTTCGATAGTTTTAGTGGTTTTTATTGGTTTAATAACTTTGAAATATAATCCGGCTATGTGGCCGGTTCATGGTCGAACCAATTACTAGACCAACCCGGCTATATAACCGGTTCACGGTCGAACCCGATCCAACCATCGGGTCGGTCTGGTTTTAAAAACACTGGTGTACCGGTTTGCACTCCATTTAGTAAATATTCACATGTTATTATGAATACAGAGACACATTCAGTAAATAATACATGAAATTAAATGAGTTTTGAGAACATATATATTTATTGAACTATTTAAATATAAACAAATGATCTAATATATCAAAACTGCAATACAAATGAACCAATTCTGCATAAATCACATGTTTTTATTCAAAGGAAAACCACAACTAAATATTTTAAAAACCACCAAGATCCAAGATCAATCATCTCTTAATTTTGAAAAATATATATATACACACGTGATGATCCTATCATTTAAAATGATCACATAAATTTTAGTCCTCAATTTTTAAAACAAAAAAATATCCACAAAGATTGCATTCTAAAAACACAAAGATATAGCAAATCTTAAGCTGTGAAAATGAAGTTTTTATTAGAATATATGTATTAATAATAAACATATTAAATGGTATGCTTTAAACAAATACACATTAAAAGGTTTTTAAAAATATTATCTTTCTACATATAACTTATCAAAAATGCTACTCCCTCTGTTTATTAAAAAGTGTCATTTTGACATTTTTCACACACCCATTAAGAAAGTGATTAAAATGTATTTATGTTCTTACTAATTACACATATTTGATCAATAGTATTTGAGATAAATATAATTATTTATAAAACCATTGCAGTTTTTAATTAATTTTAAATTGAAAGTAAATATAATTTATATTAGAATTCTAAAGTGACACTTTTGTGTAACAAAAAAAAAAAGTTAGAATGACTATTATTATGAAATAGAGGGAATAATTTCGTTTTATATATATATCAAAATCTGGTATCATGCAATAATACGATTTACAAACAATTAGAAAATAATAACAACCATAAATTTTGAAATATAAAAATATAAGTTTTAGTTTTAATACGTTAAGTTGGAAATTTTTTTCTTCTTAATTAAAAAAAAAATAGAAAATACAAAACATTTTGAGCCCGGCCCTTCGAAAATCACACCTCCATAAAACCTGAGAACTGAAGCGGCCGGCGACTAAACCTACCCATCTTCCGAAGTTCAAAACCGTAAACCAGTAAGGTGATTTCAACATTACCGCTCCCATTCTTCGCATTTCTTGATTCTGTATGCATACTTAGATTTCAAGGTTTATCTCTGTTCAGTTTTCTCGACCGGATGTTATGGAGGAACGCTTTTCGAAACAACAACGAATGTACGACGAAAGTTACATAAGGGCTAAAGAAGATATGATAAGCAAACTGCCCGATTCTTTGTTATGTCAGATACTGTCCTACCTCCCGACAAAGGATACTGTCGGAACTAGTGTTCTGTCCCATAGGTGGAAAAGCGTTTGGCTTTTGGTTCCTAACTTGGATTTGTCCTCTTCTGAGTTCCCAGACTACAATGCCTTTGTTAGTTTTATGGACAGGCTCCTAGCTTTCTCTAGAGAAGAGAACTCACTCTTGTACAAGCTCAAGCTCAGTATTCAGAAAGAAGATGAGAAGGATCAGTCTTGCGTCACACGGTGGATAGATTCTGTAGCTAACCCTAAACTCAAGCATCTTGACATTGAATGTACTCTTGCGAACCGTAAGTTTCTAGAAGTAATTCCCCAAAGCCTTTATGTATGTGACACGTTGGTGTCTCTAAGACTCCATCGTGTCTCCTTGGGGGAGTTAGAGTCAGTCTCTTTGCCTTGTCTCAAGACCATGCGTTTAGAACACAACGTCTACGCCAGCGACGCGAGTCTGGAGTTACTCATCTCGTCTCCCCCTGCTCTCGAGGATTTGAGCGTTGTTAGAATGGTGCCGGATAACGTGAAGGTTCTGCGTGTGAGGTCTCAGTCGTTAACGAGCTTCCACGTAGACTATTTGCTTGGTGAAGGCGATGACTATGTTGATGCTTTGGTGAGAGGAAAAGGCTCAGGGGTTTTGATCGATGCGCCTAGACTCAAGTACTTGAAGTTCGATGATGATCTGTCTGACAGTAAAATCATTACCACCAATAAAGTGTCCTTGGAGAAAGTCAACGTTGCCTTCGTCTTTGGTGAGCATGATTTTATCGATGTTGTCGACTTGCCAAAGCGAAACATGGTCCGTGGTTTCTTTAACAGCATTTCAGGAGTTAAGGAGATGAAGATCTCTTCGCATACTATGGAGGTAATGTATATACAACATAATATATTGGTTTTTTGGATGTAGCTAGTAGTGGTTGTTCTTTACTTGCTTTTTTTTTTTTTGTTTTTTAGTTTCTTGATTATAACAGGGAAGACGAGTTATACGACCCGTTGCCTCAGTTTTGCAACGTTTCCACTTTAAAAGTGGCGTTTTACGTGTCGAATCTGGATATGATGCTGCCAACCCTTCTTGAGAGCTTTCCAAATCTAAAATCACTCGTCGTAAAGCTGGTGATTAGCCTAACTCTTAACTAACTATTTAAGGAACTGTGTTATCAACGTTTCTTTTCTCTCTGATAATGTTTTTATAGGATGATTATGATCCTTCGAGGGATGAGGAAGCAGATGATGTAAGACTCTCATCAGTAGTACCTCAGTGTTTGATGTCATCACTAGAGTCTGTGAAGATAAAGCGTTTCAACAGAGGGCCTGTTAACATGGAAGTAGCTAGGTACTTTTTGGAGAACTCACTGGTCCTCAAGAAACTTGTTCTGGATTTTAGATGTTCGGTGGTTGAAGAAGGGTTTTACATGTTGAGGGATCTCCTTGCGTTGCCCAGGAGATCTAGCTCGTGTCAAGTCCTACTTTGTTAGACGGCTAGAAAGGTGTATTGATCGGACGGAGAATAGTAGCATTTCATGTTGGTTTATTAGACTGAATATGGATTTTGATTTTATTTTTTTGGTTGAATTATATTATGATGTCTTCTGTGTTATATTATGATGTCTTCTGTGTGTGGATGATTGATTGAGAATTCTATAACTATAAGGCGAATTCTATAACAAAATTTGATGGTATATGCATATGTCAATGTAGTAAATGAAGAATTGCATGTCTCTTTGGATGAAAAGATACACTAACGTATATATTCCGAAAAAGTTCTTAGATTTTTCCAAGGAAGAGAAGTCATGCTTGAACAAGGTCAAACTAAGTATTCATAAAGATGAGAATGATCATCAGTCTTGTATCACCCATAGAATGTACTTTGTGGCTACTAGTAAAACTTGGGCATCTTGAGTATTGAATGTGGTCCGGTCCTGTGAATCTTGAGTGTTTGGTGGTGATTCGCATGTGATGTATCTCCTATGGTTGTTTAAGCTCCCACTACACACCAAGACTGTTGTCAGATGTATAGACTAGGCCCAGTAGTTTTTATGTGTGCATTCTGAGTCATTAAACAGTCTCCTAGTTGTTCGCAATTTGAGTTCATTTGCCAAGGTAGACATTGATGTCAGTCTGAATGAGCGAAGAATCATTCATCTTCATGGGACTCTTGAGAGAAAGACTTCTCAAACTATGATGTGACAAGGCAAGATGATGATTTCATGATTGCATTCCGAGTTTCCATTCTCAAAATACTGAATTCCATAAGGTTAAAAGTTGCAATAACATAAAATAGCAATTCCCACAAGGAGAATAAAATCTTAGGATAAACATAAAAATAAAACCGATCTCTTTCATCTCAGCTCACAGAGCATCTACTAAAAAATCAAAACATCTCACTTCACTTAGGCTCTGCTGCCCTTTCCCTTCCCCTTGTTGCCCTTGTTGTTAGAACCAAATTGCTTGCCAGAGTTGTTGAATGGCTTCTTGTTACCACCAGATCCGGATGATTGACCTCCAGATTTGGGGCTCTGGTTAGCATTCATAGGACTCTTTCCTCCCTTTTTAGCTGGGTGTGGTGTAGCTGTGTGCCCTCCCTTCTTCTCCTCTGCAACAAAACACAAACATTCAGTTTCTCTACTTCCAATACAATGACTAATGTGAAGCATCTAATGATTAGTTCACAATCATTCACCTGATTTCTGAGGGGTAGCTGCTACTGCTGGTTTAGTCTTCTTAGCAGAGACAGGTGTTGCAGATTCAATCGGCCTCTTCTTGTTGCTTGTCTCAGGCTAACAACAATTAAAAGTGCAAGGTGAGAAAAATGAATCCGGTAAAGTGCAAGAGCAAACAGAACAAATGCTAAACAAGCAAATGTATATTACCTTCTTAGGGGTATCCTCTTCCTCCTCCTCAGAATCATCTTCCTCATCCTCAGAATCATCCTCATCAACATCCATCTACACAAATCACCACCACAGAAAACATTAGCCACTATATATAACATCAAAGCAGTAAAACAAATCATCTGAAAAGATACAAACACTCACCCCTTTCTCAGAGTCAGATCCATCATCTTCAGAATCATCCTCCTCGTCAGACTCATCATCATCCTCGTCTGATTCAGGCTTCACTACAGCAGGCTTAGCCTTAGCCGCAGCCTTTGGCTTTGAGTCAACAGTAACAACACTCGAAGTAGGTGTTGCTCCGTTTGTAGTGACAGTTGAAGTAGCAGGAACCTCAACTTCCTCCTCTTCCTCTTCCGAGTCACAAGGGAAATCCTCCTCTTCGTCGATGTTGGGAGACTTGTAGCCGATGAAGTGGACGCTTCCTTTGGACGAGTGTGAGAGCTCAAACTCCTTCTCAAAGACCAGATCAAAGCTGATCTGGGGGATGGTGTCTTGAACAAGTGTTCCAATCACAAGCTTCTTCCCGTCAACGGTCACGTACAAGACGGCGGTTTCACCCTTCTTCCCTTTATCAAGAGATGCCTACACATATTTTAAACAAAGAAAATTTAAGATAACTGTATAAAAAATTTCAATGAAACTATCAGAACCTCTCTGTTCATGTGTGGTATTTAGAAGCAAACCTGTGAAAGGTGGATGAGACAGTCTTCATCAGGTTTCACTTTAAGTGGCTTCCCTGCCCTAACCTCAACTCCTGTTTAACATATCCATTAATACAATCAACATGAGTCAGTTTCAGACATCAACGACTACTCGTTACTAAGTTAACATCTAAACAAACTCAAGTAAGCATGTAATAAACAGGACATAAACTTCAATAGGACAAGCTCATAGCAGAATAAACTAGGCTAAACTCGAAAACACATGGTTCAACAGGTTTTAACCAAAACATAAACTCAGCTAAAAGACCAATACAAAGCACGAGGTCTGAGATAATAGACGACTAGGTAGGAAGTATCTTACCCCAGAATTCCATTTTGATGATGAAGGAGGAAGAGAGATTCGAGAGAGGGAGGCGAAGGAGTTTTAGGGCTGCGTGAGAATGTTGTAGAAGAGGGAGAGGTTTAGGGGCAATTTATAAGAGAGAGAGGTTTTACAAGTGCCTCTTTTTAGGGTTTTTGCCGAGTCGGTGCGGCGCCGTTTTAGGTCAAGCGTAACGCTCGAATAATTGAAATATTGCGTAATTAAAAAAAAATCGCGTCCTCGGAGAAATTTTACATTTTAGATTGTTTATTGAATGAATTAGCCCAAAATCATATAAAAAGTAGCAAATTAGGCAAATGCATATGACACAAAAGTTGTGGGGATCCAACATAGAGAAAATGTCAAAACTGACCTTATGTCTATAAAAAAGAGACGACGACAAAACCAGTGATAATAAGTTATAAGCTAAATGAAATAAAAGGTAATTAGGAGAAAATCAATTGATCTCTCTCTCTCTTTTTTTCCTCTATTATTTTTCAGAAAGAGGAAATTGCGTTATTTCTCATGCTTGATCAATCTAGTGAGGTTTTCACCCAGTATATCAGGTTTGTCTTCGGTAATGTCTTGTCTTGTCTGGTTTTGTTTTTTTTTTTTTTTTTTTTTTTTAGTCTCTCTCAATCAACCTCGCTTCTCTTTTAGAAAGGTTTCAATCGGATCAAAGTCTTAGAACGATTTGTTTCATCGTGCCCTCTCTGTTAGGGTTCAATCATCTTCAAGCTTTTGATTTGCATGCAAGGATTTGAGACTTTCGTTTGTTTTATTTGTTTGATTCAATTGGTTCTGGGTTTGATGTTCTGAAGTGTTGTTTTTGATTTCGTCTGTGCTGAATCAAGCTATTGTCGAAGCCAGATTCTCTATGTCGCGTTTTCCTGTCTCCGGTATGTTTTCGGTGGAATACCGATTAGACCGTCCGGCAACGGCTTACCTTTGGGTAAATCAAGCAAATTTAGCAAAAAGTTAGCGTGTTTTTTCCCTGATGTGGGGTTTAGGTTAGCAAACAAAAATCTAAGGTAACCAGCTTTAAAAAGTAATAACCGCTAAAAAGATTGTTAAATAGATATTCTAGAATTTTTAGCATGTATATCAGAAGATTATTGCATATGCTAAAAAAGTTATTGACAAACTAAAAGAAACTTTGCACTGGTCATGTGTTAAAATATTAAATTAGTTAGCAAATATTGGTGTCGAAGATTTGTTAGATATGTTAGCGCGTTAAATAAAGTATTGCAAGCTATACAGTTTAGTGACCGTGTAACACTTTTTTATGCAGGTGTAGCGTCAACTCTCAACTGCTAAAGGGGTTTGTCTATAAAAGGAAGCCAACAAGCAAACTCTCACCATAAAAAGTTGTCTAGTTAACAAAACCAATACTACTCCTTCGTTTCTGTGTATTGATTGTAGACTTTGTAGTTACAGAATCTTGTTTCGTAATATTTTATTAATACAAGTCAGTAACTAAAATATTAGTTTGCTCCATTGTCATTGTGGCCAATTATTTAAGTTAACGTCTTTGAATTGTTTGTAGCCGGCTAAGAATAATACTGGATGAATATATTTAAAGTTGGCTATGGAGTGTCATCACTACAAAAAGGAAGTTGATAAAGGAGAACAAGGATTCATTATTATATATAGATAAATCAGTACAAAAAGGGACACAAACGTCATTGACTGTCCAAACAAAACATGGTGTCTGCAATCTTTATGAATATAAGCTAAGTACAGTCGTAGCAATGTAGGTAGTGTAGAGTGTATTGTTGCTAATATTAGTATTTCAAAATCCAAATATAAATTTGGACGATTCTGAAACTAACGAGGATGTATTTCCATGTCTTCTCCACATGTATTATTGGTCCCATCACCCTCAGGATTTCTTCAGCCTCACGATTGTCGGTAACTGGAATCTGAAACATTTACATGAATAGAAATGCTAACATGAGCAAATTAAAATCCAAACAAAACGGGAAACAAACGTCTTTGGCAGTTCAAACAAAACATAGTGTTCAATCTTTATGAATAAAAGCTAAGTACATTCGTAGCAATTTATTATGGAGTGCATTGTTGCTAATATTAGTATGCCAAAATCCAAATATAAATATGGATAATTCTGGAGAAAAAGAGGAAGGCTTACCATGTCTTCTCCACATGTATTGTCGGTCCGTCACCCTCATGGACTTCTTCAGCCTCACGATTGGGTATTGAAACTTGAAACATTTACATGAATAAAAAATTTTAAAAAATAAAAATGAGCAAATAGAAATTAGAGCATACTTGATCCTCGTGTCTTTATCAGATACGTGTTGTGGCAAGATGAACTCATCCATATATTTTATCTTCTCCGCGTGTTGTGGCAAGATGCGAGGATTGTGAGATGTTGGGAGAATGACTGCGCACAACAATGCAAGTAGGGCATACTTGATCCTCGTGTCTTTATCAGATACGGTCTTCTTCTTTAGCATGGTAATTACATAGCTAACCGGGACTTCTGTCATCGACCCGAAAAGCTCTCCCCAATATGGCTTCTCCGATATGTTCTTGCTCTTCTTCTTGGAATGGGGTGGATAACTGCGGCAATTAAGCCCTGAAACTAGAGCGAATTCTCTAAGTGAGAATCTAACCGGTTTGCCAGCAAATGGAAACCGAACTTCGTGCTTCTTCGCCACCTTCAATTGTCGGGATAACAGGAACCGACCAAACCGGCCAGAAAATGAGGGTTTGTCTGCAATTTCGACAAGCTTTCCGAACTGGGTCTCCCTGATAGTCTGAGCTTCATCTGGTTCGAGGGCGTTGAGAATTTTCCGAATGCATGTAGGTTTGTGGTAAGGAGTAACCCTAACGCCGACAGGTTCATCGCCTAGCGCAAACATTCTAGGAGGAAACGGGGGCGGAGAGGGAGGTTCATCGCTTCGATCGATCTGAATTTATTTTTGAATTGAAGTGTAAAACTGAGATCTAATTTATAATGGTTGAATTGAAGTAGAACAATGGATCAACAGAACTTAATATAAAAGGGGATGAAGTGAGAGACTTTTGATATGCGCAACTACGAAACCAATAACCGAGTTTTGATAACTGAAAAAAATCCACTTGTCTGATACAAAAAAGGTAACGTGTTGGATTGGGTAATAAGAAATAAATAATTAAAGAAGTAAATTGTATTACAAAAACAGTAGGTAACCGGTTGATGTGAGTATGAAGTGAGCAAGGTTAGAAATGTAAAACTAACACCTCCTGACATCCTCGATAATGTAAATAGTGCATTTACCTAATTAGCGTATATGTCATGTGTGTACGGTGCAATTTCTCTTGTTTATTTACATATTCAATTGGCAAAAAAAAAACTTAAATATTTCAGGGATCATTCTCATAAATTAAAGTTTATCTTCGTTATTACAAGAAAACTAGGTGTCTTTCTGCACCATATGCAGTAAAGAAATTTAAAATATTTTTTAACACATAAATATAAATTATATTTTAAAATAAAATTTTATTAATATTGTAATTTTTCTTTTTTCGTATCAACATTTTAATATAAATTTGATTTAATTAAACATAAAAATTATATTTAAGAATATGCATGTATATATTTGAGATTATAATCTTAGATACAATTTTCTATCTTTTTATTTTAATTAAATATATTAAATAAATTTGCAAAAGTTGCATAATTACCAAAAATTAAAATTAAGCAATATTTATAAAATTTGTACATATATAAGAAAATAATGATTTTAGGATTAAATTTTTATAATTTTCTAAAAAATTGTATACATTTTTAAAAATTTTAGTAATAAAATTGTATAATTTAAAATATATAATTAAATTATATTTAAAAATTTATAATGTCATATTTGAATATATTTATTTTAATGATGATTTATGAGTTATTCCCATATTCTAAAAAAAAATTCAAAAATATAAATTTACATTAAATGTAATATATGAGTTATCACCATATTTTAAAAAAATTTACCAAAAATATAAATTAACATTAAATACAATTGTCCATGTCATATTAAGCTATAAGACATGTCATCAATTTCAGTAGTCATGTCATATTTGTTTCGTGAAATTGATTGTAGAAAGGACATGTGGCAAAATAACTTCGCAAATATAGTCGATGAGACTAGGTTAAGATCCACGCAAGGCGCGAAATGAACATTGTATATTTAAATTATTTTTATATATTATATGTTCAATTTTATATTATAAAATAATATATATATATATATATATATATATATATATATATTGGATATATAAAAAATCAATAACTATTACTTATATAATTAAATTGCTGTGAATACGTAAATTAATTTTCTTAATCCAAACAATTACCTTTTATATTGTATATAATTGAATTTAAATAATATATACATAGATATATAGATACATAATATATTTTTAATCTTGTGATATGTTAAATACAGTAGCACCTCTATAAAATAATAATGTTGAGACTTTAAAATTTTATTAATTTATAGAGATATTAATTTACAAAAGTTTCCTTTTTAGATTTTTTTCTATTTTTTCTATTTTTATTAATAAAATAAGAAAATATTTTATTTTACCGTATATAAGTTATTTAAATTATATAAAGTTGACTTTCATATTATTTTGTTATCTTATTTGGTGTATGTTTTATGTTGTATAGAATTGTTATGTGGTTTTCGATATAATTTTACTAAATATTATCAAAATATATTAAAATATTAAGAAAAATAGAAATATTTTCATTGTGAATATAAAATCAACAATATAATTTTTAGTATGTACTTATATAAAATATATGTAGAGATAGATTATTAATTTATGATTTTAATGAGACTATATAATTACATGGGAGTTTTAAAAATACTATTATCATATTATTTTATCGATTTGTCATATTTTACACTGGTCCAAGTTGGGACTGGCAAAATTTATTAATTTATAGAGATTATTAATTTATCGAGTATTAATTTATAGAGGTTATATTGTAATGTGTTCTACTCATTTGGTTTTTTTGATAATTTGTATCTTTTTATAATAAAAACTTTAAAATCATTGATAACAAAATGGTCATTGTGCGATGTTTAAAAGTTTTGGTAATTTATAATCCTTAGAAACATTGAAGGCAAATTTTAAAATTTAAATATTAAGTTGTCAGTATTTTTTCAAAGTTTCTACCAAAAAAATGTTTAAAGTAAATTTGAAAACTACAATATTTATGTATTTTAATGGTATATATTTTAATTTAAAAGATATTAATATATATATATATACTTAATTTTGATATTTATTAAATGAGACTTCCTAATTATATGATTTTTTAATTATTTTTTGTCATAAAAAAATTAAACCATGGATCGTAAAAAATTTAATGTGAGACTTTAAAAGAAATTTAAAATATAAGATACACATAAAAATCTAAAATTTTATTATATGTTTAATGTGATTTTTTAATTTATTTTAATAACTTGAAACTAAACAAAAATGATAGAGGGTGCATTAATTTGTATTAAATCTTTATTATTTGAAATCATTAAATGTCATATATATTTTAACAACATTTGGAAATTCCGTAATTTTTATTTAAGGAAAGAATTGAAAACGTTAATAATTAATTTATGATTAGTTTAATAAAAAACTTATTATATATTTAGATGAACCAACCAATTTCTCGAAGAATTTTAAGAATCATTGTGGTGATGACACGTGGCTAACTTATAAGTTGTAATATATAGGGGATAAAAGGGAAGAAATCTTATAAGATTTATTTTTAAATAGTTGTGATAAATGTTTTCATTAGACAATAACAAAATTCAAAAAGACCTGTCAAGAGCAAAAAAAAAGTAGAAAAAAACTCAAAGTTGAAAAGCTACAAGAAGAAAGACACTCAAGACAAAACAAGAGTCGCTGCTAACAAATTGAAACACTTTGCTTGAACCTGACGCGACAAAAGAGCGTCCATTGTGGTGATGACACGTGGCTAACTTATAAGTTGTAATATAAGTTGTAATATATAGGGGATAAAAGGGAAGAAATCTTATAAGATTTATTTTTAAATAGTTGTGATAAATGTTTTCATTAGACAATAACAAAATTCAAAAAGACCTGTCAAGAGCAAAAAAAAAGTAGAAAAAAACAAGTTGAAAAGCTACAAGAAGAAAGACACTCAAGACAAAACAAGAGTCGCTGCTAACAAATTGAAACACTTTGCTTGAACCTGACGCGACAAAAGAGCGTCCATGGTGTATTCTAGATCCAACGTTGATCTTGTCTCCAGGAGAATCTGAGGTTTGAGCTGCTATGAGGAGAAGAATTTTTGGCATTGGAAAACGGAAGATGTGACAAAGACAATAATTGAGACAGTGATTTGTGCTTCTGTAGCCTAAGACAATAATCTAGGGTACACGAAGCAAAAGACAACTTCTTGTCCACAGATTTATAACTCCAGTGTCCAGGATCAACATCAACTTTCTCTTCTTTCTAAACTGGGACAACCACATCTTCATCCTCTTCAGTTCAACCTATTTCAGTTTTCTTTTCCATATCCTCTATAGCTCCCTCTAAGCAAATCTCAGCCACATCTAGCTCAAGCTCCTTTTGGTATCATCTCCTTTCTCTCCTCGTTTGCTTTCTTTTTCTCCTCTGTCCATTTCTATAATCTGTCAAGCATTGGCTTCACCGCCTTCTCGATCACATGTACGAATCTTTTGACCAGGTGTTCCGTTTTCACCAGGGAACATAAATATCACCTAACAAGCCCATTTTCAGCAATATAAACACTTTTTCCCTAAGCCAAGTCTTCCTTCATACCTTTAGCCCCAAAAAAAAAAAAACAAAAAGAGAAAAAACAATGAGATAGGAAGAGCTACTGTCTTCTTCACTCTGGTCCTCATGTTGCTGCTGTGACTCGGGTGAGTCGTCGTCGTTATCCATGAATGGTGAAGAGTGTTAGGCACATAAGTTTAACTTTTGATATAAATCCCCCTAGTAGTTATATCCATTATTTTAAAAACGTTTCTTGTACAATGTCCTAAAGATTGGCCATTTTGATTTTGGTTGAATTTTCTATTACTATAGGACTCCAAAAAAAAAACTGTTTTTTTTTTAATGTAATAGGTAACACAAACATTGCAAGACACCATATATGATTGGACTTGGTTGTGATTTTGGTTGAACACATGAAACATGTACATAAATTAGTCAATAAAATAAGCTTGATGATGTAGCTGGTAGATAAACAAAAAGTAGCATCAACAGTAAAACGACCAATATATTAGCTGTGGTTCGTCTGTAAGGGATGCCAAAAGGAAGTAGACGGTGAATCTCACCTGCAACATCAAAATAAAAAATCGACCAATTAATGACAAGTTACTTTGTTAACAAGAAACAAGAGTCATATCAAAGAGCAAAATCATGTGTCAGTGGGAACTACCTATAAACAGAACGACGGTGTTTAATCAAGGAGGGGAAGTAAATATGGTCTAGAAACACTGGACAGCGTTCACAACCATGAAAGTCAGTAAAGCCATAGTATTCGTCTCTATGACTAGCCATCGTCACCTCAAGCTCCTTTCCTCCCATGTAACTTCCATTTAGTTCCAACGCCTTCTCATTGCCTTCACCCTTTCTCAGATCAATGAAAGCAAACCCTAAGGGAACGCGGTTTCTACACTCTATGGGAACATAAACCCTAGTGATCTCTCCACAAGAACCGAAAAAGTTTCTCAATGCATTCTTGATTTCAGCCCTAGGTCGCACATTTTCAAACCCTTTGACGAAAATGGTTTGCTCATTGTTTCCCGTCGCTTCTTCACATCCGAAACAGCAAGAATCTTCCTCTTTTTTCTTTGGGGTTTCTTTCTCCTACAGATAAAAACACATCAGATATATAAACTATGTTAAGCTTAAGCATATCATTTCTCAGCCTATAAAATAACCACAACCAAACACTAGTGAACAAACTTAAATGAAACCTCTGGTAGATCGGCTTTTGTCAATAGAATCTGTTGCAGCGTTTTCACAGCTTCAGACAGCTCTTTGATAGATTTATTCATCTCTTTGATTTCCTGCCATTGGATAATAAAAGTAATAAACAAATCAAACTTACTGGTTATTTGTAAAAGAATGAAACATCACAACAAAAGTCGTAAAATAGAGCCAATGCGATTTAAAAGGACAAAGGTTCAGCTATAAAAACCGCACAAATTAAGTGAATCTGAACTGCTTGTAGCTGTCTTAGTAGGCAGTTTTCATTTTAATAAACAAGTATTTAGAGGAAAGCAAGAACAAGGTTCCACAGAATCTAACCTCAGAATTATCCTTCTGTATCTTCTGCTTCCTCTGATTTGTTTTGCTCTCAGAACAAGGTTGCAACACGCTATTACCTAACAGAGAGTCAGAAAAATGTCAAAAACAACATAGCATTCAAAATCATTCTATATATATATATATAAAATTTCTTGAAACAAATCAAAATGTGAACGATACTTCTGAAAAGCAACGAAATTAGTTTATAGAAATGTTAATTTTAGAATGATAAGCCATAACCATTTTAACCTCCATAAAAGGTTCGAAACTACTATTGCGATAGGATTCTATCATGGTATTAACCTTTTTGACCAAAGAAAGGTTATGCTTAGCAATTGTTACAAGTTCTATTAAATAAACCATATGTGCCCCTCATTATTTGTCATATATAGTTATCATTTAATGCTCTAATGACTCGTGGTTATCAAGAACAAGAACGACAAAGTAAGAATTTATTTTTCACCTGTATTGAAGGAGACAGGCGTTTTGGAAGATTCATTAGCCCTCTTCTTCTTGTTGCGCTGGTGGCCAATGAAATGGACATATCCTCTGTCCAGGGTGTGGGAGAGCTCGAATTCTCTGTCAAAGAGGAGATGATCAAAGTTGATGTGAGGGAAGCTATCTTGAGAGAGGGTTCCAAGGAGGAGTTTCTTGTCATCAACGGTGGCATACAAGAGGCCAAATACTCCATTTTCCGCTTTACCAAGGGAAGCCTATAAACATATAGAGGAATGGCAAAATTGAAGAGACTAGTACAAACTTTAGAATCGGTAACAAGTAATTAAAATTAAAAAAAAAAAAAGTAATTAAAATTAACCTGAGAGATGTGGATGAGACAGTTTTCACCAGGCTTCACTTTGAGAGTCTGGCCAGCCTTAACTTTAGCTCCTGGTTACGTCCCGACAAAGAAAATCAACATCAATCAACGCAGACAAGCTACCAGACACAAACAGAATCGAAAACTAGGGCAAGATGCATACAGCTTTGACTTAAAACGAGCATCAAACACGGAAACTAAAGAGCTTAGAAATATCTATACAGATTGTATCCTTCATACTGACAAAAAAAAAAATAGCAGAGGAACACCAAATATATGAGACAGAGATGAAAATTGATACAAGCAGAGATTAGATCTAGAGAGAATTTTGTCTTTACCCCAAAACTCCATTGTTGGAGTACGAGAGGACGAGAGATTTGAGAGATAAAAAAAAAAAAAGAGTTTAGGGTTTCTGCCAACTGGGAAAGAGGAAGAAGAGAGTTCGGATTTTGGCTAGCGCATACGGCGCCGTTTTATATTTCTTGTTAAATGGAAATTTGCGTTTTGGAAATCTCAGAATTTAATTTACACATTCTGAGATTTCCAAAACGCAAATACAATACAACAAATGTTCTTTTTTCTTATCACCCAAATAAACTTTCATTACTACTTTAAACGATTGCAGAGATAGTAGCAACATCATACAACCCACCATGTGCAATCCAAAACATAAATTTCAAAAGAGTATAAAGATAGAGACATAAATTTAGACAGGTTTCATATAACTTTATGCAAGATATCAAAATTACCACTTGTAATTTAATATTAAAAGACTTAAACTATATTTCAAAGTCTTCAAATAAAGAGTGATTAGTCGAATTAATTTGTGACGTCGTAGTACTATCCACAACCTTAACTCGCAAACAAATGAGAGTCGCTGCTGTTTTTACAAGCTCTCAACTCAACCCCGATCCCAAATACAATTTCTTACAGAAGATATTTGTGAAAAGAATTTTTTTTTTTTTTCTCTCTCTCACGTTTTTTCTCTTCTTCTTCTCTTTTTCTTCTCTCTGTTTTTCTTGTTTGGGATGAATTTCCCCTTCTCCTTCATGCATGTATTTATAGGAGGGGGATTTGTGAGTTGGTGGTGAGTTGGTGTAACAACCAAACTTACCAACCAAAAAACCAAAAAAAAAAAAAACGTGTTCTTCGCAATCACCAATTTGCATACGTTGATTTTTGACCAACAATCTCCCACTTGAAGACTGATTTCAATCTGTCTTCACACCTTGATCAATGTAGCAGGTCTTCTCAGCTTGTTACTCTGACAAGCCAACTGAGGTTACACACAACCTCAGCTTATCATACGGCACGACCTTCGTTAGCATGTCTGCTGGATTCTTGTTTCCTGGGATCTTCTCAAGCACCAACATTTCATCTTCCAACGCTGATCTGATGAAATGATATCGACGATGTATGTGCTTCGTCCGAGCATGGTAAACTGGATTCTTTGCCAAGTCGATGGCACTCTTACTATCACAGTACAACACACTTTTCTCTTGGCCATGGCCTAGCTCCTCTAGAAAAGACTGTAGCCATATCATCTCTTTTGTTGCCTCCGTTACCGCAACATACTCAGCTTCACAGCTTGATAGAGATACAATTTTCTGCAACTTTGAAACCCAACAAATTGCAGTACCACCAAAGGTGTAGACATACCCGGTTGTGCTCTTCGTGCTGTCAATGTCACCTCCATTGTCAGCATCAACATATCCCTGCAATCCCGTCTTAGACTTCGTGAAACATAGCGATAAACTTGGATTTCCTATTAGATATCTGAAAATCCACTTAACGACTTCCCAATGTTTCTTCCCTGGATTGCTCATAAATCTGCTAACGACTCCCACTGCATGTGCAATGTCTGGCCTTGTACATATCATCGCGTACATCAGGCTTCCTATATCAGAAGCATATGGAACTTTATCCATACATGCCATCTCGTCTTCCGTCTTTGGAGACTGTTCTCTGGATAACCGAAAGTGACTTGCCAGGGGAGTACTAACTGGCTTCGCGTCATCCATGTTAAACCTCTTGAGAACTTTCTTCACATACTCCTCTTGTGATAGCTTAAGACCTTCCTTGCTCCTACTGATTCTCATCCCTAAAATCTGTCTAGCTTCTCCAAGGTCTTTCATCGCAAACTCTTCTGAGAGTTTCGTCTTCAAGCTATTGATCTCGTGCAAGTCTGCTCCTACTATCAGCATGTCATCGACATATAGGAGCAATATCAAGTAGGACTCTTCAAGCGTCTTGAAGTAACAACAGTGGTCAGCTTCACACCTCAAGAAACCAACGCCTTTAATAAAGTTGTCGAACCGTTTATACCACTGTCTTGGAGCTTGTTTTAAGCCGTACAAACTCCTTTTCAGCTTGCAAACAATGCTTTCCTTCCCTTTGATCTCAAAGCCTTCGGGTTGCTTCATATAAATTTCCTCATCCAAATCACCGTGAAGAAAAGCCGTCTTCACATCCATCTGTTGAAGATGCAGATCTTCTTGTGCTACCAGCCCAAGAACCGTTCTAATGGTCACCATCTTGACTACATGAGAGAAGATTTCGGTGTAGTCAACGCCTTCTTTTTGTTGGAATCCCTTCACAACAAGCCTCGCTTTATAGCGCTTACTCCCATCTGGTTCTTCTTTTATTCGGTAGACCCACTTGTTATGCAATGCCTTTTTCTCCTTAGGCAAATCTGCTAACTCCCACGTGTGATTGGATAACAACGAGTCCATCTCGTCGTTCATTGCAAGCTCCCACTTGATCGACTCATCAACTTGCATAGCTTCCTCATAACATTCAGGCTCGCCTCTGTCTGTAAGCAGAATGTAGTTGAGCGATGGAGAGAATCTTACTGGCTTTCTGATGATTCTGCTTGATTGTCGTAACTCTGTGACTGGTGTATATGGGACCACTTCAGAATCATCACTTTCTTCAGCCTCACCACTCTCGTCTTGAGAGATTTCTTCTTCTGCTGTTGCGGTATCCTGTGGCAACCCTGGTGTCAGGATATCATCTAAGTCAACAGCTCCAGGCTCTTTCCTTTTCGAGCCTTCTCTTAGCTTATCCTTGTACAACGCTTCTTCGTTGAACACAACATTTTTGCTGCGGATGATCTTCCGATTTTCGTCATCCCAAAATCGGTAACCAAACTCCGTGTCACCATAACCGATGAAGTAACACTTTTTAGACTTCGAGTCAAGTTTACTTCTTGCAGCATCGTCAATGTGAACATAAGCTAAGCAACCAAACACCTTTAGATAAGAAATGTTTACTTTCTTTCCGTTCCAAACTTCTTCAGGGATCTTAAATCCCAACGGCACAGACGGTCCTCTGTTGATTAAGTAGGCTACAGTACTGATTGCATCTGCCCAAAACGTCTTTGGTAATCCGCAGTGCAATCTCATGCTCCTTGCACGCTCGTTCAAGGTTCGGTTCATCCTTTCCGCTATTCCATTCTGTTGAGGCGTTCCAGGAATAGTCTTCTCCATCTTGATCCCGTTATCAGCGCAGTATCTCGTGAACTCGCCGCTGATATACTAACCACCATTATCAGACCTTAGACACTTCAACTTGAGATTCGTCTCAACCTCAACCATGGTTTTCCATCTCTTGAAAACCGAGAACACTTCATGTTTGTTCTTCATGAAGTAAACCCACACTTTTCTTGTGGAGTCGTCGATACAGGTCACATAGTAGTACGAACCTCCCAGCGATGCAACAGGAGCGGGTCCCCACACGTCAGTGTGTACCAGCTCCAACTTCTCAGATTTTGGCTCTCTTCCTCCTTTAGAGAAACTAACTCGTTTCTGTTTCCCAAGGATGCAGCTTTCACACATCTGATGATCCACCGTCTTCAGATCCGGAAGAGCGCCATATGCCACCATGAGTTTCATCCCTTTCTCACTCATGTGCCCCAATCTACAATGCCACAACTTGGTCTGTTTGGCATCCTCAACAACAACAACAGTGTCTTCATAGCTCGTCGTCATATAAAGAGTACCTCTTTTATGACCTCTAGCAACCACCATGGAACCTTTTCTGACTCTCCAGGCTCCACCACCAAAATTAACATCGTGCCCCGTATCATCAAGTTTACCTACTGAGATCAGATTTCGCATCAACTTTGGCACATGTCTGACCTTCGTAATCTTCCACACATGTCCGTCTGACATCTTCAGGTTGATATCTCCAATACCAACTATGTCCAAAGGTAATCCATCAGCAAGATATACCTTTCCGTAATTTCCCGCAACATAATTTTCCATGATGTTATGGTGCGGTGTGGTGTGGAATGACGCTCCTGAGTCAAGAACCCATGAATCGACTGGGCTATCAACATAGGAGATTGACGCTTTGGTGTTATTTCCAGCTGCATCACGAGCTTCACTTTTCCTCGGAGAATCAACAGACACTACCAATGCATCAGCGATTTCACGTGTCACTGCATTGGCTCCGCCTCTAGTGTTGTCTTCCTTCTTCGGTGGTGTCCAGCAATTCTTCTTAATGTGGTCTGTCTTTCCACAATTCCAGCACTATGCAGGCTGTCTGAATTTGGACTGACCCCGTCCATTCATTGACTTCGATTTGCCATTACTCCGGTTATTTCTATCTGGGTTTCTCCCTCTGTTTTCCACGTTGAAAGCAGAGCTCGTTGATGCCTCCCCAGAGTCTATCCTTCGAACTTCCTCAGCAAAGATACGATCTCTAACATCATTGAATTTGAGCTTTTGAGTACCCACAGAGTTACTAACCGCTGCCCTCATTGGCTCCCAACTATTTGGCAGAGATGCCAACAAATTCAAACTCGATTTCAACTGATGACAGTTGGTTGACAATCGTGTTGAACTCGTTCACATGTGCGGCAACCAGGCCACCTTCTTCCATCTTCAGATGAAAGAGTTTCTTCATGAGAAACACCTTATTGTTTGCCGAAGGTTTCTCATACATATCAGAGAGAACTTTCATGAGCCCTTCTGTGGTCTTCTCCTTCGCAACGTTGTGAGCAACGTTCTTCGACAGTGTTAACCTTATAACACCCAGAACTTGTCTGTCAAGGAGCTCTCACTCATCCTGATCCATCTTCTCAGGCTTCTTGCTCAGTGGTTGATGAAGCTTCTTTCCGTACAGATAATCTTCAATTTGCATTCTCCAAAATGCATAATCTATACCGTCAAATTTCCCGATACTGTGCGCCGAACCGTCTTCGCCTCCCATCATTTCTGGAACCACCGTGTATTAGAACACCAGTTGACAAACCGATGTTACCGACAAAATTTACTATTCACGAATTACTGTTCACGTGAATAGTAACTCCGCAAAAAAAAAAAAATTTGACCGATCACCGTAACTCAAGCTCTGATACCAGTTGTTAGGAAATACGCGGTCAAATTTTGCGGAAAACCAGAATTTGCGGAATTTATGGGAGCGGAAAAACACACACAAAATTGTTAACGGAGTTCGGTCAACTTTTACCTACGTCTCCGGACCTGCTACAGATCTTTTTATTATCACCGGGAAATTTTTACAAGCTCTCATAAATTCCGCAAATTCTGGTTTTCCGCAAAATTTGACCGCGTATTTCCTAACAGCTGCATCTATCGGTCCCAAGTGAATCTTCGTAGAAGATAACAGACAGCTAGGAAGTTGATGTTTTTCTCTGGATAAACTTCAAAATGTTTTTTTGCCTTGTTTTTAAAATGGGGTCGTTAACACTCATCTCAAACCTATTTATTTTAAGTTTAAATTAGATAATAAGAAAAAAAAGATTAGAAAAACAGATGGAGTATTATCATTTATTGTCTATTTTAAAAAATACTGATAATTTACACACGCAAATCAATTGCAGATAGTACTAGTGCTGAACTTTTAAAAATACCACAATTTATTTTTCCTTTTAGCTAGATACCTCGTCAATTTACACACCAAAATCAATTGCTGAAAATTTGAATGGAAAAAACTTACGACCGTTCAAAAATTTAGACTTAACAAAAAAAGCAAAAGCTGTTATAAATTATTAAGATTAAACATATGTAGATATCAGAAAAGAATGTTGGATTAGACGGTGAGAGATCAAAGGTGTTTCTCATATTAACTTAATTTTCATTACAAAAGATCTTAGGGAGATAAAGCGGTGTAGTAAGTCAGCCACATAAGATCTTTACATCAACCAACCATTTAACAAGTAAGAATGGATAATCATTTCCGTTTTAACAACAACAAAGTGATGTTGTGCATAAGTTAAACAACTCTAAATCTAATTTTCAGATTCCATTAAAGCTTTAAAAACTCTACCTCTTGGATTAACACTCTTAACACTGATTGCTTCGTCTCCCATAATACTTGAATCCATGCTTAGCACCGTTTCTTCAGATGTTGTGTTATGTAACCAAACCTACTCGGAAGAGAAAAACAGTCAGTTGCAACTAATTATGAAAAAATCAAAAATTCTCTTCAGATTTCTACACATACCCTAGCAAATTTTCTTGCTCTTTAGGCAAAATTATCTTCTTCAGTGCTCCACATGTTTTAAACTTTTTCTCTATTTGTCGCTTAAGATCATCTTCACGCAAATCACGGTTGAATCCAGAGATGAAAAACACATGTAAGCTGTCCACCACAATTATAAATTAAGTTCTGTACAGCTAAAATTTTCAAATGAAAAATCACACAAAAAATTAGATACCTGCCAAGTGTTCTATCAAAGAAAATACGAGACTTCCCCATTAGATGACCATTCAGTTTTCTCGCAAGTTTTAATTCTTGATTAGACCGGAACTCGATATGAGCTTCAAGCTTCGTCTTCTTGCTCTCCTCATCCACCGTCGATACTAGCTGAACAATACGAACTTGCAAGCTGCAATTATCTTTGAAGAAATTTGTACTGCAAAAAGAAAGTAAAATTTTAAGATACTGCACACACACACATATATATATCCAATTTAGACTTACATGTCAGCTTTGGTAGAATCCATGTCGATATTACTCATAATCAGAAGTGTGGGCTAGAAAAGAAAAAATAAATTAGACTACGACAATAACTTATTGTCAATAAGTCGAATTAGGAAACTAACCGAAAGAAAATCCTCATCTGAATCTGTTAAGTCGGGATCCTCGCGAGGATAAGAGTGAGCTGTCGTTAGAACCTTTGTAGATTTCTATATTTAGAGAAAAGTTTTAACATTAAAACACACAACAATACTATTAACCACTAATTAAGATCAGAATGAAGAAAACATATACCTCTGGCACCAAATTCTCTAGATCCTGTTTTGTTAGTAAGAGATCATCTGGATCACTAGGATACATTAAATCCTTAATTTGTTTTGCAGAGCAGACCATCTCTACAAACGCCTCCTCATCATCATCATCTGAAGCAGGCTTGGACTTTGTGGAAACTTTGGATTTGTATCCAGTGAAATGGACAGATCCTCTCTCCAAGGTGTGTGAGAGCTCGAATTCTCTGTCAAAGAGGAGATGGTCAAAGCTGATGTCTTGAGAGAGTGTTCCAAGGAGGAGTTTCTTGTCATCAACGGTGGCATACAAGAGGGCAGATACTCCCCTTCTCGATTTACGAAGAGAAGCCTATATATAATATATATATAGAGAGAGAGGAATGGCATATCAGATGAGACTTGTATAAACTCTAGAATTGGTTATGACTGATATATTGAAATTAACCTGAGAAATGTGAATAAGACAGTCTTCATCAGGCTTCACCTTGAGAGTCTTGCCGGCCTTAACTTTAGCTCCTAGTTATTACATTCCAAAAAAAGAAAAGAAAATCAACACAGGATAAACTACAAAAAGACAAGCTACCAGACATAAACAGAATCGATTCAAACAGGTTGGTTGGGTTTTGAAATGGATTTGACTTAAAATGAGCATAAACATCGTAAACTAGAGAGCCGAAGACATGTGTAAACAGATTGTATCGTTCTTTTTTTTTTTTGTAACACGAAACATATGAGACAAAGATGACATTTTGATGAAAATGAGTTGACACAAGCCGAGATAAGACAGAGAGAAGTTTGTCTTTACCCCAAAACTCCATTGTTGGAGTACGAGAGGAAGAGAGAAAAGGCGAGTATAGGGTTTCTGCCAACTGGGAAAGAGGAAGAAGAGAGTCTGGTCTCTTTACCCCATATATATACGGCACCGTTCGTTGTTTTTCGGCTTGAATTCTGAAAGCGAAGCGAACCTAAACCGGATGGTTCGAGCATATCATTTTAGAAATCAAAGCCTTTAGACAACTTATTTCGTCTTGTTTGATTCGGTGTTCGATCATATTTTATTGCATGTCTCTAGTTTTTCCATATTGATAATCTAAGTTCTTTTTTTGTCGAGGTTTATTAAGTATACAAAAGTTATATGCTGAAAACACACATGAATTTGTAGAATTTTTTCTGTAAAAAAGTGAATAATTTTTATGTTATTCAAGCTGATTAATTAAAAGAACTAGTAAAAGGTAACTAAGTTAAATAAAAGATAATTGATTAGAACAATTGAACAACTAAAACGTAGTTGACAAAATATATATTTAATAAGATAAGTAGGCTATGTCCTTCCAGTCTGAAATAGATAAGTTATTCACGGTCCATAAGTTAAGGTCTTCACCGTCGACCTAGAGAACACCAAAACAAAATTACATATATACATCTAATAATTTATTTTAGAGATATATAAATACATATACCTGCTATGAT